>NC_060077.1:19896424-20521424 GCF_922984935.1 Meles meles | reverse complement strand
ACTAAGAATGATCACTTCTCTTTTAATTGAACGTGGAAATGCATTCTGTCCTGCGGCACCGTTCTTGTTTGGGGTTGAATTTCAAGTAAAATAAGAATTAAAATTCTCGGTGCTGGCTCATCTGCAATCATGAATCTCATCTCTGTGTGCCACACGGCAAGTCACGCGTTCGAGAATAGTCATGCTAATGGATTCAGAAATGTAATTATATTGATAATTGGGAACACAAATTAGCTGCTTCTTCTGTGAGTCTGGATCTAAATGTTAGTGGCATGTGTGTGCGCACACGCGCGCGTGCGATGTAGATGTGCATGTGTGTATACACGTACGTGTGGTGTACCCGTGCACACGTGTGAGTGTACATGTGTATGAGTGTGAGTGTGCATGAGTGTGCTTGGTGTGTGTAGTGTGTAGTGTACATGTGCATGTGTGCATGGGCTCATGTGTATGATGTACATGCATGTGTGTGCGAGTGTGTGTTTTGGTGTGTGTACATGAGCATGTCCACGCACACACGTGTATGTGTGAGTGTGATGTACACGCATGTGCACACATGCGTACGTGTGCATGTGCGTATGAGTGCACATTTGGCGTGTTGATGTACATGCGCACGTGTGCATGGGCATGCATGTTTGGTGTGTGTGTGCACATGCGATGTGTGTGTGCATGTGGGCATGGGTGTGCATGTTTGGTATGTGTGCACGTGTGATGTGTGTGCATGTGGGCATGTGCGTGCATGTTTTGTGTGTGTGCACGTGTGATGTGTGTGTGCATGTGGCATAGGTGTGCATGTTTGGTATGTGTGAGCATGTGTGGTGTACATATGCGCGTGTGTGCCTGTTTGTGTGCGTGTGCATGTGCGTGCACCTGCCAGCCAGTATTTCCCGAGGAAACTTCTCTCACCGCACCCTGACGTAACCTAGGCAAATCAAAGTAAACAAGCAAGACTCCCTCCCTCTTTGGATGGGGCCCAGGGCCGGGGCCCAGCCTCATTCTTCTCAGCGGCAGAGGGTGGGACTCGGGAGGACCCACATGCAGGGAAGACAGGAGCCCTCCCCAGGGAACCGCTAGGGGAGCTCCTGCAGATTCTGCTGTTTGGGACAGAGTCACTAGTGATGGCCCCAGGCTGCATGGGCTTGGCCCTGGGCACCCAGGAGGGCGACCTCGGGAGTGGCCACCGGCTCTCCCGATGCAGCCCCCGGGCCATCCTGGACTTGCCCAGGGCCCTGCCCTCCTGCTCTCACACCTCTGAGGCTACGTCCGGCCGGGAGGATGGCAGTGAGTGAGAAGGTGGCTGGCGCTCTTGGTTGCCAGGCAACATTCTCCAGGGCGATCCAAACCCCAATTCTGTTTAGGCAGCAGCACTGCGCTCAGGGAGGAAGGCCCTCCCCAGCCCCCAGCTGATTCTCAGTCCCGGGCAGCCAATCCGGCAACGCAGTCAGCTGTGCCAATGACCGGGGACCCCTGACCCCGGGGGCCAGCCGTCCAGGGATCAGACATCAGTCATCACCCAGCCTGGCTGATGGGCTCAGGCAGAGACCACCAGGGGCTGCTGGGAGACTGCGTTCTTGAGAAGGGGCAGGAGGAAAGGAGGGGCTCCCCGAGGCTTTCTGCTGGTGACACCCAGGGGTGACCACAGGATCCCTGGAGAAATGCTCCCCAGCCTTTCCTCAGCCTGCCCCCAGCTAGCTGCTTTTGCAGGTATGGATGAGAAACCTTTATCCCTCATCCTTCTAGCTGCTTTTCTGCTGGGTTTCTGTTTCAGAGTGCGTTCAGATGGCTCCAGGCATAGAGAGCGTTTCCTCCAGAGTTAGGGCTTATCACCTGGGAAGCTGCGTGGTATCGTCATCTTGACCATGTCACCATTGAGATGGCGCTGGCCTGGTTAGGTAGGCTGGGGAGATCTCCCTCCTCATTTTCTGGGAAAGGCTCATGTAGGGTGGGAATTCCCACAAAATGCAAAATTTCCTTTTTGTTGAAATTAAGCAAATTAAGAAGTGGGTCTGTGTGTCTATCTGCTGGCACAGCCACACAGACCTGGTGCCCACAGAAGGCTCTCTTTCATCTCTGCATCCCGTCCTGGTGCATCTATATGTCTCTAGGGCACAGACCCACTCATCAGCTCTGTCTTGGGCCTTCCTGGATGACCTAGAGGTGCTTGGCCAAGCATCTCCAGGCTGAGCGGGGGGCTTTCCAGGTCCAGCTGGAACGAGCGGCTCCCTCCCTTCCTGCACGGACTAACACCCATCCTGAAGACCTGCTCTGGTACTCCCTCATGCCCCAGCTCTGTGGAGAACTCCCGCTGAAGAAAATATTTTTCTTTTGTCCAGTTTTGATTACTCAGCAACCCCATTACTTGGTTGAAAGCCCAAGTCATGGGGGTTCCTTGGCACTGACCTGGCTGCTAATCAGGGGCTGGGGCACTGAGGCCAAGGCATGGGCACAAGGGCATCTGGCTGTGTATCAGGCCGTGTAGACCTGAGGCGGCCAGCCCCAAAGGCAGTACACATTAATTGGGATTATGTTCAACTGCATCTAACAAAAAGCTGACTATAGCAGGTTAAGCCAAGGAGGGCAAATTGGTAGCACAATGTTCAAACAACTGCTTGAGGATGTCCCTGAGACCTCAGACTCACTTCCTGCCCCACCATCTTTAATGTATGTCTTTTTGACTTCACAGGCACAAAATAGCTGCTGTACCGCCATGCATTACATCTATATTCCAAACAGGAAGAAGAGGCAACGCTTAAGTCAGAGGAAAACAAAAAATGAAACAAACAAAACAGCCTTCCCAGATATCCCCAGGAGATGTCTCCTTTGGCTTCACTGGCCCTTATACACTGGGGAGAAACCAGGATGGGACAGAGCATGGATAACCAAGCTACCCACTGAAAGGGGCCAAGTGGGCAGGGGCCATGAGACAAAGTGGGGAGACCAGTGAGGGAGGAACTGCACTGAGTAAATGAAATTCACATTTTTGGATTTATTTTAAAAATTAATAGATTTGGGATTTTTTTTTTTAGAGCAGTTTTAGGATTACAGAAAATGGAGCAGAAGGTACAGAGTTCCCTTATGCACCGTCCCCCCCCCAACAGGTTCTCCTATAGTTAACATCTCCCATTAGCGTGGCATCTTTGTTGCAATGGATGGAACCGTATTAACACATTGTTACCAACGATCAGCTCTGCTCTGCTGTGCACAGTCGATGGGTCTGGACAAAGGGACGTCTCTGCCAGGACGTCGGAGGAGCTCTGCTGCCCTATACATGTTCCCTGCATGTACCAACTCCATGTTTACAAAGGAAGGGGGTGTTACTGAACCCATTTCACCAAAGAGGAAACTGGCACACGGAGGTGTGAACCAGGTCACCCCAGGGACATGCGGGCCCCCAGGAGCAGAGACAGCATCGAGTCTGTGTCCTGAGAGCCTCTGTCCTGTGCTGCCTGGAGTCACAGTGGGGTCCCCTCCCTCCTGCAGAGTGTCCCCCCATCCCCAGGCACCCGTCCTGCAGCATCCCACCAGGAAGCAGCCCAGCCCTTCCTGATAGAGAGAAGGTGTCACAGCCCGATCTCTCTCCTGCAGAGGCGGGGCACAGAAATATTTCGGGTGCAATCTTATTGTTCTCTTCTGCGGCTCCAGCCGGCCTCCTCCTCCTCCTCAGAGGCAGGGCAGGCTTTGCTGAGTAAACATTGTCCCTGACAGTTGCATCAACAGCGCTTCGTCTGTAATTATTACACTTAGTCCAGGTGTAATTACCCATAATTCGAGGAGGGGAAGAATCCTGTATTTGCCTTGCAATTTGCAGAAGCATCCTAAACTGATGAACCAGCTCTTACCACAGGGAGCCTCCGCAGGGAGGGGGGGAGCGAGTGCAGAATGTGGGGTGCGTGGGGGGCAGCGATTCCCGGCTGCATCCTGCGGGGCACCCTCAGGGCGTGTCCGCAGTCTAGACTTGGGGGTTCTGCTGGAGCCGTCCCCAGGGTAATCTGGCCAAATATCCTGCCCTCCCTGTCACAGCAGCTGCCTCCACCCGCATGCTGCGTGACAGGATGTCTGCCTGAGGGGACTGTCCCACTTGCAATAAGAGAAGCTTTCTGTGCAGTTAGACAGCACAGGCCAGCTCGGGGTAGGCCACCTTTGCATAAGAGGACTTGCTCCTGGCCTCTGATTGTGAAGGGAGTAAGCTTGTGGGCTCCTGAGGGCTGGCGGCAGGGGGTGGGAGTGGTAGGAGAGGATGGCCTTCAGGCAGTGTGTGCTCAAGGCGCCTTGTTGAGAGGATGTGGCCTTGCGCATGTGTGGAACCTAGGCTCTCAGGATGGAGACTTGGGAGGGGGGCTGTTCTGGGAGAACAGTCACCTCTGGGCCCATTTGTCAGACAGGGAAGCTTTTTAGCAATTCACACAGACAACCTGCTTTAAGAACCTGGAATGAGAAGATGCGGAGAGAGTTGGGGGGGGGCGGATCCCGTGCAATAGGCAGGCTCTGGGCACAGCTGGGGTGCCCCTGCCTTGGCCCTGTCACCAGGCCTGGCACACTGGGAGGCTGGAGGGCATCTCCTAGTCGTCCTCCTGAAGGACAGCATGGGGCCACTGGCTGGGCATGGGTGTCAGGGGGCCATCCATGCAGGGCCCACGTGTAGCGGCATCACCTCTGCCCTCCGCCCGCTTCTGGAGCTGGCTCTGCCCTGTGAACGGACCTCTCTACCCGCTGTGCTTTTGGGGGGTGGGAAAAGCCTCAGGCACCGTGAGCCCTGTTTCTATCCTGAGAGCAGCTCAGCTCATACTGGGTCCGACCCAAAAGGGCTCAGGTCCCTGACACTTCTGACGGCCCGAGTTTCAGGCTCTGCTTTCTCCAGGCGTGGAGCCATGCTGTTGGGGGGCTTCTCTCTGTCATTCTCAGCCAGGCCCTCTCCTGGGTTGGCTTCCTCCGCAGGCCTGGAAGCCTCCAAGCGTCTCTCTCCATAGAGGCTACAGAGACAATGATCGCACCTGACCTCACCTGGCCAGGTCGTGTCCCCTGTCCTGGTTGTCACTCCACCGTGGGAGCAGAGAAGGGGACACTGAGGACGGGAACCACCTCACAGAGGAAAGCTGTCTGCTGTCATGACAGGGACACTCACTGGGTTCTCATCGGCAGAAGGAGCAGGAGTCTGTTACACAAGGGACAAATGAGGTCAGGCGCATGAGTGAGAGGTCACTGGAAATAAGGGGAAGATGAGATTCCTGAGCTGAGAGATGGTCACTGCTGTGACCTGGGTCTGGAAGCTGCAGCCAGCCTCCACTCGCTGGACACCAGGCTCGGGGGGAAGCTTGTTCTGCCTCTCTGTTCTACTCCTTCCCGATGGTTCTACTCCTTCCCGATGCCCCCTGATGACAGTGTCCCTGGGGCAGCCCCAGGGGCTCCCTCCGCCTTTGTCCCTTTGCCAGCCAAGGACCAGCAGAGATCAGGAGTGGCAAGGAGATGGTGATTATCCTTCCCGGCCGCCCCGGCCACCTGGCCGCCTGGGCTCCCTGGCTGAGCCAGGCCTGAGAGCGTATTCATTAAGACCAGGCAAGCCTCCTGGTCGCTTAATTATGGGATTCATTAAAAGGGAAGATCAATAGCCAGGATAATAAAAGCCCACAGATAATGGAAACAATTAAACTGCTTTGTCCTAGGTGACACGAGAGATGTCCTGTCTGATGGATCCTTCCTTGAAGCCAAGCTTCCTGGCTCCTCCATATGGGCAACTTGGGTTGAATTAAAAATGACTGTGTACCTGGTACAGTGTCAAGACCATAGATAGAAACTTCGCTCGGCTCTGACGGTGGCTCTGACCTGGGGGCGAATCCCTTGCTTTGGGACCACTCCCCGTGGAGGGAACCACAGAGAGCCAGTCTGCTTCACCAGCGTCTGAGTGGGCTGTCTGCCTGCGTACCCCTCCTTCATTCATTCAACAAACACCGGTATCTGGAGATGTGGTGGTGGGCGGGGTGTACAGTTGGGTTTTCAGGGGCCTTCCAGTCCAGCAGGAAGGAAAGACACTCATTAAGCGGTCACAGGGTTACATTTCTACAGACTTTGTAAGAGATGCAGACCTAGGGAGATGGACGCTGAGGGAACTCTTTTCTGGCTCATCTGTGTCCAGCTGGGACATTTCCCAGGTCATCTGTGGCCTGAGCAAGATCTCTGATGGGGAGAGGTCTGCCCCACAACATCCAGCTTCCTTTCTTGGGTTCGTTTTCTTCCTCTGCACCTGTGTGGTCCTAAGGATGGCTTCCCACCTGGGAAGGGAAGACATCGGACTGGCCATCTGGGAATCAACCTCATTACAGATGATTGGCCAGGATGTGTCACATGGTTACACCTTGCTGCAAGGCAGTCT
The DNA here is from genome assembly GCF_922984935.1 of Meles meles. Classification (NCBI taxonomy): domain Eukaryota; kingdom Metazoa; phylum Chordata; class Mammalia; order Carnivora; family Mustelidae; genus Meles; species Meles meles. Next base: position 20,515,060 of record NC_060077.1, on the reverse strand, counting down.
GGGGAATGTAGTCTTCATCTGGCAGCCATGGACCCTTGGGTTCTGTCGCCAGGTGGGGGACCAAGAGGGCCAGTCTAGAGCAGGACGGCCACAGACACCAAGCCTTATGGAGTGTGGGTCTGGAAGCTTGGCATGGAGGAAGCCAGGGAGACAAGAAAGTCAAGGTGTGAGTTGGAGAGGGGGCTTGGCGAGACCCAACCAGAGGCTCACCTGCCATTCCACAACTCAGATTTCATGGGTTAATATTACAGCTTCTAAGAACTGAGTTCTAACTTGGTCACCACCACTTACCACCAGGAGCCTGGACAAATGTGGGCCAACGGGGTCAGCGTGGTGCTGAGACCCCACTGACCCCTCTCATGACTCCCAGGGACTCGCCCTCGGTCGCCCCTCCCCCAGCCCCACATCTCAGAGCAGTCCAGCCAGATCCGTGTGGGCTTCCTGCTGGCCAGGGCCTGCTGACCCTGTACAAATGTGATGTTGTCCCCTCTCGAAGGTGCTCGCGCGTGACCTTCCTCCGCACCAACCAGGCCCCTGGAAAGCTCGCCTGCCAGCAGCCGTCTCCACCTTTCAGAACAATTTCCGTTCTTCCAGAATCCCCAGGGTCTCTCCTCTAGGAGGAAAGCACTTGGCAAGGCGCCTCTTTCCTTCTTTCCTTCTTTTTTTGGTTTGTGTTTTTTAAAAGACTGAAGGCAAGCTGTCATGTGTCACAGCAACATATGAAAGGAAGCACATATTTTCCACACACAGTTGCTCCCCATCTCAGGCCCCAGGAATGCAAAGTTTTAGAAAGTAAACAGCAACGGATCGGAGTCAGAACGTTCCAGATGGCTGGGCTGCACCGGCTCCCTCGGAAGCTGGAAACTGCCGTGCCGAACAGAGGCTGCGTGAAGTGCCGGAAACACGAGTCACCAGCATTTCTGTCTCCTTGTGGGCATGAAGTAGTGGTGCGGTCTGGTGCTTGTGCCTGGTGTCCTCACCCCTGCTTGAAGGGCGTGAAGGTGTGAGCCGGCCACGCAGGTTCCTGAGCATTGGGCAATGGTGGCTCTGGGTGGCCCAGAGGGGAGGGCGAGGGCTCCATCTGCATTTGGGTAAGAGGGGAGACCAGATCACAGTATGCAACTCTATTTTCACATAGTGACTGTGTGTCAGAGACCCCGAAAGCAGCCAGCGTTTCCAAAGCTATGTTTCTATGCGATGGAGGAAATTCACTGTCTGCCGCATTGGGAGTGTTGCCAGAGATATTTCTGATTGGGGGTAGGTTCAGGGCGCGTTGGGGAGGAAGTGGGGGGGGTCCTGGGCAGAATCTCGAGGCCAGACTTCAGGGACTTCTTCAGGACAGGCCTGGCCCCACGTGCCCTTGGGGGACTCTGTTCCCCAGCACGGGTCTGTGTCACGTAGGGTCACAGACCAACTTAACGAGATAAATCCGAAATCTGAGCACAGCAGAGAAGGAAAAATACTGTCTGTGGAACTAGGCTGTAGCGTTCATGGTTCGTTGGCCTCAAGCGCTGGAAAAGCCACGCACCAGCAGGCAGAGGGGGGCTGTGCTGGAAGTGTCCAGGACAGGACGGTCCTCCAGCCCCAGAGTCTGGTGCACTTAGCTCCCTCCTGCAGCGGGCCCTCCCACAGACATGCTCCCAGCACCTGTCACTGGCCCACCTTACTCTAGTCCCCCGTCCCCTGTACAGAACAGAAATCTCAGGGCAGATGCAGGCCACACAGGGTCGGCTGGTGGGGATGATTGTGGACGTGGAGGCCGCCGGCATTTCCCGAAAGCGTAGGGGCCCAGAGGAGGAGGGTCGTGCTCTGTGCCCACACCCCACATGCCGTTCTTGTACAGTCCCTCCCACTGCATCTGTGCCCCTGGTCCCTGGAAACCAGTAGTAGCGTCCCATGACTATCCAGGCACTGGCCTTCAGCTGCTCCTCTGCGCCTCCCCGCCCCGTGACCCTGCACTGAGGGGTTGGTGTGCCTCAGCTGGGACAGTGGGAGCGCGTGTCCCCCTGGATGTGCGACCCCTCCAGACATAAGGGGAACCCTGGGGACAGCCCCCGCTGGACGTGGCCAGGTGCCCCTTGGCCCCCGTGGACAGGAGCTTCGCTGAGTCGGAGCCAGCCTGGAGGGCTACACTGAGACAGACAGTCGCTCCCTGGGCTGCTTTGGAGCCCTGATCAAGCCGTGCCTGGACCCAGCCTGCCCCCATTCCCAGTTACAGGAGCTGACAGACCCTGTTTATTCTGCTCAAGCCCCTTCATGCTGGGTTTTCTGTTATTTGCCACAGATAAAGTCCTGACCAATCAGCAGATATTGACTTAGGGCATTATATTAACAAATGCAAAAGAGGCCCACTGTGCGGATAGCCACAACTATGAAATCTCCAGGGCTTAATACAGAAAATGTTTACTTTCAGCATTAAAATCTCATGCTGCTGTCCAGTGTAGGTCATCAGGGGCTGGTCGGCAGGAGCAGGGTCGACCTGTGGTTCTGTCCCTCCTCTCAGCCCCGAGAGCCTCTCCACTCAGCCGGGGCTGGGGATGGAGCTGGGACAGAGTGGGGATCAGGTCTGGTCCTGGAAGGGAAACCCATCAATTTTTGGTCAGAACTCGGTCACATGGCTACACCCTGCTGCTGGGGAGTCTGGGAAACATAGTCTAGCTGTGTGTCCAGGTGGAAGAGGAGAGAAGGTGGGCTCTGCTTAGCTCTGCAGCTCACCTGCACACATCGTGGGTTTGCCTCTTACCAGAGGCCTGATCATGCAACATTGCGTACCTGGGATACCAGTTTGATAGGAGCAAGCAGCAGGTTCTGGGAACATCTGGGCAGGCTTTTTTTTTTTTTTTTTTAAAGATTTTTTATTTATTTGACAGATAGAGAGCACAAGTAGGCAGAGAGGCAGGCAGAGAGAGAGAGGGGGAAGCAGACTCCCTGCTGAGCAGAGAGCCCGATGCGGGGCTCGATCCCAGGACCCTGAGATCATGACCTGAGCCGAAGGCAGAGGCTTTAACCCACTGAGCCACCCAGGCGCCCCCTGGGCAGGCTTTTAAGGAGACATTTAAGACATGGCAAAGGGAAGCCATCCCACCAGGAAGCTGATAGGTCCCCTATTTCCAAGTGCGGTGTTGGAGCAGCACGAGGGCGCTGTCCCGGACCTTCATGGCTGTCTGGAGAGGGGAGGTGAGCTTAGAAACTGAGCCTGGGCTGCTCTCTGGCCCCATTCAGGATCACCAACTGATCACCGCCTTTTCCCAGGGCCACAGACCCAGAGGAAGACTGTCTCTCGGGGGAAGCCAGATTTCAAGCTGTTTGCTGCAATCCTTCCTCCTTCTCCGGCGGGGGGTATGGTGTGGAGGGAGAGCACAGGCTCCGAAGCCCCAAACCTGCTTCAGACACACATTCTTCTCCCGTTTATTTTTTTTTTCTCTTCCTGCTTCACCTCCTTCTTCCCTCCTGCCCTGGTTGGGGTGGGGCGGGGGAGGCCAGGAAGGAAGGAAGGTTTGGACCCCTGGTGTGGGACACACTGTGCCCTGAGTACTGGCAGGGGGAGGGCGTTTGCCTTCACCCGCCTGACAAACGGTTTGGAAGGAGCGTGCGCACTTGTTCAACCAAGGCCCCTCATCCCCTCCACGTCTTTCTCACTGGGAGACTGAGGGTAGTGCTGGGGCCCTGGGGAGAAGCACGGATGAGGGAGGAAGGAAAAAGGGAACGGTCATGCAGGGGTCCCTGTGGGGTCTGTGGAAGGACGGGGGCCCGTGGCTCTTGGCTTGGGCACTCAGACACGGCCGGCAGCTCAGGGTCTGGGGGTCTGGGTATCCATGTGGCAAGAGGAGCCACGCACAGAAGCAGAACATCCGGGCTCTTTCCCCTCCTGTTTCTAATTCTTTGCAGGGTCTGCAATTGGGTCGGTCTTCGGGAATCAGTTTTATCTACGAAATCACTGCCCTCTCTGCCTTGTTCGCCACAGGGGTGATCTAGACCTGAAAGAGATCCGTGTGGGGGCCCTTGTCCTGCACACGTGTGTGTCAGTGCACTTGTGGTGGCCAGTGTGTGTGGACTGTGCGAAACAGGACAAACTCTTTCTCCCTCTCTCAAATTGTCACCCTTAGGTTTTCAGGCCTGTGTTGCAGATGTGAAAATCTGATGCTTGTCCAAGACCACCCAGCTAGTGAGTGAGGACCAGGGACCAGCACTTCTGAAGCAACAGGAAAAGCTGAAGCCATCTGGAGAGGGTATCTTGGTCACTTGAGCTGAAGGAAGAGAGTGCTCAGGCTCCCCGGAAGAAGGGGCAGGAGGTGGAATGGGGCACAGATGTCTCACCAAACCCATGCCTTCGGGAGTCGGCAGGAGCCTGGGGGACTCGCTCACCCACGGCTGTGGTGGTCTTTGCATGACTCCCGGGACAGAGGGGCTGGAATTGTTCCTTGGGCACTCCCGTCGTGCCTGCCTCTAGGGCTGTGTCAGGAGGTCTGGCCTTGACTCTCAAGGAACGGGTACCCTTTGCAGTCTGTCCCCAGAGGGCATGGTTGTGTTTGGCTGCGTGAGCTGGACACGAGGGTAGGGAGAACATGCTCGTCATGGTGCCCAGGAACCCCAAGCAGAGGACCCGGCATGGAGCCGGGGGGCTGGGCGGACGGCAGAACCACACCCTGAGTGTCCACTGCCCGCAGGCGCTGAGGAGGCTGCTGGTGGACAGTGTTTCCTCACGGATGTAGGTGCACTTACCTGACATTTCTTGGAGAAGGAAATTGAAGCTGAGAGGATATAGTGACCTCTGAGCCCTGCAGAGGCCAGGCAGGGCTGGAACATTTCCAGAAACATCTTCCAGGAAAGGAAATGAATATGAATGCGCCAAGACTGTTCTGGTTATAAGTGACAGAAGCCCAGATGAGAGTGGCAGACAGAGCAGGTTCATTGGTCTTGAAGCTGGATTCAGACTCAGCTGGGTTCAGGGGTTCACACGCTTCCTAGGGTCCCTCTCTCTGCTGAGCTCTTCATTCTCCGCTGGGCCTCGGCGGCCAGGGAAGGTGAACCCCATCGGCTCCTTACCCATGTCCCACAGGGGTGCAAGCGTAGTGGGGAAAAGGCACCATTTGCCAGTCTTCCACAACACAAAATTCAAAGAATTGAGTTTCATTGTTGTGTGTTGGGCAACTGCAAACCAGTCCTTGGACTGGAAGCATGGGAATATGCTAACTGGCCGGATGAGTCACGGGCTATTTCTGAATCTGGGAGTGGGGGCTCCCCCACATCAATCAATAGACTTAGAATAGGCAACTCCTCAAGGAAGCTTGGAGAACAGTTGTGTGAGGAGGAGAAATGGATGCGGGCCCAGCCAAGTAACAGACAGCTGTCACAGAAACAAATGGCGTGAGCTTCCTTGCACAGCTAGCTCTAAGTCCGGGTCGCACCGCGTGAGCTCCTCTCACCAGCGCATCTTCTTTGGCTCTGTGCAAGGTGGACATTCTTAATGCAGGCTCCAACCTCGCCGCCACCCATGCCACGTTTAGCAGCTCTGACCCAGCTGCATGCACTTGTACCAGTAGAGGTAGTAAAGAAATGAATTAAGTTAAATGAATTGAATTAAATGAATCGAGTTAAAGAAATGAATCCGAAGAGAGAGAGGAAATCTCTATGTGTGTATTTTACATACGTGTTGGGTGAAGTGACGGAGGTGGTGATGATGATGATGGTGGTGATGACGATGATGATGGTGATGGTGATGACGATGATGATGGTGATGATGACGATGATGGTGATGGTGATGATGATGATGGTGGTGGTGGTGATGATGGTGATGGTGATGGTGATGATGGTGATGATGATGATGATGGTGATGATGGTGATGACGATGATGATGGTGATGATGGTGATGATGATGGTGATGGTGATGATGGTGGTGATCATGGTGGTGATGGTGATCATGGTGGTGAGATGATGATGGTGGTGCTGGTGCTTATCATGGTGGTGTTGGCGATGATGATGGTGATGGCGATGATGATGGTGATGATGGTGATGATGGTGATGATGATGGTGATGATGATGATGGTGATGATGGTGATGATGATGGTGATGGTGATGATGGTGATGATGGTGATGATGATGGTGATGATGATGATGGTGATGATGGTGATGATGATGGTGATGGTGATGATGATGGTGGTGATGGTGGTGATCATGGTGGTGATGATCATGATGGTGATGGTGATAGTGATGGTGGTGATGATCATGGTGATGATGGTGATCATGGTGGTGAGATGATGATGGTGGTGCTGGTGCTTATCATGGTGGTGTTGGCGATGATGATGGTGATGGCGATGATGATAGTGATGATGGTGGTGACGGTGGTGGTGGTGGCGATGATGATGATGGTGATGGCGATGATGGTGATGGTGATGGTGATGATGATGGTGGTGATGGTGGTGATCATGGTGGTGATGATCATGATGGTGATGGTGATAGTGATGGTGGTGATGATCATGATGGTGATGGTGATCATGGTGGTGAGATGATGATGGTGGTGCTGGTGCTTATCATGGTGGTGTTGGCGATGATGATGGTGATGGCGATGATGATAGTGATGATGGTGGTGATGGTGGTGGTGGTGGCGATGATGATGGTGGTGATGGCGATGATGATGATGGTGATGGCGATGATGATGGTGATGATGGTGATGATGGTGATGATGATGATGATGGTGATGGTGATGATGGTGATGATGATGATGATGGTGATGGTGATGATGGTGATGACGAAGATGATGGTGATGATGGTGATGATGATGGTGATGGTGATGATGATGGTGGTGATGGTGGTGATCATGGTGGTGATGATCATGATGGTGATGGTGATAGTGATGGTGGTGATGATCATGGTGATGATGGTGATCATGGTGGTGAGATGATGATGGTGGTGCTGGTGCTTATCATGGTGGTGTGGCGATGATGATGGTGATGGCGATGATGATAGTGATGATGGTGGTGATGGTGGTGGTGGTGGCGATGATGATGGTGGTGATGGCGATGATGGTGATGGTGATGGTGATGATGATGGTGGTGATGGTGGTGATCATGGTGGTGATGATCATGATGGTGATGGTGATAGTGATGGTGGTGATGATCATGATGGTGATGGTGATCATGGTGGTGAGATGATGATGGTGGTGCTGGTGCTTATCATGGTGGTGTTGGCGATGATGTTGGTGATGGTGGTGGTGATGGCGATGATGGTGATGGTGATGGTAATGATGGTGGTGATGGTGTTTGCACTTTGTTCCTGGCGCAGAATACTTGAAGAGGAGTCAGGGGTCTAAAAAAGTGATTCTAAACTTAAAAGCACAGAGGCCAGGGAGGTATAATAAATGCCTGACGTGGGCCAGATAGCAGATGCGGCAGACTGCACTGTCTGCATCCCCCTTTCCATGAGGAAACAGGAGTAGTCTGGGGCCCTATTTCTCCATACTTCTAGAGACATCACAAATTCTTTTAGATGTGAAATAATCTGGGGTACCTGGGTGGCTCCGTTGGTTGTGCATCCAACTCTTGGTCTCAGGGTAGTGAGCTTGGGCCTCATGTTGAGCTCTGCGCTGGGCAGGGATCCTCTTTAAAAAAAAAGAAAAACTTGGGGCGCCTGGGTGGCTCAGTGGGTTAAGCCTCTGCCTTCAGCTCAGGTCATGATCTCAGGGTCTCTGGGATCGAGCCCCGTATCGGGCTCTCTGCTTGGCAGGGAGTCTGCTTCCTCCCCTCTCTGGCTGCTGCTCTGCCTACTTGTAATCTCTCTCTCTCTCTCTCTCTATCTGTAAAAAAAGAAAAAAAAATTAAAATAAAAAAAAAAAACCTGACTTGCAAAATGGACAAATAACTCGGATTTTGGAAGAGAGTGTTGGTGAACTAAAGAAAACAGATCTGCTGGAAATACTTGAAGCTCCTTTGAAGCGAAGTTGCAGTGGAGAATGGAAACAAAATCCGAGGGGCCCGGGGAGCAAGACACGTGGCCTCTGCCCCACTCCAGGAAGGTGGGTCAAGGTCCCCACCAGGGCTCCACCTCTCTCCCAGTCTGTCTGTCCTCCATCTCCACAGCCTGAGCTTCTGGGGCCCAGGGGTCCGAGGGCACCCGGCTCTCCCTGTCTGGGGGGCAGGGGGGCTCAGTGACCTGCTGTGCAAAGTGTTTGATATTCAGAGGAAAATGGGGCTTGTTTGGGAAAGCTCAGCTCCACGGGACCCTGTGATTACAGCTGTGGAGACATTCACACTTACAGAGAGTTAACGGAAGACTTTAAGGAGAAATCTTGGAAATTCCACCACGAGGTGTTCTGAGAGCCCCCAGGCCCTTGAAAGGATAATGAGGAGACAGAGCACCGGAAAGGCAGGTGCTCTTCCCCCGTGGGCCTGGCCGGGAGTGATAATATCACTCCCCTGGCCTTGGCTACCAGGTGACCGGAGGGACAGGGAGGGAGGTAGAGCCCAGAGGTGCTGGGGTTTATCTGCAAGTGCTGGGAGCTGTGAGGCTGGTCCTCGAACCTATTGGAGACCGTGATGGCCAGAAGGCCCTGAGCTCCTCTGCTGGGCCCTACTGTTCTCCTTTAGGGGGGGTTTACTCCTGAAACCCTCCAGCAGCCTCTGCTGGAACAGTGATGATGTTCCTCAGAGAAGAAGGGGGCCCCAGAGAGCTTATGTGATCTGCCTGACGCTCTCTTAGCTGGCTGTTACGGGTCCCGTTGAATCGTTTGCTGACATCCCAATCCCCCACGACCTCAGAATGTGACCTCACTGTGAGTCCTTGCTGACGTAATCAGTCAAGTTAAAATGGGAGTGGGCCCAAATTCACAGGACTGTGTCCTTATGAAAAGGGAGATTTGATCACAGACACACATGTAGGGAAAAGGCTACATAAAGACAGGGCAGAAACTGGGGTGACCTCTCCTTTGCATCTAAAAGCCAGGAAACCCGGAGGATTACCAGCCAGTAGCAGCTGGAGGGGAGGAGGGCGCAGACCCTGCCCCTAACCTCAGAAGGAGCACGGGCCTTAGACGTCCAGCGTTCAGCAGCGTCTATGTGCCAGCCATCCGTGCGCGGCGCTGGCAAGGGCAGATAGGCAGACGTGTGCCATGGTGGCCCCAGCTGTCCCCACCCCCCAGAATGGGGCTATGGGGTCTCCCAGGCAGGCACCTCCAGACACAGCTGGGGGCTGGGCAGGAGGCACCCGATGGGGCTTCTCTCCCCTCCGCACACACAACTGCCTTCTCTGCATGCTGGAGGGACCCCGACGCTGTGCTCACCTGTGAACACATGTGCACGAGACACAGACAGTGAGGGGGTCTGGGTGTCTGGCGCCCGCGGCTTCACATGGAGCTTTGTCGTTTGCGCGATGATACCCATTCCTCTGCTCCTGGGGACGGCACCTGTCCTCTCTGTCTCTGTGCCTCTGTCTGTCTCTAGATCTCCCTCTCTGTCTCTGTCTCTGTCTCTGTGTCTGTCTCTCTTTTCAATGACCTATCACTGATGTGCAATGCTACACCCTCTTCTCTTCTGGGGTCGTTGCTTCCCAGGGTGTGAGGTCTTGGAGGGGCCGGTCGACACTGTTTCCTGCCCTCCACAGAGAAGCTGATCAGCCTCTTTCTTCTTGGGATGTGGCTCCTGTGCAGAGTACTTGGAGCCTGAAAAAGGTAATGTTTCTTCAACCGGAGGGGACAGCCTGAAGCCACTGTCCCTCCATCCCTGTTGTCTCCCCAACTCATAGCAAAGATGCTCCTGGCTCTTGTCCAAGCTTGGTTCCTTACGCCCCCATCTATCTTGCTCAGGCCTTCCCAGTAACCCCCGTCCCTGCTCACGTTCTTCTGGATCAGTCTGCTACCTGCCACCAAGGAACCTTGTGTAGACTGGTGGCCCCAGGGACGAAGGCATGGTCCCCGCACTCCAGGCCATGGCCTGGCACATTGCGAATCCCCCCTCGGGTGCAGGACCCCGGCGGCTGGGGCAGGAGCCAGCTCGGTGCCAAGAGAGCTGGGACTCCCTTGTGCGTCTCTGCACCTCCCTCACTGTCCGTGAGCACCCTCAGAACACACACCTGTTACCAGGGAGCCAAGGCCGCAGACATGAGTGAGCAGCACTGACGACTGACCGCAGCTGACCGCAGCCGCGTGGGGAGCTCAGCCGAGGCCAGAACTGACCGGCCACCACTGAGCACATGGAAATAATTCCTGGGGGTCTGGGGTTCCGCCTAGCCTGGGAGATAGCCGGCAGATCCGTCATTCCACCAGCCAGATGGGGAGAACTGCCAGATCTCCACGCGGTCGGCTGACCAACCCATCCCAGCACGTGACACCGAGAATGACCCAGAGGGACCACTGAGTCAGACCGACCGGAGGCTGCCTCCGCCCTGCGGGGGTCATGACCTCTGCCCAGGGCCGTGAGTGCTGAGATCAGCCTGTTCCAGAAGCCCATGGGCCTCCGGGGAGACGGCGGTTTCCACAAGGCACCCGGCAAACCCCAGTGAGCAATTTCCTTTGGTAAAGTCGTTAAGAAAATTATATGTCGTGCTGAAATTATATAACTGTTAGTGCAGCTTGTTTAAAAATTATTCGGATTTAATTGATCAATTAGATTAAATTATACAGTCGTGAGGGCTGGCAAAGGCCCAGGCCAGAGCTCGCAGGATTTCAATAGCCCACGCTCCCGGCCCCAGAAGACCTTGACGCCGGCACGGATTTATTTTTGAAAATGAGGTTGTTACAGGTTATTCCAGTTGGTTCGTTTAAAACGGCATGCAGGTGGCGTCCCTACATCCCAAGGCCTCGCCGCCATCTGTGGCGTGCACCGAGGAGGCGCGTGGTGTGTGCTAGTGGCGAAGTCTCTCCTGGGCCCCGGTCCCCATTTGCCCCCGTTTCCCCACCTCCTTGGGACCCCCTGTCTGCAGACAAGCCTAGAGACGCGAGCGGCTCAGGGCTGCCCGAAGCCTCCTGTTTTCCGTCTTTATTTACCGCCGGGAGCCTGTTCGCAGTTGACCCGGAGGCGCCCGGCTCTGTGCGAGACACACTGTGGCGCCAGTCCTCTTCAGCAGAGCCTGGGACACGGGACCCATGGTGGCAGGTCCCGGAACGGTCACCTGAGACATCCACGGCACCCCGGGAGCGTGCACGTGTATGTGCGGGTGTGTGGGCTGGGGGCCGGGACCAGGTGAGGCTGCTTTGGCCAAAACACATCCCACCGGGGGAGGGGAGGGAAGACCTGCAGAAATGTCTTCTTTGCTGGCACAGAAGAGCGGTGAGTTCCCCGAGAAATGAATTCGTGGAGTTGGGGCAGTGCAGGAGGCCAGGTGTCCCCCCTATCTCAGAGCCTGGCCACTGCCCCTGCCGCCCACACCCCCACATCCACCCCCGTCCGCCCCCGCCATCCTTCCCAGCATGCCCTTCTGAGATCTTATTAGAGCCAGCTTGGCTCCCCCCGTCTCTCGGGAGTGCGCCCCGCCAGCTCCGGCCCCTGCTTTCCGGATCTGCGTGTACAGACACCCCGGAGCTCCAGCCAGGAACGGGCAACTTCCCAGAGGTAAGTATCCACCCTCCAAGTCCGCAGCGGCTGCGGGGACCTTGCTGGGGTCCGGTCTCTGCCACCTGCACTTGGTGCAGGGTGGTGGGCAGCCTCGCCCACGGGCTTCTCCGTGGAAGATGGGCACAGCTCCCCTGCCCTCCGGGCCCTGGAAACTCAAGGCAAGTGTTTGTTTCACTTCCCCCAAGTGCAGTCGCCGTCCCTGCCCGGGAGCCATGTCAGAATTGAGGCAGGGCACCAGCGCCAAAACCCAGGAGCCCCACAGCGCCTGCTCCTGGGTGACGAGGACCGTCACGGGCTGGGCGTGGGGGGCCTCGGTGGGGGCATGTGCATCCCCTGGGGGGCGATGACATCAGAGCTGGGACGTGCGCAGTGGGGAGCGAGTTGTGTAAGAACCGGGCAGCGGTCCCTTGGATCAGAGACACCCCAGCAGGCAGGGGTGCAGATGGGGGTGCCCACTAGGTTTTCTTCCAGGCATTCGGGTGTAAACGCTTTCCGCGTCAGGCAGAGATGGGCAGTGGGAGCTCAGCCCCGAGGAACCCAGAGGCTGCACCTTTCCTCTGTCTGCACACCACTGGGGCCCACGGCAGGTTCCGGGATGCACCCTGGAGCAGGCGTGGAGTCCCGTGCTCTGCACAGGGTCTCCCCACCCCAGTTCCCGGAGCCGCCCGTCCTGGGAGGCACTCCACAAGGTCTGATTTACGAGGGATGTGTAAATGTGGTTTGGGAACAGCTTGCTCCTTCGTACTAAATAAAATGAGAAGGCGGTGGTGGGGCGCCTTGTCTGCAGGTACACTCGTGTAGACCGATGGCTGTCATAAATCTGTCGGCATCGTGGCTTTGCTTCATGGCCTGTCTTTGGGGAGTTCGACGAGAAAGCTGGGGTAGGGGAGAGGAACGTCTGCTGTAGGTGTGGGGGTTGCCTGCATCCGAGCCCCACTCCTGCTGCTCACTGCTCCCCAGGCTCCCTGACAGTGCTGAGCTTTCCTGTCTCCAGCTTGGAAAGAGTCCTTGGGAAGTCAACGTCCTTTTGTGACGTTCATGGGCACCACAGCTTAGAACAAAAAAGCCACTTGCTGGGAGCACAGCCAGTGGGGTTTGGGGCCATTAAGGGAGATTCTGTTAACAAGCAAGCACAGACCCAGCCCACACAAGCTTACAAACAGGAAGCATGTTGATTTATGTAGTGGAACTTATGTGACAGGTGGAGCTTGTGTGATGGAAGCAGCCTCAGGCATAGCTGGATCCAGGGGCTTATGTGATGTCCTCACAGTCTGCCACTGTGTGTGTATGTGTGAGGTAGTATCTTTATCCTCAGTAGCGATACTCTGTAAAGTCACTGCAAGTACTTATTTAGTGGATACTAAATTGTTGCTCCTAGGGGAAAAGCAGGATTAGATTCCTATTAGCTTTTGGTCACATCAATTTCCATCAATTTAATGGACACATAATTTTGTTTAATGTGTGTTTGTTTCAAGACATGTTTTTAATCTACACTGTTGGTTCAATAACACTGACCTCACGGCCGCAGCTCCATGGTCACAGCTTAGCCCCTGCATCCCTCTGTCCTGTCACTCAAATGAAAATGACGGGTTAGCTCTGACCAGACCCCATAGCTCGGCCAGGATCATGCGTAAGTGAATCATAGCCGCCAGGGTAATGCTAATCTGATGGGCTGCCCAGTGCCAGCCAGAACCTGGACCCTGGAGTGAGGCTGAGTGAGGGGTGGTTCTCACAAACATCAGCTGCTGTCCCCCTGCCCCACACCCCTGCGTGAGCCATCAGACACATGTCCATCCCGATGAGTTTCTGTGTGTTCCTATGGAGTGGAAAAAACAAAACCGCATCACAGAGAATTTGTGTGGGGCAGACATGGTGCAGCATTGTTCGACTCTAACAAAGGAGGAGATGCTGTCCTCTGCCACCACACGGGTGCACCGGAAGATGGGATGCTTGGTGGAATAAGCCAGACCCAGACAGACCAGCCCTGCAGGACCTCGCATGTGCCATCTGAAAGGCCGAACTCCCAGAAGCACAGAAGTGGGGCGGGGGGTTGGGGGGTGGTGGGGGGGTGGGGGCTGGGCAGGGCATGTTTCCCCAGAAATGTTCCGGGGACTTGAATTATTCTCACCACACGCACAAAACCGTAACCAGGGAGAAGCACTGTAACTTCAGTGACAGGCTCAAGAAGTATCAAATTGTCACATCATGTGTCCTAAGTATCTACAATTTTTATTTGTCAGTTATACCCCATAAAGTTGAAAAACACAGGTCTTATTGTGTGGACGTCCCGCAGCCAGTTGCCTAGGCGGTAACCACGGCACTGGCGCGTGGCCAGAGCTGCGGGCTGGTGCCTGGGAGAAGGAACCCGCCCAGTGCTCAGGCGTCGTCCGTCTGCTGGTGAAGGTACAGGCCAGGCGGTCAGCGGTGCGGGGACAATGTCTGTGCGCTCCCCTGGGCCTTTTCTGTCCTGGGGGCCGTGGGTGGCTGGCGCCCGACGCCTGGAGCTCAGGTGCAGCAGGGCTGCCCCATGTGCTGTTTGCTGCCCGAAGGCGCGGGGTCTCGGTGAGCTGGACAGGACCTCACGGAGCCTGAGTAGTGAACCCACGGGAACCATGGCCCTGGACCATGGTGGACCTTCAGGGCTGCGGGGTCATCTGAAACCTTTCAAGGGACTCAGATGAGGGAGGCCAGGCCAGAGTCGGTGGAAATGAAAGCCATTTTGATGACTATTTTTTCCTCTGACAGAGGGAAGAGCATCCAGTAGCCGCCTTTTTCTGGCCGAAATGTTCTCTGTGAGCTTTGAGCTAATTCTCCCTCTAGCAGAGAGGGAGATCAAAGATGTCTCTGCCGAGGATGGTGATTTCAGGTCCCTGATGTGCTGCTTCCCCCTCGGAGGTGCCGGTGCTCTTTGATAACGCCCAGACCCAAGGTCATGTTCCTGCCCGGGCTGCCAGCCATGGAGACCCTGCACGGAGACCTTCTGTTCCCCACCCCGACCCGGCCGGGCCTGAGACATGGGCAGGCCCCCACTGTCCTCACCCCCCCACCAGCCATGAGCCACCTGGATGCATGCCCCCCAGGAGAGGTGAAGGTGGCAGCCTGGTCCCTCACAATGGAGGTCCCACACTGGGGATGCCCAGGTTTGCTTCCTTCCCGCAGAGCGTAGACGCAGGGGCGTGGCCCAGGGCCTTGCTGCCGGCATTGGGTCCTGGCCACACAGCCCGCCTGCCCTGCTCCCAGCTGGTCACACCCCCATCCCGCACATGCACATGCACACACGCACACACATGTACCCCTTACACACACACCTCACACATGTAAGCACCCTCACCTCCACATGCACACATATGCACCTCCCACACACACCTCTCACACACTTACACACGCACACAACCATGCACACACTCAAGCACCCCTTACACGCATGTGTGCACACATAACCCTCTCACATGCACACCCCACATATGCACACACATACACCCACACACATGTACCCCCTCACACACATACACACACCCTCACACACATGCACAATGCACCACACACATGCACACACACTCTCATACATGCAGACATGAACCACACACGTGCACACATACACACACGTGCACCACACACCCTCACACATATGCACCACACACACGTAGAAGCATGTGCACATGCACACATCCCTTCACAAGGCACAAGGCAACACACCCCTTCCACACCCCTCTCACACATGCACACAGGCACACTCACCCTCTGCCCCCCTCCCACGAGCACATTCTCATCCTGGCGCTACTTCTCCTTTCCTTGACCCACTGGAACCTTCCTGGGGAAGGCAGCTGGTGGCTTGGCCTGCAGACTTGGACTCTCCTGGCCTCCTAACCCCCGATTTTCAGCTCACTGCAAACCCGCAACACCTGCAGGGGTAATGGGCTGTGGACTCAGCAGCTGTCACAGGGGGTGTCCGTGAGGGGCATCCTTGGTTAATGAATGGATTTCACACACATCTCTGCTGGCTCTGTGGGGTGAGAGGTCAGATTGGTGGCCCAAGTTGGGCAGGGGGGCAGATAGGATCGAAGCTGGGGTTCTGGGTATCATTAGCACCCTAATTTGTCTTCAGAATGGGTCCAAGCCGCCAGTGGGTTTCTGGAGGTCAGTTATGGAGTGAGAATGTGGCTGGCACAGCCCCTGGCCACGCCTCCTCAGGCCTCCAAGAGGGAGACTGCAGGAGGAGAAATTGTCGCCACGTGGGCGCTCGACGTCATGCTCCTGGCTCAGGAACATGGAGCAGAGGCCTGAGACACAGCCTCATCGCTGACTGGGTCAATCATAGATGATAGGACACGCTAGGTGGAAAACCCCAAAGACTCCAACCCAAAGCTTCTAGAACTCAACCAGGAATTCAGGAAAGTGTCAGGATATAAAATCAATGCACAGAAATCAGTTGCATTTCTATACACCAACAGCAAGAGAGAAGAAAGAGAAATTAAGGAGTCAGTCCCATTTACAATTGCACCCAAAACCATAAGGTACCTAGGAATAAACCCAACCAAAGAGGAAAAGAATCTGTACTCAGAAAACTGTCAAGTACTCATGAAAGAAATTGAGGAAGACACAAAGAAATGGAAAATTGTTCCATGCTCATGGATTGGAAGAACAAATATTGTGAAAATGCCTATGCTACCTAAAGCAATCAACATGCTTAATGCAATCCCTATTTAATACCATCAATCTTTTTCGCAGAACTGGAACAAATAATCCCAAAATTTGTATGGAAGCAGAAAAGACCCCAAATAGCCAGAGGAGTGTTGAAAAAGAAAACCAAAGTTGGTGGCATCACAATTCCAGACTTCAAGCTCCATTATAAAGCTGTCATCATCAAGACAGCGTGGTACTGGCACAGCAACAGACACAGAGATCCACGGAACAGAATAGAGAGCCCAGAAATAGACCCTCAACTCTCTGGTCAACTCACCTTCGACAAAGCAGGAAAGAATGTCCAATGGAAAAAAGAAAGTCTCTTCAATAAATGGTGCTGGAAAAATACAGACAGAAGAATGAAACTCAACCATTCTCTTACACCACACACAAAGATAAACTCTAAATGGATGAAAGACCTCCATGTGAGACAGGAATCCATCAAAATACTAGAGTAGAACACAGGCAGCAACCTCTGTGACCTCAGCTTCAGGAAGTTCTTGCTAGACACATGTCAAAGACAAGGGAAACAAAGGCAAAAATGAATTATTAGGGTTTCACCAATATAAAAATCTTCTGCACAGCCAAGGAAATAGTTGACAAAACCAAAAGACAACCAACAGAATAGGAGAAGATATTTACAAATGACGTATCAGATAAAGGGTTAGTATCCAAAATCTATATGTAACTTATCAAACTCAACACCCAAAAACAAATAAGCTAGTCAAGAAATGGATAGAAGACACAAACAGATATTTCTCCAAAGAAGATACACAGATGGCCAACAGACACATGAAACAAAGTTCAATGTCATTAGCCACCAGTGTATTTCAAATCAAAACCACAGTGAGATACCACCTCACACCAGCCGGAATGGCTAAAATTAACGAGTCAGGTAACAACAGATGCTGACAAGGATGTGGAGAAAGGGGAGCCCTCCTACACTGTTGGTGGGAATGCAAGCTGGTGCAGCCACTCTGGAAACCAGTATGGAGGTTTAGAGCAACCCAATGTTTAGAACAACATGTCCGCAACAGTTAAACTGTGGAAAGAACCCAGATGTCCATCAACAGGTGAATGGATAAAGATGTTTTACACACACACACACACACACACACAGAGGAATACTATTCAGCCATCAAAAATTGAAATCTCGCCATTTGCAACAATGTGGATGGAACTAGAGGGCATTATGCTGAGCGAAATAAGTCAAAAGAAAGAAAATTATCATATGATCTCACTGATATGAGGAATTTAAGAATCAAAACAGAGGATCATAGGGGAAGGGAGAGAAAAATAAGAAAAAATCAGAGAGGGAGACAAACCATAAGACACCCCTAACTCTAGGAAACACACTGAGTGTTGCTGGAGGGGAGGTGGCTGTGGGGACAGGGTAACTGGGTGCTGGGCATTAAGGAGGGCACATGATAAAATGATCACTGGGTGTTATATAAGACTGATGAATCACTGACCTCTACCTCTGAAACTAATAATACACTATATGTTAATTGAATTTAAATTAAAAGAGGAAATTAAAAAAATAAATTTGTAACAAAGCATCATAAAAAATGACTGTGTCTACATCAAGATTCATTGCAGTCATTGCTGGCTTTAGGGTTCCCTGCTGTGTGATGGTTGCATTAAATTTTGACTTAACAATGATCATGTATTGCAACTCTGGGTAGCCTGGTATCTGGGAGTTGGGGTGAATTTGGAGTAAAATCCTGACCCTCTGGAGGGATGCTATGTGGTCATGAGTGCTTGTCTCCAAAGTACATGGTAGAATTTCACTTCCTACCCACACTGTTGGTGTTGAGGAGGCTCACGGGACATCGTTCTGGGCTATAAGTCATGAGTGGAAATAGCAGGTATCACTTCTAGGCTGGGCACTTAATGGCCAGTACAAGACCTTCGTAGTCTCTTCTCCCTCTTTGGCTGAACCTTGGGGATGCTGGTGCTACTCTCTGAAGGTTGGTCCCAGAGCAACTAGAGGGGATATGGGGCAGGAGTGAGAAGTGGCCTCACACTGTTGAAGGGTTTGAGACTTGAGGATCGCTTGTCCCTGCAGCAGAACCTGACATATCCTGACTGATGTGCTAGACAGTGAGCATGACACGCCTCATGCATGGGCTGAACTGGGAAAAAGAAATGCCTTGCTTTCCATGAAGTGGGAGGGAACTACTTTAGGTTCTGCCAAATTTCAGCTTATGGTCCAGCTTGGGGCCCAATTTGTGGCCCAGCTTGGAGGAAATTCTTTTCAGACCTGCGTGTGGTCGCAAGGCCAGACTCCCAGCAGAGTGTGATCTCTTTAACATCAGAGACCTTGGCATTTCTCTGAACTGGTGTCTCTTTACATTCCACTGCCTCACCTTCCCCTTGCCTGCGCCAACATGGTGACTCCCCCAGGACCCGTCGATGCCTTCACACGGGATGCTGGCAATACCAGGAGACGTTGTCCTACACCCACAAAGCAGCACTCTGGACCTCGGACATGCTTGGGGCTTCTGAAGGGCTGGCTGTCTACCTGAGATTCCTGAGAGGCAGGGCTTTGTGGTGGTGGGAGGGGTGCGTGTGCCCTGAGCAGGTGTGTGTTCTCAAACCCTGGTGCCCCTCCGGGGGTCTGCCTATCCTTGCATGGACACTGCCTCCTCCCACAGGATTGTGGCACACGTCATGGCAAGCATCAGTGTGGTCGAAAACCAAACCAATACCGGCTTGCTATACTATCAGATTCATTCCCTCTCTGCAGGGTTCCCACATTATCTTTTTTTTTTTTTTAAAGATTTTATTTATTTATTTGACAGAGAGAGATCACAAGTAGGCAGAGAGGCAGGCAGAGAGAGGGGGAAGCAGGCTCCCCACTGAGCAGAGAGCCCGATGTGGGGCTCGATCCCAGGACCCTGAGATCATGACCTGAGCCGAAGGCAGAGGCTTTTACCCACTGAGCCACCCAGGCGCCCAAGGTCCCCCACATTTTCAAAGTGCTTGTATCTGGCATGCAATGTTTAGCCGAACATCGATGCAGAGTTCGGATGTATTGTTTCCTGCTAAATTTCAGGATGCAGTACAATGTATTTACATGAGCGAAATAATGTTTTCTCCTGCAAAACCACTTTAAAATCACTTTCAATAAACATATAATGAAAAGTGCTTGATTTTTTTCTTGAGCGACAGTAGCTAATAAATTGGATTCTGGAGCCAAATTGTCTGGGCTGGAATCCCAGATCCACGCTTTGCCATCAGTGTGACCTTGGGCATGGCATTGGCCCCCTTGGTGACTCAGTTTCCACTTTTGTAGAATTAGAGGATATCAGGTTACATGGGTGTGATCGCTGTCATTCTCATTCTGTTAACTGCCATAAAGGACCCAGAACGGTGCCTGGTCCATCTTACCACTGTGAGTGTTAGCTTTTTGTATTATTCTTCTCAAAGCTATCCTTGTAAAATTGGGAAGCATCTTACAACCTGGCATTTTACAAACAGAAAAAAATATGGCATTTCCTCAGAAGGGACATGGGATTGGCTCTTTTTCAAAAATAGACCAGTGTTTATGAAACTAGCTGCATCGTAAGACTCTCCTGATAATTAAAAACAGAATTCCCAGGCTCCTCTCAGAACAAGTGCTTTACACGGTAAACACTCTGGAGACAGCTGGCCCCGAGGCCCAGCAGCTGGTTCCTTCCTGCTGGTGGTCCTCTGACTCTCTTGAGACAAATGTCCCAAGAAAGAAGAGAAAGTGTTGATGAGGAGGAGGAGAAATGGGTGTTGCCACTCTCACCAGAATCCACCAGGAGGCATAAATGTCCAAGCTGGGCAGGCTGGCCTGCCTGAGGTCACGAATGTAAGAGAAGACAGGAGGGGTCAAGAGTCAGAAAACCCTAACATCCCCTGACGTACAGATACAAGACAAACACCCGTACAAATGCACGCACGGACACACAGACACAGGCGCACACACGTACATAGCCAGAGCTCCCTGAAGCCCAAGGTCCTTGTCGTACTCATCCCTGTACACTGGGGACCCCGTACAAAGTTAGCTCCTAATAAATGCTCTATCATTTATTCATTCCACAAATCTTTGCCAAGCACCCACTGAGTGTCAGGTGCTGTTTCCAGCACTAGAATGCAGCCAGAAGCAGACAGACAGGAAGCCCTGCCTGGGGGTGCTCATGGCGCCCACTCTGTGGGATTTGTGCAGGTCGTTCCCCCCTCATGACCCAGCTGCCTCATCTGTAAAAGCCTGCAAGGGGCTAGATCCCTGGGAAGGGCAGTGGGGGATGGGGGACAGCCAGGTTTGCTCTCCCCTGAGGTCTGAGCACAAGAGAACCTGACGCCCAGTGGTCTGAACCTTCTTCCTGTCCCAGTAGGTGGTCAGGTGCAGCCTGGTGGGGCTGCTAGGTCCCCCTGAATCCCAGGCTCCCTGTCCACCCATCCTTGAAATCAGCTTTTCCACCCTCTTAGCTCCATGACAGGTAAGGAGGGGTGGGGGGTGGGGGTGCATTGTTGGGACTGGGGGGTTGGGACGGGGGGGGGGGGCGCGGTGAGGGGTTGGGACTAGGGGGTGGAGGATGGGGGGAAGGAAGCGGGAGTTGATTCCGTTTGGCCTGGGTCAATGGGGAGACCGCGGAGATGACTCTGACCCTGCTGCCCGCCCTCCTCCCCACAAAGGCAACCCCACCCCAGGCCCATTCACGCAGACAAGGTGGACTTGACCAGGCACTGCCTTAGGCTTCACTTCCTGGGGTTAAGGTTCGGGTTTATTTGGGGAAAGGGGCCTGAGAAGGAAGGTCCGTGCAGCATCCCCCACCCCCACGGCTTCCGCCCTAATGCCCTTGGTCCGGGTCTCCAGAGCGTGTGGCCCCGCCCCGCCCCTCCCCTCCCACCCGCGGGCCGGGCTCGCGCTAGCCGGAGCTCGTCCGGGACCCTGCGCCCGGCAAGAGGGGGCAGGGGCGGTCCCGACAAGGGCCGTCCTGGCGGGGGGCGGGCGCGGAGGCCCCGCGTGCATGCTGATGAGCTGGGCGGCCGCGTCACTCCGCACCGGCGCCGTGGCTGCGGGGCGGGCAGGAGCCACACGGCAGCCGGAGCGCCCGCCCGGTCCGCGCCTCCCTCTCCCCTCCCACCCGCAGGCCCGCCCGCCGCCCCCCGGGACGGGGCCGCGCCCCTCTGCGGAGGATGCCGGTTGCCCCCTGCGCGCGGCCCCGGGCAGCCCCTGCGCGTGGGGACCCCGGGCGGCGGCGGCCGGGAGCGCTGAGCGGGCGCGGGTGGTGCTGAAGGGACAGCTCCCGGGCGCGGGCGGAGCGCGCAGCCAGCCCGCAGACCCCGGCCCCTGCACGCAGACCGCGGCCCCAAGCCCCCCAGGCTACTGCCCCGCGGCCCCGCCCGCAGCCCCCCTGCCGCAGCCCGGTGCCCGCAGCCCCCAGCCCCCCCCCCCGCCCGTGCCCTTCCCCCACCCCACCCGCAGCCCCCGCCGCCCCGCGGTCAGCCGGGCTGGCTCATGGTCCCCGAAGCGGCGGGCCGGGCGGAGGCTCCTGCGGCCGCTGGGCCCACGGGGATGCCCCGCGGGTGAGGCAGCCCCCCGCTTCCAGCCGCGTTCATGGCGGTGGCCAGGAAGATCAAAACTTTGCTGACGGTCAACATCGTGGTGTTCGTGGGCATCATCCTCTTCTCCGTGTACTGCCGCCTGCAGGACCGCTCGGAGGGGCTGGTGCAGATCGTGCGCAGCGCTGACCGCCGGGTGCGGAGCCGGCACGCCAAGGTGGGCGCGCTGGTGGACCGCGAAGCCATCCTGCAGCGCCTGGACCACCTGGAGGAGGTGGTCTACAACCAGCTGAATGGTGAGCCGAGGCGGTGTCCCGCTGGGAACAAAGGGGCTGGACAGGGGAACTGGCACACAGCGCGGGAGACGCGGCTGTGTGTTCCAGCCGCTGAAACCCTTGCTGACCCCAGGGCCTGATGGCCAGCAGGGGCTGGGATCAAACTCCTTCTGTGTTACTTTGGGTGGAGACTAGGTAGGAGGCAGATGAGGAAGAGAAGGGGTCCCTTCAGCAGAGCATTGGCCTGGATGGCCACTCATTCATTCACTCCCCCAGTGGATTCTTGAGAACCAACCCCCCAACCACACATGCAATGTCTCCAACTTATTCCTTGAGAGAACTTGAAAGAACTTCTCAAGAGGGTCTAGGACTTGCTTTAAGAGCAGGCAGTGCCCAGGTCCAAGAGTGAGGGGGCACATACCACTTTCCTAGAAGCTGTGGGAGAGGAGGTCTTCGCCTGGAGCCACTCCTCTCCCTGCTGGAGGACGTGGAGACTGGAGGGAGGGCAGTGCTGCCCTCAGAGGTTGCTGATGTGGTGTCTTGAATGCTGGTGGGGAAAGGTGCCTCCCTGGGACCCCTGGGCCTGTGCCACCTCCTGTCCTGGGGATATGCAGGGCTCCCTCCAGAAAGTGTTGCTGTGGGGCAAGCAGGAGGCCAGGGGCTAGTAACTCCTGGACAGAGAGAGTCCAGCAGGGGCTTGGCCAGTGTTCACACCGTAGAGGGATGCTGGGCTGTGATGCATGGAAGCCCACAGCCCTTGGAGCTCCCACAGCAAGCCCAGCTCCGGGAATGGGCTCCTTACTTCTTCCCCATAGGTGTGGGCCCCTTGCAAGAGTCCACATCAATGTGGCTGAGGGTCAGGCTGGGTCAGGCTGGGAGGAATGGGTATTTTTCCACTTTGGGATGCAGCAGACGGAATAAAGTCCCTGCCACTCCCTGGGCTCTCTCTGTGCTGAGATATAAGGAGGAAGGAGAAAAGTTCGTGTGTTTACCTCATTAGTGGGCTTTTTCCTTCTGTTCTGTGCTATTCTGGTTTCTGCACCGGCAGCCCCAGCAAATCTCGTCGGAAGCGTGGGTAACAGGCTCTGGGCGGGGGTGCTTGGGAGCTGGACTGCACCAGTGGGGGGGTCTGCGTGCTTCCTGCCAGTATGGGGGTCTTCTTGAGGCTTCCTGTGGTAGGAAGCAGCAGCCAGAGACCCAGGGGCTTGGGGACACAGCGGAGGAGGGCACTGTCTGCACGCAGCCGACTGCCTGTCTGGGAGGGAGCAGAGCGTCCTCTGAGTCCCCGGGCTCCCTCCCGCCCCCCACCCCAGCCCCTGGGTCCTGGTTCTCCTCCAGACGTGACTTCCCCTTCCGTGAGTGAGCTCTGTGGCTTTTCTGATCTCTCCTGTGCAGCCAAAGCCACGAGGGGAGAAAAGTTTAGCCCGACTGCCACTTGGCTGCTGTGGCGGGGTGACGGATCTCTGGAAGCCGCGCGGCCCGCTGATCGCACCTAGCTTTACTGAAGTGTATTTGCCAGGGTGTTATGGTCTGTTTTATGGGGAGAACCGGAGGATTATATAAAAACATTGGCAGCATACTGGGTTGTGTAACATCCTGACGCCCAGCTCAGCGCTGTGAGCGGCTCCCCACCTCGTCCTTCAAGGTGAGAGGGAGCCAGCTCTGCGTGGCACAGGTCAGGACCTCGGATGGACACTCCTGACAGTAGCAGGATGTCACCAAGGGTTTCGGAAGACCCCCTGCCCACCCAGCCTCTCCCCTCTCTCCTTCCTTCACCCACCTCTCTCTCCAAGTGTGTCCCTGTCTCTCTGCCCCATCCCTCTGTCTGTCTCTTAGTATGTGCCTGTCTTTCTGTGTCTTGGTCTCTGTCTTTCTCTCTCCCTTCCTCCTCCTTCCTGCTCCTCTCAAATGAGGGTACTGCTTCCCACTTCTAGGCCATGTACCCAACACAATGTCCCCCCCCAGGAGTCACTCGGTATTTGTTCTTGGAGACAACGAGAGCCAGTCTTTCCTGCATCTGGAGTTGGTCCCTAAGGAGGGCCAGGGCAGGAATGAGTGGACATTTGCCCACAAGGGGCCATTTGAAAGCAGGGCTTAGCCCTCCAGCCTCGTGCCGGCTCCCGTGTGACAGGTACTGCGGGCCAGCCACGCTTCCCGTGACCGCCTGTCCCACTTAGAAATGACCCCTGGGAGTCTCCACCGAGTGTGGAAAAGAGGGAAGACATCCAAACCAAGGGAACATCACTTCTGTTTCCTCAGCCTTGAGTGCTTCCTGGAAACGTCTCTCCTGGCTTACGGGAGCTGGGGGAGGCGAGGGTGTCTGGAAGCAGGAGGCGCTCCCCACGCCCTTTCTTCTCTGTGATGTCTGAATGCCCTCAACAAAGACCTGGCGACTGGGGTGTGCACACCCAGAGTCGCAGGACTGGGGAGAAAGTCATCTTTTAGCAAATGCGATGCAGCCACATCCTGTGTGTACATGAGACTTCGCTTCTAAATTCAGTGCTCAAGGCAAGAAAAAAAAATGTTTATAGCCAAAACCCATCCTTCTGGATATGTTACGTCGCACATGAAGTACAGCTTCCACGGTCGTGTGTGTGTGGCTGGCGCGGGGCGTCTCGTGATCGTGGATTTGAGAGCCTCCAGCCCCATGAGGGGAACGGGGAGGGCATGTCCCCATTCTGCTGCCTGGCCAGCAAGCCCTCTGCCCTTAGGAGTGCAGCCGTCCGGGGGCGGGGAGGCCAGGGGAGAACCCACGCTCACTTCTCTTTCGCAGGTGAGCTGCCACCAAGCAAAGCATGTGGCCCCATGGCTCTGCCCCTGTGGTCGTGAGTGTTACACGGTGCAAGCGTCACAGGCTAACAGGCCTCATGCCCAGCCAGGATGGGACCTCCTCCCTGCGGGGGAGAAGGTGCCCGCCACTTGGCCACTCTCCTCCTTTCGTGCCTCCTGATGCGTTCTTCTGACCTTTAGGGGCTGCGGGTCTGACCGGTGTGGACTGTGGAGGGTGAGCTGTCCGTCGTGGGTGGCTGGCCCCTGTAGACGGAGGTCCTTTCTATGATTCAGAGTGCACTCGAGTTCACCCTGCTACCTCGACCCAGCCCTGCCCAAGCCTGTGCAGCTGGAGGGCAAGGCCTGGGTCTGGTGTGCAGACAGCCAAGCCCAGAGCCCGTGGGAGAGCGCGGCTTGCCATAAGTCAGCAGTGGCCGCAGCTGAGGGCAGCACTTATGTTAAAAATGATCTGCGCCTCTACTGCTGTTCAGCGGTCAAGTTAAAACAACAGAGGGTCTAGTGGGTCTAAGGCCTCCAGGGTGTGGGCAGCCCCAACCTCCAGCCACTCGCCCTCCTCTGGGAAAGAGATGATTCTGACTCCGCTTCCCCTCGAGGTTCCGAAACCCGTGTGTGACTGATGCCATCTTCACCCTATTTGTGCACGATGCCCGAGTTCATCTGAGGGTTTGTCTGCTCTGTGCGCAGCTCTAACCCCAGGGTCCCGGGCCGGACCCTGCATATTCTTGCGGCTCCATAAATATTTGCCGAATGAGCAAGTGAGCAGATCTTTCTCTGAACAATTCGCTGCTATGCTAGTGAATTTATTTAAAAAGCTACAAATCAGCCCCACACCCACAAGCAGGAGGTGACCAGAGTGCGGAAGACAAGACATGGGCTGGGGTCCAGCCCAGCTGGGCCGTGCTGTTGCCCCGGAGCTCTGAGCCCAGTGCCACGCTTGGGTGAAAGGGACGTGTAGGGAGATACTAGTGGGAAATGCAGACTCTATCCTTGCAGAGATCAGGCGATCAAGACAGACCTTAGAAGGGAATACGTCTCATGGTGAGAGTCAGTGTTACTCAACCCTGTGTCCTTCTTTTGCCAAAAATCCTGACTGGCGTGTGGCCCCTGCCTGGGCTGTGGCTCTGCCTTGGGACACCTGGTCTATGGCAGACCATGTCCTGAGCAGCCACCTGTCCCTGGAGGACAGGGATGGTCGGGTGTTAAGGGGCACGTGTCCACGGCCGCAGGGTCCCCGATTTCTGACCGGGAGGCCAATGCTGAGTTTTGATAACGAAACCCTCGCTGAGCTGCGGAGATGAGGCAGAGATGGCAGACTGAGACGGCAGACTCTGACCCAGCGTTTGCCTTGAGCGTCTGGCCGCAGACGAGCCACGTAGGTGTCCTGCATCTCCCGCTGTGCTGTGCGTCTCACCGACTGGCCACCTCAGGGCTGGGAAGCGGAGGTAGGGAGCCTGTCCGGAGACCGTCCATGTTGCGGTGAACCGTGCGTCGTGGGTGGAGTTCTCGGCCGGCCGCAGCCCTGACTGAGGGAACAGAAGCTGCATGAGGACCATGAGGGGCTCTCACGCCCCCGGTGCGTTCTGTTTGCATCCTCTAATGATGAGTAAATCGGGCCCTGAGAGCCTGCAGAGGAGGGTCACGGGGGTCTGAGAACACCCAAGAGTTCCTGGGGCCGCCAGGGTCTAGGTATCCCGGCCAGACCCCCTCGCCCCCGCCAGGTGCCTGCCCACACACTGTCGCCTGGGAGCCCTGCGTGTGGAGAAGGTGCTGGTTTCTGGAGGGAGGTTCTGGGCTTTTCTGTGCACAGAAGCAGGTCCACATGGGAAATGCTCCAAGATACTCCCCGTGTTGGGGAGTGTGCATTCTGCCGGAAAGCTTTCCCGTTCGCTGCGTTTCAGTCCCTCCAACGGTTTCCCACTGGGTTTGGGGCCTCTGGAGCTTGAGCTCACTGGTCCTCACCTTCGCGAGTCACACTGTCCTGCACATTGGCCTCGGCTGGCCTCGGCTGGAGAGACGGCGCAGTGTGTCTGCGAGGCCTGGGGGGTCCTGGCAGGTCTGGCTTCACTGCGGTGGTGGCGGGAACTCGGCAGGCCCTTTGGCCCCAGGTCTGCGTCCCTGGTGTTCCTCGCGTCCCCCCTGCTCTGCTGCTGTTGAGTTACTACTGTGAGTGAGAAACTAGGGCATTCGCCTGCAGCCAGGTCTCCTGCCCGTGCCAGGGCAGGGCTGCCTGCCGTTTGGTGGGACCTGCCCTTTCTGTCCCCCTCCAGCTGCCCCGGGCACAGCACAGGGACAGCCTCCCTCACTCCAAGAAGGTGGAGAACAGTTGGTTTTGCTTTTCCCTCCTCTTTGCCTCTGCTTCTCGACCTGCTGGCCCCGTCCAGCCACGGATGAGGCAGGGTGGCCGAGGCCACTTCCTGGGCACAGGGCTCTGCTCTGGTGGACCGGGCCCCTTGTGTTTGGGAGCAGCAGGCGGCAGGACGCTCCAGCCCATGATAAACACCTCTCCTGGCTCTCAGGGTGGGAGGCGGACCCCCAGCCCTGGTTCTGTGCGGAGACGTGTGCCTGCAAATCTGCAGCCACACTTCTAGGAATAATTCATGCCGGCGGAGACCCCCGGGCTTGGAGGAGCGGACTAAGTGATTGCATTTACAATTCAGCTCCGCAATCTGCATATTTCAAAGGCCCTACTTTCTGAAAGGACGGTTTATCCTTCATTGCCTGAAACACGATGAAAATAAGTTCTTAGATGCCACATGTCTACGTTAGATGTTTCCCTATCCAGTGTCCCGTGGGGGCATCCTAGGCTGGGATCCACATCTTCGGACCACGGTTCTCTTCCCCGCCAAAGGGGCCAGTAGGCTCCCAGCAGCCCTGCCTCCCAGGCCCACCTGCCTGGTCCCCCGGGTCAGGTCAGTTCTGACTCACTCCTGCCACGTGGGTGTGGGCTCCCAGAGGTCTCAGCAGTTGGCGTGTTATTCCTCAGTGAATAAGCGAAGTGCTTTCCTTCCTTAAAATGCTGTCCCAGGGCCCGGCACTGTGCCAGGGAAACAGCGCAGTGTGCGAGGCGTCAGGCCAACGATGGGTCCTCGCGGGGCTGCACCTGTGAGATCCTGGTTAGAAGTGGGGCCTGGCTGTGGGGCCCAACTGGGTGAGGGGTGGGGGATGCAAGGGGGAAGGCAGGGACACAGTGGGGGCAATGGTAGAAGTAGGACAGGGGGCACATGGTAGAAGGCGGGGAATGGGGAGGCGTGTGGTAGAAAATGGGGACATGGGGGTGCAGGGGTGATGTGGGGGACACAGGGGCACATGGAGGGTGGGGACATGGGGAGCTGGGGGACACGGGGGATGCTGAGAACGGAGGACACGGGGTGGGGGATGCACATGGTAGAAGGCAGGGACATGGGGTGGAGGGGTTTGTGGGGGACGCAGGGCAGCACGCTGTGGAAGGCAGGGACACAGGGGGCTGTGTGGTGGAAGGTGGGACACAGGGGTGGGAGCGTGTGGCAGAAGGCGGAGACATGGGGGTGCCGAGCACAGGGGTCGAGTGTGGGGGCAAAGCCTTGGCCATCCAAGGCCAGGTCTGCCTTGCCTGGCAATGATGCCGGGGATGTTCGGAGGGGCTGTGGTCACGACCAGTTTGTGACCTGCCAGGTGTATCAGAAGAGGGCAGACATGTCAAGGCCAGCCTCCCCAAACTGCCGTGATCTTCGATGTCTGCTGTGTCCTGCTGCTCCCGAGAAGATGGGGCATTCGCAGACATGTTTCTGCGGGATGGCGGTCCAGGAGTTGGGGGCTGGAGAGTTGCTGAGCGGCACCGTCCTTCAGGCAGTGAGGGCCTCTTCCATGCCGTGGACGAACGCAGGCCACGTCCTCCGCAGCCCTGCGAGGGCCCTGGGGTGGCAGTGGGGACGCTGCCCAGCGACCCCCACCCTGGTGTTGGCCCGAGAGCAACGCACGAGTGGACAGTGTTGACCTGACCGGCTCCAGAGGGGTGCCGGTCACACACAGCAGGATCCTGGGCGTTCGGAGGTCAGCGGATGGGGGTGCCACATGTCTACAGCACCCAGCCCGGGCCCAGCACCCAGGCAGCATGAGCCGAAACCCAACTGTGTGTCGTATAAACGCAAATGTCTTTCACAGTGTTAAACTCAATTACATCTTTAGAGTGTTCCTGGGAAGATCATACGGTTTTCGCCCAAGATGTACGAAAGGGTCAGTCATGCACGTATCCTCAGGTCCCCTGAGGCAGGGGTGCCAGGACCCCCGGGGGCCCCAGCCTCATGGAGGCCTTCACTGCGGCTCCTGCTGAGGTCCCCTGGGCGATCTCTGTGCTGATCCCTCCAGTGTGTTCCAGGCCGAACCAGAGGCAGCAACACTGAATGGCGACGTGCCATGTGGACACCCCTTGCAGTTCTCGCGTCCGGTGAGGAGGCAGAAACACAGGCAGATTTCCTCTCTTCTTGCTGTAACCAGTGAGCACTGATGTAGTGGCTCAACACGGCGCATACGAATTCTCTCGGTTCCGGAAGTTGCCATCCACCGCGGTTCTCCCTGCGCCAAAATCAGGGTGTCTCCGGGGCTGGCTCCTTGTGGAGGCGTGGTGGGGGGGAGGAGTCCCAGCGTCCAGGCCCCAGGCCTCCTTGCCTCACCCTCCTCGGCCTCCCTCTTCCACATTGAAGGCTCCACGACTGCCTCAGCACCACCACCCCCGATAAGC
The DNA here is from genome assembly GCF_922984935.1 of Meles meles. NCBI lineage: Eukaryota > Metazoa > Chordata > Mammalia > Carnivora > Mustelidae > Meles > Meles meles. The sequence continues at coordinate 20,485,514 of NC_060077.1, read as the reverse complement.
CGGGGCCACCTCCCCAGCCCAGGGTCAGCTGACCAGCAGCCTATTCTCTTTACCACGTGGCTGAGCTGTCCCCAGGCTCTGGAGCTGGAGGCTGTCTCTGGGCCGACCACAGGAGACGCACCATCCACCATCCGGAGAAACGCTAAGGAGCAAAATAAGGTGGGGAAGGACAGCGTCCCAAAAGACACCGGCATCTTCGCTCGGTGCCCGACGAGGCCTTGGAGAGAGACCGGCTTGTAAACGAAAACTAAAGCGTAGGCAGGGCATGCATGGGTGGTGGGAAATGCTCCAGGCCCAGCAGGTGTCAAGGTCCTGGGGCAGCGTGGGCTCAGTGCATTGGCAAGAGGGCTAGAAAGCTGGTTGGGGGAGTCTGTGCTGGAGACCCATCAGGGAGCTGTGGCTGTCGCTCAGGCTGCCATCCCGGACCAGGTGGTGTGCACAACAGGTCATTGTCTCATGGCTCTAGAGCCTGGTAGTCCAGGGTCAAGGTGCTGGCAGGACCCATTTTCAGAGGGAATGCTCTTTCTGGCTTACAGATGGCCTTTCCTCCCTGTGCACACGGTCCTGGTCTCTCCCTCTGTGAGGCCAGTCCTCGCACAGTCCTGCCGCCCTCTCGAAGGGTGCAGGTGACCCGATGGTCTGTTGAGTGGAAGGGGCGGGCGGGGAGGGGTTAGACCCTGCAAATGTGCTGCTCTATGGGGAGGAGGCGCGGGTAGATGGTTCTCCGCCCATGTCGTCTCCCAGCTCGGCCGCCGTGTGCATGGAGCAGGGTGCCCAATGGCACCCCTGGCCTCCACCTGTGATGCCAGGGTCACCCCTCCCCATACTGTCCAGTATCCCCGGGGGACTCCCGCTTGCCTTGAACAGGGGCGACACAGGTCAGCCTGAAGTGACGGGTGGGTGACATTTCTCAGGCAGGAGGGGCACCAGGGTGCAGGGAAGGAGCTCGTCCCAAGAGCGCGATGGTGGTGAGACCTCAGCTCTCGGGGCCAGTTCTGGGGCGGCAGACAAGGCGGGAACTCTGGGGTTCTCTTCTGTTTCTGCTGTTTTCTCAGGGAGGCAAGAAGCCAGGTCATCGGCTGGGGGTGGAGGTCCACATCACCCCTCCCTCCTCCTTCTAAGGTTGTGCCGCAGCCGTAAATGGATGTTTGAAAAGCACGTGTGTGTTAGGTTGCGTTCAGTCTGAGCAATTCCTCTCAGAACAGCGGCGTGACAAGTGCACGTTGGGCCATGGGGACACTGGGAGGCTGAGGGATGGCCCGGTCTGCAAGATGGAGATGGGTGGTAAGGGTGGGGGGGAGGGGGATTGGGGGTGGGAGGAAGACTGGGAGGAGGCCCACAGGGAGCAGGGAGCGGGTGCTGCTCGGCTGCCTTGCCCCCCACCACATCTGGGGAGGAGTCTGATCTCCGGCCTCTACCCCCATCCAGGCGGTTCCATCCAGGTGTCTGCTGGGGGCACAGGTGGGAGGCTGGGGAATGAGGCAGCAGGCTCCCAGGCGGGGGTGGGGCTCCCAGGGAACCTTCTCAGGGGAAGGTTGCTCCCCTCCCCACACCTGGCCCCTCCCAGCCTCCACGTTGCTGAGGGAGACCCCAGGATGGGGTCTGGTTGGACTCTCCCACACACCTGGTGTTAACAGCAGCTGCAGAGTGCCTGGGGCCCCGACCACGCCGCCCCCAAAGCCACCTGGTGGGGAGGTGATCTCCCCATCACCTGGGCCCGGGCAGGTCAGGTGCTGGCCGAGGTGGGATTTGAGTCAGACATGTCTGGCTCTAGGAGTCCTGCCCTGTGCGCCTCCCGGGGGATGGGTGCAGACGTGAGCTTAGATCGGTGCCGTGTATTACAGCTCCTGCCTCTTGCAGCAGGAAAAAGGACTATTTTTATTTTTTAACAGAATGGTTCGGTCAGATTGACTCTGCGTGCAGCCCAGGTCTGAAACCAGCAAGCCTTGACTTCATTTCAGAGAAACGGCCTGGCTTATGCAGGGACTATTTTCACACCATTTCGAGCAGATTGTGGAAAATGCCTGTTAATATTCTGCGTGCTTGAGCACTCAGCGGTGGACACAGAAGCAAACACGCTTATCTTAATTGGTAGGAGGAGGCTGTTGTGGTTAAAACGTGGACTGCGGCCACGCCGCCCCTCACTGCCTGGGTCAGGTGCTTCCTTGCTTTCAGCTTCTTCCCACACGAGGGGGTCACAGTCATGTCTGCAGAAAAGAGCCAGGGGTAAGCCCTTGGAGTGCCGCCCAGCTTGTGGGCCCCACTCAGTACGATGAGAGGCTGACGCTGCCACGGCTCAGCCTGCCCACCTCCAGGGCACCCATCTTCCCAGCCAACCCCAGTGACCAACCCGGGAGTTCCTCTCCTGATGCAGCCCACCGTGCATGGCGCCCTGGCTTCCCCGGTCAGCTGGGGGGGGGGTCAGGGAGGGGCTTCATCCTGCTCTCACTTCTTTCACAGAAAGCTGGCTCAGATACGGGGCCTTCCTCTGAGAGTTTACAGTCAGGTGGAAGGTAGTGAGTTACCAGTAGTGCAGAAATTCAGAGGCACACAGGAGGGAGAGTGGGGGACATTGATGGAGTGGTCAGGGGGGCTTTATGGAAGGGTAAGTATTTGAGCTGTACAAGGAGGAGGTGGATCTGGGTCAAAACCCAGTTAGGTGGCCTTGAGCAGGTCACTTTCTCCCTTTGCCTTGGTTTCCATGTCAGTGAAATGGGAAGAATGATTATCCTCCCACATTTAGATCTTGAGATTAGATGAGAGAATGCATATGAATGGGTCCCCTGGGTGACTCAGGTCAGTAAAGCGACTGCCTTCAGCTCAGGTCATGATCTCGGGGGTCCTAGGATTGAGACCTGCCAGCTCAGCAGGGAGTCTGCTCTGCCCTCTCCTTCACCGCTCCCCCCTGCTTGTGCCCTCTCTCACTCTCAAATAAATAATTTTTTAAAAAAGATAATGCATACAAAATGTTTAGCCAAGTGCCTGACACATAGTTGGTCCTCAGAAATGTGAGCAAAGACAAAGGAAGAAAAATAGCTGAAACTGGGTGGTGTTTGACAGATGGATAGCATGGTGCCTGCCACCTGACCGGTTCTTAATACATATTTGTTCACTGGACGGGTGAAAAGATGTTTGAGTGGTGGATGAGTGGATGGGTGGGTGAATGGATGGGTGGATAGATGGATGGATGGATAAGTGGGTGGATGGGTGGGTAGATGGGTAGTTGGATGGATGGATGTGTGGATGGACATGTGGGTGGATGAATGGATGAGTGGGTTGGTAGATGGAAGGTAGAGGGATGGGTGGTGGATTATGGTTGGATGAGTGGATGGATGGGTGGCTGGGTGGATGGATGAGTTTGTGGGTGGATAGATGAGTGAGTGGGTGGGTAGATGGATGGATGAATGGATGGATGATGGTTGGATGGATAAGTGGGTGGATGGGTGGGTAGATGGGTAGTTGGATGGACATGTGGATGGATGGGTGGGTGGATGAATGGATGAGTGGGTGGGTAGATGGAAGGTAGAGGGATGAGTGGATGGATGATGGTTGGATGAGTGGATGGATGGTTGAGTGGGTGGATGGATGGATGGGTAAGGTGGATGGATGGGTTCATGGATGATGATTGGATGAGCGGGTGGGTAGGTAGATGGATAATTGAATGGATGGGTAGATGGATGGATGGGTGGCATAGATAGGTGGATGGATGGATGAATCGGTGAGTGGATGGATGGGTGGGTGGATGGGTGGGTGGATGGATGATGGTTGGATGGTTGGATGAGTGGGTGGATGGGTAGATGAAAGGATGAATGATCGGTGGGTGGCTGGATGACTGTGTAGGTGACTGGATGACTGTGTGGATGGATAGATGAGTGTGTGGATGGATGGATGGATGGATGGATGGATGGATGGATGGATGAGTGAGAGGGTGGATGGGTAGGTGAGTGGATGGTTGGGTGGGTGGATGAGTGGGTGGACGGATGAGGGAGAGGGTGGATGGCTTTGGGAAGAGATCCTGCACAGTGAGAAAAGTCAAGCATTGAGAAAGGGAAACGAGTATCCTGAATGGCGGAGGATAATTGTCCAGGAGGAAGACAGAAGGCCAGGAAGACAAGTCAAAGAGCAAAGTGCAAAGAGCCTGTGAGGCGCAAGTGTGGGTCTGATAGCCTCATGTCCAGTGTGACCCTGGCAGAAGACTGTTTCCCGGTGGGGGCAGAGACATGGAACTGTAGGCACCACCCAGGGCTTCAGCTACCCCTGAAAACAGAGTTGTGGGGAATGTTCTCCTTCCCAGAGCTGCAGAAGGTCAGATGAGAAGAGACGGCTAGGTGTTTGAGTCCTGCAGAAATCATGGGGCCAGACTCTAGACCTTCCCCATCTCCCCTCTCCTGAGGGTCCTGCCAGTCATTGGGAGGGCAGACACCCAGCTCCGGCCTCTGTCCCTGATGTGGGGCCTTTGGGGTCAGGGGGCACTCAGTGGGGGCTGGCTTAGACCGGGTATTCTTTGCTCTGTCCCCACCTCCAGACAGCTCTTCTGGCCCAGGACTGCCTACCACGGAAGGCCCTGTGCCTGGATGGGGGCTCTGAAGAGTAGAGGGGCACCCCTGGGGGTGTGTGGGTCCCATGAGGGAGCCGCTGTCACCTTAACTCAGATGGGGAAGCCGACGCTCACAAAGGTTAAGTATTTTAAGCACAGTCAGGACCTGGGTGAAGGTGGGGTCACCGGGCAGAGCCAGCCCAGACGCCTGCCTGGCAGCCATGAGGGGCATCTGCGGCCCGGTGGGCTTGGGTCTGCAGAGGCATGCGTGCCCATGCGGACTCTGGCTTCGATTTCAGGCTGCAGAGCTGGTGCCGGGATGACTGACATCTCGGGGAGTGAGGAGTGCAGCACTTGGCCTGAGAGAAGCATGAGTTCCGGGGGACAGAGGTGGACTCCAGCGACGGAGGCGTGCGCCCCCAGACTCCGCCATGGGAGCCCTCCGCGCGGTGGGACCGCATGGAGGAGGCGGGTCTCTGAGAGGCGGACGGGCTCCGATGCGCCCTGGGAGCGTCAGTGACCTCGCAGGAAGAGGAAGAGAGGGATGTCCGTTTGTTGCTCTGAACGCACACACCAAAGACAGACTCTAGGGGACATGGCAAGAACTTCCAGCCAGGGAGCAGTCCCAGAAACAGGCTCTGACCGGGAGGCGCCCCGGTGCCTTGCTGTGGACTCGCAGCCTTCAGAGCTGGGAGAAATACGGGCGTGCAAGCACCCCGCGTGCGTGTTTCCTACGGTAGCCTGGGCGGGGTGAGACGGGGACACTTTGTGCTTGCCCACCGTTCCCCTGGATGGGACCCTGGGAGCAGCACCCACACTGGCTCTGTGTCCTTCAAACTGGGAGCCTGCAGCTGCCCGCCCTCCAGTCACTCACTCACACGCCTGCATTCTCTCCCTGTGCCTGCTCAGTGAGCACCTGCTGCGAACCGGATCCTGGGGCTGGGGCAGCCAGCGAGGCAAGCAGTCCTGCCCCCGGGGTCGGGAGGCCAGCTGAAGCAGGGGCTGGATCCTCTGTCCCCATCTGAAGGGGCTCCTGGCCAGAGCCAGCCAGACCCTCAGCTCCCTGGGGTTCGGCCCTACATCCCCACATCTGTCCCCAGAGCACGGGCCCTCGATCTCCTCCTGTCCTCTGTATCCCCTGCATTTCCCGGGATGTTCGGCAGTCGGGATCTGAGCAGAGAACCCAGCCCAGTGCAGCCAGAGCACATCTATCGTCAGAGGCCGGGGACCTGACTGTGCAGCCGTACTGGGAGCTAGGTGGCCACTGAGGGACAGGACACCCAACTGTCCCTGTGCCCGCTCCCCAGAAATCAGGAGACCCAAACTGGAGCCAGTTGGATCAGGCCACAGGGCATGCTTACAGGGAGGCAGCCAGGAAACCCATTTTGCCAGATATTTGCGGCCCCTCCTTATTTCGCCTGCTTTGGCCCCATAAATATTGCCATTACAAATGAAGATTTATCCAGCGCCCAGCGGGTCTCCGTGACAATGTATCTCACAGGCTTTGCCACGTCCTGCAAGATATTCATGGCTCCACGGTTCCAGAAGGCCGGTCCGTCTTTGGCTCTTGACAGCTCAACGCTAGTTTGGGTCCCCAGAGGTCCTTAACACACTCCCGGGAGATGGAATTTGCCGCAGCGCGTGGGGAGAGCGGGTTCGCAGAACCTGCGGCGGAGCCGGCGCCCGCAAAGCCACGCGGGGCCCGTTGCTTTGACTTTGCAATCGTCAAAATTAATAGCAGGCGTGTTGGATTGTCCTACATTTTTATAGCACAGAGCAAGAGAGGAGCTGGAGCTGGCGGGTGCTCTGCTCCCTGCTCCTTCTGCCCCACCCTCCTGGGGAAGGCAGCCGCTGAGGTGGAGGGTGCAGGAGGGCACGGTCTGGGGCCCTGGCAGGTGACCAGCAGTCTGTCCTCCACGGGCCTCGGAGTCCCACCTGCCGGGCGACCTGAAGTGCAGGAGACCGCTGGTGTGGTCAGTGTGGGCAGCCCGTCCTCTGCCTCAGGGCAGGGTCCCTGGAGTGTGTGACAGGGTGGTGGCCGTAGGGAAGGTCAGTCCTTGGACCCGCAGTGGACAGGAGTTTTGCATCTGCCCTTCTGGGCTCCTGGGGCCGTGAGTGGGCCCTCCTGCCCCGTCCAAGGCTGTGTGCCCCACATCAGGGGCATCTGCGAATGCTACGTTCGCGGTATTCGAGACGATGCCCGCCCCTCTGAAAAAGCACTCGTCTCACAGATTCCCATTTTTCCTCACGTCTGTCCTTGTCATTTCTTCCCACTTGCCAGAGATGTTTTTTGCTTTTTAGCAATTGGTGGTGGTGTTGATTGAAATCTGAGATTCCTGGTGGTCTCCGGGGAGGCCGGTGGTCCATCAGCTGGCCTGGCCTGCTGCTGCAGAGGTGCAGGGTGGGGGGACCTGGCTGCCGAGGGCGCGCCCGCCGGCCTCGCCCGTCTGCTCTGCCTTTGAGGCAGCGTCTGTAGTGGGACTGTCTCCTCCTGGAACACTGGCTGACGTCACTGTGACAGATGGAGTCCGTGACTCAAGGAAGCTGGGAGCCCGAGAGCCACGCTTCCTCCCGCGCTGAAAACCCTCGCAGCCACGCAGCCACCGGTATGTGCTGGGCGCCCTATCTAGAAGGCGTGGGTCGCAGGTGTGACGTGACTCCTCTGGGGAGGGCGGCTGGAAAGGGGCCCCAGGATGGGGGGGAGGGGCGCCTCAGGGAACGCCCCCCTCCCCCTGCTGCAGGGCCCACTCCCCTGCGTCTCTGGGAGAGGGAATTCAGGGTCTGCTCGCAGCCCCAGCGCACGGCCTGACGGCTGTGGGGTCTGTTTCCCTCAGCGACGTGCGCAAGGGCCCAGCCCCGTTTGGCTCCAGCCTCTCCCTTCAGAGTGAGTGGCCCTCGTGGTCTTAGGGTGGCTTTCCAGCCCTGGGCACGGAGTCCTAGTTCCAGGCAGGAGAAAGGGGGAGGGACTGCAGGTAAGAGGCAAAAACCCACATACACCAGCTGAGACTGTGCCTTTTAGACACGTTTCCCAGAAATCCCACCCAGCAAACTCCACTTAAGTCTTATCGATCAGATCTTGGTGCCATGCCACCCCTGGCTGCAAGGTTGACCCAGGATGCGAGCCTTTCAGCTGAACTCATTTCCACCCCAAATGAACTGTGCTTCTACCAACGAAAGGGACGGAGAGGATAGATGCTGGCGAGCCTGTGGAGTGTCTGTCCTGTCCCTTTCCTTAGAACTTCCCTCTGCTCCCCACCCCCATCCCTGCCCCGGCCCCCCCCCCACCCCCACCCCTCCCCCATCCCCTCTCCTCTCCTCTTCCCTCCCTTCCCTCCCCTTCCCCTTTCACACTCTCCCCCTCTGCCTCTCCCATTCACCCGCCTGTATCCTTCCCTTCTGCCCCTTCTCACCCCTCCCCCCCCTCCTCTTCCCTCTCTTCCCCTCCCCCCAACCTCCCCTTCTGCCCCTCCCCACTCCCCCTCTTCTCCGTCCCCTCCCCCTGCCCCACAAGTGTTCTCTTGGCTGCCATAACAAATGACCGCAAACGGGGTAGCATTAAACAGCAGGGATTTGTTCTCTCAGGGTCTGGAGGCCGGAAGCCTGAAATCAGTGCTGGCAGGTTGATTCCTTCCTGAGGCTCGGAGGGAGAATTGGTTCCAGGCGTCCCTCCAGCTTCTAGTGGCTCTTGGCAATCCTTGGCGATCTTTGGCTTGTGAACACCGGACTCCGTCTCTGTCTCCATCATCATGAGGCTTCTCCTCTGCGTGTGGCCCTCTGAGCCCCTCTAAGTTACCAGGACACATGTCCTTGAATTTACGACCCACCCGAATCCCAGATGCTCTCACCCAAAGTCCTTACTCTAGTTACACCAGCAAACACCCTCTTCCCAGGAAGGCCACCCCACAAGTTCCAGCTTCTGGGGCCTCTATCCGAACCGCCACCTCCCCATCCGTCTAAACCAGGGGCACAACCTCTCAGCCTCCAGGCAGCCTTGAGAAACAGCCTGGGGGTAGGGAACTGACCACCTGTGCCAGGGTAGGGCCCTGTGCCCAAGCACATGCGTGACGTCGGGCGGCTGGAACCTTCCACTGGAGCTGGGAGCTCAGGCTTGCACCTGAAATCTCTCTCATTGGGCAGTGCCCGGAGACTTGCTCTAAGCCCCAAGGCCCTCCCAGTCTCTCCGCATCGGCCGCTCTTCTCTGAAACGTCCGGGCCATCCATAGAAACAGCTGCTGGGGCGACTGCTCCGTGGGTCCACGGACAAATCCGGATCTATCCTTCTGGCCCTGAATGTGGTCACTGTGAGCCACCCCTGCACCTGCCTGGGGTCCTCCGCCTCTGGGAGCACAGACTCCGCTGGCACCCAGGTTTGGGGAAGCCGTTGGGGGACTGCAGGCTGCCCACAAGGTTGCTGTGCCACTGTGAGGAGCCCCAGGGCCGAGGCAGGTGGTGCAGTGGTTACACACTGCTCCAGAAGCCTGCTCCCGGCCTGGGCATGCCTGTGGGAGGCCGCACCGATGGCCTGCACTCTGCCTGGGTCCTCTGCCCTGTGCCGGGGCTGCCGGGACCCATCATCGCATGCCGACGGGCTTAAAGCAGCCCAGAGTTATTCTCTTACCGTCCTGGAGCTCCGAAGCCCAAAATGGGTGTCCCTGGGCTGGAACCACGGTGTGGGCAGGGCTGGGCTCTCTGGACGCTCTGGGCTGGACCTTCCTGCCCTTCCAGCTTCAGGGGCCCAGGCGTCCCGTCTGTCCAGGCTCTGTCTTCAGATCTCACGGTCCCCTCAACCGTGTACATCAAACCTCCCACAGACTCTGTGCCTTAAGGGCTCCTGATGGCGCGTAGGTCCCTCCTGGATGGTCCCAGACACCCTGCATCTCAGGGTCCATACGGTGATCCCGTCTGCAAAGCCTCAATTATGGGGTATCTTTGAGAGCTGTCCTGTAGCCTTCTGTGGCCTGCCATCCCAAGCGGGCAGAGGGAGACCCTCTCTGTTAATTGCATGCTATTTTTTTAAAAAAACGTGAACAAGTTGCTAATATTCAGAGTCGTCTGTCTTGGAAAGTCTTGGTTTTAGCCCAGGGACACCCCTTAAAACGCTCTGCCATGAGGGGGTGTCCTTCCTGCCTCTGCCTCGGCGCAGCGTGAAATGGTGCTGAAAGTGACAGGCAGTTGTAATTAACGTCCTTGATGTCAAAATGCAAAATTGGGGACCTTTCCTGGTTCCCTCTAAAATGCTTCTTTGAGGTGATTTGAAGTTGAAAGCGCATGGGTAGGAGGCTGGGTGAGCCTGAGCAGGGGGTGTCCTTCTGTGAAATGTGGAGATAAAAGCACCCGGAGTAGGTCCCACAGGCCCGGGGACCAGTGTAATGACCGCCAGCTGTCACGACCAGCCTGTGACCCCCCCCCATCAAGTCCCAGAGTAACAAGGAGGGGTGGTTTCTGCTTCACTGTCAGAGAAGTCAGCTGGGTGGACATTCCAGAGGCCGTGATGATGACGCATGTAGATTTCCCATTGTTCTCAAAATTCCTTCTCATTCACAGCAAATGAAGAGTCTGGGGCTCTGATTCCCCCACAGGAGGCAGTGGAACATTGCAAACCAGAAAAGCCTTCTCTCCCTCCCATTCTGGAGGCCTCGGCGCCTTTGTGATCTGGCCTGTCCCTGTGCCGCTCCCGGAGGGACTGAGGGCCGTCCCACACAAGGGACAGCTCTCATCTGTGTGTCCGGCTGTCACAGTCTGGGGGCGGCAGGTCAGCGTGGGTTCTCCAGGACTGCCGGGACAAAGCAGGAGCTCTGGATGTCTGAAACCACAGACACTCATTCTTCCACAGCCTGGAAGCTCCAGCAGGCCAGGGCCCCGGGGGAGGGGGCTCCGGCTTCCTCGAGCTCCTGGAGCTCCTGGCAGCCTGTTGGATTCCCTGGCTGGTGACCTCGGCCCCCCAGTCTCTGTCGGGGGTTGTCATGTGGCCATCTTCCCTTTGCCAGCGTCTGTGTCCAAAATCCCCTCTTCCTAAAAGGACCCCACCCCAATTGAGGATGCCTCCGTCTTAGCTGGTGACCTCTGCAGGGACCCCATTTCCACAGGTCCTGAAGGCCAGGACCAGAGCTCACCACCGTTCAGCCCACAGGCTGCAGAGCCTGCCTGTCCCCCATCCAGTGGCTTGACAGATGGGATGAGAGATGAGCCCTGGAGGGCGGCAGCAGGACAGGGGACATTGTGCCCCACCCCCACCCAGCACCAGGCCCAGCTGGGGAAGCCAGGACTTCGGGACGTGAGGACAAAAGCCGGTTCTGTAGGTGTCTGTGTTGACTCCAGGGGCCTTGGCGGTGCTTGGGCTGTGGACCCCCAGTAACGGCCGGGCCACCTTCAGTCTTTACAAGTTTCTTGTGGTTCTGTCTGTCCTCATCACCCAGGGGTCAAGCAGTCCTGCCTCTTCAGAACGAAGTCTTCGTGAAAGAGACAGGTGCCCACGAAGGTCATCCCAGAAAGGAGGGAAGATGAAGGTCCCCAGAGCCCCACGGGGAAGCGCCGATGGGCGGGACTCCACGGGTTTTTAATCAGGGGAGTTGTAAGAGAGCTGGGGCAACCCAGGGGTGCCCCCTGCCCTGGGGGACAGCTTCTCGGAATGGCAGGAAGCCTGAGGCCGCCCCGTGGTGACGAGGGGAGGCGTGTTCAGGCCTCAGCGCTCCCACCTGAGCCAGCCTCCGTTCAAGGTCTGCCCACGCCGCTTTCCCACCCGGTCATGTCCTTGCTGGGGTTTCGCTGTTTCGAGGCGGGTGTCAGTGAGCACGGACGCTGTGCCTTGCTGAGAACTCGCGGGCGCCATGAGCGCTTGGTTCCCACGTGAGCCACACGCCGCTGGCTAACGAGGTCGCAGGACGTGTTCAGGGAGGGGACGTTTACAGAAACACATGTAACACCAGGTGGCATTTTGGCGGATCGATGGAAATGTGGCGAACAGGGCCTCGCGGGAACCCGACCCCGTGTGTCCCCAGGAGCAACAGCTCGGTGTCTGAGGGTTCCATGCTTGGGGCTTTATAGCTCGATCCCCACCGAGGAGAGTCTGGGACGTCTCTCAGAGCCGATGAGGAGCCCCAGTAGCCCCCTACCCACCCCGGGCACTCAGGACGAGCTGTGAGCCTCCAACCAGACCGAATGCCAGTCCAGCCCTCAGCCTCTGGCTATGAGGGTCCCTAACCCCAGGGGGCCTGGGAACATTTGGGGCTCCCAGGGCCTTGCCATCTGTGCCTCCCTCCATGTCCGTGTTTGGGGGCTCCCTCATGATGGGGACATCCATCTTTCACTTTCTGTAAAAGCATCAAAAGCAAGGAAACACCCATGTGCAAACTTCACAGGTTTTCTGGGGCACTCGCGTCGTGGGCTGCCCTGTGTCACGGGCTTCCCGCCTCCCTTCCCCTTGGACTCGGCTGGCCTCCTCTGAGCACACGGCTCTTGTCTGGGGCCCAAGGCGTGGTGGTGCGTGGCTGCTGGCCACGGCCATGTGTCCAAAGCCTGAGCTATGTGAATATTGTTACTAATTATCCTTACCTCTCCGCCCAGAAAAGTGCACCGAAAGTCAAGATCCAAGCCTAACGCCAACAAAAATGCACATAAGTTGGGGGAATGAGTAGTGTCTAGAGAGCAAACGAGGCTACCTGGACATTCCACCAAGGGGCATGTGCGTGGTCAGGCCGGGCCGCGTGGCCTCCGTGGCTTGCTCACCCGAGGCCCGCCCTGCAGCGGGCACGGGGTGGTGGAGGTGGGTTCGCTCCTCATCGTGGAAGCAACCTCCAGCCATGGGGAGCTGGGTCTCTGTTGTGCAGCAAAATTAGCTGTTCTAAGTGACTTTGCCAGCGGCTGACAATGTGGAAGGCACGGCGTAGCTATTTCTGTCCCTCTGGGGGTAATTCAACAGCTTATTTTTAAAATTTTTATTATTGTAAGAACACTTACCGTGCCATCTACCTTCGTGACAAAATTTTAAGTGTTGCTAACTAGGCGCGGTGACGTACGACAGACCTCTTGCTTACCCCTGGAGGTTCCGACGGCTCTGTAGCTGAAAAAAATCTATAAATGACAGAGACACCCGTCGAGGGGAAGGCCCGGGGGAAATGCTAATGTTTCCTTTAGCCCACGAGGACGTGGACGGACGCTGTCTGATGTGACACTTCCAGAAATAGAGCCGAAAGTGTTCCTTTTAAGGTCACAAAGTCACCCCCAGGTTAACGGAGGACAAAGGCGCAGCGGGGCAGAGTGGAGGGAGGAGGAGGGCGGGCAACCGGACCTCAGGCTCTGGGCAGCCCTACAGGGACGCGGTCTGCCCGCAGAGCACCCCACATGTGTGGACAGCCAGAACAGTCATTTGCAGACTGGGGCTGGCCCAGGACACCCCAACTCTTCCTTTTCGTAGCTTTGTGCACCGTTGGAGTTTCTCACATGTGTATGTCTCACTATTATAAGTGAAAAAGTGGCGAGAAGCAGCCCTATGAGTTCCAGGGCCTGACCCCGCTCAAGCTGGGTCCTCCCTCTCCTCCAGCCACCCCCCCCCCACCCCGTCTGACCACCTCACTCAGGGGAGGGAGCCCCAACCCTCAGGCTCCACCACAAGCCCTGGCCCAGCCCCGCCCCAACCCCAGACCCACCCCGTTCCGGAGTGCCCCAGCCTCCCAGTCCCTGCTCTGTCCACATCCTCAGGCCCCATCCCCAGGCCCCATCCCCTGGAGCCCACGCCCTAGGGCTCCTCCCATTCCCCATGCCCCCACCCCTTAACCTCACCCGGCCCCCATCCCCACCTCCCGACCCCACCCTCAGGCCCCCAACCCCACCAGAACCCACCCCCAGGGCCCCCCCACCCTGGCCTCCACCACAGGTCCTGCCCCACTCTGGGTTCCCCCACCCCTGGGCTCCACCCCCCAGGCCCCCACCTGGGCCCCAGAGCCCTCTGGGAGTGTCCGGCCATGATCATCGACACTGCTGTTCCCTCAGGTCTGGGGGCACATCTGCCTTTGGGAGGTGGCTATTTACAGGCTTTCCAAAGTAGAAAATGCAGCACAGACATTTAAAAGTAGCATGATTATATATATATATATTTTTGGTATATTAAAATAAGAGGAAGTGATTTCTGTGTCAAGCAATTTTTCGATTTTATATGCAATGTGTGTCCTTCGGTCCTACATAAACACCAACACAGGTTTGCTGGTTCAAGATGGAATATTCCAGAAAATGGAGGTCCAGGTGCTGGGGCTCCCCTCCTACTCCCAGACTCAGTGGGGCCCCAGCGCAGGCCAATGGGAAGGTGTGTGCGGCTCCCAGGCTGGGACACATGCTCCACCAGCCGTCAGTGGGGTTCGTCGGGCAGCCTCGGCCCAGTACAGGCGTGGCCTTCTTGTTTCAGTCACAACCCAAACCTAAGGGGGCAGTTGGCACAGAGAGGAGCCCCCTGCCCATGCACCAGGGAGCCTGCACGTGGGGGGCTGACGGGCCGGTGGACCCCCATCCCGCCTTTCTGCCGGTTGAAGGACAGTGCCCTGGGGCCTCACTCCCAGAACCAGCATGTCCCAGTCACCCATCCCAGAGAGAGCCAGGGTGCTGTCCCCGCGCGCAGTGGGCACTCCGGCCCTGCTCCTCTCTGTCACATGTGACCCCTCCAGGGAACGTTCCAGAACAACAAGCCCCAGGCCTGACTTTCCCAGGCAGCCCATGTACGCACATGCCTCCTTTCCTGCCTGGTCTCCCAGGTCAGCTCCGTCCCTCTCCGCCCTCCAAAGCAGGGCCCCACGGTGCCAAGTCTTCTGTCGGGCATTCTAGGGCTCCCAGAGGACCGTGGGCATACCCGGTCGAGTCCCATTGTATGAGTACAGTGACATCAGAAAGACCAACAGCGTCAAGGGTCCGGGAGCAGGTGGGCAACCGCTTTGCATTCTTAAAATTAACTTATTTTTATTGAAACATCTTTTTTCAATTAATAGACTTTCCTTGAATTCCTGGAGTTGGGCCTGGGAGAAAAGCTGCAGCCTAAGGCTGGGGACGGGCTGGGGAGGGCAGGAGGGTCCAGGGACCTGCTTGACCGCCCTCCTTTCCCATTTCCCGCCAGGCCTCGCCAAGCCCATTGGCCTGGTGGAGGGGCCGGGGGGCCTGGGCCAGGGCGGCATGGCGGCCACGCTGCATGAGGACAGCCAGGAGACAGAGAGCAAGTATGAGGAGTACGGGTACAACGCGCAGCTCAGCGACCGCATCTCCCTGGACAGGACCATCCCAGACTACAGGCCCAAAAAGTGAGTATGTGGCCGCCTCCCAGGCACCCCCGGCCCAGCCCCCATGCACTGTCGGCTCTCAGAGCATGGACACGGATGTGCACAGACGCGCAGGCAGGTACCCCGGGCGCAGCGTGTCCACCCTAGCCACGCTCTGTAATCTGGGGTCTCGCTGTCGGTGGGTCTCGGGCATCCGGCCCACGCAGACATGCGCAGACCTGGGAGCTGGAGGAGACTTGTCTCCGCTCTGTACCAGGACACCGGTGAAATGCGGGGACCTCAGGGCTCACTTGCTTGACGGCACCCCCCAGCTAAAGCTGTCTGCGCTCTCCATCCTCGAGCCCCTGCCCCCCCGCCACCCGGTCTGCCACTGGCTGTGGCCTTGCCTCGTGACCTCTCAGGACATGGCCTCCTGTTTGAAAGCTCATTAGGTACCTTGGCGGGGATGACATTTGAACAAAATGCCATATTAAGTGGACATGATTACTTGAAAAAAGTCCCTCAGGCTGGGACATGGCCCTGGGAAGGAAAGGCGAGCTTGGCCGGGCTCCTCGCTGTGGCTCTGTCTGTGGAAAGCCCTGGGGCAGCGGGGACCCTGGGGGCTAACAGTGGGGGGGGGGGGTGGGGCCAAGTGGGGAGGCGGGGCTGGCTGTGGAGCAAAACCCAGCACAGCGGCTTGGGGGACGTTTTCAGAGTGTGTTTGAGACTGTGTTTGGGAAGTGGTCCAGGGAGCTGGGTGGAAGGTCTGCGCGGCCCCCCCACCCTGCCCTGGGAGGAGGAAGCCTGAGCAGGTGCATTGTGGGGGCGGTACAGGTGGGGCACAATTGCAGGTGGGAACTCACTGCAGACTCCCCAGACCGAGGAGTGAGGTGCCCTGGGCCAGGTGTCCGAGTGAGGATGGGTGCATGGAGTGGGCCTCCCTGTGGCATGGCCCTGGGGGATCCCTTCACCCAGAACAGACAGTAGGAGTGGCCTGTTCCCTGGACAGTACCGTCCGCAAGTTAGAGGACACCGTCCACCTCTCCTGTTCCTCGTGGGACTTCATCCCAGAGGAATTCCCCTTTGTCCCGGCAGACCCCAAGCACACGCGCCCCCATGGCCTCAGCCCCGCGCCACACGAGAGAACGCGGTTTTACTTCATGGGTACCATCAAAGCATAAGGAATGTCAGCTTTCCTTTCGCGAGATGTTGTAAAGATTCCTTTTCTGGGTAAAAAATGCGGTTCGCTATGAAACAGGCCAATTTGGAGAAACACGCTAAGTGAGTAATGCAGGTGACGTCCGGACGTGACAAAGGCACCGACACGGGCTTGAGTGGCTCGGGTTCGGGACGTGCCCAGTCTGTGCTCTAAGGGCGTGTGTGCGCACGTGTGTGCGTGGTGCGTGCGCGGGCATGCTTGTGTGTGCACTGGGTGAACATGCTTGTGTGTGCGTGTGCGTGTGTGGTGTATGCACGTGCATGATTGTGCGTGGCATTTTCTGAGCGCTCCCCAGGGCGCCCTCACCTCTGGAGCGTGGCCTCAGTAAGGCTCACTCAGTGGCTGGAACTGAACCCTTGGCTCTGGGCTTCTGGGCACACAGCACCCTCCGGAGTCCCCCCAGGACCACCCGGGCTCAGTGACTCCGCCCTGAGCAGCGCCGTTTTACTGCCGCTGTGCTTTGTGGAAGGACAGAATGACATCATGCAGAGGAGTGCAGAGGTCAGGGGTGAGGGTACAGGAGGCAGTTTCCAGCTGCCCCTCCCTGGGCAGTCACAGAGACGGTGAGGAGCCCTCCCAGCCCTGGCAAGTGACTGCCCCCATGAAGTATGACAATGGCCCTGCTGTCCAGGGTTTCGGTGGCCGACTGACCTTCGTCCCCAACCCCCAGAGGTCAGGCTGACACTGTGGCTCGAGCTCCAGCATAGACCACCCCATGTGGTAACCAATGACGTTCCACTGGTTACGTGGATGCTCGTAACCAGTGACGCTCTGGTCACGCACGGTGTCCCACACTTCTGCTGCGCAGGGAGGGTATTTATGGGCAAGCCAGCCTGCTGTGTGAACCCCTTCCTGTGCACGCGGTAGTATTGACGAGGCAAGTGAGTGGCTCCCACCTCCCGTAATCTCACACAGTTTACAGTGCTGGCCCTCCCCTGTCCAGCTGTCGCCAGCCCCGGGCTGGGGCAGGGTTCTCCCGGTGGTCCTGCTGCATCTTGAGCCATCAGAGCATAGAGCAGATGTGAGTGTGTGTCATGGATGCCATTGTTGGCTGCCCTGAAATGTGGTTCTCTTTCCTTGAGCTCCAGCTCCTCGTTCCCACAGGGAACCCGTGCAAACTTTCCGCTCCAGCCACAGGGCAGGTCACGTGACTCAGGATTACGGCAATTAGAGCGTTATGTCCGCCAGCCACATCTACAGGTCAGTGGTGTCATGTGGTCTGGGCCAGTCCAATCAGAGTGCATGTTGGAATTATCTGCGGTCACTGGGGGAAAAAAATCAGGCTTTTCCGTCAAAGTAAAACTGCAAAAATGGGAACATGGGGAGCTATACCATCTTACTATTATGAGCAGAAAGCTTGGAGTTCCCACAGCCCACTTGTGGAACTCAAGGAAAAACCCAGTGCAGAGTGTGGCCAAACTGGGAGGTAGGGAGGAATCAGGTTCCAGGGCCATCATTGGAGCACCTAGATCAAGCTGTTCCTGAAGTCAACATCACAATAAATTATAAATAAATGAAAACTTCCCTAGGCTCTGTTGTAAATTAGCACACATACACGCATATATTTCTAAATCTTTTGCTCAAATATTTAGATTGTACTTCTTGCATTTTTTAAAAAAGATTTTCTTTATCTATTTGAGAGAGTTAGAGAGAGCATGAGAGAGGAGAAGGTCAGAGGGAGAAGCAGACTTCCTATGGAGCTGGGATCCTGATAAGGGACTTGATCCTGGGACTCCAGGATGATGACCTGAGCCAAAGGCAGTCGCTCAACCAACTGAGCCACCCAGGCACCCTATTTCTTGCTTCTGAACGGGCTCTCCCTGCTCCGTCTAGCACAACCCAGCACACTCCTGAGTCCTCAGAGCACTTTCCTCTGGCACCTCACTGTGCCGGCATTTGCCTGAGGGGAAGGTGTTCCTTTGGCTTTCCCTTTGAGGACTGAGGCCTTCCCTCCTTCCCTCCTGTGGCAGAGGCTCCCTCTTTAGGAAGGCTCCATCTGCTGAAATAAAGCCAGATGGGAGTGACCAGTTCCCTCTCAGCCTCATGTTACAGAAGAAGACATCACGGCAAACTTTGAAAGAGCTGACATTTACAATATGCCTTAATTGATAGAGATCTGATTTACAGACCCCGATTGGAAGGGGTACTTGTAACAGAGAATGTGGGTTCCATTTTCTTACATGTTTATTTATATCCGTTGCTTTCCCAAAAAGAAATGGGGAGGCTTTGATGATTGTGACATGCACAGACCCCCTGCCCCGTGCACGTGTGGATGACAAACTAGAAACCAGAGAGAAGCTCTTCTGAGCCCTTACTCTCCCGCCAGGCTCCTGGGCCAGGGGTGTAGTCATGTGGTGACAGCCTGCATGTGACCTTGGCTTTGAACACAGCCCCAGCCATCCCAGGGGAGACCCACACCCTGTGCAGCTCAGTGAGTGGGGTGCCTGATCATTGCCCCAGGACTTGTTTGAGACCCGTGTGCTGCAGAGCACTGCCTACAGACCAGGCACTGACTCATTCAACCCTGTAGCAAGGCTGTGAGGACAGACAGGGCCCACATTTTGCAGATGAGGAAACCAAGGCAGGAAGAGTCGAGTACCTGGATTGGGCCCATGGGCCATAGTTTGCACGAACCCCACGTGCATTTCCCCCCAGAATCTCACCTTCTCCACATAAGTCAAACATGGAAGGGAAACTGTCTTCCAGAATCTGCTCTCTCTCCTGCCTCAAGGGCTGGGGACTCTACGTCCCTCCCCTAGATTGGATGGGCTTTGTGGCTGGTCATCCAGTAGTGGAGGGTAGAGGTGAAGTGGTGAGGCGCCCGCGGCTTCCACCCTGCCCAGCTCAGCCCTGGCCTTGGCCTGTGAGCCGCCACAGAAGCAGTCTGCCTGTCCTGATGCCTCTGTATAGGGAGGAAGCCCAGACGTGCCCGTTCAGAGCATCCAGGGACTGGCCCGAGAGCACACAGGGAGAGCACGGCCAGCGGGACCGGCTGCTGCCACCCCCACGGCCCCATCCAGCCCACCTGATGGCCACGCACCCTTGCTGGCCCACGACCCGCAGCGGAGGCCCTCCAGGAGCTGCAATGGGGAATCAGGTCACAGTTGCTGTGACCAGGAGGGTCTGGGCTGGTGGTAGTCACACCGTTGTCGGTGACAGGAGCCCGTGGGAGGAAGGTCGGGATGGGCCACTGCAGAATGCTGACCTCTCGGTTTGTGACGCTGGCGGCTGTTTGTGGGGGCCCTCGTGAGCTCAGGAGGCCCCCAGCAAACATCTCTGCATGACCGACTGAACAGACACGTAAATGGAAGCTCGTCTCTGCCCGCCTTTAGCTTTCAGATTTTGACTCCCTAAATAGCCTCAGCCCCCGCGGAGCCCACCTGTCCAGTGAGAAATGGCCTCGTGCTGGATGCTGACCAGTGTCGCCACTAGAAACACACGTGGGGTGTGGGCGTGCTGCACGTGCGTGCGTGTGTTAATGTCTGTGCGAGGTCCTTGTGTTAATGCGTGTGCACCCATGTGTCTCCATGTGTGCATGCGTGCGTGTGTGTGTACATGTGTCCGCGTGTGTGCCTGCCCCGACTGACGGTCTGTCCACTCTCAAACCAAAGTTCTCACTCGCTTTCTCATGGTAGGTAATTATTGATTCCCTTTGTCTGGAGCGGGTAGCTTTTCCAATTAAGCAGCAGCTTTAATTATGCCACAAAGCACATAACATAGATCTTGATTATTAAGACCGGCCCACGGGATAATAAAAGGGAGACTGGCAGATCCAAATTAACCAGGATCATAAACGCGAGCGGCCGAGCCCGAGCCGTCCTCCATCATGTGCAGTAACGTGCCCCCTGCTGCCTGTTTGCAGAGTCTCCGTGCGTGTTAACCGTCTGTGCCATGCACAGCTTGGCTGCCGGTGCTGGTCAGTCAGATGGAGAGCCTGGGCTGCGAGCGGAGCTGGATCCAGTACCTCGTGCCGGGTCCCGGCTCCTGAGGCTCCTGAGGCTCCTGGGTTTGGGGTCGGTCGGAGGAGGCAGGCGCCTCCAACGGGGAGACCGGGAATCGTCATGGGAGTGTGCGGGGTGAGGAAGGCACCGGGTTCCCTTACTGGCCAGGGAGCACGGAACGGCAGCCCCGAGGCGTCCTGAGCGGACGGGTGATCGGTTAAGGCAGGCGACAGGCTGCAGGGGTCGCACGGGTCTGCCCCATGCTGCTCGCGGTGGGGGCCGTTCTGCCTCTTGGCACCCTGCGTCCTGCCTGCCTCAGCCCCCTCTGCCGCCTGGCCAGCGGGAAGGCCTCGCAGAGGTGTGGCCTTGCCTATCAAGGTCTCTGTGTTTGTGTGGACGCTCCTGTGAGGGTGGGAGCGTGTCCCCCACAGCAGGCAGGGGCCACCCCAGGAAGGTATCCACCAGGAGGCGGAAACACTCCCTGGGTGACATGCTTCTGAGAACCCGCCCGCAGCTGTTCCCAGAAACATCTGTCATGTCTCTGGAAGGCGCAGCCCCTGGACAGGCGCCCCTGACGGGAGATAGATCCGCATCCTGCTGTCAGCAGGCAAAGCCTGCTGCTCCCCCGGGAGGGGTGCTGCATCTCTGTCCTGCACTCATTCCTCCAGCAGTACAAAGGGCGTCCCCATAAATTTCCATTAGTGTCGCTGCCATGGCCCTGTTTCCTGAGAGGCCAGCTGGGACGTGCCTGCCATGCGCTCTAACCGAGACCTTGGAAGAGGCTCTTCAGGGCCTCGTAACCAGCCCTGCTCCTCTGTGGGTTTATAAATCCTCTCAGAGCTGTCCCTGCGGTTGAGGATTGCCTGTGGCTCTGGCTGTGGGTGGGGGACGCGGAGTCTGAGCCGTTGTCGCCGTGCGCCAAGCTCAGCTGCCCGGCCAGCCGGCACCTGCCGCACACGCGTCTGCCCAGCGCACCTGTAGGAAGCACATACTGTGTGCCAGCGTCTGCTTGCTGAGCCCACCCCCCGCCACAGCTGCATGGACACTGGGTGTCATGGACACGGACCTTCTGAACTCAGCAGGGGCTGTGATGTCAGGGGCCTTCATGGCTGGGAGCTCCGTGGCGGGGCAGTGGCAGGGCTGGCGTCGTCCGGGGGTGGTCGCACGTGTGGATGCGATCCCAGCTGTCCACCAGAGAACCACTGTATGGCGGTCGGGTTGCCTCTGTGGTACCTCAGGACCCCGAAAACAAAGGCATCCTGCTCTCCGTGACTCTGCCCAGAGGCACGTGGCCTCACTTTGCTGTGCTCTGTGGGTGGGAGTGGCTGCGGTGG
Source organism: Meles meles (assembly GCF_922984935.1). Taxonomy (NCBI): domain Eukaryota; kingdom Metazoa; phylum Chordata; class Mammalia; order Carnivora; family Mustelidae; genus Meles; species Meles meles. Next base: position 20,464,248 of record NC_060077.1, on the reverse strand, counting down.
GAGGGTCCCGACGAGGCATGCAGGGGTGCAGCCTGCTGCTGTGGCCTCTTCGGGAAGCACGGTGGCCACTGCCCCTATTTGAGACCGTGCATCACAGTGTTTGAGGTACATGGGCTGGATGACACCCCAGGAGGACTGGGGTCCCCCAGAGAGAGTGGATGTTCTCTGTCAGTGACAATAATGTCACATCAACATCCCACACTTCAGCTAGAAGTGGCTGCACAAGGAAGGAATTCCCAACCTCCCGTAACCAGCTGCTGCAGTGAGGGTCCAGAGGCGTTCAACTGGCAGCGGCTGACTGCGTCAGGGCCCCAGCTCTCCCCAGTTCTCTGCTCTGTCACACCCATCCTCGTAGTCACAACGTGGCTGCTGCAGCTCCCAGTGTCACATCCTCACACCCTCCCGAGGGGCTAGAAAAATATGTGTCTGCATCTTGTGTGTCCTAAGAACAGAGGACCCTCTGCCGGAAGGCTCTGCAGACCCTGCCTCATGTGTCCTGGGCCGTCTGCCCGCCGTCTGCCCGTCTGCTCTGTGAGCTATGAGAGGCAGGGGTGCTTGTCTGCTTCTCTCAGGTGCTTGTGCTGTTCGGTCCGCTCGCTCTCTGGCCTCTCAGATCCTGGGGGCTGGCTGAGACTTCAGCGGACGGGTTGGCAGGTGGCCCTCTCCCTGCACCCACAGAGCTGAGGCCCCAAGCTGGGACTGCCTGTCCTGGCAGAGGGCAGGGTCAGGACAAAGCCCTGTTGCCGAGGGAACCCCAGCTCCCATGGACAGAACCTCCTTGAGACGAGGCGGTGGTCAGATGTGTGACCACGAGCACCGTGCCGAGCCCACTGTTCCCGGCTGTCCTGTCTGCTGAGGGAGAAGCTCACCGCATGTCCAGGCAGAGCCCTCCCACCGCATGGCGAGCTCGGGGATGTGCATTCCAGGGCCAGCGCCGGGTCAGGACCCCTTCATCGCACGTGGCAGAAGATCATCTGGCTTTAGGTGGAATGAGAGATGGGGCAGGGGTCGCGGGGGGCCACAATGGCCAGTGGAGAGGGTGGACGTGCAGGGCCTGAGTCCCTGTGCCACACAATCCCGAGGGCAGCCACAGCCCAGCAGCAATGGGTACTTAGCACATGGCAGAGAGAGCCGGTCGGGAGGGCCCCACCTCAGGTGACGCGTGGCCACACTAAGCCCCATCACCTACGGCCTGTCCCCTGAGGAGGCAGAAGGGAGGTGATGCAGGTAGGCTGGGAGGAATGCTGCCTTCAGTGGGGCCTGGTTCTTATCTTTTCGTTAGCCATGAGTCTTCCCTGATAACAGCCCTTTCCGTCTGCCTGTTGAGCACAAACTTTCTCTAACGGGATAGGGATTGCATTATGAGTAGAAGAGGGTTTTTTTTTTTTTTTAACTTATTAACATATAATGTATTATTTGCTTCAGGGGTACATGTCTGCCAATTGTCAGGCTTACACAATGCACGTGCCCTCCCCAGTGTCCCTCACCCAGCCACCCCATGCCTACCCACCCCGCTCCCTTCCAGCAACTCTTTGTTTCCTGAGATTAAGAGTCTCTTATGGTTTGTCTCCCTCCCGATCTCATCTTGTTTCATTTTTTCCTTTCCTTCCCCTCATGACCCCTCCACCCTGCCTCTCAAATTCCTCATATCGGGGAGATCATATCATAATTGTCTTTCTCTGATTGACTTATTTCCCTCAGCGTAATACCCTCTAGTTCTATCCACATTGTTGCAAATGGCAAGATTTCATTTCTTTTGATGGCTGCGTAGTGTTCCATTGTGTATATATATCACCTCTTCTTTCATCTTTTATCCATTCATCTGTTGATGGACATCTAGGTTCTTTCCATAGTTTGGCTATTGTGGACATTGCTGCTATGAACATTCAGGTGCACGTGCCCCTTCGGATGACTACGTTTGTATATTTAGGGTAAATACCCAGCAGTGTGATTGCTGGGTCATAGGGTAGCTCTATTTTCAGCTTTTTGAGGAACCTCTGTGCTGCTTTCCAGAGTGGCTGCCCCAGCTTGCATTCCCACCAACAGTGTAGGAGGGCTCCCCGAAGAGGCTATTTTAGAGCAGTATTGCACTGGGACAAAATGGACCGTATGCATTGTGCTGTTTCTAATTCCAGCAACTTAGAAAGTACACACGTTCCCAGTGGGGTGACTGGTCAGGGCAGATGAACGCTGCAGGCAAAGACAACCTCTCCCTGCCCAGCAGGTGTGCCTGGGAAAGGCCCGTGCTCTCAGAAGTGCTAATTTAAGCGTCCCACAGCAGGCGGACAGCCACACTCATCCATACGATGCCTGCAGGGATTGGCCCGTGGAACCACGTGACTGTGGACCGGGGTGCCCAAAGTCCAGGACTGTCTGTGCGCCTGCTCCCCACTGCCCGCTCGAGCCCTTGGACAGGACAGCGGTCAGGCCCATGGTGTCCTGCCTGTGGTCCTTGGGGGGCCAGTGTCTCTGCTATGTGATGGGGGCTCAGCCTGGGCTGCCTTGAGGGGGTGCTATGGTGGGCAGGCAAGCATGGGAGAGTCTGGCGAGGGCAGGCAGACTCTCGTTGATGAGTGAGGTGCCCACGGACTCCGGCGTCCCCAGGGCTCTGTACCATGAGCGGGGCTCATGTGGGGAACACCCCTGACCACCCCGGCCCCCCAGTGTGGAGATGGGAAGGAGCCTCAAGCCACGCTGACCTTCCCACGCTGTATGGGGTTAAGGCTCACCCTCCCCTGCATGGAGCCCACCGTTCCCATAGGGGCCACGTCCTGGCCAGTGGTGCCCCCAGGCACCCCTCCCATCTTTTCTCCCTTTCTTCCTCCTTAACTGAACCCCAGACGTGGCTGGGCGAAGCCCGTATGAAGGCTGATGTCTGCAAACCTCGCAGGGGGCCGAGTCGTGGCCAGTGGGACATATGTGGATGTGGGGAGCATGTGCCAGGTGGGGAGGGCATGACCTTTCTCTCCTTCCCTGCTTCCTGCGATGGCACTGGGGCTGCCGGTACATGCAGGCTTGGGGACCACCCCACACTCAGCACAATGATGAGACAGAAGGGCCCGGCTGCCAGCATCCCAGTCTCCAGTCGCCCCAGACCACAGCTCCACAGTGCGCCAACACAGAAACCAGCATCTGCTTTGTTATTATCACACCTGTGACCCCCAGACTGTCCTTCAGTCATGTCCCCCCAGGCCCTTCCCCCAATGTGTCCCTACAGCCGTGCCCTCCTGGGCTGTCCCCGCAACTGCCCCATCCCCCCAGTGTGTCCCCGTACAGCCGCACCCAGACATACTTGAGTGTTACTGGGCTCAGGGAGGGGACAGCCCAGACACAGGGTTGGAGTCAGCTTACTCTGTCACTTCGAGGTTACATGCTTCTGTTTGCCAAGCTCCAAGGTAATCTGTCCCGTGCTTTACAATCATCGTGACCACAGTCACGCTGTTTTTACAAAGCCTGTCTGGACAGCACCAGGTCCCATAACAGACATGACTCTGTGGATTTTCTAGACTCATTCTTGCTGGAGGAACTAAGTGAAAAAAACCTCAAGAAGGAACATCACTTCGTGTGAAGAATTCCTTCCCGGCCATGGCTTCTAAGGCAGGACAGAAAGGCAGAGAGGTTATCTGGGGACCGCCACCACACAGAGGGCCCAGCACGGAATCCAGGCTCTCAGAACTAAATTCATGGAATAGACTGGGCTTGTATGCTTCTGGGAACTGACCTAACCCCGTGAGACGTGTGTCCAGGCTGTGGAGAGCTAATCTGGGAGCAGCATCCTGCTGTGTCAGTTAGAAACTCGGGGCACGTTGTCTGGGCCTAGGGAGTGGTGCCCCGACGTGAGTTCCCTGTGGACTCCCAGCCTGGGTCCCACCTCTCCTATGAGTTCCATATGGGTGATTCCGCTCCGTGGCCCTTGGGACAAGGGTCAGCTGCAGGTCTCCGTGATGGCACTCTGCTCGTTCATTGGTCCCCCTGGTTTGAGCAGAGACCACGTCTGACCCTGACACTATGTCCCTGCCTCTGCCCCTCGTGCTCGCTGGGGTGCAGCTCCACCACACTCCCCATGGCCCCAAGGCCCACCTCCTTCCTGGTTACCCCCATCAGAGATGAACAGGATGGACTCTCAGCCCCAAAACACACCTGGACTTGGCATTTCTATGATGCCCACTGTTCTCAGATCTGCATGGCTGGGTGGGTGCCCGAAGACCCCTAGTCATGACGACGCCAGCCAGCCTCGGATGGGGTGGTCCTTGTGCAGGTCTCCCGCCTCCCACAGGTCTGGCTGCAGACCCAGCCCTGCCTTTCTCCTTGTGGCACCTGTCACTGGAGTTGGGGCCACCCGAAGCCCAGCATGTTCTCCCCTTGGGATGTGGGAACTATGTATATCCACAAAGTCCCTGGAGGAACTAAGTGAGAAGGAACATCACTTTGTGTGAAGAATTCCTTCCCGGCCGTGGCTTCTACAGCAGAGAAAGGCAGAGAGGTTATCTGGGGACCACCACAGCACAGAGGGTCATATTCGTGGAGTCTCTTGTGGGGGAGGTGGCACCTTTCAACCCACAGGCAAGGGAGGACTCTTCAAAGTGGAAAGCCCTGGAACAAATCATTAGCACAGCGAGCTCCCTTATCTGCAGGAGCACAGAGACCCAGTGCGGGGCCGCGGCATCAGGGTCCCCCATCTTCCCTGAAACAGCCACCGTCCTTGGCTGAGGTCCTGGTGTAGCCCCTGCCAGACTGTGGGACTCAAGAAGTGAGGAATCCAAATGTAAGCCAATCAGAGCGTCCTGTCTCCTCGGGCCACGGTGATTGGTCCAAGGCAGGGCGTGCCGCCCAATCAGAGCCAAGGAGTCAGAGGGGGCTTTCCCACCTGTGCCGGAACCGGACTGTGCTCCCCAGAGCATCTCTCAGCCCCATGAAGCTGTGGAGCGAGAAGAGCCTGTGGTCCTGCCCATGTCCTCTGAGCCCCTGGGCCTTGTTCCCGCTTGATGGACCTGCGGAGCAGAGGATGGAGAGTGTATCTGGAGGGTTCTATTGCCCTGGATTCCCGGGAGTCTTGTGATCTCCCCGGAGTGTCTGTGTCAGGAACCTGCAGGGGCATGAGCCTGCACAAAGAGCATTTTCCATCCGGTGAGGGCGGCGTGTTCTAAGGTTAGCGGCTGCCATGACCCCCAGGGTGAAGTGCAGGTGGCTGGCAGGAACGTCTACACCCCGTGGAAGGTCGTGAGAACAGCCATCTCGCAGGGGCCCCTGTGTCCTGCTGCTGCCTCCTCCAATGCCACGTGGTAATCAATCCTGGGACTCACAGCCAGAGCTGCGGGGGAGGCTGTCAGTGCATGTGTGCACAGTGCGGAGGGCAGAAAGGGGCACTGAGTGTCCCATGGGAGAGGGGCACGCTGCCCTCCACAGCCCTCCTCACCAGCGCAGCCCATTTCTCATCACACCCAGTGCACCCCACCTGCCGGTTCCTCCCTGTCCCCTCATCCTCCACGTGTTGGTTCCTCCCTGTCGGGTCCGTTTCTGACTGAACTGTGTCCCTCAAGTTCATACTTGGGAGCCCTGACCCCCAGCACCTCAGGATGTGACCATGTGGAGGCAGGGCCTTACAGAGGTGACAGGTGAAGTGGGGTCTCCCAGGTGGGCCTGTCCCCTATGGCTGAGTCCCTGTGGAGAGCAGAGCAGGGTGCAGACACACGCAGGGCACAGCCACTGAGACATGGTGGGAAGGTGGGAAGACCGCGTCTGCCCACTGAGGGGAAGCCTCGGGAGGAGCCGGCTCCACTGCCCTGGATCTGGACTCCAGACCGTGAGCACATGTGTGTGTGTGGCTTAGGCCACTGTGTCTGTGGTGTTTGTTCTGCAGTCAAGCTGAGCAGGCCAGGGCTCACCTCACTGCCCGGCTACTCATGGCTCTTCCTTGGCTGCCTGGTCTAGAGACAGCCCCAGGGTCCCCACCCATGACCCTGTGTGGCCACTGCCTCTGCCCCTTCCTCTGCAAAGTCACGCTGCCATGTCCACTGTTCTTGTCTGTGCGTCGTTGTGAGGGCAGAGATGCTAGCGTACTGTGGGCTAGGAGGGGTCACTGGCACTCTCCTGCCGGCGCTGGGGTGGCTGGCCCTGGGCACGACTGCTGGCTCAGGTTCTAACTGCAGCTGTACTCACTCCGTAGGAGGGAAGTTGGCCCTTTTGAGGAGGGTTGTGTGTGAGTATGAGTCATTGTGAGAATGTATGTGAGTGTGAGTCAGTGTGAGAGCATGTGTCAGTGTAAGAACACGGGTGAGTGTGAGTCGATGTGAGAACATGTGAGAGTGTGAGTCAGTGTAAGAATGTGTAAGTCCGTGTGAGAGCATGTGTGTCTGTGTAAGGACACGTGTGAATGTGTGAGATGTGTGTCAATGTGGTCAGTGTGAGAATGTGTCAGTGTGCATCAGTGTGAGAACATGTGTGAGTGTGAGTCCATGTGAGAGCGTGTGAGTATGAGTCAGTGTGAGGGTGTGTGTGTGTGAATGTAGTGTGAGTCAGTGTGAAAGCGTATGTGTCCATGTAAGAACATGTGTGAGTGTATGAATGTGTGTGTCAGTGTGAGAATGTGTGTCAATGTGGTCAGTGTGAGAATGTGTGAGTGTGAGTCCGTGTGAGAGCGTGTGTGAATGTGTGAGCGCCTGTGTCTAGTTGAGTGGCCTCTACCATCTTAAGGAGAGATTTGGTATATTTACGTTTATTTTGGCAGCAAATGTACACGACTGGGCTCCTCCACGTGTATCTTTCTATTTCCTTTGCTCTTGTTTCCTCTTTTTTTCCCTCACGTTATTTTTGACCGTTTGCTAAGTTAGTTCCTGTCTGTCTCCCTTAGCCCCTGGTGAATTCATTCCACCACATTATTACCCCAACAGCCCCTTGCCTTCTGCAGGCCCCTTAGCAAATATGTATCATTTAATCAGATCGAGGAACCAGATGTCCCTTGCCCCACGCCCAGCCCCTGCATCGAGGCCCCTGGGAAAACCACACATCCCCCCCTTGTGCCCCTCAGTCCTTAGGTTTGGCCGAGGCTGTTACCTTCAGCCCCGATGACGAGGCCGTCCCTGCTTCATGTCCACTTCAGTGGCCCTCCACTGACGTTGACCCGGCCCCCCTCAGCCCATCGCCAGCTACCCGGGTTTCACTTTCCGCACCACACTCAAGGTGCAGGGTTCACTGTGGACGCTGCTCCCTCAGCCCCCCACTGCACACCCCCTGCAGTTGGAACCACGTGTTGATGGCACTGGGCTCAGGGCTGGGCCCCACTCACCACTGGACCACGACCTGACATGACTGCCATTCCCTGACTTTCAGCATGGACACAGCAGACTGAGGCTCAGAGCACTGGAGCCCGTGGCTTTGGACGGACGTCATCACTGAGTCTGGGCGTTCCCCCACGGCCTTGTTGCTCTTCCATTGGGTATAAGATCAAGAAGCAGCTGAGAGGGCACGCCCCACGCTGACCACTGACCACTGACCACAAACTGTGTCTCCCGCAGGTGCAGACAGATGACCCATGCCACTGACCTGCCCCAGATCTCCGTGGTCTTCATTTTTGTCAACGAGGCCCTCTCCGTCATCCTGCGCTCCGTGCACAGTGTGGTGAACCGCACGCCCTCGCGGCTCCTCAAGGAGGTCATCCTGGTGGACGACAACAGTGACAGCGGTGAGTGGGGGCCAGTGATGGACCCCAACAGCACAAACAGCCTGGAGCTTGGGGCCAGAAGCCTGGAGTTAGGGTGGGCCAGGCTATACGCCCGGGAGCTCCAGGACGGAATCCTCCCTGCCTCTCCTAGCTCTGGGGACGGCTGGTGTCCTTCGAGCTCTGGCTGGAGCTACACCCCTCCCCCCTGCCTCATCTTCACCCAACCTCCCCCTGTGTGTCTCCTCTTGTACCAACACCTGTTGTTGGACGAGGCCCACCCAAAGTCCAGGAGGATTTCGTCTCAAGATCCTTAGCCAGTTACACCCACAAAGACCCTATGTTGAAACTCATCCCGTTCTGAGCCTGTGGATGGACCTTAAAGTGGGGGCTCTGTTCATGCCCTACAGATGTTGCCCAGAAGAGCCCAGGTGGGCTGAGTTCCGTATCTGCTGATCACACCTCCTGCCTCTTGCCTGTGGGGGGGGGTATGGGCTCCAGTGAGGGTCTGCTGGTGGGGGAGCTGGGTCGGCAATCACTGCGGGGACCCCGCAAGCATCCCATGCCCACCAAGCGCAGAGGGCTCAAAGCCCCTGCTGGGGGTCCAGAGACACCTGGGCACCAATCAAGCCAGGAGCCTGAACCCACCATAGGCGTCCCCGAGACTGAGGTCCTGTGGGCTTACCATGCGGGGCTCTCCTCTGCACCTCTGGAGGGAGGGAAGTGGAGGAAATTCGGGGGACATCTCTGGAGCCCTCCAAGGGCAGGAGGTGCTGCGTCCAACCCAGGGCCGGCTACTTGTCTACACTGTGGGACCCCAAGCTGACCCTGTGAAAGGAGCCAAGATCGGCCATCTCTCAGAAGGTGGCGACTGTTGGGGCCTTGGGGAACTGGGGTCCCACAGTGTCTGTCCTCAGGGCTCATGCATGTAGCAGCGGGTGTCACGGCTGTATACCGCCCAGTGTGGGCCAACCCCGTGTGCTTGCCCATGCGTCTGTGAGAGGCCTTCCTTCCTCTTCATGGGGGAGGAACCCAGCCCCAGGGGGTGCCTGTCTCCGTGACAGACACCTCAGTCCAGTCAGTCCCATTTGGCTGGTTTTGCCTGTTGTGCCCACACGGGAGGGTGAGCCCCACCGTATCCCCAGCCCCCCGAAGCACGTCTGGCCGCCGCGGGTGCCCTTCAGGGACTGTGGAGGACGGGCCCGGGGCACACAGCTCCCCAGCCTGCCCACGCTGACCTGGGGCGACCTCGGGGCCCTCCCGGGCGCGGGTTGCTGAGGCGATTCTGTGTCTGCTGCAGTGGAGCTCAAGGCCAGCCTGGACCAGTACGTCCACAGGCGGTACCCGGGCCTGGTGAAGATCGTGCGCAATAGCCGGCGGGAAGGCCTGATCCGGGCGCGGCTGCAGGGCTGGAAGGCGGCCACGGCCCCCGTGGTGGGCTTCTTCGATGCCCACGTGGAGTTCGGCACAGGCTGGTGAGAGCAGGGTGCGGGGGGGCAGGGCCGGGGGCTGGCTGAGGGCACTCCCCGGGGACCAGTAGAGCATGAGCCTGGGGACCAGGGCATCCGAGTCTGGCTCCCGGGCGGGAAGCCGCTTGTGAGGCGCAGACGGCAGGACACCATGTGCCTGGCACACCACCGCGCACAGAGAGCACGGCCACACACAGCTGTGTGCTCACGCCCCCCGCGGGGTCCTGGCGCGCTGTCAGCAGCCCAAGCTCCGAGCACCAGTTGGAAGCAGTTTCTTGCCCTGGGGAGCCCTCTTGTGCACCATGTTGGGGGGGAGTGGGCCTCTAACAGACACCTGCAGGGGCACGTGGCCAGGGAGTGGCCAGGCTGTAGGGTGAGTCAGGAGCAGGTGTGACCCCACACCCCGGCGGGGAGGCTAGGGCGCTCTCCCTGGGCTAGTGCTTGCCCTGCGGGCCTGGTGCTCCGTGAGGCCTCCCGGCCAGCAGCCCCAATATCCCCTGAGGGGCGGCTGGAAGTGCAGGTCTGTGCAGCCTCGGGTCTGCAGCGTGAGGCCCTGGAGTCCTCATAGGTGCCACGGGTACAGCCTAGGCCACCTGGAAGCCTGGTGCAGCTCTGCAGCAGCCTTAAGAATGGTGTCTGCTGCCTAGTGCGTTATCCCCAGTCCAGGGGGAGGCCGGTTCTCCAGAGAGTGTCGGACCAGGGCTGCTCCTGCCACCTCTGTCCAGACCCCACTGTCCCGAGACAGGGGGTGTGCTGATGTCCTCAGAGCAGGTGTCTGAGGACGTCTTGAGCAAATAGCAGGACATGCTTCAGAGCTTTCTAGACAACGGCAAGCTGGTCCCTTAACCTCTCCGATGACTGCATGTGGGGGGTGCCCTGCGCAGATGAGAGAGGGCTTTATCGTGGCCAGGGGAGGGAGCGGGGGCAGCAATCCTGCAGGGACACTCTAGATAGGGGACGGTCACGGTGGGATGTCCGGTGTGCCAGCACGACATGCCAGCACAACGAGTCAGCACAACGAGTCAGCATGGCATGGGCAGGGGAGGGCAGGGGGCGGGCGGGGGAGGCACGCCCATCTCCCTGCGTTCAGGTGGGATGCTGGACGTGTGCCAGGGGTGGGGGCTGTTGCCAAGACTGGGTGGTTGCCGTCCAGGAGGCCCCCGCGGGCACCTGGCTCCAGGCCTCAGGGTCAGATCAGAGCTTCCCTGGGATGGCAGACAGCCCCCAGGGGCCGGCCTGGTTTGAGGTGGCCTGGGAACCAAGGGGACACCTTGGACACAGGATGTGCCCACAGGAGTGGCCCATGGACAGAGGGAGGTTTGACCATGTGTATCGGTGTCCTGGGGCTCTGAGCCACACAAGCCAGGAGGCTTTAAACAACAGAAACTACTCTCTCCATTCTGGGGCTCAATGTCCACTGGGGGGACACAGGCATCAGCCAAGGCACCTGGGGAGGAGGGGTCCTTCCTTGTCTCCTCCAGCCTCCAGAGTCCATGGTGTCCTTGGGCTGTGGCCGCATCCCCATGGCCTCTGTCCTCCCACAGCTTCTCCCCCGTGTGTCCATGACTTTCCTCTTCTGCTTCTCAAGAAGGTCTTCATTGTTGGATTTAGGGTGACGTGATCGAGGTTAAACCTTCAGTGGGGGTTCTGCAGGGGCTGCACGAACAGGGGCCGTGGTGCCCACCCGCTGAGCCGCAGGGAGAAGTAGGCCCACGGTGGCAGCTTGCCCTATTTCAGTAGAAACTAAAACTCACAATTTCCGTATCAAATCTCCCCACGCATATTTTCAAACACTGCAAAGCCCAACGTAAGACATTCCCTGGGATACCAGCCGCAGGAAATGAGGGGTCGGTGGTGGCCGTGCTGACTGGGGACCCGTAGGCTGGGTGCAGTCCTGAGTCTGCGCGGCTGGGCTGGACCAGGGCTGTGCGTGGCTCTGGTGTCCCCAGCTGGTCTGCAAGGGTCTGGCATCCCAGGGTCTCCAAGGTCGTGGTTTTCCGCCGGCTGCCGCTGGCTCCAACAGGGGCTTGGCATCTCCTAGGCCAGTGGAGCCTTCTCCTTTCCCTCTCCTGCAGCGTCTCAGTCGCCCCAGGACCATGCTTTTGTCCCAAGGGTTGGTTCTGTTCCCGCACATTTGGCAGAGATGCGAGTTTCTTCTGCTTCACTTCCCCTCCGAGGGCCCCTTTTTCTCTCTGCTCTGCTGCCCTCGTGAGACAGCCCTTTTTCTCCCACAATATGTATCACCTTCTATCTTTCATTACGGATCACTGCCTGCCCCCCACCAGGGTCACTCCACGGGGTTGTGTAGGTTGCACACTGCACAACCATACATGGTAGCTGTTCCTCCCGCTACCGTATCGTGAGCTCCCTCGGGCATTTGGAAGCCATCTGGGAGAGCTACAAGTCAGTCACTTCAAATGCAATTTTAAATTAGTGTAACTTTAATTTTCACAACCGAAAACCCAGTTATCCGTCTGCAAATAGCGTCTCCCCTCCCCCAGGAGTGGCCTCCACAAAGACGTTGCCTTGTTAGCAGATGTGGCATTTGCAGAGGGTTCTTCATCTCTGGGCACTTTGCTAACAGTTATTAATTAATCCTCGTCTCAAAGCTGGAAGGCAAGTAAGTACCCGGCTGTCGCTCAGCAGGATGGGAAAGAGGACAGGCCGTGTGGCAGGTGTTGCCAGGTGGGACCAGAGGACCTGTCCCCACAAGCAGCCCTCCCTGCAGCTCCCGCCCCTGGTCCCCAGGCAGTGGACCGCCAATGGCCACAGCTGAACTCCAGCTCAGAGCCCTGGCTTCTGGCGCTGTCTCATGCTTGTCCTTGCAGGAGAAGCGGCACGTCCAAGTCCCTGCTTCCCCAGGGACTCCCCACAGTCTGCAACTCACGCTGCTGGCCAGAGAGGTCACCCAAGAGCCCAGGCCCTCGAGTCCCTCTGCTCTCTGGCTTTACTGCATACGCTGTCCCACCTCTCCACTCCAGGCTCACATCCCAGGGCCTCAGTGCTGCCCGTGCCCTCATCCATCCCTCCAACACCCATCACACCCCTCCCGCTCCTTACCCAGGGCAACCTACACTGACTCCCTATTTTAAACTGCAACCCCCAAGTCAGCCTTATCTTGTTCTTTTTCCTGCACAATACCTGTCACCTTCTTGTACCTTCCCTTATATGTTGATGTCTGCCCCCCACCCTCTCAGGACCACTGCGTACTGTTGTGTTGGTTGCGCACTGCACAACAGTGTCCAATAGCCTGTCTCATCCTTGCAACAGTCCATAAGCTCTCAGAGGCATGGATGTTTTCCAGTTTGTTAGACCAGAGTGTGATACATAATTGGTCCTCAGATTAGGCTTGTGCGTGTACCTCTGCTCTCACAGGAGCAGAGCAGAAGGAGCAGGGAGTGGGATCTGGAGCCGTGAACCAGGCCAGTGGCAGAGTCTGCGGGCTGCCTTTCAGGGGGTGTCATGGACTGGAGCCCAGGTGGTCTTTATGTCCTTGGGGTCAGACAGGCGTTGGCGGGGATCAGGGCAGGAAGGTGAGGTCGAGGCCCCAGGCAGGGCAAGTCTGCGGCCAGACGCCCCTGGGCTCCCAGGGCCGACGCCCTTGCCCCGCAGCGGGCCACGGTCTAGCGGGCCTGACCACGTCACCCTGTCTGTGGGTGGTGGACCCATCTTCAGGAGCAAGCTGGGGATCCCGGCACCGTGGCCCTCCTCACAGGCACGTGCCTCCCTGCAGGGCTGAGCCGGCGCTCGCGCGCATCCAGGAGGACCGGCGGCGCATCGTCCTGCCAGCCATCGACAACATCAAGTACGACACGTTCGAGGTGCAGCAGTACGCCAGTGCGGCCCACGGCTACAACTGGGGCCTCTGGTGCATGTACATCATCCCACCCCAGGACTGGCTGGACCGCGGTGATGAGGCCGCACCCATCAGGTGAGCCCACCGTGGGGTGGGGGCAAGGCTGCCATGGGGGCAGTGGGGGGAGACAGTGAGGGGGGTGGGAGCCGGGACCGGGAGGGGGGCTGCCACGAGGGGGGTGTGCAGGGGCTGCCGCGGGGGCGGGGTGGTGGGGGGGGCACAGGGACTGCTGTGGGCAGGGTGGGGGGAGGGCGGGAACAGGAGGGAGACAGAGGCGGAGGAGCAGAAAGGAGGAACCAGTGAAAGAGGACAGGAACCCAGAGAGAGAGGCAGGAGAGCGGGAGGGAGATGGAGCTGCACAGAGAGGCCATGAGAGCCAGGCACGGAGCGGGAGCCGCAGGCACGGGCAGCGGGCCGAGAGGCCAGCAGGGCTGCAGACAGGGACTCCACGGCTGTCCTCAAACGCGTGTATTTATTTAAATCGATTCCTAAACATGAAAACAGAGAGTTTTCCATGTTGAAAATACACAGACCCCACACGTTTTGGGAGGTGGGAAGGCCCGCACTCTCACAAGGCGGCCATGGGCCGGAGCTGAGCAGGGCCGCGCCTGAGCAGGCTCAGGCCTCCAACGGCCACAGCACCCCTGCTCCCCGTCGCCCCAGAGCCGCTGCCTCCTGCTGAGCCCAGTCCATCCGCAGCTCCGCTCTGTCTCAGCAGCCCCTTCCCCGTTGCCGGAGCCCTGGGAATCCAGGCTTCATAACTCTGTCCTGGGGCTGCCTGTCACTCGCTGACCTCTGGGGGCCCCCACAGGGGCTCGAGATTTCCGGGGCTGGGAATCACGCTCCCCCCCCCCCCCCCGTTCAAACTGGCATGTCCCTGCCCAAATCCCACTGAAACAGCCCACTGAGCCCGGGAACCACCAAGGCCTTTGAAAGCCTCTCCCCTAGGAGGGCCTTGCGGGGACTTCCAAGTAGCAGCCCCTGCTGGCCTAGAGCAGCCGGGACATCCCACTGTGACGTCTGCGGACCCTGGGGATGAACAGCTCAGCCAGAGCCCGGCGTTTTGCGGATTTTGAGGAAAATAATGTTGTCGACGCAGAGAGCTGCCCGGAGCAGTAATTCCCAGGACCTGGAGAGCAGCCCCTCGGGGCTTGGCCCTGTCCCAGCAGCCACATCCTCAGAGACAGCCCCGATGTTCCGAGAGCCACAGGGAGCAGGACCTGGGGCTCCGGGGCCTCTGCAGGGGACGCGGGGTGCAGAGCCACCCATGCCCAGAAGCGGGCCACCGGGGCCCCAGCCTCACTCAGAGCAAGGAGGAGCAGTTCGAAAGGAATTTTTCTTCGTTCAAGATACACTTGATCCCTCGTTCACAAAACCGGGGCCCAGTGTTTCCCGTCGTAGGACTCAGTGAAGTCAGCCTGAGGGGAAGCACCTGAAATTTTTGGCGACCTCTGGACGCCCTGAGCCACCCGGGAAGCAGGATTTTCTGGCCAGATGGGGTCTTGTCTCAAACTTCCTTCCTCACTGGCCCTACCCGAGAGCTTCTGAAAACCCCGAGGCCAAAACTCCAAATCAAACACAGGCGAAGCCTTTAGACAGACGCGCTGCCAAAGGAGATGGGGAGGCCCGCAGGTCACAGAGATGCCGGCCTCCGCCAGGAGGGACGCATGGACAGACCGCAGGGAGGTGCCTGGGGCCGTGGGGAGGCCGCGCTGGGCGCTGCTGAGCTCTGCCTGAGCCCCGAGGCAGAATTGGCAATACCGCTTGGGAAGACAGGTTTGGCCGTTTCTCCTAAAGGTGTAGCCACGTCCCACTTGCGCACCATCCCCGTGGCTGTCGGGCTAGAAGCGGGGGAAGCCTGTGTCCACGTAGAGACCCCTGCGGGCACTCACTATGGCCGCACTTTTCCCAGTCTTGGAAACGCCGCCCATGTCTGGCAGATATGAACGGGAGGCTGAGCGGCCTCGGTCCGGCTGCCAGCGCCCTTCGTGGAGCTGAAGGGACCAACTGTCATCCGTGTAACAACACGGGTGAGACTCAGGACCGTTGGGCTGGGCCGGTGACGGGCGCAGGAAGGAGACATGACCGGCTTTTAGAGAGCTGGATGTCAGCTTTGAGCTGCCACTAATTCCTGGAGACCCCATGTCCCGTGGGACTTCCGGCAGATGTCGGGGAACAGGGGCTTTGCTCAGGCCCGTGGTGGTGGGGCTAGTGGGTTTCTGGGTTGTTCCCCTGGTTCTCAGGTGGCTGGGGTCACGCGCCAGAGTACTGAGCCCTCGGCTGACCCAGGCCAGGGAGGAGCTTTGAAGCCCGTTTCCCCTCATCCTTGTCCTCACCGAGAGGATCCCCTGGCCGCCCCCTCCCCACCCCAGACTGGGCTTCCTACCGCTGCCCACTTGGCAGAGCCCGGCTGTGCCTGACTCCCGGCAGAAGGCGCTCTTGGAGGTCGTACGACCCACCCCGACTGGACGGATCGCTTCCCCGAGCCCAGTGGAGGGTCCATGAGGGTCCACACGGGTCTCTTCTGGAAAGCAGTCTAAGAACTGTCCCTCCCACCCGCGGCCCGAGAGGCAGGTGTGTGAAGATTTACTTGAGGAAATTTTCTTGCTGTTCCTCATACTTGAAGCTCAAGGAAGTGGGAGAGTGGACGTGGGCGAAGCGTGTCAGCCCGGCTGCCACCTCACGTCCCAGCGAGTGGCGTGTGGGGCCGCGTGCAGGAACCGCGTGCATCCCGTGGCCGTGAACCCGTGGCCAGCGCTGGAGCTCTCATCCCCAGGACCGGAGCAGAGTCCCACATATGCATGCAGGGGGCGGTGAGGGCCCTGTGGGCATGAACTGGCTTCCCGCAGGCCCGGGGGACCCCAAGACAGGCCTGCAGGAAGGGAGACCTCCGGGTCTAGCTGTCAGGACCCTCCCACAGCCAGAGGTGTGCAGGGCCAGGGCCCGAATCTCACACACACACACACCATGCATAGATAGACACACTCACAGCTGCACACACAAACCACACAGAGACAGGCACGTAAAGTTGCTTGCACACACAGACACACTTGCACACACACCACACGCACAAGTGTGCAGACACACATCCGTGCACAGACACGGGCGCACTCCCGGGTGCACACAGGACGCTCCTCCAATCCCTGTGGAAGAACAGTGACCGTTTACCTCTGACTTTCTCGCTTGTCTTCTGAGGTGCTTGCAGGGGTGCTGGGTGGTCCCTGCTGCCGCAGGCTGGGTGGCTGGTCCCGTCCCCCGAGTTCATGTCACATCCGTGCAGATGGCCTCTGAGCTGACCTCCTCCGTGCTGCAGCTTCCCGCAGACCGCGCCAGCTTAGTGCCCAGGACAGATGCCCGTGGCGGGGTGGGCAACAGCAGTCCTCGCCGAGGCTCCCGGGTTCCAGACAGCTTCTGCAGTCCGTGTTGGCGGGCGGGGCGGCTGGAGGAGGCGGCGACCAGCCCGTGGGGTGCAGGCGGAGGAGCCAAGTTAGCGCAGGGAAGGCCACATGGCCCGTGGGCTCAGAGCCCACCGGGCCCCCACGCCCGCTCTCGATACCTCTCGGGGCGCACGGGGTGCTTCTGGCCTTCCAGCCGTGGCTTCAGACTTTCCCGGGAGGGCCGATCCCATCCACACCGGTTCCTGCACACACTCGCGTGGAACACGTGCAGGCAGGCCTCTCATGCTCTACGTGACTGCATGCTGTGCGTTGCCCTGGGTGCCATCCCCGTGCTCACTCACTGAGCCTGAGTGTGCCTGAGGGTGCCTGGCCGCACCCCTGAGCATGTGTTCCTCTCGATGCCTGAGCGGGCTCACCCTGACCCTTGTTGGTCTCCCAGCGGCCAAAGGGCATGTTTGGGGGTCTTCGTTTCATCAGCACCCCCGCATAGGGCTCCAGAGGCCCGTGGCTTGGGAGCGTGCATCTGTGCATGTCTGCGTGTCTGTTACAAGGCAGGAACCTCAGTGGGGCCCCGGCCGTGGGCCGGGCGTGTCACGCAACAGCCCATGTAAGGTGCCCCCCGATGACGTCTCCCCCGGAACCCAGAAGCCCCTCAGCCAAAGCAGCCCGAGGCTTGCTGCGTTCTGTGATCACTGCACGATCTTCTCACGCTGGCAAACTCTGAGGCCGTTGGTTCCACTCCCGTCACCTAGTGCGTTTATTTTCTGTTTATTTTGGAATTCTGAGCAATAATAAAAAAAATCATTACCAGCTACTGCAGACTTGGCAGGGAATCTGGCACTCTAATTCACTAGAGCCCGCCCGGAGATTTTCGTTGCCGGGAAGAAAACGAGAGAAGTGTCTGAGATACGTCGGTGCATTATAACTTAACCCATCAAACCCTTGCTATTAAAAGTCAAAAGCAGGATTAAAATTTCATTACCATTAGATTTGTGACCAAAATCTAGTGACAGAGCAAATCAACTCTTTGCACAAATAAAAGGATAATCGTTTTTTAATGCCTCTGTTATTCTTGGACAGCTGACGGGCACTTACTTCCGACTAGCCACTCGCTGAGCAGAAATGCTTCTCCTGAGTTGTGATGGAGACCCTCCTTCCCTGTTGTTTTTAGTGAGGAGGGATGTCTCTGTAGAAGCAGTGGCAAGAGGAGGGGGAAGCTTTGCTCTGCAGCGACCCCAGGGCCTTTGTAGACACCGGAAGGCCTTTGCCGCCTCCTCGCAGGGTCTAGAAGACGCCAGCCCCTCAGCCTACAAGCTGATGGGACTCGTCTCTGTTTTGAGGCAAAAATCTTTCATCAAAGCCTAGAGGTCCTGCTTCCTTGCGCCATCTAGACTGTGCCTCCTTCTTGCTGGAGACAACTTGCACTCTCTTTTTATCCTTACCGCCTGGGGATGCTCACTGTTCCCTCAATTCGTGATTGAATGAAGAGTGAATGACTATGTGAGAGCAGACACAGTGATGCTGGCTCACCATGCCCCGCTTCACTCATGGTGCTCTGTGAGACCACTTCCCCGGGACCCACAACCCGGTAGATTTGTGAGGCATACTAGAGAAAATGTAACTAGCACAGAGATGTTTGATTCCACAGATAGAATTTCTGCAGACGAGGCAAGATTGACGGTTTTTAAACGTGTGGGTGTGGATAATTATAGAAATAATAGAACAGATGGCTGTCTATGGTCTACAGCTGCTCGGGTTGTGCGCTCTACAACTTCAAGGTGTGTCATTCAGAAAGAGCCTGGTATCAGTGAGGTTCCTTAGCACGTAGCAGTGCACAACCTATGCCACGGCCCAGTGCTGCCCTGAGTCCTGGTGTAGAGAATGGACAAAATGATGAAGGAGGAAAGCAAGTGACTCAGGCTTGGGAAATGATGTTCAGGGCAGTCAAATAACTCACTAAGTAAACTAGTGTCTGTAAAATCCCCTATGCTAATTTGCCTGAGTCAAGTGCTGGTTTTCATCGACTGCTGATGCTCTTCAGTTAGCCTTCGGACTTGGCCTGTGCTGGGAGCATTCCTGGGCTCAGAAGGGGACAAGCACGACCCTGAGGGGGGCCCGCCTGGGTCTGGGAGGTGAGAAGCCGCTATCCTGAGTCCCGGGCTCTCCAGCTGCCGGCCTGGTCTGTGTCCAGCGCCGCAGCAGATGGGGCCGGGGCCGCATGCCTGTCACCCACTCACAGTTGTGTCTGCCCCCGCCAGGACCCCCGCCATGATCGGCTGCTCGTTCGTGGTGGACCGGGAGTACTTCGCGGACATTGGGCTGCTGGACCCGGGTATGGAGGTGTATGGCGGCGAGAACATCGAGCTGGGCATGAGGGTAAGTGGCACCGCATGGGACCCCCGGACCTGTCCGGAGAACAGGTGTGCAGACCGGTTAGGGAGAGTCCGTGGAGTCAGTGTGAGGAACCGCACTGCGTGGGACACCATGCTGTGTTAGCTCCGTTGCAAACGCCACCCGCTCTTGGGTGCGCACGGTGCTGTGGGGAGGTTGGAAACATTCAAAGCTGCTCCTTCAGCTCAGGGAACCGAGTGTCTGCAGTGGGACAACTGCCCTCGAGCTGTTCCACCTGTCGTGCACGGGGTCTAGGTTCATCTCAGTTGGACGTGGAAGGCAGGGGTGCTGGTGGGGGTCATGGGCACTGCAGGCCCCATGGCTGCTCCTGGTGGGCGTGGAGGCAGCTCGTGCAAAGGCCCCAGGCAGGACTGGGCCACTGGGGCCCCACGGGGGAGAGCATGGGGCTGCATGGCCAGGGGCATCTCCGAGGGAGGCCGCGAGCTGAGATCTATGCGCCCTCGCCCCCCCCCCTCCCACCCTCTTCCCTGCGCCCCAGGAGCCCCTCCTGGTTTCAAACTTCCTCACCTGGCAACTTGGAGAACTAATAGAAAGTTCTGGAAGAATCTTGGTTGCAAATCCGGGTCTCTGGGGTGGCAGAGCTCTTCTGTCTCGGGTGCCCGAAGCTGAGGTCTGACCTTGCCCCCCAGGGAGGGCACTTTGTCGCTCAGGCCTTTGGGAATGTCGGTGGCGGGAACACAGGTCCCCTTCAGGGGCAGCGGCCCGACAGCCCTCAGAACCAGCACTTGACAGATCTGAGCAGGCGGCTTTGGAGATCTGAAGCACTCAGAGAGCCAGCTCCCTGCCAACGCTGGGCGAGACCCTCCTCCCCGGAGCCCACGTTGCCTGCAGGGAGCTGAGCCTCATTTACCAGCTCTGTGAGCGCCGGCTCTGCGCCCGCCTCCGGCTACGGAGGGAACAGATGGCGTAGATCCTGTTTCCCTGCAGCTCACCTTCCAGCGAGGAGGTGAGAAGAGAAAGTGTGTCATTTAGTGAGAAGCACCAAATGGAGAAAGGAGGCAGTGAGGGGCAGGAGCGCAGAGGAGGGGGCAGTTTTAGAGGTGGCAGTCAGGGAAGCCTCCCCCGAGAAGGGACATCTATAGAGAGACCTCCAGGTGCCATGAGGGAGCTGTGGATGATCAGGGGAAGGGAAGGGTGTTCCCGGCAGAGGGGATGGCCAGTGCAAAGGCCCTGGGGCAGGAGCATGCCTGATGCGCTCCAAAAGCAAACACACGTGTGCAGTTAGAGCTGAGGGGAAGTGGGGAGGAGGAGAGGGTCGGCTTCTGCTCTGAGGAAGCCAGGAGGCATTGGCGGCTCTGAGCACAGGCTTGGCTTCCATGTTTCTGGGGTCCCTCTGGCCCCTGGGATTCCAGGGTGGAGGGAGTGGGGGCTTCTGGAGCGATGTGGGGAGGTGAGGTGGCGGGGACCAGGGAGGGGGTGGTGAGATCCTGCGTGGTCTGGTGCATTCTTGAGGAAGCGCCCCTCCGGGGTTTGCTTGGGGGGGGTGGGGTGAGCACTCAGGGAGGTCAGAGCTGCCTTGCTAGTAGTTGGCCTGAGCAGCTGGGCTGGCAGAGAGGTCCCCGTGGCGATGGAGACACCGGCTGTCCCCTGGAGCCCGGTGCTTGTAGAGGCCGGGTCCCTCCCCACCACGGGGCCGGCGTGGGCGCTGACTCTCCTCTGCTTCAAGAAAAAATGGTTCAGTGCTGCGTTTCCATCTGAAAGTAATGAATCAGGTTTTAATTTGGAGTGCACAGTGTGCTCGAAGGCTGGTGTCCCCGGCAAGGCCGGGGGGCTGATTTTCCAAAGCCATGGGACCTGCAGCGCCCAGGCCGTCACTCCTGAAAACCAGCGCGGCTTCTGGGGACGGGCTGGGCCCTCAGTGACCCAGTCTCCCCGCCCTGCCTCTGCTCCCCATGTCCTACTCCGGTGGCATTCCTTCCTGCCCCACCACTCTCCCCCAGGGCACAGACCCCTTCCTCGGCGCTGCTGGTTAACTAGGTCATGGGTCCGACAGTGGAGAGGCTCTGCTCGTGGGGCTTGGGAACCAGGTCCCCTCTCAGGGGCCACGGTGTCCACCTTGGGGCCTGCTGTGCTTGGGCCGTGAAGCCACAGCCCGGCAGCCGCGCTTCTCTAAACTTCACTTGGGGCCTAGCAGGGACAGGAGGCCCTCGAGGGTCTGGGACTGTGACTCGGGGACGGGATGACCAGACAGCTGTCCGTGGGCAGGGGCCCGGGCCCGGGCTGCACCTCCAGCCTCCAAAGGCTTCCTTAAAATGTCGACCCCCGGTCTCCACCCCGGAGGGTTACACCCAGTGGGGAGCGGGGCGCCGGCACCCCGCAAATGCCCAGGAGCAGAGCTGGGGGTGGGGAGCCTGGCTGGGGCTCAGCGGGCTGCACTGCGGCTGGTTTGGGCTTCTGGGGGGCGTTGTTTGCCTTTGCTTATGGAGTCTTTTCTCACGGAGACAAAGGCTGGGCTTGAAAACTTGCCACCCAGTCTGTAGAAGTCACTCCTTTCTAAACCTGTTTGCTTTAAGCTCTTAAGTTAAACCTCGGGCCCGATGATTACAGTTATAAATCTAATCCGGTAAGAACACTCACCTCCCCTTTCCCTCTGATTAATGTTTGATTAACTCAGGTTGAACAGATTAAATGCCGTTAAACAACAATCAGTTCCATTTCTGCCTTGAGTTAATTAAATTCCCTTGAATCTTTTAAAATGACACTTATGATATAATCTGTTTACTCTCCTGCTCGAGCCCTTTGAAGGTCTGATATCACAGCCAAAACCCCCCCACCCCACCCCAGGTGCTTGGAAAGTTCTAGCGTATCTGATCCCTGGAACGTCTACCAAACCTCAGATTCTCCGAAGCATTTCAGAAATGTTTGCCATTCTCTTTAATTCTCTGACACAGACTAATTTTAAATAGAAAATTTAGAGTCAACTTTCAATCATGCATATTAGAAACGGAAGCAGGAAGCTCCGCTGGCAGGTTCTGCCGTACGCTGACTTTTCTCGACCGCGCTGGTCATTGGACACGAATCCTTCGCTAACGATCCCCATCCTTGCATGAGGCGTGAGCTCAGTGTGGGCCGTGCTCTGGGCTGGGAGCCCCGGGGAGGCCGCCACGGGTCTGCGCACGCACACGGGGGTCCTAGGAGCAGTCGGCATGTGCAGCAGACTCCGAGGGGGCCGGGGAGCTGGGCTGCGGCTGTCCCCTGCGTCTTTGGCTGGGTAGAGGGAGCAGGAGCCCGGGGAGCTGCAGGGTGGGGAACAGCGCTGGGGAGACCCCATCCAGCTAGGGTTGCAGGGACAACAAGGTGTCCATGCAGGGCCAGCGGGAAGCCCCGACTACTTTCTGCTCCCTTCTCTCCTTCCAAGGCAAGCCCGGCTGGGCTGAGGGAAGGAGGGTCTGTGCAACCCTGAGGACCTCCCTCCGCTCAGAGCAGAGCCCCCTCCAGGGCCCTCCCTGGGGGACAGAGGGAGGTCAAGCCAGCCCAGTGGGCCAGGCAGGGAATGTCAGTCTGCTGTGGCAGGAGGCCAGGCAGGGGCTGTGGCTTCAGAGGGGCCTGCGGGGTTGGGCAGAAGCTGGCCTGGGAAACAGGACAGGGAGGGAGAAACAGAGCAGAGAGGTCCAGGATGAGGACACACAGGGGCAGGGGAGGTGGACAGACCCATCCCCAGAGGAAGCAGGGAGGGCAGGCTGAGCTCCCCACACCGGCATGATGTGGTTCTCCCAAGACCAGGGGTCCACGATGCCAGGAACCAGGTCCTGCTCAGATAGCGACCCCTGGGAGCCGGACGGAGCTGAGCAGAGACTGGCCGGAGGGTGGGGAGGAGCTGTCCCTGGATGTCACTGTGACAGCACGTCCTCCCTGAGAATCCGGCAGGTCAGGGAATGGGGAAGGAACTACGTCCCATGAGGGAGGCTCTCCCGGAGGACAGGTGGAGTGCTGCGTGTCGGGGAACCGTGGCATGGGGACGCCCCACTGGGAAGAGGGCGCCCAGCAGAGGCTACACGTGGTGACCGCAGGGAGGGGGCGTCTGCATGGTGACGTCCAGAAGTGGGGTTGATGCGTGGCAAATGCAAGGACACGGGGTGACAGAGAAGGGCAAAGCACCCCCAGCCCGCAGGTAACAGCCAGCAGCCGCTGCTGGTTTTGGTGTTGGGAGATGGGGGAAGGACGGCTCTCACCTGGGTGGCCAACGGGGCATGGGAGGCGGGCATTAGCAGAAACAGGAGCCCTCTGGGACCTTTGAAGAGGGGTGTCAGCATGAGGACACCCCAGTGCCCAGCTGTGATCAGGCCCCGGTGCTGTGACCATGGGTGGGACCGGGACGTCCCCCACCTCGGTGTCCACTTTGCATGGTGGGCTCCGGACTCAGGGGTGTGCAGGTCCTGTCAGCTGTGGGGAGGGCTGCCAGGGGGCCTCGGACTGGTTTGCAGAGGGAGGCGACGTGGCATGGACACGGTACGGATACAGATATGACTACAGTGTAGACACACGAGCAGACGCCAGTGTAGACGCTAGAGGTGGACGTGCTCACACAGCACCGCTTCACATGTGTTAAGTAGTTTTACACATACAAACCGCGTGGACGTGTGCGTGCATACATGTTCCTTTTTATTTCTGTTGCTGCGGCGTTCAAGGTAGTGTCCCGGGTAACAGGAACATCCCAGCAGGATGAGGTAGATTGTAAGTATGACACGAGCCAGCGGGGAGGACCCAGGTGCAGGCAGGCCCGCCGCAGAGGTCCCGAGTCACTCCCACCCCAGCACCTCCACAGTCGGGACGTGGCGGACGCCATCAGCTGGTGGTGGTGTCGGGACAGCGGCTCACCCGCACCCGCCGCCAACCTGGGGCCCCGGCCCCGTCCCCAGGTTTAGAGCAGCGTCTGCCCAAAAACCCTCCTGCCACGGGCCTGAGACAGGCGCAGAGGGGCGAGGCAGGGTGACCAGCACACTCCCTCCGTGTCCCCAGAGCAGGAACCTGCCACTGTCCCCATAGAGATGCTGACGGCTAGGAGCAGGGGAGTCTGTGAAGGCCTCACCCCGTCCCTCTTATCTGTTCCCTACACAAGCCCTCAGAGCCCCAGGGCTCCCCACGCCCTGAGAACAAAGCCCAAACTCCCCCTCCTGATCCGTGGGACCCACAGCCTCCCTGCCCAACACCCGCCCACCTCGGCGCACAGTCAGCCGCCCGGCCTCCCCTCCTGCAGCCAGGCCCAGCTGGCCCCTCTCTGGTGGGTTCCCTTCCAGCCCTGCTGCTTCCAAACCCAGCTCTCAGCCCCACAGCATGCTCCTCCCACAACATAGCTCTGTCCGTGGCCCCTCGTTGACACCTCCCCCTGCCTGCCCCAGTGGACTGGGACTAAGTCCGGAAAGGCCAGGCCTGCACCTGTCTCGTTCACATCCATTAGCTTCTGCGGGTGACCCTGTAAGTCCGTGTCCCACGCCTTTGTGAATGAACACAGGAATCACTTGGGAGGGAGAGGGCCTCTCTGTGACCTGCTGGACGCCAGAGCCCAGGGTGGGGACACGTCGAGGGAAAGCAAACTGTCCTTTTGTGGAACAATTTCTTATGGGCATCTCCCATGCAGTCCCAGGTGCTAGGGATTCCGCAGGGTCTCTGCTCACCTGAGGCCTGTGTATCCAGTGCATGGCATGCTGTCTGTGGCACCTGCGGAAAAACACAGGCAGGGGAGGGACAGCCAGTTGTCGGTTTACATGGGATAGTCTGGGCAGGAACACCATATCTGAGCAGGTGTGAAGGAGGAGAGGAAGCAAGCCAGGCAGCTGAGGGGAAAGGCATGTGCAATGGGGGGGCGACATGTGCAAAGGCCCTGAGGCAGGAGCGTGCCTGGCAGGCATATGGCCCTCATGGCAGAGACCGCAGGCAGCCCATGGCCCCGCGTTCTTTCTCCCACCTTCCGGCACAGATGCACCTTGCAGCCACGCTGTTTCTGGTCCATCCTTGGCAAGGTGGCCATGGAGCACGGCCCACTCAGAGGAGTAATTCTGTGGTCCTAGGGCCACATTCCACTTCTGTGATTGTAGAAATGCCAGCAGTTCCTCCCCTAATGCGAGAGTTCACGAAGCCATTAGGGGAGATGAATCCATAGCCTCCATTAGGCTAATAAAGGTCAAGCCAAATCCAAGCGGTGTGTGTCCCGTCTGGGAGAGCCATCAGCAGAACGCAAGCTGGAAATCATTGCCTATTTGGAGACTCTTGGACTCGCTGCTTCTCCGTGGTGTAATGGGAAAGCCTTCACAGTGCTGGGGGCGTCCACCACGCCTTCAGACCCGGCCTTTTCAATGGGGCATGGGTGTCAACCCCCTGGGGGCTGGGTGGCAGGACTTTCCTTGTCGTCCCAGAGGGGAGTTAGATGTGCTCCTGTCTCGCCAGAGCGGCGGAGCGGTGCGGTCACTCCAGGAGGGCTCAAGGGATGTGTGACCACACTGCCACCGGATGTCAGAGGGTGCAGGGAGTGCTTGGGGCCGGTCCTGGATGCTCTTCCACGGGCAGCGGGCACAGGGGAGTATGGGGATCTGATAGTGAAGTCCTGCTCTAGCGACTTTCAGGAAGGGGTTGCTCTAGTTGCAAGCGGTGGGTCTGCCTAGCACAGCGAGGGTGCCTTCCTGCTCCCCACAGCCCACGGGACACAGTCCACAGTCCACTCCCCACTGCCTGCCAAGTCCCCCCGAGCAGAGGGTCAGACCTCTGGGCCAGGGGAGCACCTCCGTCCACTTGGACGTCTCGGTGGAAAAACCCTTCAGAGAGCCCTCTGCCAGCCAGCCAGTAGCCCTCTCTCTGAGCTTCGTTTCTCCGTCTGTCGTGGGCAGGTGTGCCGCCCTGCAGGGCTGGCGCGGATTTGGTGAAACAGAAGCTCACAGCGCCTGAATGAGGGCTCACAGTGACTGTAACAATGATGACACACGGTGTGCTTCTGAACACCGCTTCCCCCTCCTTCAGAAAACCAGTTCTTGTTAGGAAAACCCTGAAGTAAGCAAACCAGGACAGAAGGAAAGTCACGGTAGTTCCCTGCCGGCGTCCAGAGGCGCATCCTTTCAGAGATGGTTTATGTATGTGGGAGCGTTGCCTGCGGATGTGCGTGCACACACGGGAACGCTGCCCCTCAATGCACGAGCACACACGGGGACATTGCCCCCTGATGCGTGTGCACAGACGGGAACGCTGCCCCCCAATGCGCGTGCACACACTGGAACGCTGCCCCCCGGTGCGCGTGCACACACGGGAACGCTGCCCCCTGATGCGCGTGCACACGCGGAACGCTGCCCCCCGCCGTGCGCGTGCACACACAGGAACGCTGCCCCGGATGCCGTCACAGTTGCAAGCCTGGGACAGCGCCGGGCTCACCGCCCAGGGCTCCCGGGCTTTACGTGCGCTCCAGACTGTCCGCAGGCTCTGCTACTTTGTGCCACATGGAAGTCAGTGCCCGGTGTCCGCTTCACGGCTCAGCTGCTCCCCCAGGATGGATGTCTGGAGACAGGATCACTGCCGGACGGAATGCCCGTTTTCAGGGCATTTGATAGCTCTCGCCAAATCCCCGTCCCGGCCCCACTGCCCTGTGTGTGTGCCCGTGAGTGTGTGTCTATGTGTCAGTCTGTGCACATCTTCTCAGCCACCGCGCGTGAGGGAGAGAGTCTCCAGGCCTGAATAGGACACCGCGCTATGGAAATAAATATTGTTACTTTTTTCGCCAAGAGGGCAGGCACAAAGGAAACGTCTTTGTTGGCTTAATTTGCATTTTTCACTTGCTGATGAGCGTGGACGTTTTCCGTACGTGTGTTGACCGTATGTTTTTCTTCCTTTATCAGTGGGTTCTGGTGGCGTTCCTTGTTTCCAGTTGATTTTAGGGACACTGGCCCTGTGTGGTGTGATGCAGGTGCTGTCCCGCTCATCCCTTGTGCCGCCGGCCTCTCGCAGACAGAGACCATGTCAGCACGCGTGTACCCCATCCTCGCGCCTTCGCCGTCCCACTCAGAGAGCCCCGTCTGAGCAGCCGCTCGGCCGCAGCTCCTTCTGACACCAGCTGTCCCTTCTCCACAGTAAAGGCTTGAATCCACTTGGGATGGATGTTCTATCCAAGCAAGGTTGTGATCTTTCCTTCTGTTGTTTGAAAATAGCAGACCCGGCTTCTCACTGCATTCATCAAATACGCCACCCTTCCCCGCCGCCGGGCACAACCCCAGTGCCATCGGGGCACGCACACCTGTCCTTTCGCTCCCGCATCGTGGGTCAGGTGGTGCCGGCGAGTACGTCTTTCCCTGTCATCGCTGTAGAGTTTTTGTGGCTCTGATCTTGTGTTCTCTCTTTCACATGGACGTTAGAAACACCGAGCCTCTCCTGCTTTGTCTGTGTACGTCTCGAGCTTGCCGCAGTCAGCATGCCACCAGGAGTGGCCAGGGTACCGTCCAGGTCCCCGACCCCCTCCCGCCCGTGCATTCGTTGCCCTGTCTTCTCCTCAGGTCCTGGTAGACGCCATTGACCATGGCTGATGTCTTCTCACAAATCCGGTGTTCCTGGCACGTGACCTCACGGCCCGGGGGTCCAGCCGCATAGCTGGCGGGCCGTCCTTGCCCTGATGGGCCCCGCGTCCTGGGTGATCGCCTCAGCCCCACGTCCAGTGAACAAGAGCTCTCTTCAACCATGTCCAGACAACTGTGCAAGCCCCTGTTTCCATTGCACTGAGGGTGTGTTTCATGTGTGTGACACGTTGTGTTCCTGTTGGTCACCTGCAGCCACTCGTAGGCTGTTTTAACTTGTGCTCTCCTCTCTCCATGGCTGGTTGCCCCCGCTCTGTCCTCTCTGGAAGGCCTCACGGTCTGCGCACGTCCCCCTCTGCCGGTTCCCTCTCCTCCATGAACCCCATCTGGGGTTGGGGGCTGACTCCTCCGGGCTTGGGTTTTCCTTGTGCGTTTGGCACATCTGTGAGATCCCAGCGCTCGCGGGCATCGTACCTTCATGCTTACCCGTCCTTGCGTGGAAGTTTCGGATTACAGGTGCCGGCCCCCCAGACCCTGGCTCAAAGCAGAGTGGCTTAGCTCTCACCCTGAGACCCATGGCCAGCTGTCACACGAGTCTCCTAGTTCCCGGGGCTGTGCGTCTCTGCTTCCTCCTGTCTCGCCAGGTCTGGCTGCGGCCGGGGAGCAGCTTTTGGTCACGGTCGGGGTGCCCAGTCCAGCCCCAGGCCTCACGCGGGACCCCGCACTCAGTCCCTGGCCCTCTGTTAGGCTCAGGCGCCCACACCCCAGATCTCTGGCCCCCACACGCCAGCCCGTGTCCGCTCCTTCCTCGAGGCGGGGAGCCATATGTGCTTTTAACTTTTAAATAATGTAGCTACCGTTTCTGTGTGTTTGGGGGGAGACAGGGAAGAGCTCCACGTCCGTGGGGTTCTCCCCACCTCCTCCGTTGTTCATCCAGCTGTAGGGGGCTCTGACTTGGGCCGGTGCGGGGGCGTGACCCAGGAGGCACAGCCTCACCCCTGCTGGAGGACAGAACGTGCAAGGACACGCAGTCCCGCCTTCAAGAAGTGTCCATGGGACAGAGGACTGTGCCCAACGCCCAAGGTGCCCAGAGGGCAGACGGAGGGGAGGGAGGCACTTAGCACAGCGGCCCCCAAACTCCATGAGCATCAGAACCCCCCAGAGGCCTTGTTAAAATGCAGCCGCCGGCCCGGGCTGACCCCAGAGTTTCCGACTCAGAGGTCTGCAGCAGTGACCACCCCCATCTCCAGAGCACCCCGGGCAAGGCTGCCCCTGCCGGCCTGGTATCCCGTTTTGAGATCCACTCGTTTGGAAGCAAGGAAACCATTTTTTTTTTTTTTAACTTCTTGTTTGTTTGGGGTTCGATGTTCAGGAAAACAAACGGCAGGAGCTTGGAATGAAGGCCCAGCTCGGAAGCTTCCGGGGTCTGGCGCCGAGAATGGGACTTGGGAGCACCTGTGTTGGGGCATGTATGCGTATGCACAGATCATCCCCGAGAGAGACGTTTTCTTGTCAAAAATGGATGGATTGAGCCCAGCTGGACCCTGGGAGATGGGACTTGTCTGTCTGCCCTGAAACTGGATTGCTCCTGCAGAGTGAGGGTCCTGGTGGTGAGGGGCAGGCATCAGCCCGTGGCTGGGTTGGGCCCACGCTGTAAGGACATCGAGCAGATTGTAAATTTTTAAAGTTAGATTCAGATGCAAAATCTGCAGAAATCATACACACAGTTTTCTCCTGAGTATGAGGCCGTGGTTCTTTGTTGGAGGGGGAGATTCCGCACGACCAAAAGGAAGATGGCGGCCAGGCATCTGGTGGCTTTGCACCAGTGAGATGTCCTATGGGGCCAGATGCCTTGGTCCTGCCAGCTTCCAGCATGTGGCCTGGAGGTCTGGGCTGGGAGGCGGAGCTTGCTTACCTCTCTGCTTGTGTGCTGTCTTCATGCACAGCCGTGTACTATACCCGGATATCCGGCGGGGTTGTTTGGACCAGGGCGGATGGATGGGTGGGTGGTAAGTGGAGGGTAGATGATGGACGAATGGATGGACAGGTGGACAGATGGATGGATGTAGATGGATAGATGGGGGAGCAGCGGGAGGACAGCAAGTGGATGGCTGGCTGGGGGGCTGGGTGGGTGAACGAATGGTTGGGGGAAGGACAGGTTGGGAGGGACGTGGGGAAAGACTTGTCTTTAGGAGGGTTTATGGCACACTCTCAGTCAAGGCAGCTACCAAAGAAACAGTGTCACCGGGAGCTGAGGGCTCAGAAAGTCCTTCCTACCTGAGCTCACATCAGGGCGCACGGAGACGCACTCCGCCCAGCCTTGGTTTGGACGCTGAGTGTATCTGCACACACTGTGGTGCAGCCCAGAGCAAGGGACGGGTTTTGTCCCTGAAAGTCCCTTCTGTGCCACCTGCACATGCTCTGAGAAAGAGGTGAGGATCTTGGGTAGATCATGGGTGAAGCCTAATGACTTCCGTTCTGTCACAGTGGCTGAGAAGGTGCTGCGACAACCTGGGTCTGCAAACCCCAGTGCCTTTGTGTGGCATTTCCTCCCCAGCGTGATCTCCATGGGCTGGACCCCTTCCCACTGCTCTCTGCAAGGTCACGGTGCAGATTCTGATGGAGGAGACCCGGGGGCCGGGCTGACTGTGCTGCTCTCAGGCCCAGGCTGCTCTGAGTATCCAGGAGCTGCTCTGTGCACCCCTGGCTTCGACACCAACTGCTCTTCCCATGGACCCCTCTCCCGTGGACCCCTCTCCCGTGCACCCCCACCCGCAGTACCTCTAGGAGTTCAGTTTGGCCAGAGCTGGTTGCCTGTGACCAGTATTTCCAACTAGGTCTTCCCGGAGAGGTGGTGAGGCCTATGGGGGCCACTGTGAGTCAGGGGAGGGGGCGTCAGGACCCCTACTGCCTCGCCCCCTGCTGAGACCACAGCAATGTTGCACAGGGCCAGCTCAGAAGGCCTCGAGAGTCTCAGGTCTCCAAGGAGGCCCCAATCTTCTAACTCGGGCATCTCCCCCGCCGCTGTGCTGTTATGTGGGGTGGCCTCTGTTCCTGGAGGCCAGTGAGCTGGGCCCAGGGCTCCCATGCCGCCCGGAGAATGCAGAGGCCCCGGTGGCCGCCTGAGTGTCCACTCTGCGAGGCGGGAGGGCTGCTCCCGGTGGGGCTGAGACAGACACAGGAAGGACCGGGAGGGGTGAGTGTGCACGTGTGTGCATGTGAGTGCGTGTGTGAGTGTGGGTGTGCCTGATGCGGTCGATCAGGTGTGAGGCTTGAACTACAGGATTCTGAATTCCTCCCACAGATTCTGATGGCTAGCAACGTCTGGGGCTCCTGTCCCCGGCTGGCCGACAGCAGCTCTCCGGAGGCCCCGCTCTGTGAGCTTGGGCCGAGGTGTCCCTTCTCCGGTCAGCTCAGGGCCGGTGAGGACGGACAGGGCACCCTGAGAAGTACAGCATCACTGAGGGGCGGGTGCCACGCTTCTGGCTGCTGGGCGGCCGAGTGCAAATTAAATGAAGTCAGGGTCCAGAAAACATCTCCATAAAGATGACGGCAGGCACAGCCTCCTCCCGGAGCCCTACAGGCCAGGGCAGAGCCACGCCGCGGTGCCGGTCCTCCCTCTCTGCGCCGGCGCAGATAGCGGGGCCCTCCACAAAAGCGTCGTTTTGTTCATAGGGGCACAAAGAGAACAGAGAACCAAGCAGGACACAGGGCACCTTGCTTTAGCTGTTGCATGTGTCCCGATGTGCAGGCACCGTGGTGGCCAGGCCCCCGTGGGGCTCGGTCCCGGCCCTGCGGGCTCACACCACCCAAGAGCGGCAGCGGGGCCCATTTGAGCCCCCCTCCCTTGCATCTGTGCTGACCCATCACAGTTTAAGCAGTAGGTCTCGCCTGCAAGGGCGGAGGACAGTTCTGGAACCCTCCATCAGACGCGGGCTCGACGTCGGAGGAGCTCTGATCTGGGGGTGCGGAGGGCATCCCCCGCCCCTGAGCAGCTGCCGGCAGGCCTGACACCTGGTCCTCCCATTGTGTTTGCTGTTTCTGTTTGGGTGCCAATTAAGCAAGCTGATTGAAGTAATTAGTGGTTGAGGCGCGAGGTGGGTGTGACGGTCACATCCAGCCCCTGTGATTCTGCCCCTCCGTTCTGGGTGAAGAGGCAGCTTTGGGGGTCACGCAATAGTTCCGGCTCCCTGTCCCCCCTCCGCCCATGAAGCTGCCGTGTGACCTTTGACCCGTCTCATGACCGCACAGTACCTCGGTAATGAGAACGACATTAACCCCCACGGCACCTCCCAGCGGCACATCCTAGTCCAGCTTCCTGTGCTGGGAACGTAGGGACAGAAATCCCACTACGGGAAGCTGGACCGGGGGGGATCCAGGCCTCTCACAAAGCTGACAGCTGATAGGCTCTAACTTTCCATTGGCCGTCCTTGGTGTATAGACCTCGAGCCTCGTGTGGGCTGCGTCATGGCCACGAGACGGCTGCCGCCCCCTGGACCTCTCGTCCACAAATCATAGCCTCCCTAAAGCCCCGCCTCATCTCAAAGGCCAGAACAGTCTGGCAGGTCCCCTCTAGCCGCAGAGGGGCCGGGAACATGCGACTTGAGTCAGGGTTGGGAGCTGTGATCCTGCACCTCCACATAGAAATGCCCCCACCGACCCTACCTCCTCCTGCCCCCCACAGAAGTTGCCCACGGGGTCGTGCCCAGAACCCCCAGGCTGAGCTTGCCTGCTCACTTCCTGCACACGATGTCCTGGCTCGGGGGCCACACAGCGCCCTGCCACGGCACCCTTCCCTCCCTCCGAGGCCAGGTTCACCCAACAAAGTGGTGGGGAGCTGAAGGGCCCTGAACTCCCCAAAAAGCCCACATGAGCCGTCCTCACATGACTAAAGCTTGACATCGCTGAGCCAGATGTGGTAAGTCCTGTCCAGCCGTCCCGTCGCATGGCTGTGCTAGCCACATGCGGCTGTGTAAATCAATTCCAAATTAATTAACATCTAATAAAATAAAGACACCAGCTCCTCGGCCAAGCCAGCCATGCCAGCCACATTTCAAGGGCGCAGTGGCCACGAATGGCTGTGGCTATCATGCCTGACTGCCCAGGTCCTGTGGGATTCTGTTGGGCAGCACAGGGCTGGCAGTTGCTAGCAAACCCCTAAGAGGGAATGCATTCATTCATTGAACAACTGTTCCCTGAGCCCCGGCCGTGGTACAAGTTGTGTTCTGAAAGTGGCAGGTGGGGCGGTGGTCCTGGAGCTCACACATTAGTGGGAAGGACAGACCAGGGGAACCAGGAGCTCTGAGGGGCTGCAGCTTCAGATGGGAGGGTGAGGAGGGCGCCATGAAGGGCGCCATCTGAGCAAAGGCTTGTGGGCAGCCTGGCGCAGAAATCAGGGGATGGCGTGCCCCCAGAGGGCAGAACAGGTGCACAGGCCCTGGGGCCATGGGGAGGGAGAGAGAACGGTGAAGCTGGAGAGCCCTGGGAGCTGTGGGAGCACAGGGCCAGCGGCAGGAACAGCAGCTGAGCGTGGCGGTCCCTCCAGAGATGGAGGGAGGCGGTGGCCACCATAGGAGGGTGCAGGAAGCACAGCACTGTCCCTACACCTCCATGTTGGCCTTCTGGAAGATTCCTGGCTCACCACATGTGCACCTGTGTTCCCAGCGCCCTGGCAGTCCAGCCGGAGGCTTGTGAGCAGAAGTGGTATAAGTGTCCCCCTCCACGTCCTCCCGGCACCAGGCTGTGGAAGCAGGACACAGTGCAGCCTCTCATCCCGTCGCTCAACACAAAGAAGCGAACTTGAGCCCGCGCCCTCGTCCCAGGGGCAGGGTCTGCACCAGCTTCGTGAAGGAGCTGTGCGCTGGGCTCTTCACGGGCTGCAGAGGGGTGGTGTGGGCAGGCTGGGAGCGAAGCAGGGAGAGATGGTGGTGACTGTGTGCTGGGAATTTGTGCCTCTGTGAGCCCAGACCGTGAAGATCCCATAGCTTGCCCCGACATGTAGGGCATCCGACCCGCGCAGATATGACGCGTTCCGGCTGTGGGTGACATCAGGAGGGGCCCCAGTCCTCAGCTGTGGGGTTCCCCCACCTTCCTCTGCTTCCCGAAGGTGACGTCAGGCGAGGGAGGAGGCGGGGGTCCGCGCTGTCATTATGCCTGAACAAGGACGGGGCTCTGTAGGAAGGAGAGACAGCCTGGAAAGCTGTCAGGAAGGTCGGGCAGCACGCTGAGACAAGACAGACGAGGGCACATGTCAAGGGCATCATGAGTGAGGCTCTTCAGGGGGTTTTGTTGTCGAGGAAGCAGCTGTAAGAGTGCTCGAGGCAGGGTTCTGTGGGGTGAGTGCTGGATCGAGCTGTGCGGGAGGTTGGCGTGCTCTTCTCAAACTAGACTGTGGGTTTGTCCCCCCGGCAGGGGGCAGCTGCTGGTGTGTAAAGCCCCCTGGGACCAGGCCCCCTGCACCGAACAGGCCTGGGGGTGGGGTGGGGAATGGAATTGGGTAGGAAACCCAACAGGGTGGCAGCCCTGTGCCCAGGCTCTGGGACACTTAGCCTAATGCCCTGGACAGCTCCTCCTGGGCCGTCTTCCTTGGAACAAGACCAGGCTGGCGCCTTCTGGAACCCGTGTCCTGGGGCCTGTGAGTAGGGACGTGGGCCACCCAGCCGCCCTGGTCTCCCCCCACAGGTGTGGCAGTGTGGCGGGAGCATGGAGGTGCTGCCCTGCTCCCGCGTGGCCCACATCGAGCGCACCAAGAAGCCCTACAACAATGACATCGACTACTATGCCAAGCGCAACGCCCTGCGGGCAGCTGAGGTGTGGATGGACAGCTTCAAGTCCCACGTGTACATGGCCTGGAACATCCCTATGACAGTACGCCTGGCAGGAGAGGGCGGGGCCGAGGGGAGGGGCGGGGCTAGGGGAGAGAAGGCGGGGCCAAGGCGCGGAGTGGGCTGGGAGAGCTGGAGGGGTTGGGGCCACCGCATAGCTGAGCCAGCCAGAGAACAGGCACATGGCAGGCAGCCTGGGGTACCCCCTACCTCTGCCCCGTGTGGGGCCGGTCTAGGACAGGGCTCTCTGAACGCGGGCCCAGTGGGTTAGGTGACACACGCTTTTTGATGAATGTTTTCCCTGGTAGGAGGCACTGCCGATGGCTGGAAGTGAGGGTTGGCTCTTCCCCACTGGCTGCACTTGGTGCTGACATCATCCACCTAGAAACGCACCCACAAATGTGTGGGCGAGGCAGCACACCCGCCACGCAGCCGGTCCTTTGGCGCCGCGCAGCCCCAGCGCGCCGCCGGTCAGCCCGCACATCATGTGGGGGTCTCCTTGGGTTTTGCGGCCAATACACGTGATCTAAGTTCTGCCACTTGGACCTTTTCAAAGCGCGCGGTTCCTGGCACTGAGCACGCGCGAGCCAGACAGCCATCGACACTACCTAGTTTCAAAGACCACCCCAGAAAGAGCTGCTGTGCCCAATGAGCGGCTAGCTCCCTGTTCGCCCACTCCCAGCCCTCAGAGCCAGCAGCCTGCTCTGTCTTTGGATGTACCCGTTCTGGACGCATCCCACAAACGGGTCCCTACAGCGTTGCCCCTGTTGTGTCTGACGTCTCAGGTTCTCAGGGTCGGTCCGCGTGTGACCTCGCCTCTTCCGTTCTGTGGCCGACTCGCATTCCGGGGTGTGCATGGCTGCCGTTGGTGGACCCCCCACCCACCGCAGATGCCAGGGGTGCTCCCTGTGCCTTTGGTTTTGGTCCATGCAGTTTCGAGCCACATCTAGTTAGGGGTTGCTGTTTGGGCTTTCGATTTACTTGGTGATCAGCTGATTTCCCAAAGATAGCCCCTATTCTGGTTTTTCTTGGGAACCTAAAACATGGGCTCCCTGCCTCCGTGACAGTAATGAGGGCAGGTGTTGAGAGAGGCGGCCCCTTACATGGGGTACCCCCCGCCACCCCCACCTGCTCCGCCACCAGCCCTCACTCCCATGCTGCTTCCCGGGGATGGGCGAGTGCCAGGCTCTAGCTCCCTGCTGCGCCCAGGCTGGAAATGACTTCTGAGTCAGCCCCAGTAAGAGCTCACCTTGTCAGACCCTGTGCACATGTGTGCGTCTGTGTCCATGCGCTCACCTGTCGACATGCAGAGCCTCAGACTCGTACAGAAGTCACAGAAACAGCCCTCACGTCTGTTCTATGCATTTCTCTCTGCGCCTCCTAAGCCAGCCCACCACACCCCCGGCGGGGCGTGCCCAGCCTTTGGCTGAGGCTGCTAGGGCGCCCGGCTGGGTCACCAGCTCACACCGTACCTCTGAGGAGCGACCAGCAGCTGCTCAAGCCTGACCTCCTTCCCCACGGGCCCCTCATGCAGCAGTTTCTAGCGAATGAGGACTGGATGCAAACACGCACACACGTATCAGACACAGAAGGAGGGCTCACCATCTCTCGTAAAGCCTCATTGTCCACCAAGGTGACTGATTCCGAAATGTACCCATTACTACTTGAAAGGGAACCCGGGTGCAGGCCACATGTGGGGGAGGGGCCACCAGCTCTGAGCCACAACCCAGCAGATGCCCTCCCACATCACATTCTCAGGGCCCTCTGGGGGCCCTCCACACCCACGGCTCACCCGATACTGGAGGGAAGGCTGGAAGGGGCTCCTCTGTGGCCACACCCATCACACGGATGAGGGAGAGGGGGCCCCCAAGGGCAGCACGCCTGCCACGGCTGATAGGGGCGCCCCGAGCCCACTGGCTAGGGGAAGGCGCTTGCTCAAGCCCACTCACACCCACAAAAGGCTTGTGCCCACCGCCACCTCAGGGGCCCCAAGGCCACCTCAGGTTCAGTGTTGGGCTAGAAGGACCCAGAACCAGCAAAGCTGTTGTGCTCAGGGTTGCGGGTTCTTGAGTGAGGGATACAGACTCCTGGGGGTTGGACAGACAGCACTTACCACTCACGGTGATGCCGTGTGACACTGTGCACAGCATGTCGCTGACCAGGGACGCCCACCAAGCCTCTGTTTCTCCATCCACACATGGCCAGCCTCCCACGGGGCTGACAGTCTCTAGCCCCTGCAGAAGTCAAGCTGAGAGCCCACCACAGCCCAAAGCCCCCCCCATACATCACCCTCCAGCCGTGACTCTCTGACCTAGACCCCAGATAAACAACCACACTCTAACCATGCAGGACGTTCCAAGACTTTGGAGGTCACCACCCCCCCGCCCTGGGGTGGGCCAAGGGCAAGTCTTTTGTTTGGAGTGTGCAGCCTGTGGATGAGCCAGCCCACAGCCAGGGACAATCCGTCCAGGCTGGAGAAGCAGACCCTTCCCTCCCGGAGCACCCGGAGCAGCTTGGCCAAGGGTCCCTGGAGCAAGGAGGCAGAGGCCACCCCTAGTCACACCCTGAGGGGTGGGGCTGCTCCCAGGGCCTGGGGCTCCCCCGTCTTGGGCAGAGACCTGGGTCGTGGGCACTTCTCCACACCGGCTCCCTTCCTGCCTCGCTTCCCCCTCACAGAACCCAGGGGTGGACATCGGGGACGTGTCTGAGCGGCTGGCCCTGCGCCAGCGGCTGAAATGCCGCAGCTTTAAGTGGTACCTGGAGAACGTGTACCCGGAGATGAGGACCTACAACGACACCCTCACGTACGGAGAGGTACCGCCTCCGCCGGGAGGGGCCCACGGCCCGCACCCTCACCCACACCCACATGAGGGCTCCCGGGCATAGACGGCAGTGGGCACAGGCGCGGGCACGTTCATGCGTACCTGGCGCCTAGCAGAGGACGAGCGCAGACCCACCCGTGTACGTGCATACAGAAGCACACGCTAGTAGATGCGGAGACACGTACATGCATTTGCACACACGTGTGCGCAATACACGCGCGAGTGTGCCCACATATTCACGTGTGTGCACGCGGATCCATACAAATACGTTAGAGTCTGTACACACATGTGTACAAGTGCACGTTCACATGAAATTCTACGTGTGCACACAGTTTCTGATAGAGCTCACTCGTGTGCACAAACCCAAAGGTGCCTGCCTGTGCACAGAGACGTGCAGACACCCTCGTCCAGACCAGCTGCCACGTCAGCAGGTGCTCCCTTACCGGACACACTGACACACTCACGTAAACCGTTGTGTTCAGAAGGCACAGTG
This sequence comes from Meles meles, assembly GCF_922984935.1. Taxonomy (NCBI): domain Eukaryota; kingdom Metazoa; phylum Chordata; class Mammalia; order Carnivora; family Mustelidae; genus Meles; species Meles meles. The sequence continues at coordinate 20,426,831 of NC_060077.1, read as the reverse complement.
CACGCGTGTAAGTGCAAACAGCATGAGACAGCCGCTGCACAGACACACGCACGTCACGCCAGCCCTCGCGTGCACGACTACACACACAGGTCTCTTTGAAGCTGGTAAGAGGGTGCTGAGCCCCCCCACACACACTGTCACCCTGGTCTGTGCTGGGGGGGCGGCCTCCCTTCCCTCGGGGCTCCAGCTGTCTGGGGAACCCAGCACCCCCACCAGCATGCCGGCCCTGGGCGAGTGCTCAGCGGGAGGCTGGGCAAAGGGGTGTCCGGGGCGGACAGTCCTGGCTGGCCGGGACTACAGCGCACACCTTCCCGAGGCGCTGGCCGCCCAGCGGGGCCCTCTGCCCCTGAGTGGGGACGGGGTGGCCTTGCCCTGACCTCAGGGACCCCCCACCATGGGGTTTCTCCCTTGGTTTCTGGCTGTAGGTGAGAAACAGCAAAGCCAGCGGCTACTGCCTGGACCAGGGAGCGGAAGACGATGACCGCGCCATCCTCTACCCCTGCCATGGGATGTCCTCCCAGGTAGGGGCGCGGCAGGCTGTGAGTGGGCTCTCGGGGTAGCGTGGGGATCCTCGGGCAGGGCCCGCCCTGGGGGACTAAGAGCAGGGCTTCTGGGGCCCAGCAGACCTTGGGCAGGCACGGCACATTGCTTGCCTCCGTCTCTGTCCAGCCAGCTGGGGTGAAAACCCGTCAGGGCCATCGTGCGGGCCAAGGTGGGTCGTGTGGGAAGAACACGTTTGCCACCCTGTGGACGGAACCAGAAGCGCTGCCTAGAAGAAGGGTCAGCCCTGGTTCTGATGCTGAGCTCCTCCCCAGGGATGGGGCTTTAAAAAGGTCTACACCCACGTCCAGACGCCAGGCCTCCCGGAGAACCAGATGGCCCAGGGACAGGTGTGTTTTCTGAGAGCTCTGGGTTAGGACTCTGGTCCCCGTGAATCCCGGCTGGTAAAGACAACACTTCTCCAGAAGGAGCGTTAGTGTCGTTTAAAATTAAGCCCCAGAGGACTTTCCCCAAGTGATTTTCTGCTCCACTCCAAGCACTCTGCGGGGCTGAGCCTCACTCACACACATCCCTCCAGTGGAAACGCACGGGGACCTGTGCCAGGCCTGGGCATTGAGAGATGCCCCGTCCACACTGCCCGCCCGGCGGTGCATCTCGGGCGTGAGCACCCAGCCTGTGAGGCTGGGGCGGAGGGTGTGCCCCCACCTCCCGCGCATCGTCCCAGGACCCCCGCCATGCAAAGAAGACAGAATCACCCATCACGCATCACAGAGTCAAACGTGGCCTCTGGGAAGGAATCCACCGGGCTGGTCAGAGGCCATTCTGGGGCCGCAGCCCACGTGAGAGGCCCCGTCCTGCCGGGTCCTCTGAACACAGCCAGTGAGCAGCCACGGAAGGTGACCAGGCAGACTGAGGTTCCCCCAGAGTCCCGCAGTGTGAGGAGAGATGCCGCACACCATGTGCCCTGGGAGACCCCTCTAGACGGGTGGGAGACCCCTCTAGATGTGGCTCATACATGTGCAGTCTCGGCTCGAGCAGCCCCGGCCCCTGTTCCCCTGGCCGGTGAGCCGCACTGGCCCTCAGCTCAGGGGGCCTCGGACCCTCCACACGTGGCCTCCGCACAGGCTGCCCAGTTCTGAGGGCAGGCACCCCGGGAGAGCCAGACACAGAGATCCAGGGGAGACTGCAGACCCCCAGCCTTCCTGGGGGACCCAAGTCCCCGCTGCGGGGCATGCAGGGTGGGAGGCAGCGTGGCGGCTTGTGCGGGAACACCTAGCCTTCAGTGGGGAGCCGCCGTGCACACACTGGCCGCACAGGCATGTGTGCACGCGTGTGTGTGCACGCGTGCTCGGTCAGAGGGAAGAGGAGGGATGGGAGGGGGAGGGGTGCGGCAACACCTGCTGGTGGACGAGCTCGCACTACTCTTGAGCACCTCTGGGTCGTGTCCCCTGGATCCCCACCGTCACCCCTGGGCAGGTGCCCTTGGGACCACCTGCTTCCAGACCAGCATCCCAGGCAGGGAGGGGTCACGTGACTTGCCCCAGGCCGCGCAGCCAGCCGGAGCGGCAGGACCTCTAGGGCGGGTTTTCCTCCTGAGCGCTTGCTTGTTCTTTCCGTGGTGGTTTGCGAACAGTGTGAAGTAGGATCCAGGCGTGCGTGGACTTGGGGCTGCTCTCCCCGTGGAAATAAGTGCTCACCTCGTGGCTCTGTGAGGGGGCACCCTAAGGGGGTGTGTAAAATTCTCTCTCCAACAATCGGGGTCCGAGGAAAGTTCTGGAAAGGAGGTTGAGGCAGTGCTGTTGGGGAGCCCTGGGGGGCGGCAGGGGCTGGGGGAGCAGGGCGGTCTGGATGGCGTCCGCAGGTGGGCTCCCTGTGCACCCTCCCCACTCCCCCTGGGCCTGGCCCTCCCCAAGGAAGCTCCAGAGGCCGGACTGGCGGCCAGGGGTGCCCCACCCGCTCCGTTCCCTGACCCCGGGCTGCCCACGTCCTCTCCTAGCTGGTGCGGTACAGCGCCGAGGGGCTGCTGCAGCTGGGCCCCCTGGGCTCCACCGCCTTCCTGCCCGACTCCAAGTGCCTGGTGGACGACGGCAGGACCCGTGCACCTGCCCTGAAAAAGTGCGAGGACGTGGCCCGGCCCGCGCAGCGGCTGTGGGACTTCACCCAGGTCAGGGGGGCTGCGGGGCCAGCGGTGGGGAGGGGCCCGCCGGTCCGGTCACATCGCTGCGGCGGCTCCGCACTCCTGCCTCGTCGGTCCCCCAGGGACGGGGTTTAGATGGAAGACACGGTGTGGGCAACCCCCAGACGGCCTCGTAGTGGCTGCCGGCTGAGCTCTGCTGGAACCAGCCCCTGTGGGGTTCTGGGGCTTCGGGCACGAGGGGTGAGCAGTTCCAGCCCCAGAGCAAACGTTCGGGCGGCCTCCGTGGTGCATGGGGGGGTGTCTGGGTAGGAACCCCACACTGATCCCTAGGGTGCCGCCCGCACCCAGGGAGGGGCCCTCCAGCACCTCCCAGCCCCGCTGGCTCTGGGCCGCCTGTGGGCGGACTCCTGCTTGTCCTTCTGCGCGGCTGGCATTCCTGCCGACAGCCCCCTCCACAGCCCCTCCTGCCCTCTGTCCTCCCTCAGCTCCCCTCCCCCCACCCCTGCACTGCGTCCATCCTGGTACCACACACCCTTCTCTGGGCGACCAGACGTCGCCTCCACTGGCTCATGCTCCATGGTATGGCCTCCCATGTGTCCCCCCAGCTCAGCCAAGGACGCGTCCTCGCATGACCTCGCCTGGAGCCCCTATCTCCCTCCAGCCCTGAGCAGCACCCGACCCCTCTCCCTAAAACCCGCTTGGGTCCGAAATCCCCGCTGTCTCGCGGGGCTGCTGCCGCAAACGACCACAGACACGCACGCTCTCGCTGTCTTCGTGCAGCGGCAATTCCGTGTGAAACCGGGCTCTGCAGGGCAGTGCTCCGGCTGCGGGCTCTGGGGGCGGGAGGATCCTTTCTGCCTCTCTAGCCTCCCCAGGCTCCGTCCCTCCTCCCACCACCTGCTGTGTCCCCCTCCCTGTCTCCACATCTCTCCCCCGGCGAGGACAACCACAGGGGAGGAGGGCCACCTGCTCTGCTGTGACCTCCTTGTCCAGTCATGGCTGCTCAGACCCTAAGGTCACATCGCCGGGTTTGGGGTGTGGACTCGGTGTGTCTGACCTGCTTGTCTAGAACTCTCCGCCCATGCTACTCTGTTGCAAGGCTCTTGGGACTCTGAGACCTGGGGACCCGCTTCCAGCCTCCCCTGACCATCCGGCCCACACCCTGAGCTCCTCCCCTCCCCGCCATGGGCAGCAGGTGTCTTCTGGGAGACATATCTGTCTCCGTCCCCCAATTTCATCCCCACACGCTCTCTGCCATTGGTCCCACCAAGCAGACTCATGACAAATAAACACTGTGGACCCTGCCTTCCACACTGGGGTCTGGGGGTTTCTGGTTGCAGGAGAGGCTGTGGAATGAGCTGTCATGGATTCAGGCATAGCCTGTAAGGGTCAGAGGTCCCTAGGAGGCCCGGTTGGGGTCGAGACAGCAAGAAGGACCTGTTTGAAAAAGAATGGAGAGTGCATAGTGTACCGTCCTGGGGTTCTCAGGCTTGGGCCAGAGTCTGGGGGACCAGAAGGCCTGCAGGGGTGACCAGTGGGCAAATTGGACATGACAGGAGGTGGGAAGCACCCGGGGGAGCCCTCCATCTGAGGGGCCCCATCTCCCTTGTGTTAGTCACTCCCCAGGAGCAAGGCAGGCAGGTGACATGGGTGATAGGATGGAGATGCCTGAGGACAGAGGACCAGGAGGGGACAGAGGGACAGGAGGCAGAGGAACTAGGGGGAACAGAAGAACGGGAAAGGGGCAGAGGGATGGGGACCTTCCCCCGAGTCGCGGGTGGTTATGCAGTGACCTGCGTGGGGCTTGTCATCACCCCCACTCCCGAGATGCTCTCAGGACGGGAGCCCTGGGCATCCATGCTGACTTGGGGCACCTCCCCGCAGAGCGGCCCCATCGTGAGCCGGGACACCGGCAGGTGCCTGGAGGTGGAAATGTCCAAGGACGCCAACTTCGGGCTGCGGCTGGTGGTGCAGAGGTGTTCGGGGCAGAAGTGGACCATCAGGAACTGGATCAAGCACGGGCGGCACTGACCCCCAGCCCCCCACCCCGCACCCCTCCCTGACGCAGACCCTGAACACCTGGGGAAGGCGGCGGGCTCCCCGGCTGGGCCGGGTGCTGGGACTTGGGCCCCTCCCGCCTATCGCGCCACTGGAACCCAAAGGGCCCCAGCCGTGCCCTGTGCCATCCCCAGCCGGGACCTCACCTCGGCTGCCCGCAGGCCATGAGGCCATGATCCTGGGACAGCGGGGGCCTCCCTGTGCACTCCAGAGGCAGAGGCTGGGACTGGCCACCTCTCCAGGAGCACAGACCCTGAAGCCAACTCCAGCTCCAAATCACGTGCCTTTTCTACGGTATTCCTGTCCAGGCCGCCGGGACGGCCTACTGTGCATGTGCTGAAGCCCCCTGTCCATTCCCCCCTCACGGAAATGACCCCCGTGAACTCAGAGGGTGGCCGAGCTCCCGTCCGCTCCGGGCAGAACTGCGGCCCCTTCCGTCTTCTGGTCTTTAGGGCAAGACCCAGGAGAGCAGAGCAGTGCCCTCTCCGAGGCTGGGGAGCGGGAGCCGGGAGCCATGGCGCAGTGGTCCCCACGACTCCCCAGCTGGGGAGACAAGGAGACTGTGCTGCTTCGATCCAGCGCAGCGCAGAGCTAATGGGACAGAGCTCGTCCCGTCTGCAGGAGTCCCAGCTGCTGGGTCATCCGGGGTCGGGGCCCCTGTTCCAGTGTCTCGCCTGGGGCCAGGAGCCTTCCCTCGTTGCTCTGAGGCAGGGCTCAGCTGATGATGACCAACGGCCCTGCACCTGTTTTTATAAATAAAGTTTTATTGGCACATAGCCACACACATGTGTTTATGCATTGGCAGGCACAGCCTTCTTGCTCCAGGGCAGGAGCGCAGAGGCTGTCCCGGGGGCTCCGAGATGACAGGACCGTCGTTTCTGGGCAGGACCGTGCTCCGTGACTGCAGCGGACACTGCAGGGCCCTGGGAGGGAAGCTGGACACAGTTGTGCCTGTCCCCGTCCCCCATCAGACTCCGTGCGCGCCAACACTAGCTGCTCCCTGATAGGGACCAGCACCTTCTACTACTGGCTGCACCCCGAGGCCAGCAGCACCTCGCTGCTCCCTAACTCTGGCTAGAAGGCCTTGGCTGTCCAGCAGCAGGACCTCTGGGCTGGCCTGGCTCACCCAGACAGATACCAAGCTTCCGCAAACCAAACTGCCCAGTCTCCCCAGTGTGGCTTCCCGATGCCCTTCAGGGGTCTCCCAGGGTCAGAACTCGTGGCCCCATCTGTGACTCCCCATTCTTGTCGAGTCGTCTGGAGCCAGCTGCCAGGGTTACTGGACAAGAGGGCTTCACACCAAGGGCATGTGGGGCTTACCTGTCGTCGTCCTGCTGGGGCCAGGCAGCCCAACTTCCGGGGGGACAGGGCACCCGGCTGCCCCCCACAGGGAAAACATCGCACCCCCCATGGCTCTTTCCGAAGACGAGGGCCTTCTGGGAGTGCTGGGGGTCTCAGACCTGAGACCACAGCTGTCCTTCCTCTCTCAGGGTCAGAGTTTCTGGGCAAGGTGCGGGCTCTGACCTACCCTTGGGTCAGAGAGGTACATGGGTCAGGCATTCGCCATTCTCTGGCCTCGCAGAGACACAGTCTGCACTTCACTCTCTCTCATCCCAGACCCCTCCCCCTGCACCCTGCCCCCTGGGCACCCCCCTCACCAGCCCCTCCTCGCCTGCTTCTTCCGGGGTCCAGTCCCCTGCTTCCTGCTGCTGGGGAAGACCTGACCAGTCCCAGCTTCTCCCCAGAGAACTCTACCAGCTCCAACCCAAGTCCCCCCAAAGCCCTGCTCTATTTCACATCTCCTCCAGATTTTAAGACCATGATGGAGGCAAACAGCTGGCCAGAGTCCATCTCTCCCCGAAGACCGAAGAACACAACAATCCAGGAGTTTCCAAGTGAAGGTGAGACACATCACAGCCATTGGCATGTGAAGTGTGTTGCCCGTGGTTTAAAATAGGACATGTTGCCGCTCGAAGTATAAAACTCACGGTGTTATGACTCGTTAGGCAGACGGACAGTCCCATCAAAGCCGCCGGTTGCAGCCCTGCAGCCTCACAGGCGATGGGGGCCTCTTGGCAAACCTCCCATCCTTCTGGGAGGCAAGCACAAGCTGGAAGCCTGGTGGCTGTCGGGTCCTGGCTAGCACCCAGCTCTGGGGACGGGGGTCCCTGACGGGGTGGGGGGGAGGATAGGGCTCTGTCTGCCACGACGAACAAAGCCGCCTTATTCACGAGGCACAGCAGTGTCGCGGAGCTCATCTAGCCCTTCCTGCCTCAGGAGCAGCCCTTTTCCAGAAGAACCACCCAGGAATCCAGGGGCATAACTCAATCCAAGTCCCATCCGGCCAAAGCAGCTCCCGCCAGGTAGCGTTTTGGACACAGCCCTGCCCGGTTTTTTGGTCACCGCGTGGCGGGGCCGTGGCAGGTGGGCGTCCCCATTGGTGCAGGTCCCTATCTGTCCTAACTCACGGTGACACGCATGCCACTGGGGCCCCACCACCATCGTCCGTGGGCTGTCCTGAGGTGAACGCAGTCCCTCAAACCCTCTGACCTCCCTGTCACCTCCAGGGGTGTCTGCAAGCTGGACCAGACCCACCAGCCAGAGTCAATTTTTACATTTTCAGTTTTTGTGAACTGGTTTTGTGAACCGGTTGTGGAATACAGCTATTATCAAAAGTAAATGATATGAACTTACCATTCAATAAATTCCATTGAAAACAAAGATAAGCAACCCTCAAAACTCACCATTGCCTTCCCTCTTACCGTGATTTGCGTCTGTCCTGAGGCGGAGGTGAGGGCGCGCCCCAGGTGGCGGGCTGGTGGCTGGCAAGGGTCATCAGTGGAAACACTCGTCAGTGGGAGCGGTCAGCGCTACACACCAGGCCGGGATTGCGGAGAGCTGCTGCCGGACAGCCACCAGCACCCCTCTGTTGACGTCCCAGTCCCATGACACAGGCGGTTCTCTTCAGACAAATAGGGCCTCCCACCAGGCAGTCTCCTCTCCCAACCTGCCTGGGAAAGTGCCGGTGAGCGTTCTGGGAAGAAGGCAGAGGAAGAGGGGGAAGGAGGAAGGAAAGAGGGGAGAAATATGTTTAAAATTGCAATCCTACTTCTTCCTTGAAATGACCTTAAGTAGAGCTGAGAACTCCTGTGTCCATTTTACAGGCAGGGAGCAGAGGCTCGGAGGACAGAGCTGACCGGGCCGCAGGCCCGCCCTCTCCCCGGGGAGGTCCAGGGGCGCGTCTAGGTTCCGCTGCATCCCAAACCTGTGCTCCTGCACCCTGCCTGGCTGCTCAGAACAGTTTCTCTCTTTCTGAGCAACAGTCATGTTCAAACTGCAGAGATACAAGCAAGTAGAACTTAATGATACTTAATAGCAGGCCCTCTTCTTCTGCTAAAGCAACTACAAATGGGCTCGGCCACGAATTCAGAAAAATCCATGTTTTCGTTTAGAACAGTTCGTTGGTAATGGGACCTGATGACCAGCGGGCTTGGGCCGGGCTGCGGACGGGCAGCGGCTTCTGATGAGAGGCCGGAGCGCACGGACATTGTCTGTTTCCCTGCTCTTGACACAGATAATGTGCATCAGAACTTAACTGTGTCTCATGAAAATGCTCATGGCTCCCATGAGTCTCCATTTACGGTTGAGACCCACGGAGCGAGTGGACTCCGTGGGAAGCAGGGGTGTGGCCCAAAGGTGGGATCCCCAAGAGAAGGACAGGGGAGTGGGCCGGGGAGCAGGTTGTAGGGAACATGCAGCAGGGCAAGGGTGTGGAGGGGAGGGTGCTGGGGAGCGGAAGGAGCATGAGGGCGGGGGTGTAGCAGCGGGAGGGGAGGGGCAGGGGAAGGGAAGGGAAAAGCCTGGCTGGGGCTGGCACCGGACCCTAGATTCACTGGGATGAAGAAGACTCCGCTTGGAACCCCGGATGCTCCCCCCTACCCGTGGCAGTGGCCTCAGGACAAAGAAATGGGACGGGGGCGGGCGCACTGGGCTTTGTAGCTCTTCTGCAGGCCCCCTGGTGCCCAGGCAGTGCTGGGGCCCCTGACCCAGCTCCAGGTGCAAGAAGGGGCCTGGGACATGTGGGTCCTGCCCCCAGCGCGCTCTGGGCACTGGTGGACAGCAGAGCTGAACCGTCACCCCAGAAGGATGCCGTGGGTGGGGTGGTGGGAGGCAGCGGCTGGGGGAGCTTAGCCATGGGCGGCACCACCGCCCCCACAGGCCGGTTCCAGGGCAGAGACCCGCTCCACAGGCAGCCCGGAAGGGCCCCTGCCGGCATGAATGCGAGACCCATCTCCCGAGGGAGCCCTGCAGGTGGGTCCTGCCCACGGCCCCACGAGCCTTCCCGAATAAGGTCGGAAATTCGGCTCCCAGGGCCTGAGTACAGGGGGGCTGGGCCACGTGTGCCCCTGGCTCGCAGGGCACGTTCTCGCAGGGTGGGGCCGCGACCACTCGGGACCGGCCAGACCCAGGCCGCTCCCTGAAGGCTCGCGCGGCCAGTAGGAAGTTTGTGGGGGTTTTCCAGCCAATTCTCGCGAGCTTCCTGCCCAAATCCATACCGATTTAGGCAGAAAGCTGCGAGAATTGGCCAGCGGTCTGCAACGATTTGGACTGTGCTCACATCCGCTGTTCACAGCGCTTTCTGGCTTGGTGCGTGTCGGGGTCATCCAGGAACTCGGTCGGGGACATGCGGCTCCCATGAGGGCCGCCGCACAGGGGAGCTTTCCAGGGGCAGAGTCGAGGGAGGGGGTCCGGCTGACCATCAGCCTCCGAGTTCACCCGGTGTGGCGCTGGAGGTGGGGGAGGCCTCGGGGGGTGGGGGGCGTGCAAGCGTCTCCCGCTCTGAGGGTTCTGCGCAGCTCCCAACAGCCTGGCTTCCTCCTGGGTGGCAGGTGGAGTCCTGGGTTGCGGCTCAGGGGTCCCCAATCTGGAGGGCTTGGGGGCCAGTTCTCTGGGGACGGAAGCCTGAAAACCCAACCTAGAGTTTGGGCCTCGGGGCATGGCAGGCGTAATCTGCCGGTCGCTGGGGCAGGCTCCCCAGGCCTGCTCACGGACTCCAGAAGCACATCTGAGCACACGGCCGGTGCAGCGAGTCCTGAAGGTGGCAGGAGCCCCCCAGCTGGCAGGGCCTCCCCCACCGCCCGCCACCCCAGCGTGAGCCCAGAGGAGGACGCCCAAGATCGCTGGCCCATCCGACGTTGCCCTGAACGTGATCTATGACCTGTGACATGGAGCCTGAGGCCCCTCCGGACCTGCGCCGGGTTCTCAGGCAGCGGCCAGCGCCCTGAGGCCCAGGGGCGGCCCTGGCGGGAGTGGGGTCTGGTGGTCAGCTCGGACCATGACTGGCCCCGGGGGAGCCTGGCTGGTCCCTGTATTTGCCCCATGGGGCTGTTGTTTCCTGGACGGCCAGTTCTCTAACAGGAAGGAAGAAAGCCCCACTGAGTGGCTCTCATGTGACTCCAGGCAGCCGGTGGCCGTCACCCAAGGGACGAACCATCGCATCATCCTGGGGCTGGTGAAGTTTGCCTGGGACAGGTCCTGGAGCCTCCCGGAGACTCAGAAAATGGACGTCCCCTCACCTCCCAGACCATCCGAACTTCGTCTCAGAAGCTGCTGCTCTGTGCCCCGAGCCCCGGGACAGCTGGTTGAGTGGCCATGCAGAACGGGAGCCAGCAGTCAGGGACTCCTGCTGTGGCTGGGCGCGGAGAACCAGAAACAGGAGGCACCTCTTTCAGGCCCCCGGGGCCTCAATCTGCAGAGTCCCCCACATTGCCTTGGGGCGTGGGGAAGGGCCCTCCACAGAGCCCGGGGCGGCACTTTCAGCAGCTTCCGGAAAGCCTCTGGTGTCCCGAAGAGGAAGGGACTCCAGGCCACGCATCAGGCACAGGGCAGGCCTTGGGCAGGGCGTCTTGCTCCCTCCTGGTCCCGCTGGCCCAGGGCTCCGAGCTCCTAGAGCTCCTAGGGCTTGGTGCTGGTCCCGGGACCCTCAGACATCAAGGTCCGCAAGAGGTCAGGGAGACTGCGGCCCGTCTGGGCATCAGGAATGCGGACATCCCACGGTGGGCGCTCTGGGGGCATGGAGTGAGTTTGCAGGGGACATGCTGAGACATTCTTCAAAATGATGAGTGAAGATGGCTCTGGTGCCTGGCCCCCTTTCTTCCTGGAGGCCTCCCGCAGGCTGGAGTGGGGCTCACCTCCAAAGTCAGAAACCGTCCTTGGGAAGCAGGACTTATGCCTGAACCACACTGGGCCACACCACACCAAGGCCCTGAGCCCAAAGAATCCTGGTGGACGCAGACTTCCAGAAGCTCCCCACCCTCCCCCCTGCCCCGAGTGCCCACCCCGTGCCCCTCCCCGGGACCCACAAGAATGGCCTGTCCCAGCGAGCCGAGGACAAGACCGGGGTCACTTGCAAAAATGACTTGGAAGGCCACCAAAGTGGCTCCTCTCTGCGGCGGGAAGGGCCGCACAGAGCCACGGCGCATCCTGCCAGGACGCCCAAAGCCGGCAGGCGGCAGGCGCTGCCCCAGCGGGGGAAGACAGAACCAGGCGAGGGGCAGAGGGCTCGTGAGCCACAGCGACAACTCGCTCAGCAAGGTCTCCCGTGGACGTGGACAGGCCCATGAGGAGGCCTCCCCTGCGCCGGGATCCGTGGGGCCCCCAAGACCATGTCCACCTGGAGCCTTAGCAGGTGACCTTGTTGGGAATAGGTCGCCGCAGGCGTAAGGAGTTCAGATGAGATTGGCCGCAGGTCAGGTGGGTCCTGACCTATGACTGGGGTCCTTGTAGGGGGAGGTTAGGATGCAGACACATGCAGAGGGAGGAAGCCCAGGAAAGACGGAAGCGGAAACGGGATGGACACAGCCGCAAGCCCGGGGATGGCCAGGACATCGGCAGCCCCAGAGCTGTTAGAGACTGGGAATGGCGTCTCCCTCGAGCCTCAGAACCGGCCCGCTGACACCCTGCCCACAGACCTCCGGGCCCCAGACAGACAGGCTGCTTTCAGTCACCCGGCTGCGGTCCTTCGGCAGGGCAGCCCCGGCGCGAGGTGATGTGTTCCGGCCCCGTGGGGACATGGCGGGCGCTGCAGCGCTGGGGGGACCCATCTGCATGGGGCTGACCTTTCGTGTGTGTCCCCCGGCACTTCTGCCCTCCCAGATGCCCATGGCCTCCTGCAAGGGGGACACACGTGTGGCATTCGCGCATCCAGTGTGGAGACCCATGAGCAGGGGTGATGTCTCCCACAACGCCAGAGTCACGCTGAGTGCCCACCACCTGGACTCCTCCCGTGGCGGCAGTGATGGAGAGCACCTGCGGTCTCCACCCTGAAAATCCACCATCCAGGTGCTTCTGACGAGACCGGAGATTGAAGCCTGTCCCTCCTCCCGGCCCCCCGAGCTGTGCCAGCAACCACGCCCACCCTGCTTTGTCACCGCCGGTGCTCCCTTCCTCCTGTGCTCCCGGGGCGCCGGTCCCCTCCCACCAAGCCTGAGCGGGGCAGGGCGCGGCCGTCTCTCCCGGGGTTGCCAGTGAGCGTGTCCTCGCGGGCTGTGGAGTGCCCGTTTTCACATTTCTGTGGCTTGTGTTGGTGCGCTCACGGTTGAAAGGGGCCCCCACCAGGGAGGGGAAGTGTGCACTCCTAAGCCCAAGAAGGCTGCCGTAGGCAGGCGGGGAAAATGCGTGGGTCTCCCGTGCTTTGTTCAGGGGGAGCTACAGCCATTGGCGGAGGTCAGTGGTGCTGAGTCGACAGCGTAGATTAAATAAGGCGTCTTCCCACAGAAACACACCAAACAAAGCCATCTATTGGTCAGCAAACAGAAGTGTGACCCGAGGCCCTCAGGAACGTCATCACGTGTCCCCGGGAGCCACAGCCCAGCGTCTGCTGGTGGGCACTCGCAGGGACTGCATGGAGCATGGTGGCCACAATGAGGACTGCGTGTGTTTGTGTGGGCACAGTGAGAGGTAGTGCCACTCTTCTCTAGAGGTCAGTGAAGGTCAAGTGTGACTCCTGGCTCGGGGCCGGGCCACGAGCCGCTGTGCTGGGACTGTCCCATCCGGTACAGCCAGAATCGGGGGGCGGGTGTCTTGTCTGTCACACCTGCGAGGTCGTGAACTCAGGCCTGGGAGGGTGACAAGGAGGCCCCCTGACATCGCGAGCTGAGTTTCCACCGCCAGAGGAAGGGGCCTCAGCCTCAAGAGTTTAGAGCCGCAGGGTCCCTTCTGGCGCACGGATGCCCGGGTGTGCGCTGGGGCGGCGCGGAGCTCGGGGTCTGAGAGCAGAAGGGGCGGGACGAGGTGATGAGGGGCCGCACAGAGCGGGCAGCCCGGCGGCCAAGGGCCCCCCCCAAGGCTGCGGTGACCTGAGCTAGACCCAAGGGCCCGTGCTGCTTCCTCCTGCTGAGAAGAACCACTCCCTGCGCCGGCGGCCAACACTAGTTACACTGACAACCTTGATAATCGCACCATTGACAGCTCGGGACAAAAAGGATGAGGAGCCTTGTTTGTGGTTTTTTCCTACTCTTTTAAGCACCCGATAGTCATTTTAAAATTAAATTAAGCGGCTTATCGGTGCTAATTCCCGTCGACAGGGCCATCTTTCTTCAGGGACTATTGATGGCGGATAGCCTGCTGCCCTCTGACGTGGCTCGTCGGGCGCTATGGATCCTGGCGCTGCTGGGGGGCTTTGAAGTGACCCCTTTCAACCTGGGTTCATTTCTCCCCCAAAGTAACAGTTGTCTGGGCTCCAAGCCTTGTCAGAACTTGCCTTCACGGTGGTGTCCATCGCATGGGGCCAAGTCCTCCCTGCTGGGCTTGCCCTTGTGTGTCCTCGAGAGGGAGAGTGGGGGGCTCACCGCAGAGACCGCCCCCCATGCCACTCAGAGGACAGACACAAGCCTTCACTCACACCTGTCCCACGGCAGAAGCCACACATCCACGCCTGCACAAGATAAGAAGAAACAGCACAGCAACGCTCAGCACACATGTGCAAAGACAGACCCAAAACCTTCTGGGATAGAATAACCCTAAGAATAGAAGAAAATCCCCAAAAGTGCTCCACCTGGGAAGAACTTAAAAAGACAACGTTTTAAACCTTTTATTTATTTATTTTACGCATTTAAGAAGAGCTTAGAGAGTAGAAGGCAGGACTTAAGAATGAGGTGAAAACTACAGATTTCAGAGTTGAAGAAACAAAACTAGGCTCAAGACTGCAGAATGGGAAGGTAGGAGCGAACCCTGCGAAGCAGAAACCAGGATCGGCTGGGCCAGAATCCCGCCTCTGATGGAGGAGGAAATCTCAAGGCAGGCACGCTGATGACAGATTGTTTCTCAACACCTAAAAGGAAGCAACAGAAAGAAGATTTCCAGAAGCCCCAGGAAGGGGCGCTGCATAAGGACGGCGGTTGTCACCGGTTGGACAGGAAAACCAGCCACAGATGTGCCAGAGGCTTCCCCTGACATGAGTGAGGGCCCGCTGCTCGGCAGGTGGACTGGGACAGTGTCCTGGACTTCACGCCCACATGCCTGCTGCAGGACCCCCACATCGGAGGCCACCCCCGCTGGGCACAGGGCACTGGGGGACCCCTCCTGTGGCCGACGGATAGAAGCTGTGGTAGGATGTGCCGGCATGCACCCACCCAGGACAGCCAGAGAGCGGACCCTGAGCAGCAGAGGAGAGAACTGAGGTCTATGGGCAGTGCCCTGGGACAAAGAGACCACATGCAAGCCAGAGCCCGTCCTGGGAGGGGACCCGGGAAGCCTGTACAACGTCCCTCCTGGGCATGCCGGAGGGAAAAGCCACAGCTCCCGTGGAGTGCAGATGCTGTGGGCAGCTCTGCTCGGGAATGAGATAACACCGGCTAAACGGACCCTCTCCTAGAAGAGCACAGACCACCACAGCCTACCCTGTATGGAGTACATGGGTTATCCCATGGCCTCTGGGAGCCTGCATCAGCACAGCGCTGCTGCGGAATGAGCCAGCCCAGAGCGGAGTGTGCAGAAACCTCCCCTTGTCCCTCACTACAGCGCTCTGAGGAAGGGGCTGGTATTAACCCTCACTTTACAGATGGGGAAACTGAGGCATGGAGCATGGCTGTAACTTGTCTGCAATTACATTGTCAGGGCCAGGTTGTATTGGTCAGGGTTCTCCAGAGAAGCAGAACCAAGGGGAGGGAGGGAGGGATGGATGGGTGGGTGATAGGCATAACAGGAAACTTATTATGAGGAATTTGCTCATGGAGGCAACAGCCTGGTGGGCAGGGGAGGGATGGGTATTTGGCCCAGAGGAGGGCAATGAACAGAGCAGAGGTCCACTAGGGGAAGGGGCGGACCTTGTGGGCAGGGCAGGGGCTGGCAGTGGGAGAGGAAGTCCTTTCCTCCTCTGGCACCTGCTCTGTCTACACGGCCTGCCCATTCTGCTATGTCTGGCGTCACCTTCTGAAGCAGCCCCACCAAGTGCGGGACTTGCCCGTGTTGTGTCTGACACCTGCCTCTTTTTCATCAAGCCTGACACCTGCCCCCTCTCCAGGTCACCCATGCCTGGCCTGTGCCCGTGCCGCAGGGTCTGCACTCCCACCTGTCACCGTGGCCTCAGCTCCTGGCCCCTCACACGACAGACCCTTCTGTGCCTGTGTGAGGATTTGCCCAGCGCTGGAAGCCCGGTGTCGAAACTGTTTGTCCACGCGGCCGGCAAAGTGATCGTCCCACTTTCGAAGCTTTCAAAGCCCAAACCAATCGGGATGTGGAAACAAGCGATGGGCCAAGCAGCAGCGGGGGGGCGGGGGGAGGTACAGGAACTGCATCCTAGAAATAGCACGTCTGTCGCCCCGTCCCCCCAGCCAAGAGGGAAGAGCATCCTCTGGAAGCCAAGGACACCACGGCTGTGGCCATACCAGGGAGTGGGGGAGGCAGGAAGGACCCCCTCCCAGAGCCTCAGGGGCAGTGCAGGCCAGCCACACCCTGACTTTGGACTTGTGGCCTCCGGAACTGTGACAGGACAAATGCCTGATCTTTGGAGACATCAAGTTGTGGTGGCTTGTGGTGACATCCCTGGGATCAGGTACATGCAGTGTGGCCATCTGTGGGGGGTCCCGGGGGATGGCCCCGTGGAGCTCGGGGCCATTTCACAGAGCAATTTTGCTACCGTCTTTGATTTGTCCCCGTCTGGGGAGGCCCGGCTCCAGGGACCCACCAAGGCATTTCCTCCTGAAACATCCAGTTTCTCCCGGAGATGGATTCTGAACATATTTTCTCTTTTCCTAACATCTGCCTCAAACAACACTACATCAGATGACACCTTGTGTTTCCTGTTGTTTTTTTTTGTTGCTGTTGTTTTTTAAAGATTTTATTTATTTATTTGACAGAGAGAGAGATCACAAGTAGGCAGAGAGGCAGGCAGAGAGAGAGGAGGAAGCAGGCTCCCTGCAGAGCAGAGAGCCCGATGCGGGGCTCGATCCCAGGACCCTGAGATCATGACCTGAGCCGAAGGCAGCGGCTTAATCCACTGAGCCACCCAGGCGCCCCGTGTTTCCTGTTGTTTAATGTGCTCACGGCACTTGGTATTTTGCCCCCATTTGAAGAAACTAAACCAGACGTGTTTCCACCAATGGACCTGGGAGTTCTCATCAGCCCCAGACGGGAGAAAATGCAAGATCGAAAACCCAGGTCCTCTGGCCTCTGCGTTCCTGCACCACACTGTCCTTTTCTAACAAATCTCTTTTGTACAAAACTCTATCTCTCAGTCGTTTGTTTGTGACTCAGGAATCTGGTCTTATTTGTGGAAGAATGGAAGTGTCTTTGCCCAGGAAGGCAGAGACCCACTCTGGGAGAGGGCACCAGTTAAGGATCACACTCAGCTGGTAGAAATAGGTGCTTCGCTATTTACTTATTTTTCTCACTGCCAAGTCCCTTGGGAAGCATTACAGAGCCTCCAGGGGATCAGACTCTCTCCTTGTGATCTCAAAATGGCTGCTGCAGCTCCAGCCATCACGTGCACTTTCTAGACAATGAAAATGAGGAAGGGGAAGGAGAAGAGAGTGGAGGCCTGGATCAGAAGGACCAGCTTTCCCAGAAGACCTCAGGAGACTTCTGCTTTTGTCTCCTGGGTTAGATTCACGTGGCCACCTCCAGCTGAAGGGAACCTGATAAACTCGTTGACTTAATTAGAGAAAAGGAAACAGGACTGGATGGATGCCAGGTAAGCCAGTCGACAGCGTGGTCACCCCGTGGTTCTGAGCATGCGGTGGGGGACAAACCCTTGCTGCTGCCCCATCATTGCCCCACCTGATGCCTTTCTGGAAGGCCCCAGAAGTTTCTGGATTGTGGAGAGTGGGCCCCGGGGGCACAGGGTGTACATTTCAGGAATAGAGGGTATAGCAGAAGCCCCATGGTGGCCCCAGACACCCCAGGTAGCCCCCTCCTTGGCTCGCCCAGGCTCTCTGCCCCAAACACATGTGTTCCTCGGCAGGGATGGCTGCGTCTGCACCCAGGAGCCAACCAAAGGAGGATGTGGCTGCCAGCGCACAGTAGGACAGCATCAGGCCTGGCTGCTGTTTCTCGAGGTGGGGACAGACAGCTTTAAAAATGTCCAGAGGAGCCTGGGCCGGCTGATGTCCTTGTGGGTTTGCAGCCTCTCCCAGCAGTGGCCTGGCCACGTCCAGCATGCTTGCCACAGCAGCCCCTGTCCCTCGGGGTCTCGGCATCACCCTGGAGGGACCCCACTGGTTTCCCTCCAGACCCCTATTGTCCCTTTTGCTGTCAGGTACCACCCCCCCGGCCATCCTGTGCCCTAGCAAAGAGCCCCCACCTGCATGTGCCACCAGAGCTCCTGGCCACGTGGCCTTCATGGCACCAACTTCCCCTCCCCACCCCCCAGTATTTCCCGGTCGTCGTGGTGTGTTCCATTCTCGACCTGTGGGTAACAGCAGCTGCCTTCCTGGGGGACTCCTCCTCCAGCACCCACGCACGGGAGACACTCGGCTAGTGTGTCTAGTGGGGGATGGATTGTCTGCTGCCTCACTTCGGGGCGGGTTCCCCGACCCACCCCCCAGCCTCTCTGTTCTGAGTCCAGGGAGTTCCTCCAGAAGCCAGGGTCACAGGGCTCGCCGGGATCCAGGTCTGCCGGGGGCTTCCCAGCACTCGGCAATAAAAGGACCTGCCTCGGTTGTGTCGGGATCGGGGTCCTGATGGGGTGTGGGGGGCCAGGATGCAGACTCAAGGGGACCCAGAAGGGCTCTGTCGACACCAGGACGAGGCAGCCCCCACGCTCCCCTCTGAGCAGGAGGCCGTGGCGTGGAGGGAAGTGGATATCAGGGAAGCGGAACCACAATCCTTCCACCAAGCCATCGACTGCCCAAACCACCAGCTGCCTGTTTCCTCGCGAGCTCTTAGATCTTTAAAGGAAATCTGATTTCTTATCATTCCCCCCACTGACCATGGGTGCAGCCTGAGGTCTGACAGCGAGGGGCAGAGAACTTACCCAGAGCCCAGAAGCCCAGGAAAATAAATGTGTAATTAAGAATCCCTGTAGCCATCCAAAAGGCTAATTAATGGGCACTTTCGGCAGTGCAGGGAGAGGGTTTCGATCTTTAAGTGTAGGAAATTGAACTCTGAGTCCAATCTCCAGAGCAAAGACCTGCCCATGGAGCGATGGCCAAGAAACACTCCTCAGCTCAGACTTTGTCCCAGGTACGGACTGGGACCAAAGAAACAAAATGTCACTCAAAATCGATCCAGAGCAGGGGGTTCTGATGAAAGAGGCTTCAGCTGTCTGCTCATCAAATGCCAGGCTGGTCTGTAAATTCTCCATCTGGGCAGGGGAGTGGGGGGAGATGGAGAGTGAGGCTCAGATGCCAGCAACCCCCAGCCCCCAACAAGCCCAGGGCTGCCCACATCCCCCCCTCCCCAGCTAGCGGAGGGGTCCAAGCCTCAGAGACTCAAAGGTCCCGCTGCCTTGGCTCTCCTTTTGGAGAGAGACCTGGGGGAGGGCGGGAGGTGGGGACATGCTCTTGGGAAGCCTACTGTCTTTCCACCCACAGTGCCCCCTTCAAGCCCAATCCCACCCCACATGGCTCCCACTTCTTTGGGATGGCCCAGAAGCACAGCCCTGCATCAGACAGACCCGAGGTCTTGACCCAGATGCACTGGTCAGTGTCCTAGCTTGAGGGTCACTGCGAAGGTGCCTGGGACTCCTGGTGCCTGGGACTGTAAACGCATAGTTCTTGGAACAGCCTTGACCCCCAGCTCCTGGCAGCAGCACTCCTGTTCCCCAGCTGAGCACAGGACCTGGGGGTGGAGCCCCAGGGAGCCCTGAGAAAGGCCTCGTCTGCACCCTTAGAATCAGCAGGCAGGGGAACCCCACGAGACCGCGTGTCTGCATTTCTAACCAGCCCATGACGCAGGTCCCAGGACCCTGCTCTGAGCCACAAGGCCGAAGCCCAGAAGGAAAACCACATCACTGGGCCATCCCCAGGCCTGCCGGCTGTGCCCACACCCTTCAGTGGGGAAGCAGGTGTCTTTTCCCCCAGGTCCCTGATCCTTGCCTGCTGCCACCCCGTTCACAGGGACATGAAATGCACTTCCCAGGTGATATAGGAAAGGTGTTAGGGTTTGACGCGGATGGCCAAGACAGTTCGTGGGACGGGTCACAGGCGGAGGCTGTCTGCGGTTCTGGAATTGGCCCCATCCAAGCCCGATGACACAGAGGCACCTGTGCCCCATGAAGGCCCATCTGGACGCAGGTGCACTGACTTTCCAGCATGGGTGGCGGCTGACAGGCCGGTGACCCTGCCGCAAACGACCCCGGGAGCTTGGGAGGCCGGGAAGCCTGGGACCCGTCGGGAAAACAGGCCCAGCCCAGACGGGCGCCGCCGCCTGCCCGCCGTCAGCTCGGACAGTCTCGGCCCGGGAGGCTCTGCGGCTGCGTCTGGAAGGGCCTAGGACCACGCGCGGACACACGCCCGCTTCCCCGCACAGGTGAGCGCGTGCCTAGCGCGCATGCGTGAGTCGCTCAGGTGCGGGGAGCCCGGGACTCCTAGGAGGGCAAGCGGCGCAGGGCAAGTGCGCAGGGCGGCTGGGGGAGGCGAGCGGCCGCTGGGTCCGGTCCTCCAGCTGATCCCCGGCCCCAAGCGACAGTCCTGTGCCTGCTTGTGCCCCGGAGGTAAGGCTGGAGGAGCGGGGTCTGCCTTGGTCGCGGGGGCGGGGTCGAGGGGATGGGGGGGAGGCTGGCGGGGTGTTTCCCAGCAGCAGACACCTGGGA
This sequence comes from Meles meles, assembly GCF_922984935.1. Lineage (NCBI taxonomy): Eukaryota > Metazoa > Chordata > Mammalia > Carnivora > Mustelidae > Meles > Meles meles. Next base: position 20,406,885 of record NC_060077.1, on the reverse strand, counting down.
GCCTGGATGCCTGGTCACGCAGGAGCCCTCCAGGCAGGCAGCCGGTTGCAGGGGCGCGGACTGCGCCATTGTGAGCTGTCCCCTAACCAAGGGCTGGGGGAGCCTGTTTTATCCTGGAGGCTGCTGGCGTGAGCCCAATGACCCCGAATCCCCACGGGCTCCCAGGCCCTCAGCTGGCTGGTGCGGGGCTCCCTGGGCGAGCTCCGGCCCCACAGGTGCCTGGAGCCCAGGATCTGGTGCCGGCGAGGGGCGGGGGCGAGGGCTGCCTCTCTGGAATGGCCGGGGCGGGGGTCCGTGGCATCGGCCTGTTCCGGAGCGCGAGTGCACACAGACCCGTGTGTTCCCGCTGCAGGCAGAGTGGACGGGTCTGGAAGCCTCAGGAGGCCCGACTGGGGCGGCCTTGGCCTGGATGAGAGGCACCTGGAGCCTTGTTTGCAGCCTAAGCCCAGGCCTTGCGCACAGTGAGTGCACCTGCGGCCGGACTCGCCCGAGGTTGGGGCTGCCTCCCCAGTGGACACTAGGCAGAAGGACTACAGACGCCCGGACTCCTGGGATAGTGACGGGGTGAGTGCCGGGCAGGCATGAGCCCCCCAGGTCAGGGAAGCCCCGGGGCCTGGAACAGGGGCAGTGAGCGAGGTCGGGACCAGGAGCAGACCCGTGTGCCCCTGCGTCTGCCCAAGTCCAACCCACACAGATGCACGCGTGCCCCCCGAGGTCTGTGAGGTTTCGGGGCCGGGAATGCTCCCACGATGGTCTGTGTCATCCTGGCTTTTGTGGCTGCCGCTGTGTGCCTAATCCGCTTTTTTAGGATCGGATTCCAGCGTGGCCGCCCCGCAGTGTGATGCCAGTTTCGGTGCCGGACTCAGCCCTTCCACATAGGGCCCGTGCTCCTCGCAGGAGGTGCTCGCCTCATCCCCTGGTTCCCTCCCAACCCCCCACCCCTGCTGAGCACCCCTTCTCTCTAGCTGAGTCTGTTCTTGGTCGTTTCTCTTCTTCCTTCGCGTGTCTGTCCTACAGCTCCGCACGCGCGGGAAGGCCTGTAGCATTCGTCTTTCTCTGACCGACCTCACTCAGTGCAACACCCTCTAGGTCCATCCACGTCATCACCGATGCCAAGACGCCCTCCTCTCTGGGGCTGGCAACGTCCCGTCATTCGTGCACACGGCGCCTCCGTCCCCTCATCGGTCTGAGGGCGCGCGGCCACGTCCCTGTCCTGGCTGTTGCCGATAACACGGCTGTAGCAGGGCTGCGTGTGTCCCTTTGAGTGACCGATTTGTATCTTTGGGTCAATACCCAGCAGTGAGGTTGCTGGGTCGTAGGGTAGCTCTAAGTTCAGCTTTAAAAAAAAAAAAAAAAAAAGATTGTATTTATTTATTTGACAGAGACACAGTGACAGAGGGAACACAAGCAGGGGGAGTGGGAGAGGGAAAAGTGGGTTTCCCGCAGAGCAGGGAGCCTGATGTTGGAGGGACTTGATCCCAGGACCCTGGGATCATGACCTGAGCTGAAGGCAGATGCTTAACGGCTGAGCCACCCAGGTGCCCTATTCTCAGCTTTTTGAAGACCCTCCACGCTGTTTTCCAGAGTGCAAGCTGGTGCAGCCATTCCCGCCAGCAGTGTGGGAGGGGTCCCCTTTCTCCACATCCTCCCCAACACCTGTTGTTTCCTGTGTTGTTGATTTTAGCCATTCCTACCGGTGGGAGATGGTACCTCATTGTGGTTCTGATTTGCATTTCCTGATGGTGAGCGATGTTGAGCATCTTCTCATGTGTCTGTTGGCCAGCTGGAGGTCTTCTCTGGAAAAGTGTCTATTCGTATCTTCCGCCCATTTTTAAAATGGATTATTTGGTTTTGGGGGGTGTTGAGTTGTATGAGTTCTTAATGAAGCTTTGGATAATAAGCTTTTATCAGATATGTCATTTGCAAATTTCCCACCAATTCTGTAGGTTGTCTGCTAGTTTTGCTGACTGTTTCTTCCTCCGTGCAGAAGCTTTTTATCTTGATGAGGTCCCAATAGTACATTTTTGCTTTTGTTTCTCTCGCCCTTAGAGACGTGTCTTGAAAGAATTTGCTGTCACAGTATCAAAGAGGTAACTGCCTGTGTTCTCCTCTAGGATTTCGATAGCTTCCTGTCTCACATTGAGGTCTTTTCATGCATCTTGAGTCTATTTTTGTGTGTGGTGTAAGGACGTGGTCCAGCTTCATTCTTCTGCATGTGGCTGTCCCAACACCATTTTCCCAGCACCATTCGTTGAAGAGACTGTCTTTTCCCATTGAATATTCATTCCTTTGTTGGAGATTAGTTGACCACAGAGTTGAGGGTCCATTTCTGGGCTTTCTATTCTGTTCTATAGATCTATGTGTCTGTTTTTGTGCCAGTACCATGCTGTCTTGTTGATGACAGCTTTGTAGTAGAGCTTGAAATCTGGAATTGTGATGCCACCGACTTTGGTTTTCTTTTTCAACACTCCTCTGGCTATTTGGGGTTTTTTACATACAAATTTGGGGATTATTTTTTCCACTTCTGTGAAAAAGGTTGATGGTATTAAATAAGGATTGCATTGAATGTGTAGATTGCTCTAGGTAGCATAGACATTTTCACTATATTTGTTCTTCCAATCCATGAGCATGGAACGTTTTCCCATATCTTTGTGTCTTCCTCAATTTCCTTCATGAGTACTCTATAGTTTTCTGAGTACAGATTCTTTGCCTCTTTGGTTAGGTTTATTTGCAGGTATCTTATGGTTTTGGGTGCAATTATAAATGGGATTGACTCCTTAATTTGTCTTTCTTCTGTCTTCCTGTTGGCGTATAGAAATGCAACTGATTACTGTGCATTGATTTTATATCCTGACACTTTACTGAATTCCTGGATGAGTTCTAGCAGTTTTCGAGTGGAGCCTTTTGGGGTTTGCACATAAAGTATCATATCATCTGCAAAGAGTGAGACTTTGACGACTTCTTTGCTGATTTGGATGCCTTTAATTTCTTTTTGTTGTCTGATTGCTGAGGCTGGGACTCTAGTACTACGTTGAATAGCAGTGGTGATAGTGGACAGCCCTGCTGTGTTCCTGACCTTAGTGGAAAAGCTCTCAGTTTTTCTCCACTGAGGATGATATTTGCTGTGGGGTTTTCATAGATGGCTTTGATGATATTGAGGTATGTGCCCTCTATGCCTACACTGTGAAGAGTTTTGATCAGGAAAAGATGCTGCACTTTGTCAAATGCTTTTTCAGCATCTATTGAGAGTATCATATGGTTCTTTTTCTTTCTTTTATTAATGTATGTATCACATTGACTGATTTACAGATACTGAACCAACCTTGCAGCCCAGGAATAAATCCCATTTGGTCGTGGTGAATAATCCTTTTAATGTACTGTTGGATCCTGTTGGCTAGTAGGTTGGTGAGAATTTTCCCATCCATGTTCATCAGAGATATTGGTCTGTAATTCTTTTAATGGGGTCTTTGTCTGGTTTTGGGATCAAAACTGGCCTCATAAAATGACTTTGGAAGTTTTCTTTCAAGTTCTATTTTTTGGAAAATTTTCAGGAGAATAGGTGTTAATTCTTTAAATGTTTGGTAGAATCCAAGCCGCCTGGCCCTGGGCTCTTGTTTGTTGGGAGATTTTTGATGACTGCTTCAATTTCCTTGCTGGTTATGGGTCTGTTCAGGTTTTCTACCTCTTCTTGGTTCAGTTTTGGTCATTTCTATGTTTCTGGGAATGCATCCTTTCTCTTTTCTTTTTGATAAGTCTGGCCAGGGGGTTATCAATCTTATTAATTCTTTCAAAGAACCAGTTCCTAGTTTTGTTGATCTGTTCTACTATTCTGTTGGTTTCTATTTCATTGATTTCTGCTCTGATCTTTATTATTCTCTTCTCCTGATGGGTTTAGGCTTACTTTGCTGTTCTTTCTCCAGCTCCTTTAGGTGTAGGGTTAGGTTGTATACTTGAGACCTTTCTTGGTTCTTGAGAAAGGCTTGTATTGCTATATATTTTCCTCTCGGGACCATCTTTGCTGTGTCCCAAAGCTTTTGAGCAGTTCTGTTTTCATTTTTTTTAAAAGATTTTGTTTATTTATTTGACAGATAGAGATCACAAGTAGGCAGAGGCAGGCAGAGAGAGAAGAGGAAGCAGGCTCCCTGCTGAGCAGAGAACCTGATGCAGGGCTTGATCCCAGGACCCTGAGACCATGACCTGAGCCAAAGGCAGAGGCTTTAACCCACTGAGCCACCCAGGCGCACTGTGTTTTCATTTTTATTTGTTTACATGAATTTCTTAATTTTTCTTTAATTTCCTGATTGACCCACTCATTCTTTAGTAGGATGCTCTTTAGCCTCCATGTATTTGGGTTCTTTCCAAATTTCCTCTTGTGATTGAGTTCTAGCTTCAGAACATTGTGGTCTGACAACATGCAGGGAAGGATCCCATCTTTTGGTACCAGTTGAAGTGTGATCTGTGACCCAGGATGTGATCTATTCTGGAGAATGTTCCATATGCACTCGAGAAGATTTTGTATTCTGTTGCTTTGGGATAGAATGTTCTATATATATCGTTGATGTCCATCTGGTCCAGTGGGACATTTAAAGCCCTTATATCCTTGCTGATCTTTTCTTAGATGATCTGTCCATTTCAGTGAGGGCAGAGTTAAAGTCTCCTATGATTATTATATTATTGTTGATGTGTTTCTTTAATTTTTTTTATTAATTGGCTTGTACAACTGGCTGCTCCCATGTTAGGAGTACAAATATTTACAATTGTTAGATCTTCTTGTTGGACAGACCCTTTAATTATTGTATAGTGTCCTTCCTCATCTCTTATGATAGTCTTTGGTTTAAAATATAATTTGTCTGATATAAGGATTGCCACCCCAGCTTTCTTTTGATGTCTTTTAACATGGTAGATCATTTTCCACTTATCACTTTAAATCTGGAGGTGTCTTGGGTCTCAAATGAGTCTCTTGGAGACAGCATATCAGTGGGTCTTGGTTTTTTATCCATTCTGATACCCTGTATCTTTTGATTGGGGCATTTAGCCCATTTACATTCAGGGCAACTTTTGAAAGATATGAATTTAGTGCCATTGTATTGCCTGGAAGGTGACTGTTCTTATATATTGTCTCTGTTCCTTTCTGGTCTGTGTTACTTTTGTGCTCTCTCTTTTCTTACAAGACCCTTTTCAATATTTCTTGTAGGGATGCTTGGTAATCAAATTCATTTTGTTTCTGTTTGTCCTGGAAACTTTTTATCAGTCCTTCTATATTCAGTGACAGCCTAGCTGGATAAAGTATCCATACCTCCTTATTTTTCTTGTTTAGGACCCTGAATATATCATGTCAGTCCTTTCTGGCCCACCAGCTGACAGTGATAGGTGTGCTGCCAATCTAATTTTTTTTTTAATCATTGTAGGTTACAGACCTCTAGGAAGGACATTTTAACAATATTTTTTCTTCTAACTCTTGAGTCTGGAAGGTCTTTCTACTTGATTGTGTTGTCTGGAGTTTCTTTCATCAGTGTTTTATGGTTTTCACAGTACGGGTTTTTCATCTCTTTGGTTAAACATATTTGTGGATGTTTTATTGCTTTTCGTGTGATTATAAATGGTGGTGTTTCTTAATTTCATTTTCTTTTTTTTTTAAAGATTTATTTGGTTGACAGATATGACAAGTAGGCAGAGAGGCAGTCAGAGAGAGGAGGAAGCAGGCTCCCTGCTGAGCAGAGAGCCCAATGAGGGGCTCAATCCCAGGACCCTGGGATCATGACCTGAGGCAAAGACAGAGGCCTGACCCACTGAGCCATCCAGGAGCTACTTAATTTCATTTTCTGCTCCTTCATTATTGGTCTATATGAAAGCAACAGGTTGCTCCATATCGATATTGTATCCTGCAGCTTTTCTGAACTCCCGTGTCAGTTCTAGTCACTCTTTGGTGGAGTCCAAGGTGTTGCCTTTCTGTCAAAGTCTGGACATAAAGTCCATGATCGATGGGTTAATGATCTAATCGGTGGCCGTTGGTCTGCAAGCTCCTGGGAGCCTCCCAGAGGTGATGTGAACCTCCCAGATGTGATGTGAACATGGCCGCTGCTCTGAAGACAGGGAGAGACCAAGGAAAGGCCACTGCACATCGGTGGGTGGCAGGTTGAAAAGCAGGGGAACTCCCATCCATGGCTTGTCCTGGGCAGCAGCGAGAGGAGAAGACCCCCACACCCACCTGCCCCCTCTTAGATGCTTGTACCGAGGTCGTACCTGGGCTCAGTTACCTAGACCGTCCAGATGGTCTCAACGCCACATCACTGTCTCAGGGCCAAATCCTTGGAGCAGCCTCTGGGAGTGGGGACAGCAGGGGAAACCCACATTCCAAGGACAGGGCAGAGGTATAGAGCCTCTGATTGCCTGGGTTTGGGTCATAGCAGTGGTGGTCACGGCCTTTCCTTGACCTTTCCGATCACCCACCCCTCGTGCCGGCTCTTACAACCTCCCGTGAACCTCTGTTCTGCCTGTGTCCTGACGGGTCAGGAAGGGGTTTCCCGAGCCCGGAGGTGGCCCTGTGGCAGCTGTCCCGCTGTGCTGGAGGCAGAGGCCACGGCAATGACACAGGGGCAGACGAGACAAAGCACAGATTAAGACAACCGTTCCCCAAATGAGCCCAAATGTTCCCCACCAAGATGCCTGTGATCCCAACCACTGATTTCTGAAGTCCCCGAGGCCGGGGTCGGATCGCTCAGGGCGCTCCCCGCGTCCACGTGAGACCCGAGAAACGTGACGCAGCAGCGGGCGCGTCAGGGACAAATACACCACGTTCTGCCTGGATCATGACACAGGCGCCTCCTTGCGAGGCAGTGGTGTCCGAGGCCATCGTGGTCTGGGGGAGAGCTGTTCTCACTGAAGACACACGGGTGTTCAGTAGGACAGACTGTTGGGCCATCACTCAAGGCTCACGGGGTGAGTCCAGTCAGGGCTGCGAGGTCTGCAAACCGATGGAGGGAACAGAGTCCACAGCCAGACGATCACACCATCACAGCCGAGCGTGTCCACCCGGCCTTCAGGAGAGGGAGCTGGTCGGTTGCCTTCCCACGGGGCAGGTTCTCTCCTGGGGCCCAGGGGAACCCCAGGGCACAGCAGCCCAGCTGGGAGCCACGACCAAAGGTTTGTGCCACAAAACCATGGAGATCCATGGGGGTCACCCACTAAAGACTGGGGTGGTGGGACCAGTCCCTGCCAACCAGTGACTCTCCCTGCATGTGACAGGACGGCTACGGTCCCTGTGGTGTCCGTCCCAGGTTGCTGGTTTAACTGGGCTGGTTTTTTTAGAGTGACTTTTCTGTTCCCAGTGTAGGGGTGATTGGGTGTGCAAATGTCCTTAACCCAGAGTAAGCCTCATAAACCCTTCCAATGCTGAGCATAGCCACCATGACTCTGATGGAGTTCTTTCTAGAACATTCCAGTGAATGATTTGAGGGGCTGCCTTTATGGTGTGTTTGACAGAGAAACAATACCCATGGCCAGTGTTAGAGACAGGCTGTTGGTCATATCAGATGAACAGGGAGCTGTCCTCACTGAATGCCTTCCCCCTGGGGGGATGAGACCCTCCATTACCATCCTGAGCGGCTAGAGGACAGCTGCCCACATACCCAGCGGTAGGACTGGTTTCCTCACCGGGCATGGGATGCTGCCCCAGTGGGAAGGTACGACCTCCGGGTGCCCGTGTTGTGACGACACTACAGGATCAGCAGAGGCTCAGGTCAGGAGGACAGACAGGAGGAGGAACTTGCATGGGGAGGTCGTCCCCTCCTATGGGAATGACCCTCGAGACATGAACTCTAGAAGGAAATGTGGCTGCATCTTTAGGAATCTGACCGCGCTGTGCACACCAACCATGTTGGCCTGGGAGGCAGCCCTGTCAGGCGTGGAGGGAACCATGGTGGGAGATGATGGGTCAGGACCCCCACCCGCTCCCCTCTTTCCATGGTTTGTGTTCCATGCGGGTGTGGTGTGTTTCCTTGGTCCGAGGGCCGAGGGACAGTGGGATCCCAGCATAGACTGCGTAGTTTCCCATCACCCAGGCCTGCGACATGATTCATGTACCCCGGCAGGACACCCCAGTACCAATTCCAGTCCCTCGCTCCTGTCCCAGGTGTGCTGGGGCTCGCTGTCCTCAGCAGCAGAGCATGGTGACGCTTGGTGGGAGTCGGGGCGTCGACTGTGTCCTGAAACTTCCATGGGTTACAGACCAGGGCACCTACAGGGGGGTCCCGTCTGGCTTACAGGCCCAGGGCCCCATGGGCTGAACTTTCAGATACATCCAAGCCCGGACAGGACTGCAGTCACCCAACCAAGGTGGTTGGACCTGCTCGTGATCAGGTCTGCTGCCTTGTGTCCACTGTTCCTGTCTACTGGCCCTGCTGCCGTGGGTCTAGGCGAGCTGGATGCTGATCGCACCCACGTCCCTCCCCACCCTCGCCCAGGATGATCTTTGGGGTGTGCACCCCTGATCACAGTATGTGAAGGGGGTCCCCATCCGTGGTCCTCAGCTGTCTAGCGGTGGCTACCTGGCTTGCACGGTGACAGTGAATGCTTGGGTTAGGCCAGCTGCAGGGTCCACACAAACCAAGGCACATTTACAGCCCTGACCCGGAGGGAGGGGCTGGGGGATTCCATGTGCCAATCCCACCCTGGGTGGGAACATCATGGAGGGGCTTGTAGTCCCTTGGCACTGGCCTTGGGGCCTGTTGAGAACACACAGGACATGGTGATACTGCCCCAGACCAGTCACTGTGCTTGTACCCAGGCCGTCTACCTCTGTGGCTCTAGGCCACCCCATCCAGCCACCAAGGTGGCCTCTCTGTCCAATCTGCTGTCCCCTTACCCTTGTCTGCACTGGGGAGTCTGTTTCTCCCTCTGACCCTCCTCCCTCACATGCTCGCTCGCTCGCTCTCTCTCTCTCTCTCATTCTGTGTCTCAAGTAAATAAATAAAATCTTAAAAAAATTTTTATTTGAGAGAGTGAGAGCATGAGTGGGGGCAGGAGCAGAGGGAGAGGGAGAAGCAGATTTCCCACTGATCAGGGAGCCCAATGTGGGGCTCAATCCCAGGACCCCAGGATCATGACCTGAGGCAAAGGCAGATGCTTCACTGACTGAGTCACTATGGCACCTCTAATGTCACTACTTTAAAGCTGTTGTCTCAGTGAGACACTGTGAGTGGGCTCCGTTCTTCCCGGGGAGGGGGGGGGTTCAGAGTGGCTGGGGACTGGCCCGTGTTCTCCAGGCCTGGGTGTCCCAGGTGCTCCAGACCAGCTGAAAGGCTGTGCGCTGTGTGTGTGCATGCTGGGAAGCAGGGCACCTCGGACAGGGCATGTGTCTAGAGTCCAGGTGTCTCATTGGGCTTTTGGGGTCCATGGCATCCATTAAATGTGAGCCCTCAGTGACACAAACGTGCGTGTTCCTCCTGGAGGCACAACTGGCGGGATCTGCGGTCGTGCGGGGGTGCTCTTCGTCAGGCGACGCCTAGGAGCCTTGACTACTGGTTCAGGGGAGGAAAACCTTTTCTCTGTCTTTCGAGGGTCTTCTGGCTGGTTGAAGAGTTAACTTGACAGGATTCACAGGAGAAAAAACCCAGAGTTTTATTGCATGTGCACAGAGATCCAGTGATGAAATTGAGACACAAAGAATGACCAAGGCAGGCAGCTTTTGTTCATTTTAAAAATTTGTTTTACGATTTTATTTATTTATTTGCCAGAGAGAGAGCGAGAGAGCACACACAAGCAGGCAGAGAGAGAAGCAGGGTCCCCGCTGAGCAAGGAGCCCAATGTAGGACTCAATCCCAGGACCCTGGGATCATGACCTGAGCGGAAGGCAGAGGCTTTAACCCACTGAGCCACCCAGGTGTCCCAGCTTTTGTACATTTTAGACAAGCATAAATCTGTGAGGAATTCGCAACACAATTCTTCGTGTGACCAGGCATTAAATATGAGGTATTTCTATGGAAACAAGGAAAAACAGTGAAGTAAATGATATACCGGCTTCTGAGTTCTGAGCACGGCCATGGAGAGGATTTCTAGCCATTGGGGTCGGAGCATCTGCAGGTGGAGGGAAGGCAGGAGGCCGCAGTTGGAGAGTTTTCTTGGTTTGCAGCTGGAAGATCTCTGGTGATCCCTGCGAGTGGCCCACACGGCAACAGGCTCAGAGATGGTTGTATATGGGCTATGAAGTGGGTTTTCTGAAGTTTCCATCAAGTCATTCATATCCAGTTGGCGAGACTTCAGGACCTTGCAGTTCAGTGTCCCATGATTTCAAGTCTAAAAGATGGAAGAAAACGGGAAACATTAGTTTGGAGAGTTGGAGTCTGACGTGGGAGGAACCTGGAAGGATTCAGGATCCAGAGCTGCTCACAGATAGAATCAACCTCAAAACAATGAACAGAACTAGAATCTAACACCCAAAATTCTGTATTACGGTTACAGTGGAAATGTATTTTTCTCTCAACAACTACCCCCATTTCTATGAACCACAGTAAGACTAATTTGTTTGCAAATTAGATCAAGTTTCAATAAACTTTGCTTTTTTATGTCAGCACAGCAAGAGAAGTGATTGATCGTACAGACTCTGTTAAATTTGCTTTGCTATATTAGGGTCTGTAATCAAAGGAGTGAGACTGATACAAAGCGAAGGTCAAGCAAAGCTTTATTTCCGCACCAAGCATTGAGAATCAAACTGACCAGTCAGGGCCGTCTCTTGCAAAGAGGCGACCCCTCCCAGCCTCACAAACTAACTTTATAGAGGTAGTTTAGCCGGGTATACAACAGGTGGCCAATGAGATTGCAACACATAGAGAAAACTGCACCGTCATCTTAGGTCACACACAGGCGGCCAATTGAATTACAATTCACCCTAGTAGATATATGCACGCCCCACTGATTGGCTGTCTCTACCTGGCCTGACCCACCCTTGTATCTAGGCTTGCAAGTAAGTTCCTGTGGGAGGGGCAGGGTCAATCTAAGTTTACTGCATGAACAACAAAATGGCTCCCTCTGGCTAAGTAGGCCCTTACATTGCTGGAACTTTTCATAGCCTGTTTTTAAATTTTTTAAATAAAACAAATTTTTAATTTTTAAAAATTGTTGTAGTTGGCCTACAATGTTATCTTACATTTAGGTGTACAATGTAGCAACTCGAAGTTCTGTACATTCCTTGGTGCCCACCATGACAGCTGTAGTCTGTAGTTCTCATCTGCCTCCAAAAGTGACGCTACAGTATCATTAGCTACATTCTCTCTGCTGTCCTTTTCATCCTTGTGACTTGTTTGTGACTGGACGTTTGTACCTCTTATCCTTTCCCCCTAGTTTTCCCTTCCCTCCAATTCCCCCTCCTTTGGCTGCCACAAGTTTCCTCTCTGTATTCATGAGTTTGTTTCTGGTTTTTTGTTTGTTTGTTTGATTCCAGAATAAGTGAAATCATGTGACATTTGTCTTTCCCTCTCTGACTGACTGCAGTTGACACCTTCCAGTTTCAACCTTGTTACAAATGACAAGATTTCATTCATTGTTAAGACTGTGTAATACTCCATTGTGTGCGTGCGTGTGTGTGTGTGTGTGTGTGTGTACACGCCCCACATCATCTTCAGCTCTGTCAGGGGACACGTGGGCTGCTTCAATGACTGGTCTATTGTACATAATGTAATAAACATGGGGGCGTGGATCTCCTCAAATTCCTGTTTTCATTTTCTTCAAGAAGTACCGGCAGCGCAGCTACTGTCTCATATGGTAATTGTGGTTTTGTGTTTTGGAGGAACCTCCATACTGTGTTCACGGTGGCTGCACCGGTTTGCATTCCTGCCAACAGCGCATGAGGCTTCCCCTCTCTCCACATCCTCTCCAGCATTGGTTGTTTCTTGTCTATTTGATACCAGCCCCTCTGACGGGTGTGCGGGGACCCTCACTGCGGTTCGGATCTGCATTTCCTGATGCTGAGCGATGCTGAGCATCATCTCACATGTTGTTGGCCGTCTGGGTGTCTTCTCTGGAAAGGTGTCTGTTCCTGGCATCTGCCCATTTTTAAATTGGACTATTTGGTTTTTGGGTGTTGAGTTTCATAAGTTCCATATGTATTTTGGATACTGGCCCTCTATCGGATCTGTCATTTGCAAATATCTTCTCAGGTTCTCCTTTCATTTTGTCGACGGTTTCCTTTCCTTGGCAGAAGCTTATTACCTGGTGGGGTCCCGATAGGTTAGTTTTCCGTGTTTCCTTGTTTGAAGATACGTCTCTGAGAAATAGTGCCGGGGTTGGTGTCCAAGAAATTACTGCCCATGTTTTCTCTGAAAGTTGGACGGTGTCAGGCTCACACTCAGACTCCAGTGGACTGAAGACCTATTTTGGCGGGCGGCGTAAGACAGTGTTGCACTTTCAGTCTTTTGCATGTAGCTGTGCATGTCTCCCAGCACCATGTATGGAAGACACTGCCTTCTCCCCACTGCATGTTCTTGCCTCCTTTGTCGTAGATAAACTGACATAAAGGCATGGGTGTATTTCTGGGATTGTCTGTCCTGGTCCACTGATCCGGGTCTGTTTCCGTGCCAGACCCATGCTGCGATGATCACGACAGCTTTGTGGTGTGTGTTGAGATCTGGGTTAGCGATGCCTCCGGCTTCGTTCTTCCTTCTCCAGATCGCTTTGGCTCTGGGGGGGTCTCCGTGGTTCCACACACGTTTTAGGCTTATTAATTGTTCTAGGTCTGTGAAAAATACTATTGGTATTCTCATAGGGATTTTTTTTTAAAGATGTTTTTATTTACTTGACAGAGGGACAGTGAGAGAGAGCACAAGCAGGGGGAGTGACAGGCAGAGGGAGGGGGAGAAGCCCGCTCTCACTGAGCCGAAGGCCGATGTGGGGCGGGATCCCAAGACCCCGGGATCATGAGCTGAGGCGAAGGCAGATGCTTAACCCATGAGCCCCCCATGTACCTTAAGGATTGTTTTGAATGTGGAGGTCTTTTGTGGACATTTTAACAACCTTAGTTCTTCTATTCCATGAGTTCAGTGTAACTTTCCATTTGTTTGTGCTGTCACAACTTTTTTCATCTCTTTTTCATGGTTTTCAGAGTAGGAGCATGTTTCCCATGTGTCATAAGGAGGCTCGCTCCTCATGGCCTGTAGCCTTGCTCTGCTCTCTCCTCTCATGTCAGGGAACCGCACAAGTGTGGTGACCACTGTCATGTTTCTTCCTGGAAGCGCCCATAGTCTTACTTAAGTTTCCCAAGGAATCACGACATGAGGGTGTGTGGCGTCTCCTTCACTTCCGGCTAGGCTGTCTGGGCTCCCAGAACCAGGACTTCCCCCAGATCATGGCTGCTCTAGGAGCGTTCCTCGAACTGGCCCATCTTCCCACAGCAGGTGTCAGTCTACAGTCAGAGGAATAACATCCGTTTTGTTTTTTATCCAATCTGTAGTTATTTCTGGTCATTTCCCCAACGGCTTCGTGTCGAATTTCCATTGCCCTGTTTGCTTCTGTTGGAAATTCATTTCTGTTCTGTGCCACGTGGCTAGTTTTGTCCATTGTGTCCAACGACGACCAAGCCTCCAGGGCGTGTGTGCTGGATCGAGACTGCTTGGTCTTTCCATATTGAAAACTCAGCGTGATTTGATAAGTTTGGAATTGGCTGCTGTTTTTCCTTCAATGGAATCTTCTACCGGTCTCACAAGGACCTGTCTGTCAGAGATTCGGCTTCTGGCATAGGGCATAAGGTGGGCATAAATGATAGGACTCAGCCCGTTTGGGGGATGGGCACCTGTCTAGAAAGTCCTGCCTATTAAGTTTCGAGTCAGAGGCTGCAATCATCACTCCCAGTACGGTCAAGGGAGGGTGTATCAGGAGCGAATCCCTTATTGCTGGAGTGGGAATCTGGGCTGGGAGACTGAAGGTCGACATGACCACCAAGGAGGACGTGTGTTACATGCCAAGATCCTTCGTGTGCTGTGTACGCAGTATAAGGGGCCCCTTGCTTTATCTTTCTTAGATTTTTTTTTTCTCACTTGAGTTTATGACACAGCTGCTTTAAGTTATAACAAGTAGATGAATATCGGGATGTAATGAAGTGATAACATCCCCCTCCCCCACCACCTACCGCTCCTGCCGCTTTGGGGGAAAATAGCGTAGTTGTGAGGCTTATGTGTATGAGGTCGTCCCTGTGCAGCTCAGGTTTCTTTTTTGTTCACATGTGGCCATCCCTGACATCAACAAAACTGTAACCAGTGCATCAACTTGACAGTGTGGCTAAAGCATCTCTCGAAAGAGGTTCTCCAGTTTTAGCCACTACAAGTAATGCAATGATGAACATTAACACCTTCTGAAGCAGTCCTTTTCTTTCTGTGGGAGAGATTCCCCAAAATGGAATATGAGTTAAAGAAATGTTCTTTTCCTTTTTTAAAATTTTTATTTATTTTTTAATTTCAGTGTTCCAAAATTCATTGTTTATGCACCACACCCAGTGCTCCATGCAATCCGTGCCCTCCACAATACCTACCACCAGGCTGACCCAACCTCCCACCCCCCGCCCCTCCAAAACCCTCAGTTTGTTTCTTGGAGTCCACAGTCTCTCATGGTTCGTCCGATTTCCCCCAACCTGCTTCTCCTCTCTGTCTCCCCATGTCTTCCGTGTTATTCCTTATGCTCCACAAGTAAGTGAAACCATATGATAAATGACTCTCCCTGCCTGACTTATTTCACTCAGCATAATCTCCTCCAGTCCCATCCATGTTGATACAAAAGTTGGGTATTGGGGCACCTGGGTGGCTCAGTGGGTTAAACCTCTGCCTTCGGCTCAGGGCATGATCTCAGGGTCCTGGGATCGAGCCCCACGTTGGGCTCTCTGCTCAGCGGGAGCCTGCTTTCCCTTCCTCTCTCTCTACCTGCCTCTCTGCCTATTTGTGCTCTCTCTGTTAAATAAATAAATATAATTTTAAAAAAATAAAATAAAAAGTTGGGTATTCATCCTTTCTGATGGAGGCATAATACTCCATAGTGTATATGGACATCTTCCTTATCCATTTGTCCGTTGAAGGGCATTTTGGTTCTTTCCACAGTTTGGCGACTGTGGCCATTGCTGCTATAAACATTGGGGTACAGATGACCCTTCTTTTCACTACATCTGTATCTTTGGTAAATACCCAGCAGCACGATTGCAGGGTCATAGGGCAGCTCTATTTTTAATTTCTTAAGGAATTTCCACACTGTTTTCCAGAGTGGCTGCTCCAACTTGCATTCCCAAAAACAGTGTAAGAGGGTTCCCCTTTCTCCACATCCTCTCCAAAACACATTGTTTCCTGTCTTGTTAATTTTGGCTATTCTAACTGATGTAAGGTGGTATCTCAGTGTGGTTTTGATTTGAATCTCCCTGATGGCTCGTGATGATGAGCATTTTTTCATGTGTCTGATAGCCATTTGTATGTCTTCATTGGAGAAGTATCTGTTCATGTCTTCTCCCCATTTTTTGACATGATTATCTGTTTTGTATGTGTTGAGTTTGAGGAGTTCTATATAGATCCTGGATATCAACCCTTTGTCTGTAACATCATTTGTGAATATCTTCTCCCATTCCGTGGGTTGCCTCTTTGTTTTGTTGACTGTTTCCTTTGCTGTGCAGAAGCTTTTGATCTTGACGAAGTCCCCAAAGTTCATTTTCACCTTTGTTTCCTTTGCCTTTGGAGACATATCTTGAAAGAGGTTACTGTGCCCGTCAAAGAGGTTACTGCCTGTGTTCTCTAGGATTCTGATGGGTTCCTGCCTCACGTTGAAGTCTTTTTTTTTTTTTAAAGATTTTTTTTATTTATTTATTTGACAGAGAGAGAGATCACAAGTAGGCAGAGAGGCAGGCAGAGAGAGAGGAGGAAGCAGGCTCCCTGCGGAGCAGAGAACCCGATGCGGGGCTCGATCCCAGGACCCTGAGATCATGACCTGAGCCGAAGGCAGCGGCTTAATCCACTGAGCCACCCAGGCGCCCCACGTTGAAGTCTTTTATCCTTTTAGAGTTTATCTTTGTGTATCGTGTAAGAGAATGGTTGAGTTTCATTCTTCTACACATCACTGTCCAATTTTCCCAGCACCATTTATTGAAGAGACTTTTTTCCACTATGTATTTTTTCCTGCTTTGTCGAAGAATATTTGACCATAGAGTTGAGGGTTCATATCTGGGCTCTCTGCTCTGTTCCACTGGTCTCTGTGTCTGTTTTCGTGCCAGTACCATGCTGTCTTGGTGATCACAGATTTGTAGTAAAGCGTGAAATCAGGCAATGTGATGCCCCCAGTTTTGTTTTTCTTTTTCAACATTTCCTTAGCAATGTGGGGTCTCTTCTGATTCCATACAAATTTTAGGATTGTTTGTTCCAGCTCTTCAAAAAATGCCGGTAGAATTTTGATCGGGATGGCATTGAAAGTATAGATTGCTCTAGGCAGAATAGACATTTTTAACAATGTTTATTCTTCCGATTCATGAGCATGGGATGCTTTCCCACCTTTTCGTGTCTTCAGTGTCTTTCATGAGTGTTCTGTAGTTCCTCGAGTACAGATCCTTTACCTCTTTGGTTAGATTTATTGCCAGGTGTCTTATGGTTCTTGGTGCTATAGTAAATGGAATCAATTCTCTAATTTCCCTTTCTGTATTTTCATTGTTATTGTATAAGAAAGGAACTGATTTCTGTACATTGATTTTGTATCCTGCCACATTACTGAATTGCTGTATGAGTTCTAGTATTTTGGCGGTGGAGTCTTTTGGGTTTTCCATATAAAGTATCATGTCATCTGTGAAGAGAGAGAGTGTGACTTCTTTGCTGATTTGAATACCTTTTTATTTCTCTTTGTTGTCTGATTGCTGTTGCTAGGACTTCTAATACTATGTTGAACAAGAGTGGTGAGAGTGGGCATCCTTGTCGTGTTCCTGATCTCAATGGGAAGGCTGTCAGCTTTTCTCCATTGAGAATGATATTCACTGTGGGTTTTTCAGATAGATTTTATGAAGTTTAGGAATGTTCCCTCTATCCCTATACTGTGAAGCATTTTAAACAGGAACGGATGCTATATCTTGTCAAATGCTTTTTCTGCATCAATTGAGTGGACCTTGTCATTCTGCTCTCTTCTCTTATTGATTTGTTCTGTCACATTGATTGATTTGCGAATGCTGAACCATCCTTGCATTCCATGGATAAATCCCACCTGGTCATGGAGGAAAATCTTTTTAATGTACTGTTGGATCCTATTAGCTAGGACCTTGTTGAGAATCTTGGCATCCATATTCGTCAGGGATATTGGTCTGAAATTCTCCTTTTTGGTGGAGTCTTTGCTGGTTTGGGGATCAGGGTAATGCTGGCTTCATAGAAAGAGTCTGGAAGTTTTACTTCTCCTTCTATTTTTTGAAACAGCTTCAGGAGAATAGGTGTTATGTCTTCTTTGAATGTTTGGTAGAATTCCCCAGGGAATCTGTCAGGTCCTGGGCTCTTGTTTCTTGGGAGGTTTTTGATTACTGCTTCTGTCTCTTTACTAGATATTGGTCTATTCAGGTTGTCAATTTCTTCCTGGTTCAGTTTTGGAAGTTTATAGGTTTCCAGGAAAGCATCCATTTCATCTAGGTTCCGTAACTTACTGGCATATAACTGTTGATAATAATTTCTGATGATTGTTTCTATTTCCTTGGTGTTAGTTGTGATCGCTCCCTTTTCATTCATAATTAAATGACAGCCCATCCATATGTTGTCTACAAGAGACCCATTTTGAACCTAAGGATACATCTAGACTGAAAGTGAAGGGATGGAGAAGTATCTTTCATCCCAGTGGGCCTCAAGGCTGAGGTAGCGATTCTCATATCAGATAAATTTTAAAGACTGTAGTCAGAGATACAGAAGGACACTGCATCATTCTTAAAGGGTCCACCCACCAAGAAGATGTAACAATTGTAAATATTTATGCCACCAATATGGGAGCAGCCAACTACATAAGATAACTGTTAATCAAGATAAAGAGTCATGTTGATATGAATACATTAATAGGCGATCTTAACACGCCACTCTCAGTAATAGATCATCCAAGCAGAAAATCAATAAAGAAACAAGAGCTTTGAATGACACATTGGACCAGATGGACCTCTTAGATATACACAGAACATTCCACCCTCTAACAACAGAAAACTCATTCTTCTCAAGTGCACATGGAACTTTCTCCAGAATAGACCACATACTGGGTCACAAATCAGGTCTCAACCAATACCAAAGATTGAGATTATTCCCTGCATATTCTCAGACCACAGTGCTTTGAAACTGGAGCTCAACCACAAGGAAAAGTCTGGAAGGAACTCAAACACCTGGAAGCTAAAGACCACCTTGCTTAAGAATGCTTGGTTCAACCAGGAAATCAAAGAAGAACTTAAACAATTTATGGAAACCAATGAGAATGAAGACACTTTGGTCCAAAACCTATGGGATATGGCAAAGGCAGTCCTAAGGGGGAAATACATAGCCATCCAAGCCTCCCTCAAAAAAACTGAAAAATCAGAATACACCAGCTCTCTTAACACCTTAAAGAACTGGAGAATCAACAACACACAAGAAGGGAAATAATCAAGATCAGAGCAGAGATCAATGAGATAGAAACTATGATACAGTAGAACGCATCAACAAAAGTAGAAGCTGGTTTTTTGAAAGAATCAATAAGATGGATAAACCATTGGCCAAACTAATCCAAAAGAAAAGAGTTCTTTTTTCATTTTAATAGAATCTACTGTCCAATTACTATACAAAACATTTCCTTTTTCTGATTTTGAATTGGCTTGAGGAGAATAATCATTAGCACTTGCTTAAATGTTTGGTAGAAACGATCTGGTCCTGGACTTTGATGTGCTGGGAGGTTTTTTGATTATTGATTTTTGTCACTGGTAATTCTTCCTGATTCTGTCTTGGAAGACCAAGGTTCGCAGGAGTGTACCCGCTCCTTCAGGGTTGTACAGTGCCAGGTGGGGAACATGTCGTCGTGGTCTCCTAATCCTTTGTGTGTCTCTGCTGGCCAGTGCTTTTCCCTCTCATTTCCAGTCTTGTGTATTTGAGTCGCTGGTTTTTATAATGAGTCCAGCTAAATGTTAATCAGTTTTGTTTCTTTTCAAAGAATCAGCTCTCCGCTTTATTGATCTTTTGGTTTTCTAGTCTCTGTTTCCTTCCTTTCCACGCTGACCTTCAGCATTTCCTTCCTTCTGCCAACTCAACCTTTCTTTGTTCTTCTTCAAGTTCATTGAGGATTTTCTTGTCTCCCGAGGGAGGCTGGCATCACGACAGACTTCCCTCTGAGAACGTCTGCTTCCCTCCGGATCTCGGTCTCCTTCTCCAGGTCAGGGACGTTTGGGGACATCATTTCTTGAAGAAACTGTTCCACACGTGTTACCTCCTCTCCTGGGATCCCTGCAGTGTGAATGTGGGTGGACGTGATGTTGTCCCAGATCTCATCGGACCCACACTCCTCACATGTCCCTGCTGCCCCAACCCTGTTGTCCAGATCGTGGGTCCGTCCTCCCGCGTCCTCTGAGCTGCCGATGCCCTCTCGTGCAGCTGCCGTCGCAGTTACCACATTCAACCCAGGTTCTTGCCCAGACTTGCCCTCTGGGGGTTCTCCCTGAGGTAGCCCGCTTCTCTCAAGACGGAGAAGCCCCTCACAACCTCTGCTCTGACGTCGTTCTGGGTAGATGGCTTGTGTCTGTGTTGCACGGTTGCTTCTCTGAAGCTCTGTCTCATTCATCCCTCGGAGCAGTGTCGGACGCTCCGTGTTCTGTGAAGCGGCCGGAAGCGCCGTATTTCCGAATCCGGAGGGAGCGGCCCCCATCGGGTCGCACGTGTTGATGGCTTCGGCCGGCAGGCGGGCTGGGACTGTGGGTAGAGGCTGCGGGTCCCGGTGCGCGCTGAACTGGGGCCACCCTGCTGGGATGGCTGGAGCTGATGTGGGTGCGGGCCAGGGCACCCCGGGGGCTCCGTGCAGAGGGTGCACTTGCTGGAACAGATGGATGGAAGGTTGCTATGGCCCAGGAGGTCCCCGGACATTTAGTGCAGGGGGCACCCGGCAGGACCCCTGGAGCTGAAGACGTCACGGGCCACACGGGGACCCAAGGTGCTGCCCGGGGCCTCATGATGGGATGGATGGCACGAGCCATGGAGTATGACCCCAACGTCCTGGGGCACTCACCTAGACGGTGTCCTGGGAAGTCACATGCACAGGTACAGGCCTGGCTGAGCCCAGGGAGCCTCTGCCCATGTCCAGGGTGACATGGGCAGGCACTGGGTGCCATCGGGGAGTGTCTGCTGTGTGCCGCACTGGGTTGGCTGGGGTCAGCTAGGGGCCCAGGGCCTTGCTAAGGCAGCGGGCTGGTGAGGGACTCCAACCATCCCTTCCATCTGCACCAGTGAGGCGAAGGGAAAATGGAAACCATGGTGGGCACCATGGTCTTCCAGCATGACCCTACATGCTGAAGGTAGGGACCAGCAGGTCCCTACCATTGGGCAGGCGCTCTGGGGTCATTGCTCTTCTACTCTAGCTGCCCCTTTCCCCCGTGGCTTGTCTTCTGTGCCCCGGTCGTGTGAATCTGCTCCTGGTCCCTCCACCCTCTCCGTCCCCACGGCCCATGGCAGGGTTCCTCTCCGTCTGTCCCCAGAGCAGTGCCCAGGCAGCCCTCTGTCCCCCTGCAGGAGGAGCCACTGCACAGCAGGGCGGGGACCCCATGTTTCCGGGGGTTGGTGAACTCAGGGTCCTCCCACCTCACCATCTCTGACCCTCCCCTCCGACAGAACTTCTAACAGCCTCTCAAAGCTAAACATTCATATGCAATGCCTGTAGATTCCTGGAGTCCCCAAAATATCCTGGGTTTTTTTGACAGAGATCACGAGTAGACAGACACAGGCAGAGAGAGGAGGAAGCAGGCTCCCCACTGAGCAGAGAGCCCGATGCAGGCTCGATCCCAGGACCCCAGGATCATGACCTGAGCCAAAGGCAGAGACGACCAGGCCACACAGGCGCCCAAGGGGCTCTTGCTCCTTTGGGGATGTGACCTTCTTGGGTCCCTGGTAAGGCTGCTGGGACCCTGTAAGCGAGCATCAGGCTGACACTTCCAAGGGGCTTCACTGGCTCCGTCAAGTCCAGCTCAGGTCCTAGAAGAGGCTGGTCCCTTCCGAGTCCAGGCAGCTCGTTCCAGTCACAGCTTCGTGCCGGCATCCATGCCGCCCTCGGTGTCCGTCAGCAGCAGAACGGACTCCCCGTGGACTTCCGCAGTTACGTGGCCAAGAAGAGCACCAGGGAGAGCGGCTGGAGGCATTGGTGGGGTCAGGAGATGGAAGTTTCCCCTCTGCTGACGATGGTGTCATTCCCAAACTGCCATAAGTCACAGGTAATGAGGAAGATGGTCTCACGTGGCGGTGAGCAGAGCCACAAAGGTGAGGCTCGGCGGCCGCTCCTGACCTCCGTTACAGTTCCCCGCTGCCGTCAGGTCCTCCGCAGCACAGGCGCCCGTGGTCAGCAGCTCCCGTCAGCGGAGACCACATCCTGCAGTCTGGGTCTGTCCGCCCTGGAGTCCCTGGGGGGAGGGAGCACGTGCGAGGGCTTCGGGACGACACTCCCCACCTGTCGATGAGAAAAGGAGGACATGAACTGGAAAGGAGAATGGTTACAGTTCCTCACAGACACCAGACCAGGAATCCTAGAAAACCTTTGCCTTTTAACAGAAAACGCAAATTTTAATCTAGCATGAGCTTACTTTTGATGTTCAAACTTGTTTTTAAATTAATCTGAGCCAGTTTGACCACACATTTTTACAGATTCTATCGTCTTTGTTTTTCCCAATCAGATTTTTTTAGATTTTTTTGTTCTACTCATTTATTTGTCAGAGAAAGCACAAGACAGCCCAAGCAGGGGAGCGGCAGGCGGAGGAGACGCAGCCTCCCCGCTGAGCAGGGAGCCCAATGCGGGGCTCAATCCCAGGACCCTGGGATCACGACCTGAGCCGAAGGCAGAGGATCAAACCGCGTTTCCACACGGTGGAAGTTTCGGGCAACCCCGTGACACCAAGGCTGCTGGGACATTACTCCCACAGCGTCGGCTCGTGTCATGTCGCTGCTCCCATTTCGTGATCTCACATCGGGCCACGTGTTTTCACGGTGGGTCTGTTGCCGTCTTCCGTGTTGCTCTGTACTCGCTGGGGCTCCGGGACCCACAACGGTGAGCTCGGCCTCCCAGGCTGCAGGTGTCGTGACGTCCTCCAGCGTCCCGTGTCCCTGTCTCTCCCCTGGCCTCCCTCGGCCCGGAGACACAAAGACACTGAAACCGGGCCTCTGGCGTCAGCCAACCCAGGGCTCTGCCTCAAACACCAAAGGGTCCCATACCTGTTGCCTGAGATGGGGCAGGTCAGCGAGGAAGGCGCGTTGAAACGAGACGGGCCGAGCAGAGCTGCGATGAGTGCTCAGTGACATTCTGGAAGCATCAGAGAGCCCGGCTCCTGGGAGGACACGGAGGACCCACAAAGCAACTGTGCCCGGGTGCGGAGAGCATCGGAGTGGCCTGCGTGGACGCAGACTGGCCCAGACGTTCCCTTCAGCCAGAGCCTCCGCAGAGCAAGGCCCTGACCCTGCTGGACGCATGAGGCTGAGGGAGGGGAGGGCACTGCGAGACAGGTCTGGATCCGCAGAGGGGCTCAGGAGGGCGGGGAAGGACGCTGTCCCCATAGCTCCGAGGGCGAGGTGAAGCCGCACGTGCTCGGGAGACTCAGCTGGGCTTGGCTCCGCTGACCGGCGGGCTTCCTGTGTAGACGCAGCAGCCCTGTTGGGAGAGGCCATCGAGGCCTGTCCCACCTGGGAGGGAAGGCAGCGCCTGGCTTCAGAGCTCCCGGGGTCAGGCCGACTCTCTCAGGGGCCAGGGCAGCTGCGGGTTCCCAGCTGCAGCCACGGCTCTGGATCGTCCGAGAACCCTCGGGCCCTTGAGAACAACCCGTCTACTCTGCCTGGGCTCCTGCAACCGGATGGCGGAGCCCGGGTGACAGCACGGCTCCTTCCAGCCCGGCTGGCTGCATATCTGAACCCCCATCGGACCTGCTGCTCTGAAGCAAAGATTGCTCTCAAAATGCTGTTTCTCCCTGACAGCGGGCTGGTCCCAGAGCTCTGATGGGGAGGAGTGACGCGACCCGTCTCTGTGGTGCTGACACGCAGCCGTCCCACTGCCTGCGGAGTGTGGAGTCTTCTAGCCTCTCGCGGCTTCTCTTCAAAGAAATACGTCCTGAGAGGCTGTAGCTGCAGAGATCCGGTTCCTCTGAGGGACCCGGAGCGGGTCAGCAGGGAAGGATTCAGCCTCCCAGACCCACGGGGACGTCCACGATTCTCGGGGAGGGCTCAGGACATCACCGTGGGCAGAACTGGAGCAGGTGGATTCCAAGCCTCCTGTGTACCAGGAGGTGGCGGAGACCCCTGGAGGGAGTCCCCATAGACGGTGTGGATGCAGTGAGAGAACCAGGAGGAGAGCCGGAGCCTGAGGCTGGGACCAACTCCTGTGTCCCAGGATCGCACTTGGGGGACGGGAGCTGCTTCCGCGGACAGACAGAGCGCAAGGGGTCTGGAGAGAGGAGCCCCTCCTGGGGAAGATGCCAAGAACACTCCCGACTCTGCGACAAGGGACGCAGACCATCACGCAGACGCAGCGGCGGGTCTGCGAGGACGGACCCCCGCATGGAAGAGGGTCTGCGGGGGAAAAGGCCATCGGACCACCTGCCAGCAGCAGAGAAATCCCGAAGGAAGGGGATGGTCTGCGGACGTGACGCACGTCATTCTTTCCTTCGTTGGAGGACCCGGCACAGCCCCCAGCCTGCCACCAGCACCCCCGGGGACTAGGGGACTAGCAGCCATTGGCATCGAGGGGAGACGGTCACAGCTCAGTGAGAACTTGGGAGACGGTGGCGTTTCGTACACGGTCTTTTTAAGTTACAGTGTGAACCTGTTTCCATAGACGCCTGCACACGCAGGGGACGACAACAGCAGAAACATCTTTTTTTTTTTTTTCTTTTTTATTATTTGACAGAGAGAGAGTACTCTGACAAGTAGTCAGAGAGGCAGGCAGAGAGAGAGGAGGAAGCAGGCTCCCTGCCGAGGAGAAAGCCCGATGCAGGGCTCGATCCCAGGACCCTGAGATCATGACCTGAGCCGAAGGCAGAGGCTTTAACCCACTGAGCCACCCAGGTGCCCCATCTTTTCACTGATCTCCGTCGATGCATGTGGCTGTGGGGTCTGCACGGGCGCAGGGGCCTGGAACCGGAGCTGCCCTCGCTCCGAGCTGCGCCGGCGGGAGCAACGACCAGGAGCAGAACAGCCTGTCCCTGAAGGGGGAGCGGACGCTGGAACAGAAGGGACAACGGGACCAGACTTCCGACAAACGGACTTGGACACACAAACCAGGGGCATAGCCCTTCGTGCGTCGGGCAAGGAAGGGGCTGGATTCCCCCCCCCACTCCCTCGCTCCTCTCTTCCCCGTCCTCCCTCTCACGCACCCCCCCCAGCCCACTGAGCTTCCGGAAGGGCCATTCACAGCCCGAACAGTCCCACAGAACGTGGTCAGGATGGTGCCGGCCGCCCAGCAGCCTTTCCACGTGAATGTGGAGCCCGAATTGCACATTTTGGACCCGATACAACGAGGGTATTTCAGGAAAACAAATACTCCTTGAACTAGAGGTCTTTCCCCCCCCAACTCATCCTCTTCCCAAATGAACCATTTGCCTCAGTCACTCATCTGCCACTCCTCCCAGCCCCACTCTCTGGTACCGTATGAGCTGCACAGTGCACGGTAACAGACAGTTTATGAACAAATAAAGTGTAAAAGGAGAAACCCGCAGAAACGCAGTGGCCATTAGATGGACGGACCGGAGGAGGAGCACATCTGGTCTCCAGGAGCGGACACGGCGCGGCTCGGGTCCGTGGCCGCTTCAGCTTGGCCAGACCCTCCCAGCACGTGAAGAACATCCTTCTGCCGGACCAGCATCTGTCTGTCTGTCTGCCTACCCGGCCGTAGCCCAGAAGCCCAGAAGGCCCTGGGGCTCACGAGGGCCCCAAGAAGCAGCTCCACGGACACCAGCAGGGGGTGCTTTAATAGCAGGTGCCACCCTGTCCCCTGTCCTGGGGACAGACACCCTCCTGGGTCCACACAGAAGCCACGGTCACCACAAAGCCGCGCCCCTACGCATGGACCGGCACTCCGCCCAGGATCCGCAGGGGACGGGACCCCGGAGAGCTGACTGACGAGCCAAGAGCTGCTGCGGAAAGGCTCCGACGACACTAGCACAAAAGCCACCATGAGCCGGCACCTGCTGGAAGTGGACCCGATCCCAGCGGAGCCCGGACCCCCCACTGGAGCCCGGACCCCCCACTGGATGCGGCCGTGTTGCCGCCCGAGCCGTCCAGACCCCCAGCGTGCACACAAAGGTTGACCACGGAACCTGGAGCGGTGCCCCAGAAACCGCTCAGCCTGGAAGAGCAACGGAACCACCCGCCTTCCAGACTCTGGGACCTACACAGACCCCAATGAGCCCTTCGCTGAAATGTTGCCCTCTTTGTAGAACATGAGCCCGAGGGGCACCTGGATGCTCAGTCCTTAAGCATCTGCCTTCTGCTCAGGTCATGATCCTGGGATCGGGCTCCCTGCTTGGCAGGAAGCCTGCTTCTCCTCTCCCTCTACCACTTCTTGTGTTCCCTCTCCCATTGTGTCCCTGGCAAATAAATAAAATAAATAAAATCTCTAAAAAAGAAAAAAAACCACGATCCCGTGAACAGACACACCGCCGGTCCCCAAGCAGGAGGAAAGCCCACGAGGCCCCCACAGGGATCCACGGGCTCCATCTCCGGCCCAAGTCGGAGACCAGCACGCTGGGGTCACACAGGTTACATCAATAAAAACCCTTTTGGAAAATAAAAGTACTGCGCAAGCCTGTGTTTTCAGGTACACAGTCCCAGGTGACAGTGACACGCGTGTGTGATTTAGAAAACTAAGAAACTTAGAATTAATTAGTAATTAATTCTTAGTAATTTAGAGAACTAAAAACCTTTAGTAACAACCCCGTCTGGGCTGTTCGGAGGCCAGGCAGGTCCACAGACGGACAGGAGGTAACAGACATGCCCACTGAGCTCACCTAGACTTACAGGAACCTAAACTGACGCTCCCAAAAGTCGAGGTGGTTTTCCTGGAGGCGGCATCATCGTGACACCCACCCCGGCTCAGACACTCAGTGCACGCTGGCCGCACCACCTGGTGGTTCCCTGCTCGCCCCACAGACGCGGACAGCAGCCACGACCATGGACAGCAGCCACGACCGCATTCACACGGGAAGGCACAGAGGATCCACTCACCGGAAACCACAGAGACTCCTTAGCGGCCCGGAGCAAGCCCACGGCCTTCTAGCCCGAGATGCCCGGGCCTGGCACGGACACACACGCAGCAGCATTCCATACGCTGATGACACTGTATCTCTGCTGACCACTTGGAGGAGACTAACGTCCACAGAGAGTTCACAGCATCCCTGCCATTCAGGGGACAGACCCCGACCCACGTAAGGGCCATGCACCGCACACTACAGTCACAGAAGGCCTGACATGCTCTTCTGAAGGCAGGAAACACCACCGGTCTCCCGGACCCCAGAGCGTGCGCAGTGACCCCGACCACAGAGGTAGAAGGTCGGAAACCCGGGGGATGGACGCGACACCGCACACACCACACGTGGGATCCCAGGAACACGCGTCTGTGGAACGACGAGGAAGAGCGGGGAAGGGTGGAGCGTCAAGGCGCAGCCCTGACCTGTCAGGAAAACAGCGTCAGAACCTGCCATCCGTGGGCACTGGCGACCGCAGGCTCCGAACTCGCACGAGAGCGTCCTCACTCACAAGGGTTTGTGACAGGGTCACCGGGGACTAAAAACACCGCAGGGCCCACGTTTCACCTGAGTGGGTTTTGGACGGAGACGTTCCCATGTCTGAGAACAGATCCCAGCTGCCGGGAAGGCTCGGCCAGCCCTACAGCTCTGAGGCCCTACAGACAGCGGGGCCGCAGGCGGAAAATCAGCCCCGGATCGTGCACACCAGGGCCCCGTCCGGAGCGAGCAGGGCAGAGCCCTGACAGATGGAGGGGAACGACCTCCCCCCCAGACATCCTGCCAGGAAATGGCACGTGTCCAAGCAGGACACAGAGATGGGGGGTCGGCCCTTTGCCTCCGTGGGGGGAGTCCACGCTGTGCCGAGAGTGGGGTGTGGAAAGTCGCCCACAGGGGCCCGTCCACACTCGAGCATCCGTCACGGGTACTGCCTGCTGGGGGACCACCCATCGCTGGAGACACAGGCCGTGTAGGGGTACATCGGGGACACCTCCCTGTGACCCCCCCCCCACCAGGACCAGGGAAGCCCCGGAATGGTGCTCTCATCCACACGGACCTGCGGGAGAAGACTGGCCTGAGCCACGAATGGGCACGTGGGATTCGGACCAGTATACATGCCGAGATGAGCAGTACCGACCCCCGTACCTCTCCCTGAGCTTATCCGGCCATTTCAGTGCAGCTGTGGGCACAGGGCAGAGCCTGCAAGCAGCCCCGACTTCATCCCTGACCGCACCATGCTCTAGCATTTTGTCATGGACAGCAGCTGCCGAATCCACTAACAAACACTCAGACCTTTCAACAGAAATGGGGAAATCATCACTTATTACACTCCAGCTTGCCATATTTAAACCACAGTCACCAATTACAACCCTCGTAATAGATCCATGGACACAAAGTCCGACTTAAAAGAACAGGGACACCTTGTCAGGTGCAGAGAGGACACATGGAAACGTAGCCCACAGCAGCCATCACCACCCTTGTCAGGGTGCCTCAGGCTTCAGTCTCACGCCCCAGATTTCTACCCCAAGAACAAGGGATCCTATGTTAATAAAGCCCCACAAACATACTGGAACCTACAACACGGGCCGTGCCTCGGAGTTTAACACACGGGACTTTCAGCCCTGATCTAGGTCCCCAGGTGGTGGTCAGTGTGACCATCTTTCTCTGTGCCTAACTTAAGACCTGTATCAAAAATGGGTCTGGAGGGGCACCTGGATCATTCAGGCAGTGAAGCGTCTGCCCAGGGTCCTGGATTCCAGCCCCACATCGGGCTCCTGCTCAGTGAGGAACGGGCTTCTCCCCCTCCTTCTGCCTGCCACTTCCCCTGTTTCTGCTCTCTCTCCCTCTGTCAAATAAATAAATATATCTTTTTTTAAGAAAATACCAATAGAATTTTTCACAGAACTTGAACAAGTAATAATCCTAAAACGTGTGTGGAACCACGGAGACCCACCCAGAGCCAAAGCAATCTGGAGAAGGAAGAATGAAGCCAGAGGCATCGCTAACCCAGATCTCAACACACACCACAAAGCTGTCGTGATCATCACAGCATGGGGCTGGCACGGAAACACACCCGGATCAGTGGACCAGGACAGACAATCCCAGAAATACACCCGTGCCTTTATGTCGTTTATCTACGACAGGGGAGGCAAGAATACACAGAGGGATGAAGGCATTGTCTTTGATACATGGTGCTGGGAGACGTGCACAGACACGTGCAAAAGACTGAAAGTGCAACACTGTCTTACGCCGCCCGCCAAAATAGGTCGTCAGTCCACTGGAGTCTGAGTGTGAGCCTGACACCGTCCAACTTTCAGAGAAAACATGAGCAGTAATTTCCTGCACACCAACCCCGGCACTATTTCTCAGAGACATATCTTCAAACAAGGAAAACTAACCTATCGGGACCCCACCAGGTAACAAGCTTCTGCCGAGGAAAGGAAACCGTCGACAAAATGAAAGGAGAACCTGAGAAGATATTTGCAAATGACAGATCCGATAGAGGGCCAGTATCCAAAATACATATGGAACTTATGAAACTCAACACCCAAAAACCAAATAGAAAAATGGGCAGACAGGGACACCTGAGTGGCTCAGTGGGTTAAGCTTCTGCCTTTGGCTCAGGTCATGATCCCAGGGTCATGGGATCGAGCCCCGCATCGGGCTCTCTGCTCGGTGGGAAGCCTGCTTCCCCGTCTCTCTCTGCCTGCCTCCCCTTCTCTCTCTGCCTGCTTGTGATCTCTGTCTGTCAAATAAATAAATTAATTAATTAAAAAAAAATAGGCAGACACCAGGAACAGACACCTTTCCAGAGAAGACACCCAGACGGCCAACAACACGTGAGAAGACACTCAGCATCGCTCAACATCAGGAAATGCAGATCCGAACCGCAGTGAGGGTCCCCGCACACCCGTCAGAGGGGCCGGTATCAAATAGACAAGAAACAACCAATGCTGGAGAGGATGTGGAGAGAGAGGAAGCCTCGTGCGCTGTTGGTAGGAATGCAAACCGGTGCAGCCACCGTGAACACAGTATGGAGGTTCCTCCAAAACACAATTCCCGTGCAATCCAGTAGCTGCGTTGCCGGTACTTCCCAAAGAAAATGAAAACAGGAATTTGAGGAGATCCACGCCCCCCCCCGTGTTTATTACATTATGTACAATAGACCAGTCATTGAAGCAGCCCACGTGTCCCCTGACAGAGCTGAAGAAGATGTGGGGCGTGTACACACACACGCACACACACAATGGAGTATTACACAGTCTTAACAATGAATGAAATCTTGTCCTTTGTAACAAGGTTGGAACTGGAAGGTGTCAACTGAAGTCAGTCAGAGAGAGAAAGACAAATGTCACATGAGTTCACTTATTCTGGAATCAAACAAACAAACAAAAAACCAGAAACAAACTCATGAATACAGAGAGGAAACTTGTGGCAGCCAAAGGAGGGGGAATTGGAGGGAAGGGAAAACTAGGGGGAAAGGATAAGAGGTACAAACGACCAGTCACAAACAAGTCACAAGGATGAAAAGGACAGCAGAGGGAATGTAGCTAATGATACTGTAGCGTCACTTTTGGAGGCAGATGAGAACTACAGACTACAGCTGTCATGGTGGGCACCAAGGAAGGTCAGAACTTCAAGTCGCTACATTGTACACCTAAATGTAAGATAACATTGTAGGTCAACTACAACAAATAGTTTTTAAAAGTTAAAAACTTGTTTTAATTTAAAAATGTAAAAAGAGACTAGGAAAAGTTCCGGCAAAGCAAATTCAACAGAGTCTATACGATCAATCACTTCTCTTGCTGTGCTGACATAAATAATGAAGCAAAGTTTACTGAAACTTGATCCAATTTGCAAACAAATTAGTCTAACTGTAGTTCATAGAAATGGGGGTAGTTGTTGAGAGAAAAGTTACATTTCCACTGTAACAGTAATACAGATTTTTGGGTGTCAGATTCTAGTTCCATTCATTGTTTTGAGGTTGATGCTATCTGTGAGCGGCTCTGGATCCTGAATCCTTCCAGATTCCTCCAACATCAGACTCCAACTCTCCAAACTAACGTTTCCCGTTTTCTTCCATCTTTTAGACTTGAAATCATGGGACCTGAACTGCAAGGTCCTGACGTCGCCAACGGACTACAAACGGCTCGATGGAAACTTCAGAAAACCCACTTCATCACTCACACGTGGACCATCTCCGAGCCTGCTGCCATGTGGGCTGCTCACAGGGATCACCGGAGACGTTCCAGCTGCAAACTGAGAAAACTCCAACTGCCACCGCCTGCCTCCCCTCCACCTGCAGACGCTCCAACCCCGATGTCTAGAAATCCTCTCCACGGCCGCCCTCAGAGCTCAGAAGCCGGTGTATCATTTCCTCCTCTCATTCACCACTGTTTTTCTTTGTTTCCATAGAAATACCTCATATTTAATGCCTGGTCACATGAAGAATTGTGCTGCAAATTCCTCACAGATTTATGCTTGCCTAAAATGGGACACCTGGGTGGCTCAGTGGGTTAAAGCCTCTGCCTTCCGCTCAGGTCATGATCCAGTGTCCTGGGATTGAGTCCTACATTGGGCTCCTTGCTCAGCGGGGACCCTGCTTCTCTCTCTGCCTGCCTCTCTGCCTGCTTGTGTGTGCTCTCTCTCTCTCTCTGGCAAATAAATAAAATCTTAAAACAAATTTTTAAAATGTACAAAAGCTGCCTGCCTTGGTCATTCTTTGTGTCTCAATTTCATCACTGGATCTCTGTGCACATGCAATAAAACTCTGGGTTTTTTCTCCTGTGAATCCTGTCAAGTTAACTCTTCAACCAGCCAGAAGACCCTCGAAAGACAGAGAAAACGTTTTCCTCCCCTGAACCAGTAGTCAAGGCTCCTAGGCGTCGCCTGACGAAGAGCACCCCCGCACGACCGCAGATCCCGCCAGATGTGCCTCCAGGAGGAACACGCACGTTTGTGACACTGAGGGCTCACATTTAATGGATGCCATGGACCCTCAAAAGCGCACCGTGACACCTGGACTCTAGACACACGCCCCGTCTGAGGTGACCAGCTTCCCAGCATGCACACACACAGCGCACAGCCTTTCAGCTGGTCTGGAGCACCTGGGACACCCAGGCCTGGAGAACGCCGGCCAGTCCCCAGCCGCTCTGAACCACCCCCCCCGGGAAGAACGGAGCCCACTCACAGTGTCTCACTGAGACAACAGCTTTAAAGTAGTGACATTAGGGGCGCCAGAGTGACTCAGTCAGTGAAGCATCTGCCTTTGCCTCAGGTCACGACCCTGGGGTCCTGGGATCGAGCCCAGCATCGGGCTCCCTGATCAGTGGGGAGCCTGCTTCTCCCTCTCCTTCTGCTCCTGCCCCCACTCATGTTCTCTCACATTCTCTCAAATAAATAAATTCTTAAAAAAATAAAATTGAAAAACAACAATGACATTAGGTTCCATGTGGAGTGGCTGCCCAACGGTGTGCTAGCGTTTTCCAGCTGCCAGGGCTCCCGGGTGTCCCCTCTAGGAGGATACCCCAGACAGTCGGTTTATACCCAGTCTTGCCACACAACGGCTAGGCTCGGCACTTTCCCAGCTTAGGCTTCAGGTCGATCATGCACAGGAGTGTACGTTCGAGCTTGGAATTAGGAGTCTTATGCCCCCAACAGCCCATTCCTTGGACCAGCTTCTCTGACACTCTCCCTGTACCTGGTCACTGGCTACAACGGCCAGTGTGGCCCACACGTGCACAATAATAAAACATCAGCAGCCCTGTCATAAAACATATTCTGAACAGAGCTGTGAAAGGCAAGAGGAGAGCAGCAGGTAAGCGTCATGAGTAACCTCACGAAGATTACTCGGGGTGAGCTTTGGGGTGGGTCGATGCTGTATTAGTGTCTCAGGAGACATGGAGACCTCCTGAACACGGGCAGGAGCAAACTTAGAATGTGGGTAATTCGCAACCGACGATTCTCACCGATCACTCGACTCAGCGGGTTTTATCCTACACTCAACAGACCAACGACGGAGGACAGGCCAGCCCTGTCGTCGGCATCAGCTGAGATCAGTGCTGACAGGTGCAGAGAAAAAGTGCTGGGGAGGAGAGTCAGCTCCAGAGGAGGAGGAGACCAGACCTGGGACAGAGGAGAATGGAATTGCAACAAACAGGAACAGGTCAGCACGGTCCGCTCAGCCTGGGCTAGACCCGGGGCTGCTGGGGCACTGGTCACTCATGTCCCTGGCCAGTGCCCACTGCTCTAGAGGGACAAACACTGCGGCGTGGACAATGGGAAGGTGAGGGGAGAATCATCACTGATAAGCCCTTGTGGGGACAGGACATGTGCAAGGGCATTTCAGTCCATTGGTAGGAGCTAAAGGTGGTCGTCGCTGCTTGTCCAATCTCAGCTCGAGAGGCTGGGACAGCTCTTGGCCATCAGGCGGGCTCCCTGCTGAGGCTCAGCCCTGGCTGTGCACTATTCGTGGGGGACAGCAGATTGGGCACACAGAGAGGCCACCTCAGTGGCTGGATGGGGTGGCCTAGAGCCACAGAGGCAGACGGCCTGGGTACAAGCACAGTGACTGGACTGGGGCAGTATCACCATGTCCTGTGTGTTCTCAACAGCCCCAAGCTGGTGCCAAGGGAATCCGGGCCCCTTCATGAGGTTCCCATGAGATCCCAGGGCGGGATCTGCACACAGATTCTCCTGGCCCCTCACCCTGGGTCACAGCTCAAACTGTGCCTTGGTTTGCGTGGACCCTGCAGCTGGCCCAACCCAAGTGATCCCTGTCACCGTGCAAGCCAGGCAGCCACCACTAGGGCAGCTGAGGACCACGGATGGGGACCCCCTTCACACACTGTATCGGGGGTGCACACCCCAAAGATCATCCTGGGTGGGGGGGCAGGGATGTGATGCGATCAGCATGAAGCTTGCCTAGACCAATGGCAGCAGGGCCAGTAGACAAGAACAGCGGACACGAGGCAGCAAACCCGATCACGAGCAGGTCCAACCACCTTGGCCGGGTGACCACAGTCCTGTCCGGGCTTTGATGCGTCTGAACACTCAGTCGTGGGGCCCTGGGCCTATAAGCCAGATGGGACCGCCTTTGAGGCTCCCGGGTCTGTAACCTACAGAAGTTGCAGGACACAGTCGACGCCCTGACTCCCACCGAGGGTCACCATGCTCTGCTGCTGAGGACAGCGAGCCCCAGCACACCCGGGACAGGAGTGAGGGACTGGAATTGGGACTGGGGCATCCCACCGGGGTACACGAGTCACTTCCCAGCCCCAGGTAATGGGAAACTACACAGTCTACACTGGGATCCCACCGTCCCGCGGCCCTCACACCAGTGAAACACACCACACCCGCATGGGACACACACCGTGGAAAGAGGGGAGTGGGTGGGGGGTCCCGACCTGCCATCTCCCACCACGGTCCCCTCCTCACGCCTGACGGGGCTGCTTCCCGGTCCAACATGGTTGGTGTGCACAGCGCGGTCAGATTCCTAAAGATGCGGCCACATTTCCATCTAGAGTTCGGGTCTCGAGGGTCATTCCCATAGGAGGGGACGACCTCCCCATGCGAGTTCCTCCTCCTGTCTGTCCGCCTGACCTGAGCCTCTGCCGATCCTGTGGTGTCCAGTCACAGCACGGGCACCTGGAGGTCGTACCTTGCCACTGGGGCCGGATCCCGTGCCTGGCAAGGAAACCAGTCCTACTGCCGGGTATGTGGGCAGCTGCCCTCTAGCCGCTCAGGATAGTGATGGAGAGTCTCGCCCCCCAGGGGGAAGGGGGAAGGCATTCAGTGAGGACAGTTCCCTGTTCATCTGTCCCTAACACCGGCCATGGGTATTGTTTTTCTGTCAAACACAGTATAAAGGCAGCCCCTCAAATCGCTCAATGGAAGGTTCTAGAAAGAACTCCATCAGAGTCATGGTGGCTATGCTCAGAATTGGAAGGGTTTATGAGGCTTACTCTGGGTTAAGGACATTTGCACACCGAGTCACCCCTATGCTGGGAACAGAAAGGTCACTCTAAACAAAACTAGCCCCGTTAAACCAGCAACCTGGGACAAACACCACGGGGACTGTAGCCATCCTGTCACATGCAGGGAGAGTCACTGGTTGGCAGGAACTGGTCCCACCACCCCAGTCTTTAGTGGGCGGCCCCCATGGGAATCCAGGTTTTGTGGCACAAACCTTTGGTCGTGGCTCCCAGCTGGGTGGTTGGGCTGCTGTGCCCTGGGGTTCCCCTGGGCCCCAGGAGAGAACCTGCCCCACGGGAAGGGCAACCGACCAGCTCCCTCAATATCATCATAGCCATCTATGAAAACCCCACAGCAAATATCATCCTCAATGGAGAAAAACTGAGAGCTTTTCCTCTAAGGTCAGGAACATAGCAGGGCTGTCCACTGTCACCACTGCTATTCAACGTAGTACTAGAGTCCCAGTCTCAGCAATCAGACAAGAAAAAGAAATTAAAGTCATCCAAATCAGCAAAGAAGTCATCAAACTCTCACTCTTTGCAAATGATATGATACTTTATATGCAAAACCCAAAAGACTCCACCTCAAATGTCCTAGAACTCATACAGGAATTCAGTAAAGTGTCAGGATATAAAATCAATGCACAGAAATCAGTTGCATTCCTATACACCAACAGCAAGACAGAATAAAGACAAATTAAGGAGTTAATCCATTTACAATTGCACCCAAAACCATAAGATAACTAGGAATAAACCTAGCCACAAGACAAAGAATCTGTACTCAGAAAACTATAAAGTACTCATGAAGGAAATTGAGGAAGACACAAAGATATGGGAAAACATTCCATGCTCATGGATTGGAAGAACAAATATAGTGAAAATGTCTATGCTACCTAGAGCAATCTACACATTCAATGCAATCCCTTTTTAATACCATCAACCTTTTTCACAGAACTGGAACAAATAATACCAAAATTTGTATGGAACCAGAAAAGACCCCATATAGGCAGAGGAGTGTTGAAAAAGAAAGCCAAAGTCGGCAGGATCACAATTCCAGATTGCAAGCTCTATTGCAAGGCTGTCATCATCACGACAGCGTGGTACTGACACAAAAACAGACACGTAGATCCATGTAACAGAATAGAGAGCCCAGAAATGGACCCTCAACTCTGTGGTCAACTAATCTCCGACAATATTCGATAGGAAAAGACAGTCTCTTCAACGAATGGTGCTGGGAAAATGGTATTGGGACAGCCACATGCAGAAGAATGAAGCTGGGCCATGTCCTTACACCACACACAAAAATAGACTCAAGATGCATGAAAAGACCTCAGTGTGAGACAGGAAGCTATCGAAATCCTAGAGGAGAACACAGGCAGTTACCTCTTTGATACTGTGACAGCAAATTCTTTCAAGACACGTCTCTAAAGGCGAGAGAAACAAAAGCAAAAATGTACTATTGGGACCTCATCAAGATAAAAAGCTTCTGCACAGAGGAAGAAACAGTCAGCAAAACTAGCAGACAACCTACAGAATTGGTGGGAAATTTGCAAATGACATATCTGATAAAAGCTTATTATCCAAAGCTTCATTAAGAACTCATACAACTCAACACCCCCCAAAACGAAATAATCCATTTTAAAAATGGGCGGAAGATACGAATAGACACTTTTCCAGAGAAGACCTCCAGCTGGCCAACAGACACATGAGAAGATGCTCAACATCGCTCACCATCAGGAAATGCAAATCAGAACCACAATGAGGTACCATCTCCCACCGGTAGGAATGGCTAAAATCAACAACACAGGAAACAACAGGTGTTGGGGAGGATGTGGAGAAAGGGGACCCCTCCTACACTGCTGGCGGGAATGGCTGCACCAGCTTGACTCTGGAAAACAGCGTGGAGGGTCTTCAAAAAGCTGAGAATAGGGCACCTGGGTGGCTCAGCCGTTAAGCATCTGCCTTCAGCTCAGGTCATGATCCCAGGGTCCTGGGATCAAGTCCCTCCAACATCAGGCTCCCCGCTCTGCGGGAAACCCACTTTTCCCTCTCCCACTCCCCCTGCTTGTGTTCCCTCTCTCACTGTGTCTCTGTCAAATAAATAAATACAATCTTTTTTTTTTTTTTAAAGCTGAACTTAGAGCTACCCTACGACCCAGCAACCTCACTGCTGGGTATTGACCCAAAGATACAAATCGGTCACTCAAAGGGACACACGCAGCCCTGCTACAGCCGTGTTATCGGCAACAGCCAGGACAGGGACGTGGCCGCGCGCCCTCAGACCGATGAGGGGACGGAGGCGCCGTGTGCACGAACGACGGGACGTTGCCAGCCCCAGAGAGGAGGGCATCTTGGCATCGGTGACGATGTGGATGGACCTAGAGGGTGTTGCGCTGAGTGAGGTCGGTCAGAGAAAGACGAACGCCACAGGCCTTCCCTAGCATGCAGAGCTGCAGGACAGACACGCGAAGGGAGAAGAGAGACGATCAAGAACAGACTCAGCTAGAGAGAAGGGGTGCTCAGCAGGGGTTGGGAGGGAACCAGGGGATGAGGCGAGCACCTCCCGTGAGGAGTGCGGGGCCCTGTGTGGAAGGGCTGAGTCCGGCACCGAAACTGGCATCACACTGCGGGGCGGCCACGCTGGAATCCGATCCTAAAAAAGCGGATCAGGCACACGGCGGCAGCCACAAAAGCCAGGATGACACAGACCATCGTGGGAGCGTTCCTGGCCCGGAAACCCCACAGACCTTGGGGAGCACGCGTGCATCTGTATGGGTTTGGGCTTGGACTTGGGCAGACACGGGGGCACACGGGTCTGCTCCTGGTCCTGACCTCGCCCTCTACCCCTGTTCCAGTCCCCGGGGCTCCCCTGACCTGGGGGGCTCATGCCTGCCCGGCACTCACCCCGTCACTGTCAGAGGAGCCCAGGCCCGTCTCCAGTCCCTCTGCCTTGTGTCCACCAAGAAGGGAGCCCAGCCCTGAAATTCCCCTGGAGGCAGCCCCAACCCCGGACGAGTCCAGCCGCAGGTGCACTCACTGTGCGCAAGGCCGGGCCTTCGGCTGCAAACAAGGCTCCAGGTGCCTCTCATCCAGGCCAAGGCCGCACCAGTCCGGCCTCGCGAGGCTTCCAGACCCGTCCACTCTGCGCGCAGCGGAAACACACGCGTCTGTGTGCACTCGCGCTCCGGAACAGGCCGATGCCACGGACCCCCGCCCCGACCATTGCGGAGAGGCAGCCCTCGCC
This sequence comes from Meles meles, assembly GCF_922984935.1. NCBI lineage: Eukaryota > Metazoa > Chordata > Mammalia > Carnivora > Mustelidae > Meles > Meles meles. The sequence continues at coordinate 20,369,267 of NC_060077.1, read as the reverse complement.
CCCGCCCCTCGCCGGCACCAGATCCTGGGCTCCAGGCACCTGTGGGGCCGGAGCTCGCCCAGGGAGCCCCGCACCAGCCAGCTGAGGGCCTGGGAGCCCGTGGGGATTCGGGGTCATTGGGCTCACGCCAGCAGCCTCCAGGATAAAACAGGCTCCCCCAGCCCTTGGTTAGGGGACAGCTCGCGATGGCGCAGTCCGCGCCCCTGCAACCGGCTGCCTGCCTGGAGGGCTCCGGGGCGACCAGGCATCCAGGCTCCCAGGTGTCTGCTGCTGGGAAACACCCCGCCAGCCTCCCACCCCCTCGATCCCGCCCCGGCGACCAAGGCAGACCCCGCTCCTCCAGCCTTACCTCCGGGGCACAAGCAGGCACAGGACTGTCGCTTGGGGCCGGGGATCAGCTGGAGGACCGGACCCAGCGGCCGCTCGCCTCCCCCAGCCGCCCTGCGCGCTTGCCCTCCTCGGAGTCCTGGGTTTGCCGCACCTGCGCGGCTCACGCATGCGCGATAGGCACGCGCTCACCTGTGCGGGGGAAGCGGGCGTGTGTCCGCGCGTGGTCCTAGGCCCTTCCAGACGCAGCCGCAGAGCCTCCCGGGCCGAGACTGTCCGAGCTGACGGCGGGCAGGCGGCGGCGCCCGTCTCGGCTGGGCCTGTCTTCCCGACGGGTCCCAGGCTTCCCGGCCTCCCAAGCTCCCGGGGTCGTTTGCGGCAGGGTCACCGGCCCGCCAGCCGCCACCCATGCTGGAAAGTCAGTGCACCTGCGTCCAGATGGACCTTTAGGGGGCACAGGTGCCTCTGTGTCATCGGGCTTGGATAGGGCCGATTCCAGAACCGCAGACAGCCTCCGCCTGTGATCTGGCCTCTTCCCACAGCTGCGCTGCTCCTCACTCCACCGCTGCTTCCCCTGAGCGGCCTGCACTGCGCCCTCTGCCCCTTGCCAGCCCACCTGGCCACCCGGTGGAACTCCGGGTCCGCCCCGAAGCACCTGACCGGCCTCAGAGTGGAAGGACTCCCACCCTGGGAGGGTCCTTGAGGCGGTACATTGAGCCCCCCCCCCCCCAGCCCGGTGGACATCCTGCTGTGGAGGTCCTGGGCCTCTTCAGCAAAGGAGGCTCCCAGGTGTCCCCCTGGAGGACAGCCCAGCTGTCCCCGTGGACGCTCGCTGCCCAGCAGGGGGGATTGTCCAGCCCAGGCTTCAGGGACCCTATGCTCCCTGGTGCCCTATACGGCTTGGACCCCCTGATGCAGGCCCAGATTCCACACCGGCTGCCTCCTTGATCTGTTGGGCCGGGCCATTCCCCCAAGCATGCACACCCCCAGGGCGGAGAGTGCTTCCCCTCAGAAAGTCTTTCAAGGAGTCCGGTTAAAACTGGCTGCACGCAGTCCCTTTCATAAACAGTGCCTCATGGGCCCGGGCTGCCACATGCTCCTCCCCTAGCACCTGATTCACTCCCCATGGCCCAGGCTGTAGCGGGGGGAACAGGGCCCTCCCCAGCTGGGTTAGGGACACGGGGATGGGATTACAAGGTGCTCTGGTGGTCCCCGGGGACGGTGCCCAGGTTCAGGGAGCGGATAAAGGGGTCAGGCAGGGGTGGAGGCAGGGGTGGGAGGGACACAGCCTCTGGAGGGATCCTTGGCCACAACTGGAGGCTGGAGAGACCAGCAAGGACCCTCCCCTGTAGCCTCAGGAGGCAGCTCGGCCTGAATCACCCATGTTAGGACCACTGGCTTTCAAACTGGGGAAGACCACACCTTTGTTGTTTGCAGACCCTAGGTCAGTGGCCCCGCGTGAGGAAAGCCCTGGGAGCTGTCCACCTGCATTTCCCCATTCCCTCATCAGAACGCAGGTGGGAGGGCGCTGTTGTCCCTACCCGAGCTGTGCCCAGCCTTGGTGTCCCAGCTAGCTGAGCTGCAGGGTGCAGCCCCAGGTGGACCCCAGCCACAGGGCATGGGACACAATAAAATGCTGTTTGATGGCACTGAATTTTGGTTTGTTACACAGGAACATAAACAGAGGCATGGGAGCCCAGCCTGAGAAATCGACCCGAGTGATGCAGGAAATGCGTCACAGTGTATCCCTACCTGGGGGATGGCTGCACGGCTGACCAGACCACACAGCACGCAGGGAGCACAGACTGCAGCTGGGAGGACAGAGGGACAGGGGCGCAGCGGGGTGGGGGTGGGTAAGAGGCACCTGCTTTTACTAAGAGAAGAGCCAGGTGGGGAGCGGGCCCATGGCAGAAGGAGAAGCCCCGCAGCACCCGAGTGGCCACAACAGGGCAGTGGACTCTGCCCCCAAGCACGACTATGCTGGGCGTCCTGTGACACCACCAACTCCTCCAGCTCAGGACCTGCGCAGCCGGGAAGGGGTCTGCCCAAAGTTAGACAGGGGACCTCAGGACCCAGCAAGCCACCCAAGACAGGTGTGACAGGTGGTCATGAAGCCCCGCCCACCAGTGTGCACAGCAGCGCAGCCCACGGTGGCCAGAGGGACACATCCCTGAATTTGCCCAAACTGATGACTGAGCAAACCCATGTCCATCCGTACCAGGGACTGTTACTTGGCCCACACTGGGCCTGGTGCGAGGGCGAGGAGAGGAGCAGGGGTGGAGAGGGAGGGTTTGGCAGGTGCCTGCAGGGTCCCCAGTGCTGCTGCATCCTGCTGGTAGCAAACGCCCTACTGTGCGACCTGGAAATTTCAATTTCCAGGAATCAATTGTGTCCAATTAGCAGAATTAAGAACAGAAATACCAGCCAATGTTCTCCACGGTCAAAGCAAAAGCAATCACTACTGACTGACAGACAATTCAATGTCACAACTCGGGGGACACAGAGGGCAGAGGACAGTTTCACGTCAGCATGCACTGGGTCATCATGCTTCCAAAACAGAGGCCGGTGGGATTCTTGGATTTGTGCCAAAGGGGAATGGGTGCCAACATGGTAAGCATGGCCATGCCTGGGACTAGGTCATGCGGATCTCACGCAGACATACCGGAACATCGTCAGAGCAGCTGTCCAACCCTGGGTAATGAGGTGACCTGTAAGACAATCCAGCAGCTCCACAGAGAACCCTGGGGGCACGCCTGGCAGAAAGCCAAGAAAAGAACTCCCCAAACACAAAGCTGACTTCTCCACCAGCAAGGGCTGTCACCTGTCCCTCCTGGAGGCCAGGTTCCTCTCCATGTCCGTGGACCGGACCCATCGCCAGGCACTCTGTCATGCACACGTCCACGGCTTCCAAAAGGCTGGTAAGAAAGATCGCCAGGCCAGCGCTTGGCCGGCCACCAACCACAGGCCAAACCCACCCACCCACTCTCGCGGAGAACCATTGGGACGCACACGTTCTCACCCAGCCCCCTGTGGCCTGCCGCGCTCCACCATGGCACAGGAGGGCTGTTCCACGGGACCACAGAAACCACACCTGCCACCATGGCCGTCTGTGGAGACCTGGTTTCAAGCCCTAAGGTCTGGGGCAATTTGGTGCAGCCCTGGCACTTGGCACCACTCACTGTGCACTTGGGACAGCCAAGGTGGGGCGTGCCGGCCTGGCCAGTGGACGCTTAAGTCACAACCTTCACCACCCCGCTCCGGAAAGTGGCAAAGAGTCTCACGGCTTCTGTGAAGGGACTGGCTCCTTTCCCGCAGAGGCAAGTGAACAGGGCGCAGTTCCAGGGGAAGGTACTGGCAGGGGAGGGGACGTTCACCAAGCTCGTCAGGCTAACTGACCTCTCAGGAGGTGCACCTGCCGACACCGGGCTGCCCGCAGCTGGTTTGCCAAATACCAGGCAGATATGTAAGTGCTGTTCCCTCCAGGACGGGCAAGCCTCATCTGGTCAGACGGCTGCATGACTTAGGTGATTGTGACTTCATTGCCTGCTGGCCCCATTCACCTCCTGGAGGGGACAGGGCATGGGACACTGAAGGAGGGAGAGGTTTTGCCAGGTGTGAGCAAGGACCCAATGGAAGGACACTCCTGCCCACAGCAGGTGCACGGTCAGCACTGGCCTTGGCGATGGTCCAATAAAACCTTTGAGTTTTTCTAAAAACTCTGGGCCCATGGACACTGGAGCCTCTGTGCCAGGAGAAGGGGCAGTGAGCCAGGAGCTGCTCAGGCACAGGAAGGGCCCATGTCCCTGGCCCCCTGAACAAGAGGATGGCGAGAGCTCCCCGTGCACCTCCTTGTGGGGCAGGAAATGCCACGCCCCTGAGTTTCTGCAAAGGGATACACATTCTGTTTCCAGCTCCCATCCTGGGAAGGACAGGAGTGGGGTCTCTGTTGGTCGAGATCCCCCATTCCCCTGGGTTGGGTGCTGCCCAGGAGGGATGTATGGGCTGGGAACAGAGAAGTTGCATTTGACACTGGGGGGTGGCTACATGGTGACAGGGGAGGGGAGGCCACTGCTGCCCCACACAGAGGGAAGAAGGGAGGGGCCAGGCCATCCGTGAGAGCCGACCCTGGAGTCAGGGTCACACCCACGGCACTTGGGACCTGAGTGCCCCCCTTCACTACCTGTCCTCCCCTCCACGCTGAAAGGCCCATCATCCCACCCATGCTGTCTTAAGACCGCACAGGAGGCCCCTGCCTGCCCTGCTGCCCCCGGGGCCTGGACATCAGTTCTGGACACTCCATCCAACACTGCCTCCACTGGCAGTTTCTATTCAAGAGGCATCCCTTGCCCTGCTCTCTGGGCCTGCGTCCTTCCCAGGATCCAAGTAGAGGCCAGCCCCCGGTTTGCTCCGGGTCTGCAGACCCCAGACTGCAGGGCAGACAGCACACAGGGTGGCTAGGACAGGACCTTCTTCCTACAGAGCACAACGCAGGGGCTCAGTGCCACACCTCGTGTCCACCAGGGTTACTGATTCCTGCCCAAGGACGTAGGCTGATACAGCCCAACGTGCAGGACTCTCAGCCCGCCTGCTAGGGGCTGGCGTCTGCCTGAAGCAGGTGATGGGACCTAACTAGGTCCAGGTGGTAGTTACAAGGCATAAACGCGCCAAATGGCACTGAATCGGGTGTTTTAAAATGGCTAACTTTAGATTGGGCGGATTTCATCCCATTTTTATAACTATATCCCAAGTATTGCATACAGCATACTTTGTGTGTCTGAAATTCCAAAAACTGTTGTTAAAGATTTGCTTATTTAATTTCAGAGAGAGCACGTGCAGAGAGGGGCAGAGGAAGAGAACCTCAGGCAGACACCTGCAGAGCACGATTTCATGACCTGAGCTGAGAGTGTGACGCTGGGCCCACTAAGCCACTCAGGAACCCCTCCAAAAAAAGTGGTTTTGGGGGGAGCCTGGATGGCTCAGTCATTAAGTGTCTGCCTTCAGCTCAGGTCATGGTCCCAGGGCCCTGGGATCGAGACCTGTGCTGGGCCACCTGCTCAGGGGGGGGGGCCTGCTTCTCCCCCTCCCTTTCCAGTTCCCCTGTGCTTGTGTCCCCTCTTGTTATCCCTCTGTGATAAATGAACAAAATCGTGAAAAATATAATGTGCTTTTTAAAAGCTCCAGCTCGAGCTACAACATGACAACATCCCAGAGGCAAAGTGGGGAAGGGCAGTGAGGCAGGGTGGCCAGGCGGAGGCGCCAGAGAGCACGGCCTGAGCCAACCCACTGGGGGGCGCTCCCAGGAGCCGGTGGGGTGGTGTGTGAGCAGCTGTTCCAGACCACCCAGGATGGATGGCAGTGCGTGCACTGGAAGGGATGAGCAGCAGGTGTTAAGAGTCAGGCACCAAGGCTGGGAACCGCGGGTCCCGCCGGAGCGGCTGGACCTTGGGTCGGCACCTCCCCATCTTCCCGTGCACTTTCCCCTGGAAGTCTTGCAATTGGCTTTGCGTTTCTTCTGTAATTGAAGTGATCAATGAACCCAGAACCATGTTTTAGTGAACCAGCAACTGGTTTGCGGGAAAGACTTGTGCTGTCAAGGGCACAGCCTAAAGCAGCCCCGCCCTGGCCTCTCAGTCCCCGGGATGCTCGTGGACTCGTGGTCAGCATGGTACAAGCCCCAACAGGCAGAGGCCTCCGCACCAGAGGAGAACCCATAGCAACTCAGACCAGCTCCCGGAAGGCTAGCCTGAGAGATCTGCTGCAGGAAACCAGCACCGTCCTGAGCACTGGGCGCTGACACGGCCCCAGCAGAGACAGGCAGCACTCAGACCACTGACATGCACGCCACTGGCAGCCAGTGTATCAGGGTGATGTGGGGTGGGCAGCTGCCCCCGCAGGGACGGCCACAAGCTGCCACGGAGGTAAGGAGGTCCTGGAAGAGCAGGTGGCACGGCCCGGGGGGCTGCCGGGACCGGTGAGAGGGGGCACTCCGTGCAGGACGCAGTGCCACCTGACCTCCTCGGGACGTGTAGACCTCCTAGGACAGTGACCGCCAGGCCTCACTCCAGCACTGTCACTCAGATCCCAGAGGGTTCCAGAGTCCCTGACCGTCCCGGCTCGAACATCCCCGAACCAAGAGCCCCGACGTCCATCAGATGCTCAGGCTCCCAGCCCAGAAGCCCGAGAGGCTGTCCTGGCCACCCAGGTGCAACTGCCCCTGCCCTGCGTCCACTCAGGCAACCTCCCCAGGGGCAACCACCCAGGGCCAGAGGTGGAGAAAGGCCAGCCCGGGGGCCTAGACAGCTTGGTGGGTTGAGCACCAACTCCGTTTCAGCTCCGGTCATGATCTCGGGGTCTTGGGATCCAGCACCACCTCTCCCCCCAACCCTGGTCAGGCTCTAAGCTCAGCGGGGAGTCTGCTGGTCTCTCTTTCTCCCTCTGCCCCTCCCCCCACCCACACTTGCTCAGTCACTCCACAAATAAAATCTTTTGAAAAGCTAAAGTAAAATACAAAAGAAACACCAGCCTAATACCAAATGTGCCCTAGTGCAGCTGCCCAGCCCCGGTGGTCAGGGGTCACAGCGGCCTTTGTCCAGGCAGTGGGAGTCCCCAAACCTGCCAAAACAAGGTCTACACAGAACACACAATGCTGAATTGGGCGGGGGTGGGGGGACAGACAAGAAAACCTGCTTAAGCCTTTTATAGTTTAACTTTAAAAAGTCAATGGCATTTCTTAATCCATTAGCCCTCAGCCCACCCACGCGGCCCCCTGGTGTCCGCACACGGAAGCTCAGGCAGGACATCTGGTAGCAGGCCGCCAGGAGCCTCGGGACAGTCCCCCACAATGCGCATGAGCCCCTCCTCTGTGCCAGGCAACTCCTGGGCCCTAGGGCTGAGGCAAGGAGCGGGTTGGTAACCCTCAGTCCTGGCGAAGGCTGGCAGGGACAGTCATGGACTACTGTAGGACAGCAGGGCCATGACGATGCAGTGGGTGCCACATAGGACACACAAAGCCATTACATGAAGTGGAGCCTCCCCAAGGCCCCACTCAGCCCGAGGTGTGAAGAGCAGGGGCAATGGAGTGGACAGCTGTGAAAACAGCAGAGCAAAGGCCCTGGGGCAGGAACTGGCCTAAGACAGAGCCCTACAGTACAGCTGGGGGCAGGGGTGCTAGCATCCCTAACTCGCACAACCCTATACAGAGGAGAAGCGCTCCTTCACTACCCGGCAAAGCCCACACCAGGTCCTCGGCCACGGGAGCAGCTCCCTAGAGGCCAAACCGGCCAAACAACGGCCCATTGTGACCCCAGGGCGCTCCTGTGGGGAGGGGCTGTGCCGGGAACTCAGACAGGAGGCTGCAGGCAACCAGGCTCTCCCACCCCCTCCTGTGCCTCCGCCAGGCCCCCTAGCCCACACCAACTGCCGTCACACACGGGATTCCTCCGTCCCCAGACAAGCGGGTTTTCCAGAGAAACTTGCATTCAAACAGGCTCGCCTGACAAAAACGGGGCCTCGAAGGAACACACCGGACCGAAATAATCAGCTGGCCCGTGGCCGCCGGCACCCACTCTGCTGGGGGACAGGATGAAACGGTAAGCGGGCTTCAGCTGTAACTCCCTCTGATGGAGGACACACACTCTGGGACCCCGGGATCAGGGGACAAAGGGGTTCTCCTCAGGACCTGGCCAGGAACGGGTATGAGCGCTCCCTGTGCGCCCCAAGACTAACCAGGACAGAGATCCCTCACTGTCGCTCCTGGGTCACAAAGTCCAACTCCAGAGGAAAAGTAGAGGGCTTGGCCCAGACCCTTCCAGGATACAAGGGGCCCCAGGGAGTCTGGGGTGCCCAGGAAAGCTGGCAGGGCTGGCAGAAGCCACTTCCATAGGCCCACCCCCCCCCCCCAGCACCCAGCCTGCCCCCCTCCCCAGGCTTCAAGGAAGGGAGAGGCCCCTGGACAGCACCTTCCAGCGGCGGCGGGGAGGGGGCTGCCAGTGCACACAGCAAGCGGGCACTGTGGATGTCGGCCCGTGAACACGGCCGCCACAGGAGCCGGGAGACAGGTTCAGCGCCTCCCCAGACCCTTCACTGCCCACAGTCCACCCTGTTGGCTCTCCCACGAAACCACTGACGGGGCGGGGGGCGGGGAGGCCACAGGGTCAGCTGAGCATGAAGTGCTGCGCGCAGAGGTCGTCCTGCCGGCCCAGCAGACCTTGAGTGGGGATGAACTCCAGCGGTATGGACCCCTGGCCCTTCTTCTTCAGGTCCCGCTCGAACACCTGCAAGGGACAGGCAGATGATACGCCTGCGCCGCGAGGTCCCTGCACCCCAGCCACCCAGGCCCCCGCATCCCCCCAGCCCTCACCTCGAATGCTGTGAGCTCCAGCAGCGGGGCGATGCTGACCTCGGGCACAGACAGCGCCTGGTTGATGACGCTGGCAGCCTGGGACACCTCAGGGTGGTAATGTCGCTGGAGGGCCTGCGAAGCATGTGATGTCACCAACCCTGCCCCCCGCTCCAGACACCATCCCAGGCTCAGGTGGGGGGGGGGGGCGCGGTGGGGAGAGTGACGTGCCTGCCAAGCTCACCTGCAGCTCCCACAGCGAACTCTCCAGAGCTCGGCTCTTGGCGGGGTCCTCCTCTTCGGGGTCATAAGGGTCAGCATCCAGCTCTAGGAACGAGACCAGGCCCTGCTCCACAACCGGCCCCGTGTACTGGCTGCTGGGGGCAGGCCCCCCAGGCTCCCCAGTGCCCGCTGCACTCACCGGGGCCCAGGGGGCGGTGCACAAGGACACGGCAGGCAGGATGCCGGCGCAGCAGGTTACAGATGAAGGGCAGGACCATGAGCAGGGCCTCGGGGGGCGCCGTTAGGGCCAGGCGGGACAAGCGCTTGGCGAAGGCAGCCACCAGGTAGGCAGGCAGATGGCTGGGCAGGACGGTGGGTGTGAGTGAGACCCCCCACCGCCCAGCACCCCAGTCCCCGCTCTAGGCCTCAGCCCCCGCCCCAGCACTCACGAGGACGACAGGAAAAGGTCGGCCAAGTGGAAAAACCGGGCCCGGTACTTCACGTGAAAGACAGACGGGTCCAGGAGACCATAGAGCTTCCGGTAGAAATCGGGGTACTCGCTGGGGGAGGGGGCATGTAAGTGAACAGCAGGCACGGGAGTGGAAGCACACAATAAAGAGACAGAGTAGCTTCCAGGGGCTCCGTCCCCTCTCCCGTGCTTCTCCAGCCTGACCCCCACCACTGCCCCCGGGGCCAGCCCAGCCCAGATGAGCACTCACAGGTTGTGCTGATGAATCAGGATAAAAAGTCCGTTCAAGGCCAAGAGACTGATGGCTCCCCCTGTGGACACATGTGCAGCTGTGAAGCCCCGGCCCGCCGTACCCCTCCAGCTGGGGCATGAGTCCAGCAAAGCTGGAGGCCACCAGCCCACAGACCCAGCTTCCCCTGTCCAGCCCGGGAGGGAGGGCAGGGTCCTGAACTGCCAGAACCCAGACCGCAGCAGACACGTGGGAGCTGGGCACTCACCCACGTCATAGGCGCGGGTAAGGAAGTCAATCATGAGGCTGGGCTGGGCCAAGTGCGGCAGGATGGAGTCGTGCATGATCACCAGCACCTTCTTGTAGAGACTGAGGGGCAGCTGGGGGAAAGCAAAAGGTGTGGGCGCACCTGCCCTACTCCAAGAACCCTATGAGCCAAGGGGCCCATCCCACCCCTACCTTATGCTTGAGAAAGCCGAGCCACATCAGTTGGAAAGCCTTCCTGTGCTCCTACAGCAGCGGGGGCGGGGGGGGGGTGTCAGGCCTGCACACAAGGACACAAGGCACCCACCCCAGTCCCCTGCCCTCAGAAGGGACACTGCCCATACTGCCTCCCACCTTGCCCTGTGGGAGGAGAAACTCACAACCCCAAATCCAAGAAGACACACTTAATGACTGAGCCACCCAGGCACCCCAAATAAATAAAATCTTAAACAAACTTAAAAAAAATTAGAAGAACTCTTAATCTCACAAAACAAACTGGGGGTTGCTGGGGGGAGGTGAGGTTGGGAGAGGGGGAGGGGGTTATGGACATTGGGGAAGGTATGTGCTATGATGAGTGCTGTGAAGTGTGTAAACCTGGTGATTCACAGACCTGTACCCCTGGGGATAAAAACACATTATATGTATTAAGAACCAGTGTGCCTCCCCCATCCTGGCCCCGGTCCCTGTGAGGGAACCCCACGACTGCCTAGGCCAGGGGAAGGGCAGCTAGTCCTCTTCCTGTCCCACACACGCTGCCTCTGCCTGAAAAGAGCATTAGTCCCAGGGAGGCCCCCAAGCCCTCTGGAGCATCTCACCTTCAGATGAATGACCTTCCACGAGCGCGGCAGCTCTGTAAGGAAGGCAACAGTCGGCGGACGGGCGGGAGAGGGGCAGCCCACCTCGTGCGCCTGCCTACCCGCCTACCGTCCAGGATGCCCACTGAGGATGCTCACCCTCGTGCTTCACGTAGAAGCTGGAGATCCCACGCTCCTGGCAGGGGAGACTCACAGATGACAACAGCGTGAAAGCGTTGTTCCAGAACGTGAGCGGCACCTGCAGAAGGCCTGGCCTGAGCACGGGCATGGCCACCGCCTACCCATTCCCCCAGCCACATGACCCAGCCAGCTCACCTCTGGGTGCCTGTCAGTGATGCGGCCCACGATGTCCGTGGCTGCTTTCATCGTGTGGTAGCGGATGTCATCGTGCTCCAGGTACTCCCGGAACCGGGCCAGGAGCAGCGAACAGTCGTCCTCCGGAGAGAGCAGACCTTCCACCACCGCCTAGATGCCGCACGGGGAAGGGGGCCTCAGTGTGTCAGCCCACGGCCAAGCGACCACCCGAGGAGACCACCGAGCTGGCAGGCTCACCCTCTGCTGCATGGGAGGGTCTGGCAAACGCACGACACTCACCAACCACCTGCACCAGGCCCCATCCCAGCTCTGGCCAGAGGTTTCTGTGTCCTCCCGCCCCAACGTTCCCCACCTTGAAGAGCTGGCGAGGGAACAGATAGTAGCCGTCCCACTTCGGTTTCTCCAGGGGGTGAGCTCCTTCCAGCTGCACAAACTTCATGAGTGTGCTGAGAGCCAGCTCCTGGGGACAGAGGGGAGCAGAGTGGCCAAAAGGGCCCCGACCATAGGTCACGCCCGCTGCCGGCGAGGCCACGGAGCTCCCCCAGCACGCGAACCCAAGTACGCCTGACACAAGTACCAGGACAGGAATAACACTAGGCATCAGAACTCCAACCACACGGGACGTGAACGCGGCCTCAGGTGGGCCCAGGAACGGAGGCGTAGGCAGCCTCAGCCCTGTGTCGGTGCCTGTGGACAGCCTGGTGCAGGGACCGCGGGGGAGGTCAGCCGAACTCACCTTGACCTCGAAGGAGGAGTGAACCAGGAGCTCCTGGAGGCGGTTGAGGCAGCTGCGGTAGCGGTGCCGCATCCACACCTTGTACTTGCGTGTAGCTCCCTGAGAGCCTGCAGGGAGCCCCAGATCAGCCCACCCCGCCCACCACTTTCCACCCCTCCTGCCCTGCCAGGGACACTGACCTGGGATGGGAAGAAAGAACCTCCTCCTTCCAGGGCATGGTCTGTCACCCCTCACTGGACCCCAAGAAATAAGTGACCCAGGATGGTGAGGTGTGGTGCACCTTCACCAGATGCTGGCCATAAAGGCGGACGCTGTGGTCACCTAGCTGCAGGGCGGTCTCCGACGCCGCCCCCAGCACCATCCTCCTCCTACCCCGGGCCCGCGGAGCAGCTTGGGGGCTGAGTCTCCTCCGGCCCTCCCAGAGCCTCAGCCCGGCAGCTAGACCCCAGCCTAGGGCCCTGGGGGACGCTCACCCGCCATGACCAAGTCCTCGGACGGCAGCTGGCCCACAAACAGCTCTCCCCGCTCCAGCAGGGCCCCGAAAAGGCGGCTGCACGCGCGCACCGCCTCCTGGGTCTCCTCGTGGTCCTCGGACTGCAGGAACAGGCCGGTCGCGGGCGCCCCGACTTCGGCCCCACGCCTGACCCCGCCCTCGCCCGCCCACCCGAGCCTTCGGCCCGCGCCCCCCCCCCCCCGACCCCTCCCCGGCCTCCGACCCCGGGACACCGGCGGCCGCGACCCGCGCGTCCCCACCTGCAGCACCGCCAGGATGTCGAACACTGCGTTGGCCTCGCCGCGGCTCGCCAGCACCGCCTCCAGCAGGCGGCCCAGCGATCGGCGCACGCCCTCGGGGTCGGAGTCCCGCTCCATACCGCTGCCGCCGCCGCCCGCGACAGGAACCTGAACTCGCGCGCCCGCACTCAGCACCCCCGCTGACGTCACCTCCTCGCGCCGGGGGACTCCTGCACGCGGCAGCCGTCGCCCGGCCCCCGCTGTGACGTCACCTCCCCGCGCCCGGGGTCTCCAGCTCGCGGCCGCAGCCGCCCGGTCCGCGACGTCAAAGCTCCGCGCCGCCGCCGTCATCGCGATGCGTCCGGCCAGGAGGCGTGCGGCTGGCTGGCATGGCGCTCTTCCACGTCGCGCGGTACTCGGGCCCCGAGGCGACCGGAGCGGAGACCGAGGCGGACGGCCGGGCGCGCGCGCTGCTGGAGCGGCTGCAGTGCCGGGCCCGAGAGCGGCAGCAGCAGAAGCAGCCGCAACAGCAGGCGGCCGCACGAACGTCGGAGGCGGCGGGGCGGCGGCGGCGGCGACCGCGCCGACCGCGGAGGCGCGAAGGCAGCGGAGCGCCGGGGAGCCCGCACGCGCCGCCGGGGAAGCGGCGTAAGGTGGAAGGCGAGAACGCGCGCGCAGGTGGGGCCGGGCCGGGCGGGAACGAGGGCGCGGCGGTGCTACCGGAGTCCGCGGGGTGCTGACGCGCTGCCCCCGGGCCCGCTTCTGCCGCGCAGGGAGCAGCGAGGAGGCGCCGGGCGAGAGCGGCGCGGACGCCGAGGGCGCGGGGCCGCCGGAGCACCCAGGCGGACGGCCCCGGGGAGAGGCGTCGGGGCCTCCAGCCCACGCCCTGCTGCTCGGGGGCTTTGGAAGAAGCAGGGCGCCCAAGGTGAGCGACCCGGGGTGGGAAGGGAAGCTTTCGACGACTTTGCTTCATCCTGGAGCTGGGTTTGGTGGCTGTCGCCAGTCCGGCCCGTGCTCGTGGGGTAGCGCGGAGGCCCGCGCCTGCGACTGAGGAGGGTCCTTAAGTAGAGGAAGAGTCTTCCCCCCCCCCCCCCGTTGTGTGGCCTGTAATTTCCCTTTTGATTGTTCAAGCCCTGTGCAAGCTCAGTACTTCTGCGTTTAGTTGTAAGAAAGCGTGATTTTGTGAATACAGTTAAGCGGATTTGCAGTTGTCACAGTTGGGTCTTAAAGTAACCTAAATTATCTGGTGTGTATGGATAAAGAGTTCCTATCCCATGTTCGCCCACTTGGTAAAGAAAACGAGTTTCTGGTGGGCTCTCAAGTTAGTCCTTTTTTATTGTGGTGGAGATTTTCAGTAAGTAAGTACCGAACAGAAGGGCTCTGGGATGACCGTGACTGCGGGGAAGGAAGCGGCGGGCTTGCCAGGGTGCGTGGGGCACCTTCACATCTGTGCCCGCGTGGAGGTCTACCTTGAGCTGGGATCAACCGGAGTAAGATGGACGGCGGAGGTGAGCATCACTCAGAACGCGGGAGGCACCAAAGCCCTGAGGCAGCTGTGAGCTTCAGTGTGTAGGAACAGAGGTGTGTATGGCTAGTGCTCACAGTGATTGGAAATGTGGTTGGGGGCAGGTGAGTCTCATGTCCCGGAGAGCTTTGCAGGCGCACCTCTGGTGTGGACGTTATCCAGAGTGTGAGAGGAAGCCCCCACCCCTGGGGGGGTTTGCTCAGGGGAGCGGCACTTTCTTGTGCGTTTTTAAATTCCTTTAAAGGTTGTGTGGAAGCTGGGGAAGGGGAAGAGTAGGGAAACTAGTTAGAGTGGTCGGCCTGCCTTGCTGTGTCCTTGTCAGCTTGAGTGACCCAGAGCTTGGTTTCTGCAGGTCTTAACCGCCCTAGCCCCACGGATCCTGGAGTGTTCACCTGGCCCCTTTCTCTTTACGGTAGGTCCAGCCTTTCCTGCCTTCGTGGTTGGCTGAGCCCAGCTGTGTTGGAAAGAGTGTCACTGAAGACTCGGTGCCTATCGAGCACATCCCCGCAGTACACCCCAACATGCAGAAGAAATTGCGCGCACATGGCATCTCGTCCTACTTCCCAGGTGCCAGGGGCTGGGGCGGGCACGCCTTCAAGAGCGTCTGCACCAAGAGCCGCACAAGGCCACAGTGCAGCAGCTGTGAACGTGGGCTTCTAGGCATGTCCGGCTTCAAGTGCCATCTGGGTTTTTGGCATCTTTGGCCGCCGGGCCTGATGATCCGAGAGGCTCTCGTGCCGTCTTGGAGTGCGAACGGCCTAGAGATCGTTGAGAAGGAGCAAGGCTACTCGTGGCTTCGGCGCCTGTGCTGATTCTGGGTATTCGTGCACTTTGTGACTTGCGTTTCCTCCTTCTTTGTCCAGTCCAGGCAGCAGTGATCCCTGCCCTCCTGGAGAGCACAGCCAATGGATTTCTGGTGGCCAGAGGTGGCTACCGGCCCAGAGACCTTTGTGTTTCCGCCCCGACAGGCAGCGGGAAGACTTTGGCCTTTGTCATCCCCGTGGTACAGGTCAGTGTAAGGACCCCCGCCCTCCGAGGGGGCTCTGCAGGCAGGGAGCCGGCTTTGCTGACAGGGTGGCTCTCGTCCCCCTCCCCCCCAGGCCCTGCTTGGTCGAGCTGTCTGCCAGGTCCGTGCCTTGGTTGTGCTGCCCACTAAGGAGCTGGCCCAGCAGGTTCGTGCACCCTACGCCTCGGGTCAGACCTAGGACCTGTGTCACTGTGCTGCTTCATACCAGCGTGGTGACAGCCGCTTCTTCTCCAGGTGAGCAAAGTGTTCAACATCTACACAGACGCCACACCTCTGCGTGTCGCTCTAGTCACTGGGCAGAAGTCGCTGGTCAAGGAGCAGGAGAGTCTCGTCCAGAAGACGTAGGTCCTGGGGGCTAGGGGCTCCTCCGGGAACAAGGAGCGGCTGTCTGAACCCTGTCAGCAGGCTCCCTGTGGTGTTGCGGGGTTGGTGTGGGGCCCTTGACTGAGCCACTTTGCTCCTCAGAGCAGACGGCTTCCGCTGCTTGGCTGACGTGGTGGTGGCCACCCCGGGCCGCCTGGTGGACCACATCGACCAGACTCCAGGATTCAGCCTCCAGCACCTCCGCTTCCTGGTATGCTGCACCCCAGAGGAAGGCCGGGGTTTGGAGCCGGTCCTGGCCTCAGCCACCTGACACCAGGCCTCCTGCTTCCCCAGGTCATCGACGAGGCCGACCGCATGATAGACAGCATGCACCAGTCCTGGCTGCCTCGGGTGGTAGATGCAGCCTTCCCGAGCGATAGTGCCAAGGACCCCTTTGTCCTACTCCAGAGGCGGCAGCCCCAGGCCCCCACCGCCGCCAGGTACCTGAAGCTGAGCCCTGCCCTGTTCTCAGTGCAGCCGCCCGAGCACAGCCCCATCAGGCATCCTCTCTGTCTCTGAGACCAGCTCAGCCTCAGGCTGGTCTGGTTTGTTCTGGGGCGGTCAGTCTGGGTAGGGGGGGTGGCCAGGGCTCTGTCGCTTAGTTGGCCAGGCTGAGACTCCTGTCCCACCACTCGCTCCCCTTTCAGTATCTCTTGTCCTCAGATGCCCCTGCAGAAGCTGCTCTTCTCAGCCACCCTGACGCAGAATCCGGAGAAGCTGCAGCAGCTGGGCCTCCACCAGCCCTGGCTCTTCTCCACAGGGCTGGCACGCAGAGACCCTGGAGACAGTGACGCAGACGGGGACTCAGGCGGGAAGTACGCCTTCCCAGCGGGACTCTCGGTGAGTGGGGCAGGCAGGGGCAGGAAGCGGGGGGCAGGCAGGGGCGGGAAGGGGGGGGCGTGCAGGGGCGGGAAGAGGGGGGCCGCTCAGGTGCTTGGGGCCTGGCCAACCCTGTGCCATCCCCACAGCACCACTACGTGCCCTGCAGCCTCCGCACTAAGCCACTGGCCATCCTGCACCTGATGCTGGAGAAGAATTTCTCAAGGGTCCTGTGCTTCACCAACTCCCGCGAAAACTCCCACAGGTCAGGCCCTAGGAGGTGCAGGGGGAGCAGAGGGGAGACGGGCTCCAGGCCCTGCCCACTTGGTTCCTTCTGGCTCTTCCCACCCAGGCTCTTCCTGCTAGTCCAGGCTTTCAGAGGCGTGACTGCGGCTGAGTTCTCCTCCCGCTGCGGGCCCGGTCAGAGGAAGGCGGTCTTGAAGCAGTTTGAGCAGGGCAAGATTCAGCTGTGAGTGCCTGCAGAGAGGGGCAGGGAGGGCTCAAGCCAGGTAGCAGCCTGGGCTCTCCGAAGGGGGCTTTCCTGCGGGAGACTTGGCT
The DNA here is from genome assembly GCF_922984935.1 of Meles meles. NCBI lineage: Eukaryota > Metazoa > Chordata > Mammalia > Carnivora > Mustelidae > Meles > Meles meles. The sequence continues at coordinate 20,352,528 of NC_060077.1, read as the reverse complement.
CCTCAGCGTGGAGGCCTCCCCAGCAGGCCCAGGCAGGGTCATGGGCACAGGGCGTTGGGGGCTCCTGGCCTCAAGCAGGGCCCGTCCACAGCCCCCGGTGTCCCCCAGCCTCATCAGCACAGACGCCACCGCTCGAGGCATCGACGTGCAGGGCGTACAGCTGGTCATCAACTACGACGCCCCCCAGTACCTGCGCACCTATGTGCACCGGTGAGGGTCCCGTGGCTTTGGAGGGAGAATCCATGGAGGGAAGCCCCGTCCCATCGGACCCCTGTGCGCCACCGTCCTGGAGGTAGTTGTGCTTGGTTTCAGGGTCGGAAGAACCGCCCGCGCTGGAAAAACCGGACAGGCCTTCACACTGCTCCTCAAAGTGCAGGTCTGTCTGCTGGAGTCTAACCGGGGGGCTGGGGCCTCTGCTGGTAGCACTGCTCGTGGAAAACGGGACCCCTTTCGTTCATTGCCCTGCAGGAGAGGAGATTCCTCCGCATGCTAGCGGAAGCTGGGGTGCCAGACATGACGCGGCATGACGTCCCCAGCGAGCTTCTGCAGCCGCTCGTCCCACGGTACGAGGAGGCCTTGTCCCAGCTGGAGCGAGCCGTCAAGGTGAGGGGCCGAGGCGTTCCTGACGCACGTCTCATGTCTGGGAAGACCAAATAACAGCGTGTGGGAAGGGGAGAGGGTGGGAGGGGCACCTGGCCTTGGGAGGAGGGCTGGGGCCAGAGTTGCCCCAGAGGGACTGCTGCTGCTGCTACTAGTGGGGGTGGGGGAGCCTCAGGGGCAGGGCAAAGGTGGCGCCACAGGGCCTTTGCCTCTCCCTGCCGCAGGAAGAACGAAGGCAGAAGGCGCCCTGACGGGCTCGGGGGACAGGCGGGCTGAGCAACCCTGCAGAGCGGACCCTTCCACCCTGTGCCCTCTGCTGGGCTCAGCCACTTCCTTTCCGGAAAAATCCTGAGCAGCAGCTGCTGGATACGGAGCAAAAGACAGATTCCTTGGATTTCAGAGGGAGCAGCCAGCTCCCTCTGAAAGGGGAAAGCTCCCTCAGAAAGGGCCTTCATCCCCCAGCGCGCTGCCTCCTCGTGCCAGGCCCCAGATACGGTCGCTGCAGCAGGCCTGGCACTGGGCAAGCTCAGGCCCAGGTGACACAGTCACCGGGCAGCCTCTGCCCAGGTCTCGTGAACCTGCTCATGTTACTGCAGAACTGACAGGGAGGCATCTGGGACCTCGGGGTGGCCTCAGGATGTCTGCCACCATGAGCCATTCCCGGCGCTGTCACGGCTTCCACACGGGGCACAGCACACCACACGGCTGGGGGTTCTCCCCATGGGGATGAGACTAACCTCACCACCCACCAGGACATGCGTTGTGAACATAACGGAAAACAGGCTTCAGAAGCACTGACCCAGCATTTGTGTAGATTTTTGTTCTCAAAATTGCATGCTGATATTAAAACAAACTTGAAAAACCAGGATGGAGCGGTGGTGTCTGGTCTGTCCTGAAAGCATGCTCTTTGCTGCGGCAGGGTAAGGTTCAGAAACACAGCCGCATGGTTGCTTGTGGGGCCGTGGGAGGGCATAGGAAACATCACGCTCAATGGCCACAGACCTGGATGGAGAGCAGCCTTCACGTGCGACCAGCTTACGTCCCCAAACATGGGCTGCTCGTGGCCCATCTGCTCCCACCCCCCTCACTGGGGCCTTGCTGGGTGTTGGAGCCTGACCAGGCTCTGCATCCGGGGGGGGGGGGGGCAGTGGTCAGGACCCACTCCTGGGGCACTACCGCCACAGACACACCAAGCTGCCTGCTGGTGGGACAAGCTCTCACTACCCCGAGGAACCCCGGGTTCGCAGAGGGCGGCCTTCATCCCGGGCTTCCTTGCGGACATCCCCTGGACTCTGGGAACCCGAGACCAAGCTGACGGGAGGGCCTGTCCCACCGGCACAGCGAGGCGTGCGCTTACTGCTGTTCTGTGTGTTACCTGTCGCGTCCACTCCCGCATGACGACTGCTGGTAGAAACTGTTCAGGAAGGAGGGAGCCGGATACAACACGCTCCAGACTCGGAAACACACATCCCGGACATGGATGCGTGCATGCGGACAGCTATCTGGACTCCGCGATAGCTAGTCTTCAGCTACTTTTCAGCTACCCCGTGACCTTTCGCTGTCTCACTTCCTTATTCTCGATTTCCTGAGTCGTCTTAACTGCAGTCACTCCTACTCTACTCTCACATCTGTGGGGCAGTAACGACTCTAATCGGCGTTGGTCCTTCATATGCTTACCGTCGCTAACATGCTCTTCTCCTTTGTCTTACATACGTATACAGAGATAGGTATTTTTCTAAGTTTTACTCATTTATTCGACAAAGACACAGCGAGAGAAGGAACACAAGCAGGGGTGAGTGGGAGAGGGAGAAGCAGGCTTCCCGCTGAGCAGGAGGCCCATTCTGGGGCTCCATCCCAGGACCCCAAGAGCATGACCCATGCCAAAGGCAGACACTTAGACTGAGCCACCCAGGTGCCCCTCCTTTGTTCCGTATTTTACCATTTCAGGAATATTTTAAAATTCTGTATTTTTATTTAAATTCAGTAAGTTAACATACACTGTATTGTTAGTTTCAGAGGTAGAACTCAGTTACTCAGCAGTTGCATCCAACACCCAGTGCTCATTCCGCCACAAGCCCTCCTTCATGCCATCCCCCGTTACCCCAGCCACCCACCACCCCTCCAACAACCCTCAGTGTGCTTCCTATGATTAAGAGTCTCACGGTTCGTCTCCCTGATTTTATTTTTCCTTCCCGTCCTCTGTATTCCTTTGTTTCTTAAATTCTGTATATGAGTGAAATCACATGACATTTGTCTTTCTCAGACTGATCTCACTTAGCACGATACCCTCTAGTTCCATCCACACCGACGCAAACGGCAAGAGCTCGTTCTTTCTGACAGCTGAGTGATACTCCATCGTCTATATGAACCACATCTTTATTCACTCATCTGTCGATAGACATCTGGGCTCTTTCCTCAGTTTGGTGATTGTGGACATGGCTCCTGTGAATGCTGGGGTGCACGTGCTCCTTCGGATCCTTACTTTAGGGGCAGCCACTGCTGGCTGTGTCTCCCCGTCCACGTGGCTCTCCTGCGAGCCCATGCTTCCTGTCCCTGGAGCCCCTTGTGAAAGGCTAACGACCTGCACAGGGCTTGCATTTGTGGGGGCTGCTTGTGGCCCGCTGTGCCTCCGCGCCCCCCACCCCGGGAGGCTACACTGCAGCTGTGGTCAGGGGGCTCCCCACCTTCAGAGCAGGACTCCATTTCTGCCGCGGGGCACACGCCATCCGTCTGCGCCGTGAGCAAAGAGCCAGTGAGAAGCTCAGCAAACAAGGTAAGAGTAAAAACCTCCCCGAGTGCCCATCCCTCCGAAGCTGGCAAACTTGCGGGCACTAAAAGCACAAGGTTGAGTGTGTCATTTTCTGGAATGTCCTCAGTCACCGAGATCTGTCAGCGCTGACACCACGGAAGCACACGTGGCTCCGTGTTCCACGTTCCTTCTGTGCGCTCCTGTCTGCACAGATCGCCGTCTGGGGCAGCGGTCCCCACCTGGCCTCAGAGAAACGTCGTCCTTGTTTTTAAGACACTGGAAGGCTTGCTCATTTTGTTTCGACACCGTGGTCTGGGAAATGTGTGACATTTCAGGAGATGCCCGGAGCAGGTCTCCCAAAACACACCGTCTTCCTGTCGGCCCCCACCAGTTTCTACAGCACACGCTCACAAGTGGAAACACTTATAAATGCTCCTGGACTTGTTTCAACATGGTGCCTTTCGATACTTTTCTTTGGGTTTAACCCAACTTGTTACTCACCACCTAAAGGATATTTTTTATTTTATTTCCTTTCTTACTTGTATCCTCCTTATCCACAAACGTATAAAAAGTTTTTTCTGTTAAACATTTCCTCAAATGTGTTTCTTCAATTCAATTTTAAAATTCTTCAATAAAGCAGGTCAAATCCGGGGACAACAAACAGTGCTCTTCGTCTGTGACACAGAAGCCCACGGAGCCTCCCAGCCTGGGCCATGCCTCCGAAGAAGGTACAACCAATTCCTACCCAACCTCCCAGCCCCGCCCAGCCCCTGGCTTCAGACGGGGACTGTGCACTGGAGCCCAGGCTCACGACGCTCTCCCCGGCTGGCTCTCCCAGGCAGCCGCAAAACCAGCCTCTTCCTAATTCCACGCACCCTTCCTGCGAGTTGACCTGTGCTCAGCCACCAAAATGCCCCTGATTACCTGGTGCAGCCCTGAAGGGTTAACCAAGAATTAAAGACAAATTAGTACCCAGCTGTCTTTCACAGAGGGATCCCCTCTGTGCTGGTTTAGCCTTCCCATGCATTGTTAACTTCTGCTTAAGGCTACCAATTCTTAGGGTAGGGGCCAGCCAATTTTCAGATAAGTAAGTGATAAAAGGCTCTTGAGAAACACCAAAAACCTAGCAAAATGGAGAGTGCTCACAGGCCATGATGCAAACCCCAAGACCGCAGCCCTTACAGCCTGCCTGACGTGCAGCACGTGGCTCAGGGACCATTCACACTTCCGTGGCTGCTGCTGTTCAACTAGACACAGGCAAGCCTCCCGGGTGGGTGAACAGACACCGGGAGCCGCAGCCCTTGGTGAGGGAGGGTGCCGCCCAGGGTCAGGCTGCTGTCCTTGGTACCAGCCAGCCCCTCCCCACACTAGGCAGAGGAAGACAATCAGGCAAATGCAGGAGACTCTGCCACACAACCCGCCAGGGCCACGAGCCCAGCTCATCCACCACCCACCAGCCCGCGGTTTTTCTAAAGCACGCAGGGAATTATAGACTACATCCCAAGCCATCAAACAAAGAAAAATTTAAAAAATTAAAAATTAAAAAATTAAAGCTCAAAATTAGGGGCGTCTGAGTGGCTCAGTGGGTTAAAGCCTCTGCCTTCGGCTCAGGTCATGATCCCAAGGTCCTGGGATCGAGCCCCACATGGGCTCTCTGCTCCGCAGGGAGCCTGCTTCCTCCTCTCTCTCTGCCTGCCTCTCTGCCTAGTTGTGATTTCTCTCTGTCAAATAAATAAAAAAAAATTAAAAAAAAAATAAAGCTCAAAATTATAAGAAATGTTTTGATTGTAAGGAGCAGATATCCAGCACACCCCCAAATATTTGAAAATAAGTATTAAATAAAACCTTTACAGTGTAAAACCTTTGACAAGAATTCCACGTTAGACATACGTGTCTCCATACAGAATGGGTAAGGGGCCCTGTCTACAAAGTCATTAGCCGTGTCTGCACAGAGTCGTAGTTCGACACCTTCAAGAGACACACAAAACCTCCTAGAACCGCAAATCCCAGATTACGCTGCTGAGCGCGTCTCTGCTCATCCTGAAATCTGGACAGAAGTGACTGCGATCTCTGGCACCTGCCAGCTCACCCATTCTGTCACTCCTCGGGAAGGGCACACACTCCTTCCTGCCGTCCTTTGCTGCCTGCACACCTGCATGTTTCTAAACACAGGAGAGGGCACGTAAGTGCATCCAGATGGTGCAATAAAACATCGTTGAGTGTCGACTCAGTGTCGAGCTCCTGCAGCCGGCTTTCCTGGCTGACAAAAGGAAACCAGGCGATGTAGGAGGCCCTGGGGGGAGCGGGGGATACTGAGGGTCAGACCCTGACTGTGCTGATAGCTGGGTTTAAATCCTGGCTTTTCCTCCAATGGTCCACGTGACCTGGGATAAAATGCTTAGAACCACAGACACTTTTCAATTTGTCCAAATAAAGAACTCAGAAAGGCAATCTTCTTTTTTTTTTTAAATTTTTTTTTTTTTTAAGATTTATTTTTTTGACAGATAGAGATTACAAGTAGGCAGAGAGGCAGAGAGAGAGAGGAGGAAGCAGGCTCCCAGCCAAGCAGAGAGCCCGATGCGGGGCTCGATCCCAGGACCCTGGGATCATGACCTGAGCCGAAGGCAGAGGCTTTAACCCGCTGAGCCACCCAGGCGCCCCCAGAAAGGCAATCTTAATTGTTTAACATTATTTCATTATTTCAGCATTTCCAAGATTCTAACCACCCCACTTCTCTTCTCTGACTAAATCTATTTGGTGACTCTGCCCTGTCTCTGGCTTCAGGAACCCACCGTTGGGCTCCTCTCCCGCCTTTGACAGGTGCGGCCACCCCCATGTGAGACGCCATGTTGTACCCTCTGCAATGTGTACCCTCCGCGATGAGGCACGTTGTACCTCCCTTGGGACTAAGTGGATCTCCCCCCTCCACTGGCCCGCCCCCCACCTGTCCTGCAGTGCGAGGTCCTCCCCACGTGAGCGACTGCCCCCTAACTAAGCAGATTCACCTCTGCACCTGTATTTACTAGAATTAAGGAAATACACCTCACAGGGAAAACTAAGAATACCATTTCCATCCAAGCATCAAAGGGACCATCCCGAGCCCGTGAAGCCCCCTCACCCCCACGTCACCCCTGCTCCCAGGCTTAAACACAGCACAGCCGCCAGCAGGGGCATGGCACCCAGCAGAAACACTGAACAGAGGGAAACAGAGGGAAAGCAGCAGGAAGACGAGAAGGAAGGACAACAGCCAAGCCCCCGAGGAGCTGGACAGACAGGAGGACACGGAGAACTACCTCCCTGCTCTGGACCCTGAGCGGGCTGTGACAGAGACTAGATGGCTGCTTGAAAGACCCCTCCCATCTCGGTCTGCCGTCCTGACAAGTACAGTAAATGCTTCCATTTCCGATCCTCTCTAAATGGCGCCGCTGTCCTAGGTCCTCATGGCCCTTAGGCAGAATCTTACCAGCCTTATTTGCTCTTAGGGGCTGGCCCATCGGGGGGTCCGGCTGCTGTGAGCTTTGCGCAGGGAAGCCCTCCTGGCCCACAGGCTGGCCACCGCAGGGATGCTGGCGCGCTGCTGGCCGTGGGGCACGCGCAGCTGTCCGCACAGGACACACGGACGAGGCGCCGAGGGTGGTGGAGACCATGCAGAATGCCGCGGAGCGGCATCGTGGCGGGCAGCGGTGGCCTGTCCGGGAAGAGCTGGTGACTCCGCAGACCGCCGCTGGGCTCACGGTCTCTCCCGCCCCCCTCGGACCTTCAACCCGCACGTTACCCTGAGACCGGCACCGAGCACGTGCTCAGTGAGGAAGAAACTTCTCGGAAACGCGATCTGCCCCTCTGGGTGCCCGCAGGTGTGCAGGCGGCGACCAGAGAGCGGCCGGGCCTGGGGAGGGCTGGCCCGCCCCGCGGAGGGAGCCCACCGAGCACTCGCGGGTCTGCCCGTCCCCAGCCCGGCCGTACAGCTGCCGGCTCCGCTTCCGTCCGGGGAGGTAGGCAGCCGGCTGGGTCCTGCCCGCACGACAGGGACCATTGCTCATGCTGAGGGAGCCCACGGCTCCCCGGGCTGCACCTCAGCCGCGCTGCCCCGGAGCGGCCCCTGCCCACCAGCGGGCGTCTCGACGGCGGCCCCGCAACGGCCCGGCCGTGAGCACGCGGCGCCGCGGCGGTACGCGGACCAGAGGACACACGCGGGAGGGCCCCGGCTGGACGAGATCCGCAGAGCCCCCGCCCGGAGCGGGGCCGGGCCCGACCCTCTGCGGGGACAGGGCTGCAGCCGGACGCGCGCCACAGACGCTTGAGGGTCACTCTCGGGGTCGCGTGTCACAGCGGGGCCACGCTGGGGGCGCAGCAGGCGTGTCTGCGCTGCACGTTTTCAAAGCGGCTTTGTGACGGCCTTTATCTCACCTTCGCAGCCACCGCGGAAAGTCGTTTCTGGAGCCCAGAGGAGCCAAACCCCACCGGCAGCCCGGAGCTGGGCCCCCGCAGCACGCAGGCGCGGACGGCGGGACGGCGCACGGCCCCGTGCGTAGGCGCGGCGCGGCACTGCGCGCCCGGAGGCCCGGGAGGAAGGGGGGGGGCCTGCACGGCTCACTGCCGGCGCCTGCGCACTCCGCCGGTCTGCGCGTTTCTGGCCTCCCGCTTCCATCGATTCCTCGCGTCCTCGTGCCCACCACCGCGTGCCCTCGCCGGCACCATCTGCCACACGGAGCGCGCGCGCCGTGGAGGTGGCGGGAGCCAGTCACGGAGCAGGACCCAGGCGCCCAGTGAGAGGCGGCGGCGGCCGCTCGGGGAGAAGGGTCCAGGGCCCCCTCAGACTGGGGAGGAGGCAGAAGGTGCAGGTTCTTCGCCTGGGATCGGGAGCGCCCAAGCGCAGGTGCTGCTCCCTGACCAGGGAAGCGGCGTGGCGGGGCCGTGGATCCCGTCTCCCCTGCTCACAGCCCTCTCCCCAGAGGCAGACACCCCTTTCTAGGATTTTCTGTATACATCCAGGCATATAGGCCATAGCTCCACTGGGAGAGCATCCCACACGATTCCGCACTTCTCTATTTACTTAGCCTCGGCAGGACCCTTCCATGGTTCTACCTTGTTCTTGATGGCTACGCTCTAGGGCGCCTGCGTGGCTCAGTTGGTCAAGCGCAGTCTGCCTTCAGCTCAGGTCAGGTCATGAGCTCCGGGGTCCTGGGATAGAACTGCACCCATGTCAGGCTCCCTGCTCAGCAGAGAGCCTGCTTCTTCCTCTGCCCTTCCCCACTGCTCCTCTCTGGCTCCCTCAAATGAATAAAAAATCTTTTTAAGGGCCACCTGGGTGGCCAGTGGGTTAACCCTCTGCCTTCGGCTCAGGTCATGATCTCAGGGTTCAGGGATCGAGCCCCACATCAGGCTCTCTGCTCAGCGGGGAGCCTGCTTCCCCCTCTCTCTCTGCCTGCCTCTCTGCCTACTTGTGATCTCTGTCAAATAAAATCTTTTTTTAAAAAAATCTTTAAAAAAATAGCTACACTGTTTCACTGACTGTACATACCATAATTTATCCAGTTAGATTAGACCTTTGGAAGATTATTTGAGGGTATGGGCGATGCGGGCCAAGGACAGAGAAGGGAAGAACGCTGCCCGGAATCTATGGCAGAAGTCCCCCTCTTCTCTCCCCTGAACCACAGCCCCTAATCTGGGCCATGGAAAGCACGTTGGCAGAGGCTGACTGGGATCTAAGCAGCAGAGACCAGGCGGTCAACAGACCTGAGACCTCTAGAGCTGGCTGTGGTCAAGGGGCCTGCGGGACAGCCTGCTGGGTGTGTTTCCTGTTGAACCAAACTGAGATGCCCCATGAGCTGGAGGTGGCGGCAAACGAACCCCTGGGCTCAGATCCGGACCCCACGGCAGCCAGATAGCAGAACCACGGCACTAAGCAGCTGCAGCCCCACCTCCAGTGCCCACAGAAATACAGCCTGGGGCCAGAGGAGCACACCCTAGGCCTCCTGGCATACGTACAGTCGGCAAGGACGTGATCATACATAGGTCATGGTGGCGGAAAGGTTCAGAAATCACGATCTTCTCCGTTGGGAATAATCTACTGAGCACAGGTGGCAGAGGCTAAGAGATTTGCAAATGTCACAACTGCCTTGGGAGACGGGTACACAGGAGGAAAGCAGCGCCCCGAGGAGCAAAGTCACTGGCCCCAGAGGGCAGAGCAACACATCCACAGAGCAGGGGGGTCCCAAGCACCCCATCCTCTCCACACCAAGCACCTGGCAGGGACTTGGCAAAGGGTCCTAAGTGAGCTGACCCCGACTTCCCCCACCCAGATCTGCGGATGCAGGTGATGCACAGAGGAGCCTGCACGCTTGGCTTTGAGGTAGGGGGATGAGAAATGGGAGCCTGGGGCCACAGGTCCACGTGGCTCCCGGGCCCCCATTGCTGCAGTGGAAGACAAAAATAACCATAGATTTCCCAGGGTGCTTCTTAGCAGTGTATGAAATTGTACATTTTTAATTAAAAAGTGTATATGTTTGGGGGGCACCTGGGTGGCTCAGTGGGTTAAAGCCTCTGCCTTCGGCTCAGGTCATGATCCCAGGGTCCTGGGATCGAGCCCCGCATCAGGCTCTCTGCTCAGCGTGGAGCCTGCTTCCTCCTCTCCCTCTGCCTGTCTCTCTGCCTACTTGTATCTCTGTCTGTCAAATAAATAAAATCTTAAAAAAATAAAAAGTAGATGTTTTGTTACCAGCAACTTTTTTTTTTTTAAATATTTTATTTAAGAGCAAGCGAGGGAGTGGGCAAGGGAGGAGCAGAGGGAGAGGGAGAGACAAGCTCCAGTAGACCGTACTGCACACAGAGCCCGACGTGGGGCTGGATCGCAGAACGCAGAGATCACGACCCGAGCTGAAACCAAGAGTTGGACGTTCACCCAGGCGTTCCCAGAAACTTTTTTTTTTTTAAAGGTTTTATTTATTTGAGAGGGAGGGAGGAGAAGCACGCTCCCCATGGAGCAGGGAGCCCAATGTGGGCCTCGATCTCAGGACCCAGAGAGAATGACCTGAGCTGAAGGCAGACACCCAACCATCTGAGCCACCGAGGTGCCCCCAGAAACTTTTTTTTTTTTAACAAAAGGAAAAGTAATCAAAAGCAAAAGGGATGATAAAGCAGGCCGCCTGCTCAGAGGAGTGCTGGGTAGATTGCGTGTGAGGCCCCACCTGACCCTCCACCCGACCGGGAGCACCAGGTAACATGAGGACAGGGCGGCAGGGGCAGCGGTGTCCATACGTATCAGGTCATCCTCCGTCTCTGCAGGGAGCGCGCGGCTTTCCCTGAGAACCACCCCACACGCTCCACTCCTCCCACGGCGGGGGTCGGTCAGGAAAATCAAGCCCCTGCCTCCAACCCTGCGTGCCTTCCCGCTATTTTCTTCACACAAATCAAACAAAACTAGCACCTTATTTTAACTTGAATACTAGTTTTCTACAAAAGAGAAAACGAAAAAGCATAGAAAAAGGTCATTTTATTATACCTTTTGTTTGGTGGGATATCAGTGCCCTTTTTAAAACCCTACTATTCAAGTACAAATGGGTATGTTTACAAAGTATTTACAATTTCAGTCTTCTTCCTTTATATTTGAAACGTTGACAGCCGTGTGGTGACACAGGGGACAGAAAGTGGTGAAGACCGCCGGCAGGCAAGCCCCACCTCTGGGGCGTCACATGGGAAGAGCCCCAGCCCAGCCTCCTGGAAAACAGCCCAGCCTCGGTCAGAGCCGTCAGCTGCCCACGCCGCGCCGAAGGAGGGAGTAGGACAATGCTCCAGTGGTGCGCCTGACCGCCGGCCCCGCATGCTGTCCTGACTGGGGCGCCGGTTCTTGGGCCATGCGGGAGTCTGCGGACAGAACCACCCCACACTCGTGTGGAGCTCAGAAAGGACAGTGGACCCTTGACAGCAGAAGACGGAGAGAACCACACCCAGGGCGGAAGAGGTTTCCTGGAGCAGCTGGTGAGGCCAGCGGGGCCACCGGAGCATCTAAGTTGGACAAAAGCCAACCATCCGCCCTGGGTCCCACGTAAGCAGCCAGGGAAGGACGCGGCCTCGCACACGAGGGCCACTCATTCATGCATGGAGGCAGGCAGGGGCCGCAGGCCACAAACGCTGGCGCACTGGCTCGCTTCTGTCCCAGCAGGCGGCCCGAGCAGGGTGCGCCAAAGCGGGTGCAAATGGAGCCTCTTCCTCCTCCAGGCCAACTGCCAGCAATCCCAGAAGTGGGGGGCCAGGCATACCGGGCACAAATCACGCTGCACCTCTGCACATCGGGGTAGGACAGCAGAAGTCCCCGGCACGCTGTCCTCTCCTGGCGGCACGGGCATGCCAGAGGATGGTGGTGAGAACACACATCACAGCACTGCCTCTATACAAGTACAGCGAACTATCATGTTAAGTCCCTTCCATTTTTTTTCAACACTTGATTTTTGCCTTTCTCCAAATTTCTCACCCAGAGCTCAGTAATGAGCTGCCCCGTTGCTTCAGTAAATGCTGCCATGTTACCGTCCATGTAAATCAATGGGAAACCAAAACTACGGTCTGTGTTCCTTCATGCCACTCAAAGTGGTACACAGGGGAACACACAGAAAACGAACAGTGAGACTCTCAGAATGCCCACACAGACTCAACGTGACCTGATTTTCTGGACCCACAGCAGAAGAGAGCCACAGAGCCAGTGCACAGAGCGGGGAGCCCGATGCGAGCGTGGGCCTAGGGGAGAGCGTCCAGGTAAGCAGACGTCATTGGCCAAACACGCCCAATGCAAACACTTATATTAGCTCACTGCAGTGAAAAAATAAAACAGAAGCAAACACAGGGCCTCCTCTTTGTCCCTCAAGTGCGTCCCCAAATACTGCACAGAAGGTCCTCTGCTTCACATGGACCCACGAGGGAGTGCGTCCGCTCCCGGGCGCGACGCCGGCGTCACGAGAAATAGAAGTCTGGCTCACCAGCCCGCGAGGAAGCACTCACGACGCCCACGTCTGTCGGGGACCCTGCACCCTGTCCGCAGAGGCTGCTCCACTGTCAGCAGGTCCCGCCTGGGCTGGGCGGGAGAGTGAGGGGGTGGGGGTCCAACCCACACAGCAGTCCAGCCCCACAGCCTGAGATGGGAGCCTCACAGAGTTCGCCGGAACCGTTCCTGGGTGTTTCGTTCACACACGCGCTTCATCCGCCGGCCAGGAGTGTCCTGGACATGCTGGGAAGGACACCGCAGCAGCGCAGGTGGACCCGGTGTGAGCCCCACTGCTGCTCTTTGGAATGAAAATTCAGTCAGGGACGGTAAGCCTTCACATGGCCGGAAGCAGGTCATGAATGTGCCTGGAAACACCTCGGAGGAGGTAAAGAGAAAACCACACTGGCCGCCTCGGACCTGAGATGATCTCCCTCAGCCGACCTCTCTCCTCTCTGAGGACCAGAACGCGTGTTCAGGTAGGAGTACGGAACTAAGCAGAGGCGGACGCTGTCCAAGACCAGGTTTCAGGTCAAGAGCTCTCCTTTATGACTCACTGCCACTCCGCGTGGCCCCATGCAGAAACACTGCGCACACACGAGACCCGGCACTACGGCTCTGCAGAGACAGGAAGCTGAAACTGCCAGCAGCACCTCTGCCGTTGGTCACCGGACATGGGCACGGGGGCGCAGACCACGGCTCGCCGCCCCCCGCAGTGTTGGACGCAGGACAGTGAAATGATGACACTACTTTGTTTCCATTATAACCTCCCCGGGGCCGAACGCCTCCAACTACACCGTCCCACGGTTCAACAATAAATATCGTGCCCGCTCCTGACTCGGCGGTGGAGTGCCCAGAGGCCCGCCCCGAGGCCAGCCCGCTGCTGCGACTAGGGGCACGGGGGCTTGGCGGGCGTCTTCAGCCGGACGGCAGGGACTCGCATCTGCAGCTTGGGCTGCTGGCCGGGGCTGTCGGAGCTGGCTGGCACCTGGGCGGGGGCGGCGACGCCAGGGCTCTGCAGCTGGCCCGCCGCCGTTGGTACCACCTGCTGCTGCATGAGCTTCTGCTGCACCACCTGCGCGGTCGCCGTCACCGTGGGGATCATCTGCACCTGCTGCCCAGCCGCCGTCGCCTGAGTCAGGGTCACAGTCTGCGGGGAAGCCTGAGCCGAATGGTCAGAAAACACACACGGCCTAGTGACACGGCCGACTAAACGTTCTTGGGGGGTGGGGGTGGCTCAGAAGCCTCCTCAGCACAAACACTTCTGTGAGATGTGAGAACCACATGACGTATCATGGTACTGCCTCTGGTTTCCGACCACACAGAAGCAGGAAAGAGCCACTGAACGAAATCACTGCTGCTTTTGGCCAAAGGCTGACGGCTGGGGCCTGGGGGCAGCATTTGGCTTCTAGTGCGTTTGGTGCCTTGGAATCTACATGCCATGGGACTTTGAACAAAACGGTGTTTTGTTAAGGTGCTGCTTTACACAGCCACATTTTGCAGCAGTACATAAAAGGGCAGGAGCCAGACAGTTTGGTGACAACGGTCACTGCTGTCCCCAGTAGTACTGACACTTCCAGGACCAAAGTCACCGTGAGCAGACTGTTTTGTGTTTCCCTAAAACTAAGGCATGGGGGCTTCAGCTCGGAGGACGCATCTGAAATCGCCAGCCGAAGGAGAGATCCCACAGATGGACGGGCTCCTTTCGGACACCTGGCACTGAGTTTGAACTGGCTGCTCAGCTTGTATCCTGCCAGCCTAAGGACTAAGTATTGTCCCCAAATTAATCTCTTCTGAATTATGAACATCAAAAGTGATTCTCTGATAGTTAGTGTTCTACTTTCTCAGAGTGAAAACCAAAAACTCCCCTGATGGGAAACGTGAAGGTTACCGAAAAGCCCGTGTGGGACTCCCGGGAGGGCTGTGAGTCTGCAGGTCCTACCTGCTGGGAAGCAGAGGCGACCTGCTGGATGCTGGCCACGGGTGTCTGCTGCTGGACAACTTGAGGGAGTTTGGCAACCTTTGAGAAAACAAAACAAATGTAGAATTTACATGAACATGTGCACAAGAAGATTGTCCCCTCTCCTTCCTTCTCAGTTCTTAATACAGAAGTAGGAACAGACCGGGGGCCAGATGCCACCCCAGAGCGATTCTCTGTTTGCTGGCCGGAGCCCCTCAGAGCCTACTCCTGCGGAGGAGCGCCCACCTCCCTCATCTGCAGGCAGCGGGGACCGGCAGCTCGCCTGCTCTCATCCTTCAGTCACCGTTTCTCTTTCACCAGCAACCGCTCCGGGTTTACATAAGAGAACTACACCAAGGACAGAGTGACTCAGACTGACTCACGACAGTCCCCTCTTCAAGTCTGGGTACCGTTCCAGGAAGGCACCCTCACCAAGAAATGAGCTGGACCGAGCGGGGTTCAGCCCCGTTCCAACCACGTGCCAACATTTCAGGGCAGTTATCGTATCATCTTGCGGTGTTTTCCTCCAGCATGACGCGATCCTTGCTCCCAACAAACCTCTCCACACTACGCCGCCTGTTGCACGCGTCATCGCACACATACATGGCTGCCTCAACACGGAGAGACGATTCAGGCCCCGTGTCTACCCTGTCGGGGTGTCCAGAGAAGCACAACAGGTCCTGAGCAGCCAGCTGTTGGGGGCAGGGACACCCCCACCCGGGTCTCTAACTGGTAGAACAGGGTGAAAGTGAGGCTGCCCAAGACAGTTCTGCAGGAAATATGAATGACATGACATACTTGTGACAGACTCCGAGGCAGTGCTGGCTCCCACTGTAAAACCTGAAATCACCGGAAAGCACTTTCTAGTTCGCTGTAACTCAAATAAAAGTTGTGAACAGTATCTGCTAAGACAAAGAGAGCCCATGCCTGGAAGCTCTCAGCCCTGACGGGAAAGCAAGACTTGGCGAGTGGGAGCAGGACGCCCCTGCACAGGGTGGGCCGGCACGGCCACCCACGGAGGGAACTCCCAGTTCCAGAGCCAAGCAGAGGCGGGAACCCAGAGCAAGGAGCTGAGGCGCAGCAAACCAGAGGCCAAGGACCACTCACCAGCCCTGCAGCTGTGCCCATCACCCAGAGGGGTCTGCGAGGAAGTCAGCTCCCTGAGGGAGGCCCTGAGCTGCTGTGGGAGGGGCACAGGTTCAGGACCAAACTGACACTGCCTGAGACACACCAGCCCTCACGCCACAGCCGACGTGGCCCTGGCAGTGCCCACGGGCGCCCAGCAAGAGTCAGCCTTCAACCCAGACCTTGAAGCAATCCTAAGACAGGCTTCAAGGAGAACTGGTTCCCGAGAAAATAACTACTACAAAAATAAGCACATTTCCTGAGACAGCAGCGAAGACCCAAACTCCTTAATGTAAACGTAGCTAATAGTAGGGGATCTAATTAAAAAAGCAAAAATGGGGAAAAAACAGGAGAAACAAATAAATGCAGAAGCAGAGTGCGAGATGTCAATGCCTGCCTGTCAGTGACGGACACGGAAGGACACAGAAGTAACTGAGTAGTAACCAGACGCCCTGACAAGGGCACCGGCACCAACGTAAAGCAAGTCTCACACCTCCCACTCTGTTACAGAATCGCTGAGGGACGGGGCCCAGCTGCTGTGGGCCTGACACAGGGGTGGGGGGCTGTTGCCCCCGAGCTGGAGAAGTTCAGGTGCACATAGGTGTGGGACAAGGCACCCAAGAGGTCACGTAGCTTCAGGGACCTGTCCAAAGGCAGGCAGGACTGAGAGTCTGCAACGGGGCTAGCCATCGGCTGCAGCTGTGAACCTGGAGTCATAGGCCTCGGAGATGGACTGAGGCCTTGAGACTGGGGGAGACAAAAACCACCATAAAAAAGAACGAAAACGTTCAGCAAACTAGGTGAAAATTCTGACTCTACTGAAAGGTGATTTCAAAACTCAGACCTTGCAAAACAATCACATGAACAGGGATACAGCTGAACTTCCCTACATACCACCAGCCAGGGAGGCTGCGGCCCTAACCAGCATGGCAAAGCAGAAGAACCGGGCACGGGAAGAGGAAGATGCCACTGCCACTTGGCATGGGCCACCTGCCCAGGGACAAAGGAAGTGCCAGAGGCCACAGATGACTGTCCAAGAACAGGGCTCAATCAAAGCAGCGAGATTCAAAAGTCAAGGAGCCAAGAGAAAGGCATAGATGGAAAACAGATACTCAGTAACACACTATTACAGAAGCATCAGAAAACACTAGTCACTCAGGAACAAATCCAATCCAAGCAGTAAGACTGTCCTAGAAAAAATTCAGAAAACCCAAAGGGCACTGAAAGGGCCAGACAGCAAAAGATGCATCGTGTGGGTGAGTCTATGGTCAAAACGGCAAAGACATCGCTTTCCCCCTTAATGTCGTCTAGAAAGTGAATGTGGCTCTGCGCCCCACAGACTAGCACACGTGCCACCAAGGCAGCGATGTGCACAAGTGCAATCCCGTCAGAGTCGCAACAGCTCTGCCTGTGCTGAGTGAGCTTAGCATGCAGACTTGAAACTACCAGGGAGGTGAGGAGGGCCATGGACAGTAGCACATTCCCAATAGGCGGGCACGGTCTGCCCCCAGGGGCCGAGGCTCACCATGTGGCCACAGGGACGGCCACACAGGGACCGCAACGCCAAAGAGCGCTCCATGCACGACTATGCATGATTTACGCCAGAGTTGCACTATGGATCAGAAGGAAAACGGTGCTGAAAACAACAGAGTATTCTCATGGGAAAACTGAACTGAATTCCTAGTCTTATGTTGTCTGGAAAAGCCCATTCCAGGGAGATGAGAAACCTCAGTGTCAAAGAAAAACTATAGCGTTTTTGGAACATGATAGGAAAGTAACACCATGACCTCTAGAAAGAATTATTTAAGACACAAAAGCACTATTCAAAAACAGAAAAACTGGTCACTGCAACACGTTAAAACTAAGAACTCCTGTTCCTGCAAAGCCACCATAGAGTTAAGTGTGAAAATAAGTCACAAACTGGGAGCAGCCAGTGAGTGGGACGGAGACCTGAAGGCTCACAGAGGAAGGTAACGGCGCCAGGACGACACGTAGCCAGCACTCGGCAGAAGGGAGTCCTGACCGTCAAGATTCACGAACGGCAGAACTGCAGAGCTCGGCAGGAGATGCAGGAGCAGGGAGAGGCTGAGCGGAGGCTTGCAGGGCTGGGACTGCTGCAGAAGCCTGGCAGACACGCACACACTCACAGCACAGCTCCCCCACCCCAAGCTGCCACGTGCAGTGCCCACACACAAGAAGCAGTCACTGCTGCTGAAAGGTCAGTCATCTGGGCCACAAAAGGCCCAGAGCAGCCCCCTCGGCCATCGGCAGCAGAGCAATGGAGTGTCAACTCAAAAAATCGGGGAGGACCCCCCCAAGACATGAAGGACAACCCCCAGAGTGTGACCCCAGCATGGCCCCCAAGCCATACTCCATGACCCCAGAGGTGGAAAAGCCAGCGAGGAGTGTCGGGGGCCAGCCACCTCTGAGGAGCAGAGGAGGGCCCACGGTGCTCCGTAACGGGGGCTGGTTTCCCAGGAGTCTGCCTGTCCCCGCTCTCCGGAGCCCGTACATTGACCACTCACTTTCCAGGGCACCTGCTGTCCCGTGAGCTGCCTCGTGCTCGACTCGTGCTCACCTGGATCTGGGTCTGCACCTGCTGGGTCCCAGCCAGTTTCTGGGCCTGGGAGATGGGTGTGGTAAGGAACTGCGTTTTAAGGGCTGGCTGGGTGGCATAGGTGACCTTCTGTGGTTGGCCCTGAGCAGCAATCTGCTGTGCAGCGATCTGAAGGAAGAGAGACCGCCCAGGTTAGAACCAGGCCAGGCTGTGTCCTCTTCTTGAGGCGCCAGGGCCTCCCCTGGGCCCCCACTGCCCACAGTATGACCACTCCATGCTCCCAGCACTGCCTGCGTTCCCCCCAGTCCTGCAGCTAGCTGCCTGGCCGGCATGCCCAGCAACCCCCGCCTGGAAGTCCCCCCCAGAGACCAGGTCGGGGTTCGTCTTCACGTCCTCTGTCTGCTCATCATGTGAGTGAATGTTTCCTGAATCTGATTTGAAGATTTGGGCACATACTCTAAAATACTGAGCACAAAGGATAACAAACCTATAAGCACTGTCCCTGCATGATTAATTTCTAAGTTTTCTCTGCCAGAAGAATAGGACTCCTACTCCGAAGACCAAGCATACACATAGTGTGTGTTTTACAAGGCCACGGTTACACACACATATTTTTCTAATGTCTCAGAACTTTTCTTTCAAATCCCATGAACATCACACCAAGGCTGTAACGACCTCTCACTCAGCGGTAAGCTAAGCCCACTGGATTACCCAGGCCCACCCGGCGGTATCCCTGTCCTCCTGTCACCCAGTGCCCCCGGCGGGCCCCGACACGAGAGCTGCCCTGCAGCCGAGCCCAAGGATGGCTGGAGAGGACGAGGGAGGGGACTGAGTGCTGTCCCTCCCGGAACTGTCCACCAGCAGGGAAGAAGGCAGAACCCAGAGGCAGGTGTGCTGACTCTCTCCATCAGAGAAGACCCTGGGCCACAGCTCTCCCCGGAAGGCAGGAGGAGGCTGTCTGAAGGGCACACGTCCAGCACAGTGGGCTGCTGCTGGGACAGCTCCTTCCTGGGGCCTGGCCCACATTGCCTACCAACATCCTGGTGCCTCTGCCCTCGCCGGCCTCACCACCTTCCTTGCCAGTGTGGCCCCTTCTG
This sequence comes from Meles meles, assembly GCF_922984935.1. Taxonomy (NCBI): domain Eukaryota; kingdom Metazoa; phylum Chordata; class Mammalia; order Carnivora; family Mustelidae; genus Meles; species Meles meles. Next base: position 20,333,469 of record NC_060077.1, on the reverse strand, counting down.
GCTGCTGGGCCCTCCTAGCTCATCAACTCACCCTGGGCTGCTGAGGACCACTCAACTTCCGACTCCCTGCTGTCCCCACAAACCGCAGCAGCGTCAGGAACGGGCAGGACCCCAGTTCCAAAAACAGGAGGGACAATGCCCAATGTGAGCACAGAACATGCACACCTGCACCCCGGGCCGCATGCTGCCAGAAGGACACGGAGCAGAGTAGGGGGCATGCTCTGCTCCTGGAGGTCAGTACAATGCCTGCCTGGGGCACAGCCTCAACACGCTGGCCTACCGACAGCTCCGCCTGGGCCCTGCCTCCGCTCAGAGCCAACTCCCAAATGTCTGAGTCAGGGAGACGCTGACAGCACTCCTTCGGGCCCCTCCATCCGGCAAGCACCCACAGGGGCAATGACGCGGTCCTATTGTTCTGCACACCAGGAGCCCCGGCAGTCACGCACCGTGAGATACACCTACACCCCTGGGCCCCTCGGGCCCCTCCCCAGCCACGCGATTCCACAGCCGGCTTCACGGTTCCCCACCGTTCCCGTCACCACCTTCTCCTTGCAGGGCCTTGTTGCAGCTCCCACCCCGAGACCTCTGGGCACAGGTCTTCTGTGTGTGTGGCTGCTGGGAAGCCAAGAAAGGCCCTTGCTGGGCCTTCCTGCTGTCCATGCGCTCCATGCCCAGCGCGCGGCCAGGACGACAGGAGCCCACCCGGGGAGCTAATACCTTCTGCTGGACGGCCGCCGGGCCCGGGGCCGCCTGGGGCTGGATGGCTTTCTGCTGCTGCACGGCCTGCTGCTTCAGCTTCAGCAGCTGCTGCACGTGCACGGGCTGTGCCACGACGGTCTGTCCTGTGAACAGCGACCAAGACTTCAGTTACAGTGCTCCGTGGGGACAAGGGTCTCACGACCTCCCTGAAGCTCCCTCCATGTCCTGGAACCGCTTTCCATACAGAAAGTCGCACGTGGGACCTAGGCCAACGCAAAACAGCCAGCCCACGGCAATTCCGAAGATGTCTGTGGGCCCGCAAGACATTCAAATAAAGGTGTGGGGAGTTCCGAATGGTAACTGGTTAGGGCAAGGGCTGCAGTTTGTCCTGGGGCACCTCTGAGAGGCACTCTGGCCAGATGGCGCCCAGACACACTCGAAATGGGCATCTGCACAGAAGCCAGCAGGAGACCCGTCGCCCCGCTCCGGCACTCGATGGGACAAGAGTGGAGGAGGCAGGGCTGCCCACGAGGTACCTGCGGCTTTCTGCGGCTGTCCAATGGCCACGCTGATCCCAGCGACGTTCATGGGCAGGGTCGTCACACCTGGCGAGGAGACCACGGCCGCCGGCACAGACACCACAGGAGGCTTGGCCAGCGCCACCTGTGCGGGCTGGGGCGCCTGAGCCTGCATCTGCCCTTGCGCCTGCAGCTGCGAAGGGGGAACCCGGGTCTAAACAGTGAAAACGGGAGAGTCCACAGATATTCGGGATGCCATGTGTCTGTGTCTTTGCAAGCACTTCCCCCGAGAGCTCAAGTGGATCAAGAGGACAGATCCACAAAGGTGGGAAGTGGTCATCAGCTGAGGGGCCACATTTCACGGAGGGCTGCACTATGCTTCCTAACCCATCAGCAACCAGCGTGGGGAGCGCATGGCTGCTCGCCCGCTCTCACGGTCAGACCCTGCTACGGGGAGCCCGGGAGCCGAGCTCTGCTGCTCCTCCTCCTGGCTTCTGAATTCCAAGGAACCCCATCCCGCTGGGTCTCCTATAGACTCGCACTACAGTATCCTGTACAGAGACTCCTACAGTCTTCCACTACTCCGGCTACGCCTGAAGGTCAAACACCACCCCAGCCCACGACCACCGCAGCCCACAAACACCAGCCCACGACCACCCCAGCCCTTCCCGCAGACACACCTCCTGCTACTCAGTCTCCTGCCGCCACCAAGCACTTGTGTCCCAAACTTACATCTTCAGAAAACAGACCCATCTTACCTGTATAAGCACTCAGACTACCTGAGAAAACATAAAGAAGTAAAAAGCACCCCTAACCCTCAAACTCCCCACATCTGAATGTGAAGGCCAGTACTGAGACCATCAGACGCTAGTCTTTCCCATGTGACCGACTGTGCAAGTGTGTGAGATGGGACAACTTAGAATTCTTTGTAGTATTTGTACTGTTTCTCTCCCTTTCCAAAGTCACAGACTACCCCAACATATGAACTCCCCAGTTCAGTTAACAGGGACCTGTCTCCTCTAACGCGATTCAAACAGCAGGACTGCACGTCTGTCCCACTGTCCTCCCTCCACTACTGCTTCCTGCGAGAAGAGAACCAGGACCACTGGTTAGAAGCACGCTGCGTAGCTCAGAAACGGGAGGCCCTCCCAGAGTGGAAGACAACCTGTATGGCCAGTCCCGCATGAGCAGTGTGGGCTCCCCGTGCTCACCGCCCTTCTCTGAATTGGCTTGTCTTGTGAACACAGTGAGGCCACATTGTCTTTCCCAGTTTTAGTCCATGTCTACCCTGCTTCTTAGAGACAAAGGCGTCTCTAAGGGCAAGGCACCCAGGTGAGCTGCAGGTGACAAGCTCTCAGACTCAGACAAGTTACTTACTGTATCTGAGGGCCTCAGTTTCTGCCACCTGCACACCGGAGTTCACATTCAAACATCCACCCCGGCCTCGGCAGCAGTCTCTGGGCACTGACCACAGGACAGGTACAGAGCCGAGGGCAGCGGCTCACCTCATGGGACACTGTCTGTCCCACAGGACATTTGATGGATGCTTGTTGAATTTAACTGATCTTCCCTGCCACTGTATTCACCGGGACATTCTGCTCTTCTTGAGAAACCTCCCACGTCTCTCTGTACCAACAGAGCACAGGGACACCAGAGCCTGGTGTTCTGGCCTCGTCCACCTCCCCACATGGGTCTTCTTCCCCATAACCTCTGCTCCAACCACGTGGGCCTTGTCCCCAGGAGAAACCTCGCCCTCCCTGTGTTGCCCAGCCCACCATGAGCTCTGCAAAGCTCCAGGCCTGGGAAGCAGGATGAAGTGAGTGCCTCCACTTGTATTTTATCCTCTCCAAGGATGGCTTAAGCTCCTGGGGGAAGGCACACTTCTTCTATTTGACTTGCAGGTCTGCCAGACACCTGACATGGTCCTCAGCAAGCAGTAACAATTCAATTAAATGTTAAAAGACATAGCTTTGGAAAAACAAACGTATCAACTGGAACTTACGAGCCGGGCCACCTGGAGGTTGGCCACGGTGGTGCCCGTGAGCAGGGCTCCGGGCCGCGGGGCCGTGACCGTGGCCAGCTGGGGGCTCTGCTGCGGCGTGGGTGGCGGGGCCTGCACTTGCACTTGTGTAGCGGGCTGTGGGGGCCCTGGCGGGGCCTGCGGTGGGGGGGCCTGCTGGGGCAGCTGCAGTTTCTGCTTCTGCATTTTGATCAGATGTTCCTAAAACCCAGATAAAGTAGCTTTTCATCAATATTAACTGCATTCCATTTTTTATAAATCTCGGTTTAAGTTACTCTTGTTCTATCCATCAAACACCAAGGTAGACAGTGGCTAGCACACAATACGCAAACCACCCTCCAGGGGCGCTCTGACAGCTTTTCTATGTCCCTTTATTAAAAACTTGTGTACCGCTGATGATAACCGGAAATGGTGATTGACACATGAGTAAATTCATAACAAAATTCCTGTTTTTTCTCACTCACAAGCTTGTTAACTTAAACCTGTAATACTATTAAAATTTTTAGAAAGTCTTAAAACCATGGTCCTTCTTGAATTTTGGAAACTTACTACGTGCATCACCTCTCAACTTTTTATTCCAACTGTTTCCAAATGACTAGATTGATGAATAAACCCCAAGTCTTTAAAAGAAATGACAGCATCGGGGCGCCTGGGTGGCTCAGTGGGTTAAAGCCTCCACCTTCGGCTCAGGTCATGATCCCAGGGTCCTGGGATCGAGCCCCGCATCAAGATCTCTGCTCAGCAGGGAGCCTGCTTCCTCCTCTCTCTGCCTGCCTCTCTGCCTACTTGCGATCTCTGTCTGTGATATAAATAAATAAAATCTTTAAAAAAGAAGAAGAAGAAGAAGAAGTGACAGCATCAATATGTCAAAACAGCCCAAAAATATGTTAAGGAATCAATTTTCTTTTCAGAAAATTTCTAGTGTGTAGTTCGTAACTATCTGAAAATGACAGTGACTCTGGAACTGACTCAGAACAGGGAAGAATGGAGAATCCAGACGCAGGCCAACCAGCAGGTAAGTGGGGCTCTGGCTGCCAAAGGAGGGAACGTGGGGGCACAGCCAGCCACCATGTCCTGGGGAGAGGCAGGAAGGGGAGAAGTCCAGGCCAGGGGGGCGGACAGCAACTTTCTAACTTAGCACTGTCCCCAGACTTCCACAGTGACAGGCATATTCTAGAACTGGCCTGTCCAACAGGCTAGCCACAACCATGCGCACCCACTGCCCCTTTGAATGTGGCTGGTGTGACTGAGGGGCTGAACAGTTTACGTAGCTGCGTCTCCTCTCTCTGGCCTGCGTGCTGGGGCTGTAGCAGGGACCCCGTGGCTCGGGCTGGTGCATGCTCCATGGCCCTCCAGCATGCCCGCCTGTCCCCTCCGTAACCGAGAAGGGGCAGGTCCAAGGTCAGATACTTACTGTGGCCGGCCCAGCAGCTAGCTGCAGTTCTAAAACACTGTCTTGTTTCTATTACATATGCTTCTCCACTCACTTTCTGTGCCAAGCAAGAACACATCTCCGTTTTGGCAGGAAGACAGTACTTCCTTTCAAACGGAACGCATTGACACACACAGCTGCACAGCGGTGCACAGGGTGGCAAACCCAGTGCTCAGCACTGCAAAGGAACCACGCATGAGAAGACCAAGCACCTGGCACCTCGTCCTGGAGCCCAGAGCAGCGCTTCCCGCCAGCATCTTCTCTGGTCAGGCACGGACCCGAGCGGCTTTCTACTTGTCCAGAGCCCGAGCAGCTCCACAGAACCCCAGACAGCAAGCAGGAAGACAGGGCTCCCAAGTGCAGGCTGGCCACGGACGTGGCACTGGCACTGTGCAGAAGGCTGCCTTTAGGAGCAGCATAAGCGCACTCCCACAAGGACAGTAGCAGACCTGTGCTTCCAGCTAAGGGACACACGGGGCCCCCCACAGCAGGTGTGCGGTTTCCTAGGAGATACTCACCGGAGTCAACTTGCCAACAGCCTTGATCTGTGCTGGCGACGGGGCCTGGCCCTGGATCTGTGGGACCTGCACCTGAGAGGGCGGGGGCGGCGGCGGTGGCTGCTGCTGCTGCTGCCGGAGCAGCTGGAAGTGTGCGGGGGTGATGGCCTTCCCGGGCAGCTGCACCCCTGTGGCTGGGAGAGGGGACACCGTCACGCTGTGCACACGTACTGCCCGCCCCTCCTCCCATGACAGAGGCGCGTGCGTGTGCTCACCAGGAAACCCCACCTGCCCTTACCTTGGGACACCTGAGTCACCAAAGACCGGGTTGGAGTCTGCACTGGGGTCAGGCTGGTAGTGACCACGGCTGAGGCTGTCACAGAGGTAACCGCTCGAACACCCTGGGTTGGTGCCAGAGACACAAGGTCGGACGTGGCCGTGGCCGGGGAGCCAACCGCGCGAGGCTGGGTGTGGACCACCTGGGCGGGAGCAGAGCCTCCGGAGGTCTGCAAGAGGCAACGGGGGAGTCATCAGGTAACTCCGCGCTACCCTTCAAGGCTTCCCCACGCACCGGAGAAGACAAGAGGACATCGATCTCTGAACCTGAGGAAAGGAATCACTTGCCAGAGCTCGGTGGTTTGGCAATCGGAACGCCGGAAGGAATACGCTTCACCTGGGCCTTGAGTTTCAAAGTGGGCCAGTCACCACAGAAAAAAGCCGTTTCAGGTGGCAAGGCTCCCACTCCTGTTCTGAAGCGCTATCCTGTCCCTCTATCCACAGTGGATAGATGGTCTGGTCCCCAGGAACACTGTGAGGTTCTGACTACCCTCCGGACACCTGTGCTTGCTCCCCAACACACAGTTTAGGGTCCCACTATCCTCCCCCGCCCCCCTCCTACCTGCGCAGCTCTCGTGGCGGCGCAGAGCCACCTCGCTGTCCCCCACACCCCACACGGACCCGCACAGCTACAGCTACCACCCACTGTAGACAGACCCCCCGGCTCCAGCTCTGAGACAGCTGGCACACGTGCCACCTGCCTCCACTGGCCCCTTCGTGTGGGCAGCCAGGACGTTCCTCCAGACTGTGCGGTTTGCCCCCAGCCCTTCTGCGCTGCCCCACTCCTCCCACATCAGTGACTCCAGCGTCGGACACGGCACTTTCTGTTCAAGCCGTCCGGCTCCACGTGTCCTCAACTGCATCTCCTGCCTTTGCTCACAGCATTTATTATCATCTCCCTTTCCCCTCCCAAAGTCTGGATTACACTCTTTTTATGCTCTTAGTGGCGCATCTAAAATTGTACTATGAGGGGTGCCGGGGGGGCTCAGTTGTTAAGCATCTGCCTTCAGCTTGGGTCATGACCCCACGGTCTGCGGATCGAGCCCACCCCCCACCCCCTGCCTGGCTTGTGTTTGCTCTCTCTCTCTCAAATAAGTAAGTAAATAAATGAAATTTTAAAAAATTATACCCTGGGTACTAGCCAACGTCTCACCAAAAGTCACACTTTTCCTGAATGGAAGTCCAGAGCATCTCAGCACCTTGGCCCTTGGCCAGCTTACACACCTCTGACCCCACACAGCGCACCCCTGCTCTCAGCCCCGCAGGGGGTCACGGCTGTTGGGGGGTCAGTTTGCGCCTCGCCTGTCTCCTGTCACCACCTCTGTGCTCACTTCTCAGACCTTCTGCCTCAAGTGTGTCCTTTCATATGGACCACCTGCTGCTAGTCCGCCTAGTGTCTGCTTACAAGTGTGCCCGAACCCGTGTTCTTCACACTATTTCCAAAAAAGAGGCTGAGCAGGGTAGGCAGTGATTTGCTGTTCTTGGAGCACAGATGACGCTCTGGAGGCTCCTGGCTTCACCACCGCCGACGACGCCACCGTGCCCCTGGCTGAATCGAACCGCTCTGCTGTCGGCAGTCCCAGACCGGGCTCCGAGGGGACGGCTGCATACACGGCTCAGGGTCACTGCTCCGATCTGGAAAACCCGCATCTTCCAGCATCGCCCTTGCTTGCCCTCCTCCCCATTTTGAACTCTGGGTAACCGCACTCTCCACCCTCCCGGTCAGCCTCCCATGACCTCACAGGGCTCTTGCACGCAGCCCCTGCCGTCGTCCTGCACTGCATTCAGGAAAATGCCTCCTGACTTCTCTTCCAGTTCCCTGAGTCTCTCCTCAGTGGTGTGTGAACAGCCCATCACCAGGGACCTCTTCCAATTCTGATGACCATAGTTTTCATTTCCAGAAGTTCTCTACGGTTGCCCTTGAAGAGTGTGGGGGTTATGGGCACCAAAGCCCCCACACAGTTGGAAATCCACGTACAAGTTTTTTGACCGAAGCCTCACTGCTAACAGCTGACTACTGGCCGGAGGCCTTCCTGACAGCACAGCTGGTGAAGACCTGCTCTGTAGGTTAGTGCTTTGTATACTGCATTCTCATGTTAAGTTCGGCTAGACAAAAAAAAAAAAAAAAAAAAAAAAAAAGATTAAGAAAACCACAGGAGGGCACCTGGGTGTCTCAGGCCTTGAGCATCTGCCTCCAGCTCAGATCATGATCTCAGGGTCCTGGGATCGAGTCCTGCATTGGGCTCCCTGGTCGGTGGGGAGCCTGCTTCTCCCTCTCCTACTCCCCCTGCTTGTGTTCCCTCTCTTGCTGTCTGTCTCTCTCTGGCAAATAAATAAATACCATCTTTAAAAAAAAAAAAAAAAAGAAACAAAATAAGGACAGCACCCGGCACTCAGAGGGCTGTATAGCTCCAGGTCTTGGGGCCGCAAGTTCGAGCCCCATATTGGGCTCCACACTGGGCATGGAGCATCTGAAAAATAAACAGAAACAGAAAGCACAGGTGCTTTATGACCCACACCCATGAACTGCGCTATCCCACGTGGGGGTGGCTGCCGCTGTCTGTTTCCACGGGTGCCACTCTTCCATCCTGTGTTGGGTTATTTTCTACCGCGCACCACTCACTATGCTGGCAAGTCACTCGTGGGGGGTCTAAGGAGCCCAGGTCCCAGGCAAGCTCCCCCGGGGCACCTGTGCCAGCTCCTGGCCGCCCATCCAGGAACACCACCCAACTGAGGCCAAATCCGCTTGAGCTGTCAGCTGACAGGCCGAAGCGTGGCTACAGATTTGCAGGCAGAGGGGGTCCCCGTCCGGCCCCTCCACACAGCGACAGCATAGAGGGCAGGCAGGTTTTCCTTCTGCTTCAACCCTGCCTCAAGGGCTCAGCCACAGGGCTCCCACTTGAGCAGTCAGCACCTCTCTCCTCCAGGGCGAGCAGGCGAGCCCGGGGCTTGTGCTGGAGCCTCCCGCCGGATCAGGTAAAATGTCCACGGCAGACCCTGCCTCAGGGCACCGTTTTTCTCTCTGGGTTTCTTCCCTGAGATTTTGCCCTAATCATTACGTATTCTTTGGTCAGCTCTCTTAAAACTTTAAAAAAGTTTCAAAATATTTTTATCCAATAATTTTTGTTTCACTGAGAGAACAGTGTAACTCACCTCCCCTTGTCATCAGAAACAGAAATCTGTTTCTAGACTTCCAAAACGGTTTCCACTCTGCCCTTTTCTGCTCAAATCTGTTCTGTTACACACAGCATCATATCTGTGCTCAGGCACTAGCAAGGGCTCAAAATCCAGACTCTTGCTGGCTACCCAAACTCTGTGAGCAGCCAGCCTGGGGTCTCCCGGCGCCGAGCGCACATAGCCACGCGGAGCCTCCTGGCAGGTACAGGAATCACCGCCACTCTGGTCGTGCCTGTGCCCCCCAGACAGACCTACTCACTGTGCCTTGTATACCCCACACACCTTCCCAGTGCCGAAGAGCTGTGGGGGGGCGGGGGAGTGACGTCGTCCTGTCCGTTGGAAGCCCAGGAAGCCCGCCCTGTCATTGGCACCTCTTTTCCAGTCCAGGCGCAGAACTGGAAAGCAGGCCGCCTGTCTGACACAGTTATTCTTCCCACATCTCCAGCAAGAGTATCCTGTCTGTGAGAGTTCCTCAGAAAACACGACATGGGTGAGTTACTCATCTTCCAAAATATCATACATAGAAATCAGCCTTTTGCAAAACGAAGTGTCAAGTGCAATGATCTCGGCGCTGCACTCACATGAGGAAAGCTCAGAGAGAACGCTTGTGATGGCACAGGTCTACTGTACAGCTCTTGGTATTTGTTAACACGGCGGAATCAAAAGTGACTTACTGCCAAGTATGAAGAAAAACAAATAATCCTAAATCACACAACTAGAAAACCTTTTCATATATGCTGTGCCACCTAGAGAATATGCAAATTTTTAAAGCAGGATTTACTAAAGTATAATTTACATATAGCACAACCCCCCCACTTCAGGTACGTGGACCTATGAACGTTCCCGAACGCAGACCGCCAGGTAGACACCACAGTCCAGACACAGAACAGACTCAGTTTCCTGTCCCTGTGATCTTGCCTTCTGCCCAGTAAATGGAATCACGCAGCATGCGAGGCCTTCTGAAACTCTCACCACTTAAACTGTGTTTAAGAGTTGCACACCCGGGGCACCTGGGTGGCTCAGTGGGTTAAAGCCTCTGCCTTTGGCTCAGGTCATGATCCCAGAGTCCTGGGATCGAGCCCCGCATCGGACTTTCTGCTCAGCGGGGAGCCTGCTCCTCCTCTCTCTCTGCCTGCTTCTCTGCCTGCTTGTGATCTCCGTCTGTCAAATAAATAAATAAAATCTTTAAAAAAAAAAAAAAAAAAAAAAGAGTTGCACACCCTGGGGTGCCTGGATGGCTCAGTGGGTTGGGCCTCTGCTTCAGCACAGGTCATGATCTCAGGGTCATGGAATCAAGCCCCACATCAGGCTCTCTGCTCAGTGGGAAGCCTGCTCCCCCCGCCCACCCACCGCCTGCCTCTCCACTTGCTTGTGATCTCGCGCTCTCTCTGCCAAATAAATAAGTAAATAAATAAAACTCTAAAAAAAAAAAAAAAAAAAAAAGGAGAGTCGCACACCCTATTGTCCAGTTGGGCAGCTCAGTCCCATGTTGCTGGGCAGCTCAGTCCCATGTTGCTGGGCAACATGGATGGTGCCCACATCTCTGCAGAGGCCTGCAGCATTGTCTCCTTTCTCAGTAATTACAAATAAAGCCACCAGACACACTCATACCCAGGTTTACCTGTGCACATCTATGATTTTACTTCCCTTGGGGGAAAACCCAGGCGTGGAAGTGCTAAGTTGTCCAGTAAATGCACATTTGTCAGAAGTGGTCAACTTCGCACGTGACTCTAAGATTCCATGAGCCATCAGCAGCACGGCTCCAGCCGGGCAGCCTTGTTGCTTCTGCCACGGCCAGTTTTCTGTTTCTTTTTTTTTTTTTTTTTTTAAGATTTTTATTTATTTATTTGACAGAGAGAGATCACAAGTAGGCAGAGAAGCAGGCAGAGAGAGAGGGGGAAGCAGTCTCCCCGCTGAGCGAAGAGCCCGATGCGCGGCTCGATCCCAGGACCCTGAGATCATGACCCGAGCTGAAGGCAGAGGCTCAACCCACTGAGCCACCCAGGCGCCCCCCCAGGTTTCTGTTTCTAAAGCCGCTCCCAGAGACATGTGGTGGCATCTCACTGTGTTTTTTTTTTTTTTTTTTAAGTGGGGGCAGGGGCGGGGGAGAGAATCCTAAGCAGGAACCACGCCCAGCACGGAGCCCCTTTCCACGACCCTGAGATCACAACCTGAGCCAAAACCGAGAGTCAGATGCTCAAACGACTGAGCACGGTGGTTTGCACGGGATTTCCCTGATGACTAGTAATGCTGAACGCCTTTTCACATTTGGTTGCTATCCCTGTTGCTTCTTTGGTGAAACAGCTGCTCGAATCTTGTCCAGGTTTCACAGTGTTTTCTTATCACCGGAGAGTCCCCACTGACCCGGCAGACCGGGACTTCATCATGTGTATCCTACAAGTGTTCACCACACTTTCCATTTCTCCTATTTCTTAAATGGTAGATGTCACTGATTTTGATAAAGACCAACTTACTAATTTTTCTTTCATGATTCATGATCCTATGACATCTTTGCCTAAACCAAAGAAGCACAGATGTTCTGTGACTTTCGCCTCAAAGCCTTACGGTTCCGGGTCTCACACTCAGGTCGACGATGCACCCGGAGGGACTCTTCATACCCGGTGTGGTTACAGACCACAGCCCCTGAGCCTGCGTGCGGCGCCACGGTCCTTCCAGCACCGTGCGGGAAGCCCACCTTTCTCTTCCTGGCGCTCCTTTGGCACTCTTACTGAGGGTCAGCTAGCTGCAGACCCAGCCTTCACTTCTGGACCTTGTATCCTGCTCCACAGAGCCGTGCCCGTCCTTCTGCCAGCGCCACCCTGTCCCAATTACCGCAGGAAGACCTTTGTAGAAAAGACACTTCTCTGAACCCAACAGGGACAGGAGAGCGCTACTTGTGCAGGGCACACACTGCCTTCCAATATGTAACTAAACTGGGAAAACACAAGGGAACTTCACCTCCTTAACCTCGGTTGTTTACTTTGGTCATTTATGGCAAACACCAAAGTCGCGGAAGCGGCTGGACACGTGGCATGTCTTTCGGTGAGTGCAAGGTCCCCTCTGGTTCTGCGCTCAAAAGGTCTGATGGCTCTGCCCGGACCTGGCGCCTCCCTGCCTCCCGCACACAGGTCTGCATGTGCTCGACCCGACCCCCATGAGCTCTGGCACCGTAAGTGACAGCACACCCACCCTTGTGAGACGCCATGCAACCCCCCCATATGGTTACCCCAAGAGTGCCCATCCCTGCATCCCCGTGTCCCCCACGAGCACTCTGTCCTGTGGCACAGGCAGACCCCACCAGCGCCGGCAGCAACACGCCCTCACACCCTGCCTTCCTCCTCCTGGAATCACCATCGGTAGCACCCTCCACACGCACTCTGTCAGCAAGCACACCACGAGAGCCAACTCCCAAACTCCTGAACACTGACATCATCTTGGGAAATTCAAGCTGTGTCAGGACTCTTGGCACCGCTGGGATATTTCTTTACAAACCAAACAACTTTCTGGGTACCAGGTAGGCTCAGTTGGGAGAGCACACGACTCCTGGTCATGAGTCCAGGCCCCGTGCTAGATGTCAAGATGGCTTTAAAAAAATTAAAGACAAAACAAAAACCCAAAACCCAAACAATCCTCATGGGGTCCTAGGTCACAGGTGCTACGAAAAGTGCCCAGGAGCAGGGACAACTCACGGTCAAGGCTCCCGGCGCCACAGGCGAAGCGAGGCGCTTGTTAATGGACTGGAAGGTGGCAGCAGGGACCCCCGCGATGGTGTTCACGATGACGTTTCCGCTCACTGTGCCTGCAGGGAGAGACCCGTGAGGCAGGAGTACTGTGAGGGGGAAGCACCGACTTCTGACGGGGGCATCTCGGGTTTCTTACCCGTTGGCATACTCGTCCCCGTGACGGATGTTTTCATGGCTCCCGCCTGCTGAACACAAAAAAACCACTCGAATTAGAGTGCAGGCTCTCCCCTTCACAAGACCTCCAAATGTTTCTACTTCCTGAGAACCATATCCACACTCCCGCCTGGAGACGCAGCCACACGGGCCAACCCCCTGCTCCCTGCCCCCATACCCTGCACGGGCTCTCCTGCATGCACCCCTACCACCTTGCTGCGGCCCACTCTTTGCCCACCAACTCCTGTCAGTCAGGCCGCAGCCCGGCAGAGTCCCTCCATAGTCACTTGCCACGGTGCCCTTGGGGCCACGGAAGCAGGGGCTGAGTGCGCGGCTTTCTGACCCCAGAGCTGGGCCAGAATGCCCCATGGCAAGCCTGCCACGACAGACAGAACCACAAATGAGGCCAGACCGTGCTCACGCCCAGCTGGCAGAGCAAGGCCGCAGGCCTCCCTACGCAGTCCCAGGCGTTCACCCCACATGGGACTCCAGTGTCCGTGATACACGGACACGGGCACACGCAGCAAAGCAGCAGATCAGGGTCCACTGGCAGCAGCACAGGCCATGTGAGTTCACGAGTCAGTATGACTTTCTACACCTTCTCTGTGCATTCGTTTTACCCTTTTCTCTAACGGGCAGCAAGGATTCACGTACTCATGTGTGCGAGAGCATGCGTGCGCCAGCTTTGAGAAGCTCGCACGTGGCACGAGCAGTATTAGCCCTGCCAGGTGACATCACAATGACACCTCCCAAACCGCAATGAACTCCAAACTTCCTGGATGCCCCCACCTCCCCGGCCGGCCAGAGCCTGGAGAGGGCCGAGTGGGGGTGAGGGTGCCCCCTGCATGATCCCTCCCACCCAGGAACGGTGGGGCCTCCTGCTGCCTCTGAGGGGAGCAAGTGCTAGCGTCCACACAGACCATCCCGCCTTGCATGTTCAGGGGCACCCGCACCAGGGAGCAGCGCCTTCTCACCAGCACAGCAGCGCTGCCCACGGTCGTGATTGCTGGGGGCACCTTCGGCGGGGGCTGTGCAGGCGGCGCCTGGGGCTGCGCCGGGGCCTGCTGCTGGACGGCCGGCGGGCCCGCAGGCTGCTGGCTGCCGGCTGCCTGGGGCTGGGGCAGAGGCGGGGGTGGCTGCTGCGGCGGCGGTGGCTGCGGCTGCGGCGGAGGCGGTGGGGGCTGCGCCACAGGCGGCTGCTGCGCCTTCTGCTGATCAGCCAGAGCCTACGGGAACGGAGAGGAGAGGACCCGTGGGCAGGAGCCCAGCACGCCCACCAGCCCAGCCCCACGCTGGCGGCCGGGCCCCCATACCTTCTTCTCTTTGGCAATTCGCTCTGCTCGGAGAGACGCGACCTGAATGGGAGGCAGCGGCTTGTCATAGTTGATCCCGCTGAAAGACAGCATCAGAGACAGAAAATAAGCGGCCACGCTCAGAGGGAGAGGAGCACTCCAGAAACCCAGAGCTCTCGCTGCCCAAGCTGCCAGGTGCTAGGAAACAAGTCCCATTAATCCCTCCACAAAGAAGAAAATTTCTTGTGTCGTCCAAGACCCCATCTCCCATTTCCGTTCAACACAAAACCCTCCAGAAGGCAGGCCTTGGCTTGGTTCCCCACAGCAACACACAGTACAGTGCCCAGAACACCAGGTGCCCTGAAAGGTGTGTGGGTGCACCTCACGGCAAACCGCCTGCCCCTCCCACCCAGCCCACCAAACTGACCACCAGCCCCAAGCTGGGCCTCCCTTCCCCAGCGGAGCATCACAGTCCCTTCCAAGAAGGTGCCCGCAGCCCTGCGTCCCCAGGTCCTACTCTGGCCTGCAGATGCCCCAGGTCCATAAGACCGATGCCAGGGCCCAGGCTACCTCCCATGGCACCAGGCTTCCCGGGCGCAGAGGCTGACTAGCAAAGCCCAGAGAGAGGGAGGGCCCCCTCACAGCCCAGTGCCACGAAGTCCCCGCCGGACCCCCCACCCTGTCATGGAACCCTTGCTCCTGGGGCCTCCACCAACCCCACCCAACACTGTGAGCGGCCCACCTCTGACTCCTCCCACCACAGACAGCCTGGCTATGCTTAAAACCCTGCGCACACCCTCCCCATTTCCAGCGGCACCACCCTGTCTGCTGCTGCTGCACGTCAGCCTTCCACCCCCCATCGCTCACTGCAGCTCACGTGGTGACTTCTCACCCTTTCTCTGACCTCAACCACACCTGTCTGCCCAGATCCCCCCATCACGCCCCACTCTCACATCGACAGCCAAGCCTTCCTCCACCAACACTCCCTCCACCACACTTGGCAAACATATACCCATGCCGGGCTCCCCTGGTCTGTCAGTTCCGGGTGGGGCCAGGTGCCTCCACTGATGAGACAGAAACCACCCCATGCACAGCAAGGCTCCCACCTAGGCCACCCGGAGTCACTGACTCCTCCTTGGTACACAGCCTGGCCCCCGACCCCTCACGGACCCTTGCCCTTGGCTGCCACCTCCAGATCCCAGAGGACACCCAGAACACAGGAGGCTAAGTGCCACCCAGCTATAGGCCAACATGCTCAGTTCTCGCCTCCTCTCACTCTCCACCTTCTAGTCCTGTACTCCAGCTCAAGTGGGATCCAGCCCTCTGATATGAGCCAAACACAGAAACAAACCGGGCTCCCAGGATGCCACAGGCCTGCACTCACCTCTCAGCCTCCATCCACCTCCCCCCAGCTGGGCTTCACACCGAACCTGTTCCCACTGGTGCTCCCAGTCCACCTGCCTCCCTGCTTGCCTGCCCCCCCCACCCCCGAGGTACAACCAGGGGCCCCTGTGCTTGTCCTGTGGACCTGCTGGCCCCACACACTGCAAACCCACGATGGCCAACCTAACACCCCTCACACTGGGGTGACATCCAGCAGGAACACGCCCCGCTCGCCCTTGGCTCTGCCAGGCTGCTCCATCCACCTGCGGGACGGGTCCTTGACTCTGTGAGATCACTCCGAGTTTGCATCTTGCATGGATGGAAATAAGAACATGGCCTTTTGCTTGCTACTCAACTGTGGGGCCCAGCAGAGCGCAAGGCACGCAGCCCACCCACACATACTAGTTCTGCAAAACAATCCAGTAACGTCACTCACAACCCACGCTAACGCCCGCTCTGTACTCCAGGATCCAGAACCTTACATCCACAGGCATGGAGACACCATGTAACTCAGGTAAAGAACACGAAGATGATTCGTGCTCTGAGGAAAAACAGAAGGCCAAGCTGCAACTGTCTACAGGGTGGGGAAGGTGACGTGTGAGGGGCTCCTGGGCCTGAGCCCCACAAGTGTCCCGGAAGGCCGCCCCAGGCGTGAGTAGTACGGCATGGCCGTGAGGCAGGCCTGCAGAGTGGGATGGGTAGCACAGGCCTTGGGCTGCCTCGAAGCTGCCAGGAAGGGCCATCGGGGGTCTCAGCATAGATGTGCGCTGCTGGGGGCCTCACTGAGAGCACATAAAGAGAAAGCAGTGCCTTCGGTGTCCTGCAGACCCTCCCTCCGGCAACCAAGAAGGCTCGAACCAGACGAGCACCTGGGCTTCATGTAGACATGAGGTTTCCACCACCTCAACGTAAAGCAAACAGCTGAAAGCATGGGGAATGGGCAGCAAACACCCGCACACCCTGCATTCAGCTCCCAAGGCAGCGTGCACACCCAGCATCTCCCTGCCCATCCTGCTGTCTGTCCTCTTCTTGCTCACTCGGTTTCAAAGCAAGCACACCCTTCCTGATGCTGGCTATACTTTCCAGGTAGAACCAATAACACACACGCCAAGTGAGAGGCGGGCACGGCCGAAAAAGGAGAAAGCGGCCCTGCCTAGACACACAGATTGCACGATTCACTGACCACACCAAAATGAGATCATTTCCAAGAGTGGAAAATACAGAGGTACCTTTCTGCCAAAACAGAGGCGTGCTTGGGGTTTTTCTGGAAGGGATTCATGCCAAGCCTGCAGTACGGAAAAGGAGACAAGGGTTACCAAACAAGAGAGTGCCCAAGAAGGCAGTGTGGCTGGCACACTGCGCAGGCTGGAGTCCCAGCCCCGGCGCGACCCGGGCGCGGGGCGGGAAGGGCGCAGGGAGCATACAGAGGCTTGATGGGGGGGCTTCTCTTGCCGGCCGTCATCTTCATCAGGTCAAAGTGGCTTGTGTACAGCTGCGTGTGCGTGGCGTTCTCGTCCTGGGCGTACATCTGGCCTGTGCGCAGGGGCCGGTTGTTCTTACTCTGAGACAAAACCCACGGGAGCACATCAGTCAGCCAGTGGCTCATCTGGAGGCCCGACCTCAAACCTCCCAGACCAAACATGGTTCCTTCTTCCCGACGCTCTACACCACCGCCCACCACCTGCGAACACTGTTCCCCTCCATACGTCACCTCGCGCGAACCTGCAATCACCCAGTGCAGGACTCCCTGCCTTCGCAGGGAAACGTGACCGCTGGGCAAAGTGCCCAAGGTCACACGGCAGCTGCAGCAGAGCCAGCGCACCTCCATCGGTGACAGACCCTGGGAAGCAAGTAGCAGCTGCCCAGATGCAGGCCTCCACCCACACGCACAGGGAAGGGGAGAGGCACGGGGGGCGTGGGAGCGCTCTCAGGGGCTTCACGGTACTACTGGCAGATGGCCTGCCGTTAAGCCAAGCACCTGCTCATTCCCAAGACACCTCAGTGTCCCACACAACTTCGGAGCAACCCTCATGCCCGAGAGAAAACTCCAGTCTCCCGACACCGTGTGTGCTTTTGTAAAGCCAGCATGCTTGTTGGCAACCAGGTCTCACAGCTGGGCCACAGGGCTCCCTGGGACACCCCACCACCACCACCACGTCCTAGGTCCTCACTGCCCTATAAGCAGGACTCAAACACAGCGTGCCGGAAGGAAACTGCTACACGGTAAGAACCACACACTGGAGGGCCGCGCACATGCGCCTTCCCATGTCATCTGTGCTAAGCAAAAGCTTTATTTCAAAGAAAACCACCTCAGACGAAACTCAGAAGGACAAGACCAGCACGGGAGGCTCCTGAACAGGGGACCGCATCTGTGAGAACTCCCATGTCCCAGCAAAGTGAAGGAGAAAAGGCAGAGCAAGAATAAAATCAGGTAAGTCACGGTGAGCCCAGGTCGCAACTGGCGGGAGGGTGCTCCTGCCTGAGCCCACCCCACAGGCTGCCACCGGCGCGCGGCTGTGGACACCAACCTCCTGACTGCTTCTGACCCCATCACCTGGCCTTCTGCACAGCTGCCGGCCCATTTACCCACACTGTCCCCTCGGAGCTAAGAAATGCACTTCTGCCTTTGCTCTAGATTAGCTTCTCCCGTGACTAGAACAGAAGACAGAGCTTCAACTTTACGCGTCTCCACGTTAACGTCACGGCTGTCACTAGGAGAGTTTCCAACACAGAAGAGACCAAATGCGAGATTCCACGTCTCGCTGGCGAAGGCACCACAAACGGTATTGTGAGGAACACTTGCTTTCTTGTTTTTAAGCGACAAGCAGATAAAGGCCTTAAGACAAAATGTTTCCAGGAACACGAAAACAGAGAGGATGGTTGAAGCCATGATTTACACACAACATCTGGGCCCCGCGTGTGCGCCTCTGCCGCATCTGCCCCGCTGCCATCCGGTGGGCTCCACAGGACCCCAGTCAACACCGGCAGCTCACCAGGTGAGCAGCAAAAAGGGAGAACGGTGAAGACAGCAGATGGACGAACAGAAAGAGACCCTCTCGGCCCAAGAGCAACAAGAGGCACACAGGGGAACCACACCACAGACGCACTTGTCCGAGGGGCTGGCTCTCGGGGGTTAGGCTGCCACCACCACGGGAAAGACACCAAACACCCGGCCTCCGTGTGTATAGCCCATGCGCACGTGCACCATCAGCTGGGACCAGGGTCCAGAGCTGGTCCCACCACCGTGGCAGCCGACACGGCTGGTGGGAACCTGGAGCAACGGCACGGGAGGCACCGACAGACTTCTCACCAAACAAACCAACAGACCAAAGTCCCCTTCATTCATCCAACGCCTTTTCAAAAAATAAAGCCGGAGCCTGGTGGCTCAGTGGGTTAAGCCTCTGCCTTCAGCTCAGGTCATGATCTCAGGGTCCTGGGATTGAGCCCCGCGTCAGGCTTCCTGCTCTGTGGGAAGCCTGCTTCTCCCTCTCCCACTCCCCCTGCTTATGTTCCCTCTCTTACTGTGTCTCTCTCTGTCAAAAAAATAAATAGAATCTTGAAAAAAGTTTAAAAAATAAAAAACAGAAGGAAAAAAAAGGAAGATAGGAGCAAGCTCTCAGTGGCACAGGAGCCTCCAGACAGCATCTGGAATTTTCCAGGCACGTTGGGCAAGCTCTCGGACCCGCGGCCAAGTCCTGCACTGCCTGCAGCCAGGGCAGCTGTGCACAGCACACGCCAGGCGCAGCACACGCCTCCTGCCTCATTGGCCTCCCCCGATCCCGGGGACTGGAGTTCCGTAGTCGCCGAGTGGAAGGGGTCCGCCCTCACCTTGCCCTCCTCCCTGGGAATGAGCACGTTCTCGTAGCGGCTCCGGCACTGCTTGGAAGAGCGGTAGATGCGGCTGCAGGAGTTAACGACATCGCTGACGAGGTCCCAGTTGGGCGTGTGGGCCGGGGACACGATGGTCAGGTTCAGAGGCAGCTCCAGCAGCTGTTTCACGGCCTGCGAGACCGGGTTTCAGGCGGCAGCAGTCAGCAAGCCGCATCGGCAGGTGCACACGTTTGCCCCAGGGCTATGACCCTGGGACGCGGATAGGAGGGGACAGGACATGGCCCGTGGGCCATGCTCACCTGCAGCAGCGCCCAGTCTTCACTGATGAGCCACTCGGGGTTGTCTGGGCCCGACTCGGCTGTTGGTTTGGCAAAAGTTGGCAGCGGCTTCGCAAACTGTGTCTGCTGCTTCAACAAAATATTCTTTTTCTGCTCCTTCCCTTCCCGGCGCATTTTCAACATGCCGGGCGTGGCGCGGTCGAACAGCGAGCGAGGGGGGACGACTGGCTCCCCGTGGCGCTGCTTCTTCTTCCTGCCTGCAACTGGACAGAGAGCCCTTCTCAGCGCGGCCATCGGCAAGCGGACTCTGCCTTCGCGGGTGAGCAAACAGGGACGAGAAGGACAACTAAGGAGGCCCGGCGCGAAGGCGTCTCCGGGCAGACAACCTGACTCTCCTGCCCTGACGCCGCACAGGCCACAGGCTTCCCCCCCGCCAGCCTGGCCACATGAGCGCACCTGAGGGGTCCGTGCGGTGCCGCCGGCGCTCCTTCCTCACGTACACGGGAGGCAGCTTGGACTCTGGGATGGGCGTGGTTTCGTATGTGAGACATAGGACCGGGTCCACGTAGATGTCGTTGTCATCCTGGGGCGGGGTGGGTGGCGTCCAGAGCTGCGCGGAGAAGGGTGCGCCGTGAGCAGTGTGCCCCGGGGCCGGCAGCTGCCCCCGCACTCAGCGAGACCGTACTCACCGGCATGACCTCCACCTGCCCGTCGGCACCTTCGCACACGTACTCCTACGGGGGAGGGCAGCGTGTCAGCATGACACAATGTCAGATGCGCGCTGCGAGCCATCGGCTCTCAGGTCTCAAGTACTGTGACACCGTCTGACCACACTCGGGAAAAGCCCAAGCAGAAGCAGAGATCTGCAGCCCAGGGTGAAGCAGCACATGCGGGCTGTCACCCTCTCAGAAACCGCGCCAGACCGAGCCGCACGTACCGCGTTGTAGGCGTCCTCCCTCGTGTAGGTGAGTAGCTGCTCCTGTTCCTGCTCCTGCAGCACCCGCGCCTCCCTCTCCCTCAGGGCCCTCGCATTCTGGGACTCCCACTCCCTCACGGCGGTCAGCATGGCATCCTGACAGGAAGACCACAGAGAGGAGCCCTGAGACCAGCCACCGCAGGCCCCGCCCCTGCCGCCCTGCATCCCCTCACCAATGGGTCCACGTGCTCCGGACCCGTTCCCGCCCCAACAGGTAACTCTCCATCAAGCACCGAGCTGCTCCCAGTGTTTCCTGGGGTTTTCCCAGACTTGATCTTTAATCTGTTTCCACACTGCTCGGTTCGGTTTTTACTCCTTTAATCCCACGCAAGTCATGCTGACTTCAGGCCAAACTTGACTCTGAAGGCTGAGCCCACCCTTACCTCGCTGTCTCCCTCTTTCTCGGGGTCAGCCGGCGTGTGGAACAGCTCCAGGTAATTCAGCGCATACTTCTCAATAGGCGTAAGCTGTTTCAAAAGTCATCGTTTGAACAGGGTGAACAGCAAGTTAACGAAGGTTGAGGTCCTCATACGACCCCCACCGACACTTGAATCAAGAAAGTGATCGTTCTTACTCTAAGCAACCAAAGGAAAATTTCACAGAAGGGTCAAATGTCCAAAACACCAAAGCATATGGGAAAAATCAGGTTGAAGTAGAAGAAAGTGCCCAAACCTGTTCCATGAAGTCCGCTAACTCCTCCAGCTGCGACGGCTCCTCCTTCCACCTCGGGCTGTCGGAGCCGGACACCCCCAGCATGGCTTCCTCCTCGGGTTTCTGGGCGTCTTCCTCCAGGTACTCGATGCTCTTAAGGGCCTACAGAAGTTACGTGCTTGTCTTACTTTCACATATTTTTAAATTCCAGGGTTTGGAGAAGGAGCGACCCCGCGTCACGCCGACGAGACACACCTGCACGGCACGTGCAGCCTCCCCGTGGTCATGTGCTCCCGGGCCCAGGGAACGAAGCCCGGAGGGAGGCAGAGAACAAATGTGAGGGGCTCACGGCCACACTGGACGGCGAGGCCCAGGGAAGAGCCACGTGCTGCCACACTACCAAGCTGCCAACCCCGAGAACAGAGCGGGACGGGGCACCTCGTTCAACCTCACGCCCGACATGCACCGTGGCCACGGCTCTGACTGACGAGAACGATTTCGCATGGTGCACGAGACACAGGCCTCCGTCCATGGCATGAACGGGAGAAAAATGACCCGACACCACGGCTGCCAAAACCAAGCCCATACACATCAGGCGTGTAAGACGGGCAGTGGCCCCACAGAGAAACAGCAGCGAGAGGATGGAGGTGCCTTCTTCCCACGGCCAGCAGCTCAGGCCTGACGCGCGCCGGCGGCTGTGGACGCGCACACTCGCACACCAGGTGCAACCCAACGGTCTTTGGTTCCTGGGTGTCTATCAGGACCTGTACAACCTCTTTCCTTGGCGATTTGGAAAAATCTGCGGCTTACAATGTAATCTGACCTCACAATGCACGCAGAACACACTGAAGCACCCAGGGAAAAGCGAGGGGGACATCCTTACGACCCGGGGTCAGAATATCTCTCAAGCAGCGCGCAAGAGCAATGGCCACAATACGAAGGGCCGCCGGGCAGCTTCAGAATATGCGGTCCCCACTCACGACCACATCCCCAAAGGCAGACCACAAAATGCAGGAAGGTATTCCATGTGTATCTGTACAGAACACAGACATTGACCATTGAGAAAAAGAAACAGCCCAGTCAACCAAAACACAGGGAAAAGACGTGAGCAGACACTTCAGGGACTGCGCAGAGACGCCCAAATTCATAGACCAACAGCAAAGGCAAATCCCACCCGAGACATGGGCACATCTGCCACACGCTGCCGGGAAGGACACGCCAGGCCCTGCCTCCGACGCCGCTGCCTGAGCGCAGATTGGCCTAGCCAGCCCCTCTGGGTCACACGCATGCTCCCCGGCAACCCAGGGGCCCCACCCCAAGGTGCACTCCCCAGAAGTCAGCGGAAACGCACACACTCATCTGCCAAGAGACAGGGAGAAGATGTTCACAGATGCACGGCTGAAAACAGACGGTAGGCCGGAGAAGGACGTCACAGCGACCCACAGCGCAGTGTCACAGAGCCACGAGAACCATTACGACCTGAACCAGAAGCCGGACCCGCACGGCAGCCATGTGGCAGAGAGCAACGCTCAGGGATAAGAGTGGGGGTGGCGGTGGTTTCTGGGGCACTTTCCCTAATAACACCCTCTCAAACTCCTCTCTGTGATGCGGTGCTTCCCAGGGGCTTCTTGTGCTTCAACGACACCTTCCCCGAAAGCCGTTTCCCTGCATGAAGCGCCTGAAGAGCGTCGCCCCTGCTGGAGGAGTCCCAGACTAGTCGGGCAGCGAGGACATCCCGGCACTGCTGCTCTGTGCGTGGCTGCTCTGACCGTGCCCTTGCCACTGGCCTCTGCGCTGGCCCCCACGACCCAGACTCAGCACAGAGCCAGAGGGCCGTTTGGAAGAACACAGCCAGGCCCCACCGCCCTCACCCCTCATCCCCTGCTGACCCCCAGCTGCCTGGATGGTCCCTCTGCCCACACCGCCCCTCCCTGAACATTGCTCCCGGCCGCAGCAGGGAGAGTCTGTGTTCTACATGTCTGCTGGCATACAGTCTTTCCTCTTACTGGAATGTACGCTGCACGGTGGGGCGGCAGCACACCACGCCGTTCAGTCTACGCTAGGTCCCTCCTGCCTAGAACACGCTCGACGCGCGGCCAGACATTCAACACACACACTGGGACAGCACCTGTGCGTTGAGCTGGCGTGCTGCTCTGCTCGGTACGCACATGTCCCTGAGACAACTGTGCGCAGCACGCCACCTTCCGCACCCACACCGCCTCCTGCCTCTTGTTTCCCTCTCAGGACGCGTGCGACACTTTCAACAGAAAGGTCAGTATTTCTGGGAGAGAACTGACCTTTTCTTTTTAACCTCATGCATGTAACACCTGTTTTTAAAAGAACGGGGTGTGGAGTCATCATACACAGCAAACTCCAGAAGCAGGCAGGAAGATCTGCACCAAGTGGTCATTGCTGAGCCAGGGGGCGGGTCTGGTGAGGGACACCTGCTTTTCAAGATAAATCCCTGAAGCTTTTCCACATATGTATTACTTCTCAACCAAACGAGGACCTTTAAAATAGCCAACGCTGTGGCAAGCCCTCCTCGCCAAGGGCGCAGGGATGGGGGTAGAGGGGCACCACAGGGGAGCCAGGGCAGCCGTCTACCATGGGGCAAGAGAGAGGGAAGAGGCCCAGGACGTGGGGGCACCTCCGAGGCCAAGAGCCCAGAAACTGACACCCAGGAAGGAGGGGGAGGAGGGGACGACCCCCCCCCCAAAGCAGGCCAAGGGGAAGGGGGAGTCCTGGGGGAGCTGCAGCCAGGCTACTCCACGAGGCAGGGCATGAGGGGACGTGGCCCCAAAAGTAGGTCTACGGTGTGTCTACACAACCAGCACTACCCAAAAACAGCAGCACACAAGCCACACGTGTGATTTAACTTCGGCAGCTCACTCATTACATGTGTGAAAGGCAGAATTCTACTTAACCCGATACACCCAAATATTACTTCAACAAGTAACCAACGTAAGAAGGTATTAACGAGATCATTTACGTCCTCCTTTGTACTGTCCTGACAATCAGCTGTGCACCTTGCACTCACATACAGGGCTCCTATCAGACAGGAGTGAAGATGGCAGGCCACGGGCATGGGCAGGGCAGACAAAGCAGGTCAGACAGGACAGGTGAGGCATGCCCCACTGTCAGCTGCCCACTACGGCTCAGGGGAGGCAGCGTGGCTCGGGGAGAGCTGACGAGGACAGGGATGGCTGCCGAGCTGGACAGGAGACGCCTGAGGCCCGCAGACTTTACACTGCTTTTTACCTGCTTTTCCAGACGAAAATGCCCAGGAGAGAAAGCAGGCAGGCAGGAGGGGTGTGCCAGGGCTGAGCGAGGGGGGCCTGCAGAGCAGGCAGCGAGCGTGCTCAGGGCCCATGGCACGTGCAGCATATCCTCGGTGACCCCCAGGGCAGGCCATCCGCCCTCACCTCAATGAAAGGTCTTGCGATTTTGGGGGCGATGATTTCTGTGGCAGAAGGCTCCTGAGAGAGGACCACGAACTCCTCCGCCTTCACTGGGAAGCCGGCATCGTCAGTGGGAGAACACACCTCAAACAGCTCCTGGATGGTCCGCTGCATACGAGACACACGTTAGCGTCCGACCAGAAGCAGGTCGGCACCTAACCTGAGTGTCAGACCACGTCACCAGGGAAACCGCCCAGCAACTCCTCACCCGCGCACTGAGCCGTGATGCCTGCCCCCGCCCCCCACCCGAACAGCAGGTAGCAATCCCAAGGACGGTGTGCCCATGATGGCACCTGTGTCAGGAAGGCCATGGAGTAGTCATTGCCCTGAGCAGCTACTTCCCGGATCAAGTCTTTGGTTCCGTTTTTCAAAAGCTTCTCCTCAATGGAATTACCACTCACGAGCCTACAAAACACAGACCCGTGTACGATGAAAGCTGGGTGTCCAGAAGCACACCGCCACGAGCACTCGGGGTACGAGGGTGGGGAGGCTGGTGGCGCAGCACCCGGACACTCGGGCAGGAGCTGCACAGCTCTGCAGGTGCTCGGGGTATCCCCTATCTGGCAGTCAGGGCCACCTCTCCCACCCCACCTTTAGCCACCCCTACCTCCCCTGCCACACCTAGAAATGCCCTCCTGGGTCCCCCGCAAAGATCTCCAGTGTGGACAGCCTGGCAAGTCTGCTTACACGACACAATCTGCATTTTCAAGGGGCCACGTTTACACACGACGGTGGGCAGCATCTGCTTCACCGCACATGTATCTGCGTTTTGCGTTCTCACCAAGCGGTGTGCTGCAGAGATCCCCCCACCCCATGCCCAAACAGTTCCAGCAGCTGCTCGACACCCAGGGCACGGCTGTACCCCAAGCACAGGCACTCTCTGTCCCCGCTGTGCGCTGTGAACAAGCTCCAGAAGGCAGCGACGCCACAGGCCGGCTCCCGGGAAGGAAATGCTGGGCACAAAGGGCATGCACCATCTCCAGTCCAGCAGACCCTGCTAACCTGATGTCCAAATAGTGCAACAACCCTACGTCCCCAGTCAGGGGCAGGCGGTCCCTCGGCCATCACCACTAGCAGCTGTGCCCACTGTTGGCCCGTAAGGGCACGTAACAAAGACCATCACACATGCAGCACCTACCCTCCACCCGCAAGCCTGCGCATCCCACACGTGTGCGCGCAGCTGGAATGGCCCGTTCAGATGCTTGGGTTCCTCCCATCTTTCTCAAAGAATGGCTCATTTACCTTTTTTCCTCAACTTGCATGAGCGATCTAACCCTCCATCTGCTGTGAGAACTGCAAATCATTGTCCCAATCTATTATTTGTGTGTTAGCTTTGTTCATGGAATCTTCTTGCAAAAGCCACACTTCAGCTTTTGTTTTTTTTTTAAGATTCTATTTATTTAGTTGACAGAGAGAGATCACAAGTAGGCAGAGAGGCAGGCAGAGAGAGTGAGAGGGAAGCAGGCTCCCTGCTGAGCAGAGAGCCCGATGCGGGACTCAATCCCAGGACCCTGAGATCATGACCTGAGCCGAAGGCAGTGGCTTAAACCACTGAGCCACCCAGGCACCCCTCAGCTTTTGTTTTAACTGCAGTCAGATACGTCTGCCTTTCCTTCCCTCCAAGCCTTCTGTCTGGCTAAAGTGATCCCTTCAAGCCGCAGGTACCACCTCTTCGGTACTATGCTAAGACTGCCGCTTCCTTGCTACAGTGGCGCGCCTAAGCCTGGGGCTGCTGTTCTGGCCATCAAGTGGGCACAGCACTCAGGCCCCAGCTCCTCCTCACGGTCCACAGCATCAGCAGGAAATGCTAAACGACCTGTGCCCCAACGAAGCTGGAACCCCACCCTGCTGGTGCGTGTCCGCGCTGTTCATTGCTTCCCCTCCGATGATGGGCCTTCCCCCGAGCCCCTCTGCTACAGCCCTTGTCAGCATTTCCATTGGCTGCTGTCAGCTACCCTTCACTCTAAATACACTTTTTTTTAAAGATTTTGTTTATTTGACAGAGACACAGAGAGAGAGGGACCACAAGCAGGGGAAGTGGGAGAGGGAGAAGCTGGCCCCCTGCCGGGCTGAGCAGGGAGCCGGATGTGGGGCTCAATCCCAGGACCCGGGATCATGACCCGAGCCGAAGGCAGACACTTAACAACTGAGCCACCCAGGCGCCCCCAGATACACTTAAAAAACCACTTTATCCAGGGGTGCCTGGGTGGCTTGGTCGGTTAAGTGCCAGCTCGGGTCACAATTCCGGGGTCCTAGAATCACCCCCCGTTAGGCTCCCTGCTCAGTGAGGAGTCTGCTTCTCCTCCTCCCTCTGTCCTTCCTCCCACTCATGCATGCATGTGCTCTCTCTCGCGCCCTCTCAAATAAAGAAAATCTTTAAAAATAAACAAAAGCAAATAAATCCCACTTTATCCACTCACAGGTACACACGCACACATATACACAAACCCCCACAATGACAACTTTCCTAAACACTGTTCTACATTTGACATCGCTTTGGGGAAAGCACATTTTACACACCAGGTCTTCCTGTCCCAGAATACGGCTCAGTCTCCAACTCACATCTTAACACGTTTTGCACAATTTGGTTCTCATTTCCTACACAACCTGCATCTTTACTACCAAGACTATTCCTGATTCGTGGATTACAGTTACTGAGAAAAAACGGTTTTCCTGTTTCCGGCTGGTAAGCGCTGAAGGGGCACAGCCTCCGTAACTGCGGAGAGCAATCATGCGGGAAAACGTTGCGCACACAACACACACAGTGTGCCAGGCTGCAGTTTACCAGCACGAGACAGCCCACAGTGCGCCGCTGAAGGAAGAGCAGTTAACAAGGCCGTGGGCATCAGCCATCTAGACACTGAGAAAGACTCCTGGAAAGACATGCGGCAAACTGTTACCAGTCTCCATCTCTAAAGGACACTTCTCCACGGACCTCAGACAGGCAGTGACACAGCTGCTCAAATGCAGCCTTCGGAGGACTCTGCCTCAGTGGCAGGAGTGAGCGGGCACAGGCAGAGGCCGGGCTCGCACACGGTGCCGGCACCACGCAGCTGCCCGCACACCCAGTGCAAGTACATACCACAGACCCGTTGGTAGCACAGACAACAGTGCGCTGTTGTCGCACTACCACACTAAATGCTTCTGCAAGTTCAGACACGCATGGGAGAGCCTGCTCCACTTTCATCAGCCATGTGTGGGGCCAGCAGAGGCGGTACACACAGGTCTGAGCTCTTACAGTCGTTTTACTGACAGACAAGGGGCATCGGACAGGGGTCTAGAAGACGTGCGACAGATACGCATCGAATGCACAGCAAGTTGTGCATAAGCAACGTAATTTAACTGCAGTTTTAAACAAACTAATTATAAACTGAGCAAATGTTGGGCCTAAAGAAAGAACACACAAAGCAGCAAGAACAGAATTCTGCCTCAGAAAAAATAAATGAAGCAGTGGAAACTTCTGGAACAAGTTGTAACGTACACATAAGCTCCACGGGGTGCTTCTGCTCCAGCACCTGCTGCCCCCACACCTCCACGGACCCCTTGTCGCACCCGCCACCCTCACCTGTAGATGTGGACGTCCTTGCGCCTCCCGATCCGCTCACACCACTCCTGGGCCTTGGCGTCCATCACGGGGTTCAGGTCATTGTCATAGAACACCACTGCGTCAGCCTCCACCAGGCTCACGCCTGTGGCGCGGCTGTGGGTCGACAGAATGGCGCAGAAGATCCTCCTGTCCCTGTTGAAACTCCTCATCAGCTCCTGAGATGAAGTAAAGCCCACGGGTTAGCTCCCCTGGTCGGTGCTGGTGCAGCTCGGCGCTCCCAGCAACGAACGTTGGGCCATCTCCCGCTGACTGCGCACAGACACCCCCACGCACTCCGCACAGGCCAGGCCTCACCAACCAAAGGAAAACATCCGCCTCCACCTGACATGGACTGTCAGCTCAAGCCGTAGGCCCCAGGAGAACACAGAGTCTTCCTGGGGAGGGACGTGTGCTCGGTCCTGTACCCTCAGGCAATGCCTGGGCCTTCACAGCAGAAGACCCAGGAGTAAGGCTGAGGGAGCAGAGAAACAGGCCGGAGAGGCTTTCAGCCTCCTGGGAGCACTGCTCTCTGCAGTGAGCTCACACCAAACCCGACCGTCACAGGGACCCCCTCCTTCCCGGAGAGTCCACGTGCGATCTGTGAAAACACCACCGACAAAGCTCGCTCATTAACCTGGCGCTGCGTCTCCTCCCAGGCCCTTCTCCACGTGCGCACATGCGGGTGGAAAGGTCCATGTGTGCGGGATCAGAGTCTGGGAACCTGCTCCCAACAGAAGCATTGTGCTGTGCTACTCATCCCATTCCAAATGCTTTGATGACCAACTTGTAGTCTAGCCCACGGACACTTAGCACGAGCCACCCAACAGCACGGCACATGCACGACCTACGGACCCATCGTGCTGCCGGACGTGTGCGTCGCTCCAGGGAGGAGCAGAGGTGCCACAGGCACACTGAGCCCCTGGCACAGAATCACTTGGGCCAGCGCACACCCCCCGCACCATCAGCCCGACTCCTAGGAAGCGTGCGGCTTCGCGCCAGCTGAGAGCGCAAAAGATCACTCGTCTGGCTGCGCTGACCCATGGGACACAGCAATCTGACAAGCGACAGAGGGGCACACAGCACGACCTGCATTTCCCGCAGGGTGCCTCATGGGGGCCGTGCCCTGGCTCTCACCCCAGCCACGTCTGAAGCGCACCAGCCCACTCCTCATGGCACAGGCCGCCCCGCCCCAGCAGCCACCCACGTCCTGTAACAGGATGCATGAGCTGTGAAGGAGCCCCTGCCCTCGCAGGACGGCACCCTTCCTTCCTTACCTGCCGTTGCTCACTGTTCGCATTCTCATCAATCCTGATGTAGGTGAGATAATGGAAGTTCAAGAACATTTCTAAAATGTCCAACATGAGAACCATTTGCGACAAGATCAGCACTCGACGTCCCTCAGACTTCAACTTCTGAAGCAAGATGGCTAAAGCTTCGAGCTTTCCTATGGAACAAACGACATCGAGTCTCTCCTGAGCCCAGGCGCGGAGGGCCGACCTAAAGGCCAGCGCAGACAGGAGCCCCCGCCATACCTGAGTCGAATTGCACCAATCTGAGCTCCGGAAACCGGAGGGAGCGCAGCGCCGTCATTCGCCGCAGCTGCTGCGCGTAGGGAGCTGTGTGCTCTCGCAGGCGGTGCCTCAGGAGCCTCATCCTGCGGCTGTAGAGGGATGGCGGTCTCGCCACCCACAGGGACGGGGGCGCAGCCACCACCGGAGGGATCACACACACCACCCTGAGAAGCAGAAAGCACCTGGGTCAGACGCACTGCCCATGGCGTCTCATAGCAGCCCATAGCAGCTCCTCCGTCTCAGGAAGCAGAAGGCCAAGTAGGAAGCGGGCAGAACCTTCTATTGGTGTGGTCAGAAAAACCAGGGTGCTTAATCACAGTCACACAGGGTGACACAGCTGTTGCCCGTGTCACAGCACCATCCGTCACAGCATCCGTGGGAGTGAGTCCCGCCAGCTCTGGTCCCTGCCGGCCCCCAGCTGGAAACAAGCGGCGCAGGGCACCCCCTAGAGCCTGCAGGAAAGGGCACAGAGACGGCCCATTCCCTGTGAAACTCATGTTCTGGTGGGAATCTCGGGGTACGGGTCCTGTGTCCCCAGGACGGTCTGGGGGAGAACTATACCCCAGAGCGGGGAGAGCCGTGTGCCACCAGGAGCGGGGCCAGACTTAGCAGAAGGAGGCCTGCTGAGAGCAGCACAAGAATGACTCCGACGGGCCATTACAGCACAGGACACGTCCTCCAGACCTCTGAGTGGCCCCCACACCAGGACAGCCTCACTCTCGAGATCAGCTCAAGCTGCGTTTCCCTGATTTGCTACCAAATGCATGCAAATAAAAAAGCCATCTATGCCCAAAACCACTGGTGAAAAAATCACACCACTAAATAAGTGGAAAGCAAGTCCACGCTCACTAACCCAGAATCCACACGGCCGACACGCCCGTTCTGCCCAACCCGCCCTGAAGATCTGGCGTGGTCCTAAGCCAAACCCCAGCCGTTACTCTGTAGATCACCGACACAGTGAGCCGAAGGCTACCACACCAGAAGGGCCACACAGGACCGGGCGAGAACAGAGCCGGAGGCACACCGCCCAGCACCGGGGCTTGCAGAGGGAACAGACAACACCCAGCTGAGGAGGGCCCAGGGAGAGGCCCAAGGCAGTCACCTCAGCTCTGCCAACGGAGCAGAGAGCGTCTCTCAACAAATGGTGCTTGACAAGCAGGCACCCACACGCAAATACGTGAATGTGAAAGACTTGACCAGATGTCCTGGCTTCCTCACGGCGGTACCCAGTAAACCCCACTCCTGCAAACAGAGAA
The DNA here is from genome assembly GCF_922984935.1 of Meles meles. Classification (NCBI taxonomy): domain Eukaryota; kingdom Metazoa; phylum Chordata; class Mammalia; order Carnivora; family Mustelidae; genus Meles; species Meles meles. The sequence goes on along the minus strand of NC_060077.1, from coordinate 20,302,612 downwards.
ACCCCAAATAACCAGCAACCCACAAGAATTTGATTAAGCCTCTGAATCTATTTACAGATGATACAGGCAACAAAACTACACACCAGATTACACCTCCAGGAACCAATTCAGCAAATCCACGTTGTGGGAAATTCTACAGAGAAAACCACCAGTTTCCTCAACAAATAAACTACAAGAGGAAAAAAAAAAGGCAAGCCAGAAGCACAACCTACAGATTAGGAGCTACATGATACGTATCCCCAACTGCTGCATCTCTACATCACTGCCATTCTGATTCGAACCAGAAAAACGCTTATGAGACAACCACAACTGCGTGTGCAGAAGAGACACTTAACGGTATCAAGAACTGTTCTTTTCTTAGCTAGGGTAATGGTACGGTGCCTGCGCTGCTTTCAGAGCACAACGAAATCTTACACAGGAACTCCCGTCTGTCCGGAGCTAGCTACAAACAGTCTGTGCTTCCAGGCAGTAAACAGGGATGCAGAGCTGGGTGAGAGCCAGTCCCAGGCTGAAGGCTGGCTCCGGGTACACTCGGGTTCACTGCAGTAGTCTGCTTGCATAGATTTAAAGATCTTCTGAAATATGAGATTCTTCAAACGGGAAAAATGAATCTAGACACAGACCTAGTTCCTTCACAAACAGCTCCGAGTGAACCATAGACCCAAAGTAAAAGGCGGACAAGGGAGCCCTGGAAGAGGACACGGGGCAAGCCCAGGTGACCAGGGCCTAGCGATGACTTTCCAGGCCCAGCCCCAAAGCACGGCCGGTGAGAGGAGGGAGAGCTGGATCTCACTAACCCTAAACACGGCCGCCCTGTGAAAGCAGGTGTCATCAGGAGACAAGCCACAGGCCAGGGGAGCACGAGAGACACCGCTGATGAAGGACTGGCACCCGAAACACACGAGCACTCTGAAAGCCCAACAGCGAGAGAACAAATCTTAAACAATGGGCCGAAGACCCCAACAGACACCTCTCCAAAGAAGAGATGTACACGGAGAAAAGCTATGAAAACAGGCTCCAAGTGGGCTATCCTCAGGAAGTGCGGATGACATCGGCCCCAAGACATCACGACACACGTCAGAATGGCCAGAACCCACAGCATTCTCATTCAAATGCACTGAAACGTACGTTCACGTAAACACCTGCACATGGACCTTTACAGCAGCTTCGTCTGTGACTGCTGAAACCTGGAAGCAATGAAGCTGTTTTCCAGTAGGTGACGGATAAACGGGCCCACGAGACAAGGGAGCATCACTGGGAGCTAAGAGAAATGGCCGTCAAGCCATGGAGCGCTGACGGGGAGTCTTCACCGCGTCTCGCTAAGAGAAAGCGGCCCACCTGAAGAGTCTGCACCCTGCACAATTCTGGGAAAGGCAAGCTACGGGAACAGTAAAGAGGTCGCTACGGGAACAGTAAAGAGGTCGCTGGCTGCCCAGGTTTCGTGGGCAGGCGCGACCAGGGGGGGCATGGGGCTTTACGGCAGCTCCCAGATGGTGGGAAGGCGGTGGACATGAGCCAGGCCATAGGAGCACGGGCGGGTCCCCACCATGAACACTCAGCTGCAGGCACACAGCAGAGAAGGGAAAGAAGACCCATCCTCAGGCCAGACCTGACCAGCGCTCAATGCAGGGAATGGAACACAAACAGGGTGGCCGCTCTAGGTGGGGCCCGGAGGAAGCACAAACGCTCGGTGGGCAGGGTGGGGGGGCTGGGCTGGCCCCCGGTGCAACAGCATCTGCGTTTTCGTTTTCTCTCCTAAAGCTTGTTTCTGAGTTTAACTCTTAAATACACGTTCCTCACCACGCAACATTAACTTTTTCATGTGGTTTTCCAATAAAATATTACTTTAAGAAAAACACAGAGAAACTCATCAAGCACACAGCGGTCTGTTCTGGCACCCGGAACGCACATGGCTGCTGTGGCCCTGCGCCCAGGCCAGCCAACGTGCACCCAAGCGGGGCCCCAGGGACAGGGCCTGGGCCCAGGGGAAAAGAAGCCACCCAAGGATACACAGCCTTCCTGGAGAGACAAGCTGATGCCAGAGCCAAAGATGCAGGAAATAATTCACGACCGACGTCTGAGAACCACTCAGGGAGGAACTGACAGAACAGGCTTCCGGCAGGACAGGCGGGGCCGGAGGCACGCGGGGGCCTGTGGAGGAGAGTGAGGTGCGCACTCCCATGCAGGCCGCCCTACCTGTCGATGACATCCTGCAGGCAGGCTTGCCGCTGGGTCAGCGTCAAAATCAGGTCCTTCTGACCGTGGGAGGGTGGCATGTACCCGCCCGCTGGCCCGGCCCCGGTCCGCTGGCTGCTGTCAGAAGCCCCGGGCCATGGTGTCTGTTCCCGGCCTACCACGGAACAAATCCGCAGCAGATCTCGGCCATAGACAGGGGCCCGTGAGCAGCGCCGCTCGTTGACAAAGTAGATCTGGTCCAGTCGCTCCTTCAGAAGTCTGCTCTTCTCCTCCTTCAGGGGAAACAGCGTAGAAAATGGTCACTGAGGGACACAGGCCCAGGGCCTGGTCTCGCTAAGCCCTACAGTGTCCCTCGCGCACAGAGACCCTGAGACACCTGCGTCCCCTTCCATGGCGGACCGCGACAGAAAGGAGGCGGACAACACAGTGTGCGTCTCCGACTGAAAAATCTTTCTCCAGGCGAGGTGAGATTTCTAACACCCGGAAAACGGCTTCGAAAACAAAAAACGTGGAAGATATCTGCAATCATGAAGCCCAGTTTCCTTTATTATGAAATGCATTTTTAGAGTCAAACTCTGGGATTCGGAGCGATGACGTGCTTTCAAGGCCCACATGCTGACAACACCATTAACCGTCCCCCCAACAAGCGGCTTCTGAGAAACATCGGAGGGTGAAGGCATGGCCCGGGGACCCACACAGGGTCGGTGAGGGAGACACCGTACCTGGGTTGGCCCTCCGATGGGAGAGGCCGGTTTGGAGGCCATTCCGGGTTCTCCAGCAGCCAGGGGGTTGACAGCCACTCGCCCCGGCACACCAACTGCAGAGCAGGAGGGAAGAGCTGAATGCACATGTCTGCGGGCTCCGCAGACCCTCCTCTGGCAGCTCGCTCTAGCGACACACTGCCCACGCCCCTCAGGACTGCCCGCAAAGCAGCCACTTGCCGGCCATCGTCTGAGCCGTGGGTGTCTCTCTTCTCTAGTGAAAGCTCAGTGCGCTCAGAGGAAGCACCCACACCTGAGGCCCATGGTCATCCTCACCGCAATCATGTGGCCACACACTCAACCCCTGGGACATCACCCGCCCACCCGCCCCCAGCAGGGAGTCAGCACTGTCCTTGTCCTCTGAAGCAGGACAGAGCAGTCGCTGCACCCCCTTCTGCCAGGCCACACCGCACATCCTGAGAGAGATCACACAGGAGGCACCAAGGACTAAAAGGGGCCTGGGGTAAGACAGCCACTTAGGAGACCACAGGGAGGGTGGGGAATGTCTCCTGCCTTGGGGGATGGGTGCTGGCAGCATGTTCAGGTGGGGTGGGAGGAGGCCTGGAAAACAGAATCAGCCACAGGTGGGAACATGGGCCACGGCTGGGACACAGAAATGCTGCTCCCTGGACCCCATGGCAGGGCCCTACCCAGTCTCACTGCACACAAGACAGAGACCAGGGCTGATCAGGGACAAGGGCTTTGGGTCGGGAGGGGACCCCCACTAGGTCCACCCACGAGCCCCATCCGACCACCCACTCAGGCTCCTCAGCAGACCACACACAGCTGGGCATGGCAGGGAAGGCAAGACCCTGGTGAGAAGCAGGCCACGGTCAGGCTGGATGCAGAAGGGCCCAGATCCTGCTCTGTTACCTGTCCCGGGGGAAATTCCAGCATGCTCGCTAAATGTATTTGTGACCTTAGCAAGCCAAATTCTCATGATTCCAAATGCCTTGTCAGAACAAGAAGAAAACAAAAATCTAGGTGAGCAGAGACTAGTCATATTCAAAATACCTCCGAGAGGAAGGAGAGAGAAAACAAGCGAGGCTGATGGCAGCCTGTCTGCAGAAAGCAGAGACCGCCGCAGCAAGATGTTTGGGTTCTGAGACCACCGGAAAAAGTCAGTAGCAGCTAGCTCCCCGTCCCCTTCGAAGCAAAGTCACACAGAAAGAAGGTTCCGCGTGTAGTGACCCCATCAGAGCACTCTACCTGGTGCAGTCACGGGGGCTGGGCCCGAGCCACCGGTCGGGGGCTTGCTTCCCAGGGCGTTGAGGGCGCCCGCCTGAGACATGGTCTGCATCACCACAGGGCCTGGTGGTCGCAGGTAGGACTGCCCCGGAGCGGACACGATCTGAAGAACGCTGCCTGCAATCACACGGGCCCGAGAGGCATCACTCATGGGCCACAGGCACCTCCTCCTACCTGCCACGCGCACCTCCAGACGTGCAGAACAGATGAAGCAACAGACCGAAAATCCGAATTTAGATTTACTCCAACAAGGCAGTGCGGAGTTCAGTAACTTGGAAAAAAATGACTATTGCCTTTACAGCCAATGAAAAACTAAGAATACAGTCACTTTTACTTAAAGTCAAGAAAATTCTCAACTATTCTTTGCCATTTCTGACTTCTGGCACTTCTGGCAATGTGGTGGGCACCAGGACAGGTCTGTTGTGCCTGCCTGAGGCCCCACGCCGCTCCCAGAGCCAAGGTCCCAGCTCCAGACCACACATGGGTGCTGGCCGACCTGTAAAGTCGACAAAGAAACACATCCACTCCCTACCCAAAAGCTGCAGTTCTCTCCGCACTCAGTTCAAGGTGTTCACCACATTCAGCCCTCCGTGTGAGGAAGCCTGACATCGCTTACTCTGGAGAAGCGTCCCCACGCTGGGCTCCGCGCCAAGGGGGGCCCGCCAGCGGTATCTGCTAGGCTCCGCGCAAAGGAGAGCCCGCCAGAGGTATCAACAGATGGCCTTGCCCCTTCGGCCGGAAAACTGAAGGAATAGGGAATTAAGCCAAATTAACAGCTGTCTTTGCTGTAGGTGTCCTGGGGCCTCCATTCTGCTAAGCTGTGTGTGACCTCCCAGCGCCCGTACAGAGTGTCCCAGCCCTGGCTCACAGGAGCTGCACATACCTTGTCCCAGGGAGGCTGTGGCAGGCACCACGTGTGACCTAGGACCACAGCCAAAGGACACTCAAGCGCTGAGCCACTGCCACCGGTCCCTTAGGGCTAATCCCAGCATGCCTCTCAGACCACTTGTTCTCTGCACAAAGCAGTTACCAAAGGAGTACATCGTGCTCAGACAAAGGTCTAAGAGGCTTTGGTCTCGGAGTCAATGCTATAAAATCCATACATGAAAGAACATAACTTCTACATAACTTGCTAGTCCTGGGGTGTTTTTAGGACACTTCATTTCACACTAAAGTTAAAAGAGCAGCAAATATTTCTATTTTGATTTTTAAAACAGGGAACATTTGGGGCACCTGGCCAGCTCAGTCGGGGTGCATGTGACTCCTGATCTCGAGGTCGGAGTTCAAGCCCCAAGCCAAGCATAGAACTTACTCAAAAGAGAATAAAAGAAAAAAAAATTTCAAAATGGGCAACATTTCCAAAGAGCATATTTCATCGAGAAACAGTATCAGCTACACGGCACGCATCTGCCGCAGCCAGCAGGCCAGCGTTCTCAACACCCCCCAAGGCCATCTCCGGGTGAAGCACCCGTGCTCCTGGGTCAGCCCAACTTGCCCAAGTCCAGCAGCAGGAGAGGGACGGGGACGACAGTGGGGCAGCGGCGGCTGGCCCTTACCTTGCAGCTGCAGCGGCTGGCCGGCGGTGAGCTGCCGCAGCTGGCTGTGCGACAAGGTGAACTTGTTCCCCTGAAACTGCAGTGTCACCGGGGTCTCTGGCTGGGCGACCCGGCTCTGCGGCCCCGCCAGGGAAGCTAGCTGGGCTATTTTGACCACCTCCCCACCTGCGGAAACGCAGAGGAAGACAGGATTAAAACGTCTGGGAGAAGCCTACGACTGTTCTGCTGACGACCATCTGTCGTCTAGCATGAGCGTCTGTGGCAAACTGAGGAGTCACACAAACGTTTCTTAGGCATCACTTCCTAACGCTTTCAGAAAATGACTCTAACAGAAAAGAGAAAATTAAAATTAACATTGGATCTTAACAGTTGATTTATTTACTCATAACTGCTGAAGATTTTAGATATCAAATCTTAATATAATAACCAAACTACCAATAAACGTTTTACTTTTCTCTCCAACCAATGTAAAAGCAGCAAACGTCAAATATAGCAGAAATCTCTTTGTCATATGCTTTGAACTCTAATATCAACCTCTTCAGAGACCTTTCAGAATGTGAAGAGTACGTGTCCGATTCAGTGCACAGATGTACAGGAGGGATTATACCCCTACGAATGTAAGAGAGCGGGTCACTAGCACAGATCCGCCACACAAACGTAGCTGTAAGATACAAAGGCTCCCACTAACCTGGACTACACTGTGGGATTCAATCTAGAATGCTGACTGAAAAAATGCCAGACTCAACATCACTTCACACTTGGTTTGTGAAAACATGACTCGGATGGAGTCCTGTGCACCCGACTCAGAAGCGTAAGCCCTGCAGGCTCTAAGCAAACACCAAGGGTACAGGGCTCTACCCCCCAGTGGTTGATCATGAAACCTAAACGCTCCCCGCAAGGAAATCCATGCCAGAATGATCAGTGACACTGTACAGAGAACAGTTAGCAGAAGACCAGGAAAATGCCCAGAGGTCCTGCCCACAGAAGCTGTGAACAGGAGGGAACGACAGGAGGAGGCGCAGAGAAGTGTGTATGGACAGGACAGCCCTGGCCCTGCCCCACCCACACGGAGTGAAGGCTCAGCTCCCGTGGCACGGTCCCCGCAACACCTGTCCCTGGCAAACAGAAATGTCACCTGTACCCTCCCCCAGGCAGCTAGCCAGGACTGTAACTCTCCACTCATTGACAGTGGAACTGAGGCCTCATCGTTAGGGACTAGCCTGAACTCGGGGTTTCGTGACACCCGCCCCCCAGCTTCCCAGGGAGACCTCCACACACTGGTCATGCCAAGATAAGAAGTGCTCGAGGGGATGTCTGAGAAACAGTGGTGCCTACGACCGTCTCCGTCAGGACACTTCCTACGGCACAGTCAGCAGGGGCCAGTGAGAGATGTGGGAGTGCGCTAACGACACTGGTCACAATAAAGAGGTCTAAGAACACGCAGTAACACTGTGATGTTTTCATCACCAAGTTATTATGAGAGCCTCAGCTGAGCAGGAAGTCACTCCAGACTTAAACATGATGGTAAGCAAGAGAGTCAAAATCAGTCATGGTTTTTAACAACCAGCTCCGGTTCCCTCGCTGGCAAGGGCGTCCCCTGCTCTCGCCTGAGTGCCACCTGCTCCCCGGGCTGGGCCCCACTGCCCACGGGGCGAGCCTCCGGCTGACGCTAAGGAGAAGTGAGGCCATCAGTACACCAGCAGAGCATGCGTGGGAAGAAAGCAGAGCTGACATCTGGGGATCAGGATAAAGGACAGAGGAGGACAGGGCCCTGGACGCTGGCTCTGCAGAGGGCGCCTCTCTGCACACTTAGGGCCAGAAATGACAGCGTGGCGAAAGGCAGCACCCGGGCGTGGGGTTAGGGAGACAAAGGGAGTGGACAGCAAGGCTCTTCACACACGCTGATCGGAACACAACTTCCCGTGGCAAAGACGTGGCAGAACCGGGAGGGGCGAGGCCACTTACTGGGCAGGCGGGCCTGAGCCTGCGAGGTGAGCACCAGCCCCTGAGGCAGCGCGCTCGGCCCCGCCGGGTGCGGGGGGCCCGGGGGCGGGGGCGGGGGCGGGGCCCGTGGTTTCGCAGGATGGGCCGGGGCAGGTGCTGCGCCGGAGGTCGAGGCGGGCGGCTGTCTCGGAGTGGGCGCGCCGGCGGAGGCCTGGGAGCTCTGAAACGGGGCTGCCGCCACTGCAATCGATAAGGTTTGTTTGTGCAAAGCTGTTAGAGGTTCTTCACCAAATGCAGTATTTAAACCCGAACTCAAAGAAACAAAACAAACATTTCAGTAAAGTTTCTCGGATGAGAAGCCCTCTCTAGAAAACAGTGTGGCGGACTCGGCATCCGGGTGAAACAGAGCCATCCGCCTACCGCGCCGTGGTCGAGTGCACGCTCCCGCAGGGCACACAGTGCGGGCTGCCAGCCGGGCTCCAACGGGGCTGCGCTGCATGTGCACGCGGGTTGGACGCGGAGGACCCGGTGACGGAGGCTGGAACTCCGGCCCGTGACCTGTGGCCAGTCAGCCCTACCCTCCTTCACAGTGACAGCTGGGCTCCAGGCCATTGGCGGCCTCAACGGGAGCGAGCCTTCCCGAGCTCGTGTCCACAGTGTGACCCGCACGTCCCCAGTCCAAGAGCCCCCGCCGAGGCACATCTTCAGCAGCACGCCAATAGCGACTCAACCAAGACCGCAGTGTCTGGTTCAGGGAAAAACTCCACTTTCAAGACACCAAAAGGGTGAGCAGCGTGAGGTGTGTTCAGCAGAGCCAGAGCAGGCGGCCCGCTCCTGACCAGAGCAACAGCTGCCCATCCAGAGGGGCAGGGGCAGTACCAGGAACTCCGGCCACGAAGACCCACGACAACCCCAAGGGCGTGCCAGCACAAGAGGCATACCTTTTGCATCTGGATTGGCAGAGAACGTGGCAACCGGTGGCCGTCCTCTCACGTGGCCCTGAGGAGTGGCCGTGGCTGCTGCAGAGGCCGCCGTCCGGGGCGGGTGTGTACTGGGGAAAGCCACAGTGCGACCCTCGGGCTTCTGGCCGTACTGCACGGGCTGAAACAACCTGGCAAGAAGGCGTGAGCACCACTGAGACACGGGGCTCGGGCCACCCAGGGATGGGGAAGGTCCCTACTCCCGGTGCTGCTCCAAGAGGTGTCAGGGTTCCAAACGCGCCACTGAGAAGCTCAGCATGGGTCTGGGGGAGGGGCTGCGTACCCTTGGGACACACACGCCTACCCTGAGCCTGGGGGACCCGGGCTGAACGTGCGCATGGGACGCTCGGAAGCCACAGCGCTACTGTATCAAGTGCAAGTGGAGTGGGCAGGGAGCCACAACCGGGAATCAAGCAACGCAACAGCAGCAGGCATGCTGGCCAGAAGCGGTACCGGAGCCCCAGAAGCGACAGTGGCCACTGTTTCCAGTATTGCCACACCGCAACACACTCTTTCATCACCCTTTTACCTGGAAAACCATAATGGCGGGAATTCTAGATTTTCAAATCCCCTACACAGGGCAGCAGCTAGGGGCGGTGAGGAGAAAACCAAGGACCTGAAGCCAGGCCCCCCCAGAGCACCACAGCTCTGCTGGCCCACACACACATCTGACAGAGGCCTGCAGGCTCCGGCGAGTGTCAGGCAGAGGGCAGTGGGGTCCCAAGGCCCCGGAGAGGCCACAGGTAGAATAGGCAATGGAGCAGGCACCTTTCTCTCTAAACTTTTATTTTCTCATTTCTTTCTCCTTTTCAACCCAACCCTGAGATTGTGTACTCCAACTTGCTGGATTAACCTCTCTTATTAAGTCATTTCCTTCCACTCATTGAGTGTGCTCTGCCCCTCCCAGCCCCATGGCACTGTCGAAGTCGGTGACATCCTTCAGAAGTCCCTGTGGGGGGGGGGCGCTCTTCCCACCACCCACCGTGCACCCTCTCCCCACTACAGCAGCCACCGGAGCACACAGCAGGCATAGCAGCCTGACCTCCTCCCCTCACAGATCTCTCCCGCTGCCCAGGGCTGCTCCACTGCCACCACCAGGCTGTCCTTAGGAGGGCGAGGGGCCGCACTGTCCCTCCCAGGACTGCAGACTGCCCACACAGGCTACAAGCAGTGAGCTGCCCCACAGACACTGAGGGCACCAGCACAGACTCCAGAAGCAGGAGACCCAGTGAGAGGGTCGGCCATTTCTCCCCCTGGCCACAGCCAAGTCCTGTGTGAACTCCCGCCAAACATCCCAGGTCTCCCTGAGGGGCTGTGGCTTAGGTCCTTCCAGGGGCTGTGGCATGTGGGACATCATGCCCCAACGGCTGATTCGAGGCCAAGCAGGACCCAGCCGGGGATTTCGGTGAGCAGGAACCACCACTCCATGCCACGCACCTGCTGGGCTTCAGTCTGAGGGCCGCCGGCCTGCCCGACGGGGGCGGCGCGGTGTATAGCTCATCCATGAGCTTCCGTGTCACCTTCTTCTTACACAGCAATTCTGCTTCATGGCGAGTCATTTTGTTCTCTAAGCCAATAAGATCAAATATAGAAAGATCCGTTTCCTAAGAAGAAAAAGAGCCAAGTGTTGCTCTGGGAGACCGGAGAAAAATGGCTGGGAACCCAAGCACATCCCTCACTGAACGGCCAGGACCCAAAAAGCCTCACTGCCCAGGAGGCGGCCTGAAGCCCGGGGACCGGGCAGGCTGCTGGATCTCAGTGTGCCTCAGCGTCCCCATTGTTAAGAGCACCCCACGTAGCAGCATGAATGGAAAAGGCAATGCTTGGAGAGAGGATGGCCCCGGCAGACAGGGAGGGGGTCCGGACAGCATGAGTGCCAGGCGCATGGACAAGGGGCACTGTGGGGGAGAGACCCACGTGTACCGGGGAAGCAGAAGGGGGCAGGTGACACGTCACTCGGTCCAGAGCCCTGGGGACACGCATTCCATGGGCAGAAGTGCTGCCTGGGTCCCCAGCTGGGGCAGACGCCCCACGTGCCCACTGCCCATGTACTTCTCTAACAGGAAAGCGCAGCCGCTCTCCCACCGTGACGTCGAGCATCTAAGGGGACGACGGCAGCCGCTGATGAGCCATCCCACGCTCTTGCACACCTAAGGGATGTGAAATTCGCCGGCCATTCCTCAAACGGTTAAGCACGGAGTAGGCACATGACCCTGCAATTCCACACCTAGACACGTGTGTGAAAACCTGAAACCTACGTCCACACGAAGCTGCTCTGTCAGTGTGCGCACTAACACGGCTCAGAGCAGCTGAAATGTGGAAGCAACCCAAGTCGTTAACTGACGGCCAGATCAACAGTCCCTCAAACTGGGGAACACGACTCCGCTGTATGAAGGAAGGAGACTGAGCCACATGCCACAGCCCAGATCAACTCTGAAAACACTACACTCTGGGAAGTAAGCCAGACACGAGGACCACGGGTGAGGGATCCCCTCTGTGCGCAAAGCCCAGAACAGGTGGACTCGCAAGGCAGGTCAGGCAGGGGCTGCCTGGGGAAGGGAGGGAACAGGAGGGACGGCTCGTGTCTGTGGGCTCTCTCTCGGCAATGACGAAATATTCCGGAATCAGTGGTGACAAATGCAGGCATTTCCAGCTGTCTTACTGCCATCCCAGTCGCTAAAACACTACCAGACAGAGGTGCCTGTGGCTCAGTCATTAAGCGTCTGCCTTCAGCTCGGGTCATGATCCCAGGGTCCTGGGACTGAGCCCCGCAAGGGCTCCCTGCTTGGCAGGGAGCCTGCTTCTCCCTCTCTCACTCCCCTGCTTATGTTCCTCTCTCGCTGTCAAATAAATAAAATCTTAAAAAAAAAAAAAAAAAAAAAAACTACCAGTCACCTAGCATGCCTCAAGGTTTGTCAAGCAAATGATAAAAACACCACAACATCACACACAACAAGCTCACAGAAGCTAGGTAAACACCAGGCTCTTCTCATGGAGTAGACACACACGCGCGCGCGCGCGCGCGCAGCAGGGGAAATGCGCGATTATTTGTGTCCTAAGGGCACTTGGCCCAAAGCCCCTCAGCCAGGGAGAGGGTTGGGGGTTACAAGGAGCACACAGCAGGGCCCCACAACGCACACACCTCAGGAACAGGACCTCATCACAGACACGAGAGCAGCCCATGACGGTGCTTGCTGAGAACCCCGCACGTGTCCGCCACAGGCCTCACGCGGAGGCCGACAAACACCCCACACGCCGGGGCTATCTCCCACGCTCCGGCAGCACCCGAAATGCTAAGGACCCCACCCCTGCAATCCTCAAGCCAGGGCCTGCCTCCTCGGGCCAATTGCGGACACACCCCCAGCACCTGCAGATAGCTGCCGGGCGCCCAGAGAGCCCCAACAGCAGGGTGGGCGCGGAGAGCAGCCTCCGGAGCCGCGGAAGCCACGGCGCATCTGTGCGACGCCAGGTGGGCACGTACCTTCCAGAAGTCCCCATCGAGTGCCTTGAGGACGAGGGAGGCCGAGCGGTACTGCAGAGGTCCCGCCGTGTACGATGACTCCGGGAGCCGGGGCTCCACCAGCCCAGGGTGGTTGCAGATTCTCTGCAGCCGCAGCAGGATGCTCAGCACGTCCACGAAGTGGCCACTCTTCAGCGCCTCCTGGGTCCTGCTCACGGGAAGACACATCGGCGCCATCATAGGCATGGCCACCGCTGTGCCACAGACTCCAGATCGTACCCGCCACACTCCCCCCAGGTCCGCTGAGTGATTGGTTCCATCCCTAGGTCCGCTCCCACTCGTCCTCCAGGGATTCTAACTCTCAGCCTCACTTTCTGTACCCCCCGAAGCAGGCTGGGAGGCCAGAGAGCCAGGACTAAGGGTCAGACTGGCACGCAGCTCTCCAAGCCTCCTTTCTCAGCGGAGGATGACACCCAGCGGGGACAGGGACAGATTTCTGCCCCACGGTGAGGAGCGCTGTGAGGCAGGGGTGGGCAGCAGAGTGAGGGCACCCGGTCCAGGGAGTGGAGAGGCCCCTCGGGTGGGACGCCAGCCCTGGCTCTGTGGCCACAAAGACGGCAGACACTGAGGTTAACCCCATGCAGGCCAGACCACACAGGAAACACACGGCAGGAAACAGTCCGAGTGGAGACCTCCAGGGTCTCCAGGTGAGTGTTTCCAGGTTAAGGAAGGAGCCGTACAGGACAGGACTGAGGGCAGGCTGGTCCACAGAGACCCAGGAGCAGAGGCAGTAAGGTAGAGGGACAGGCGGTGGCAGAGAGAATGGCCAGGCTTCCAAATGAGCAGCAGGGTAATGGGCTACTGCGTTTGAGGACAGAACAGCCCAGAGAGCAAGTGCTCTGGGGACACCCTCGTGAGAGCAGGTGTGCAGCGCTCCGCACAGTGGCCAAAGTGAAGCTCGGAGGCCCCTGGGGGACCCGAGACCATCACATAAACACGCATCGAGCGCCGTTAAGAGAGCTGAGGTGCACTCAGCTACAGGCGTGCTCGACACTTTCTGTTTCACTTGACAGGTTCAGGGGAGAAGAGGCCCACAGACGTGAAGTGGGAGAGTCACAAACCCGACAATAGCCCAGGCATGTGGTCACCAGCATCCCCCCTCCCCCAGCAGGACGGATGCCGGAGCGTTCCCACTCCCAGGGCAAGCGCAGCACACCGCCAGCCCAGCCCCAAAGCAGGGCCCGGAATTCCTGACAGCACAGCGAGCGCCTGCAGAAGGATGGCAAGGGGAGGCTGACAGACGAGCACAGGCCTCCTGGCCTGGGAGCAGCAGCACCCTCTACGGACTCTGCCCTTGATGACCTGAAGTCCGCACCTGGAGGAAGGGATCCCCAACAGCCCGCCCTGCCCCTGCCCTGCCCATGCTGCCGCCTGCTCGCACCGCACACTAGCCCGGAGCCAATGAGGGCGCTGCCAGGGGAGGAGGGGGGTTGCGGTTCCGACAGGCCACTGGAGCACCTGACCAGCACAGCATCAACGATGCCGTCCGTCAAGGACTAAGACACCAGACCAGGGAGTACGAGCACACACTGAGGTTGTGTTGTAAAATTTTCCAAACCTAACCCAGAAAAACAAATGTCAACGGCAAACCGCCTCCTGAAGACTAATCACACATAGACACAATTCTGACGATGTCGTGAGTGCAATGACACGAGGCCCACAACAGCACAATGCCGGCCCTTGTCTCACGAGAGAACAGTGCCCAGGGGGCCCAGCAGACTGGTGGAGGGCCCACGGGAGTCCCAGCAAGCCCAGCACATGCAGTCTCAGGGCAGCTCCCCTGGGGGAGGCAGGCGGCCTCTCAGGCTGTAAGAGACCAAGCCACTCCCACAGAACCTGTGGCCGGTGTGAGCCTCGCCCATGAACTCAGGGAGGCGGGCAAGAGCCAGGCCAGTGCCGGCTCAGCTGCACAGGGGCAGAGCCCTGGGAAAGCGGGTGGGCACACGGGGAGCCGGGGCAAGTGCGGGTTCTAGACGCCGGGGACAGCGGCCCAGCACCCTCCAGCTGGGCAGGACCCGCAGGCGCGATGCCAGCTTACCCAGGCTGCAGGATCACGTCCTCGTACAAGGCCTTCTGCCGACTTGACAGGCGGCACTTCAGCACATGCTCGTACTTCTTCGTCAGCTGCTTCTCCACGTCTCTCTTAGTTCTCCTCAAGATGAAGGGCTGCGTCACCTGCGAGGGAGACAAGTGTGCGTTGCCCCCATGCCGAGCCCCCATCGCCACACCCGGTGCAGGGCTTGGCACCACGGCCGCCACACACGTACCCCGCACACGTACCCGGTGTAGCCGTATGACCACTTTGTGGTAGTAGTCCTGATTCTCATCATTTGGGGCCTTCAGGGGCAGGTGCAGGTAGGGCCTGGAGATGCCGGGGATGAGGAAGTGCACCATGGTCCAGAGCTCCAGGAAGGTGTTGTGCAGGGGCGCGTCGATCAGCAGCAGGCGCTGCTGGCTGGGGGAGAGGGAGAGCGACAGCAGACATTGTACCCCAGGAGCTGGCCACAGGTGCACTTCCTCCGCAGAGGTTCACGGACAGGAACATGGGGCTCACAGAGCCTCCGGGAGAGGGACCCGCAACCCCCATGCACTGAGCCAAGGGAAGGGAACCAGGCAGCCAAGCAGCAGCTCGGTGTGCCCATGACCATACACACCCCTCCATCCGCCACCCCCAGGACCCCAAGCGGGGCACGCAGGTCAGACCTCCTCAGGGTGAACACGGCCTCCCAGTGCCTCTCGGTCATGCCGCGGACACGCTGCATCTCGTCGATGACCAGGCAGCGCCACCGCACACGCGTGAAGGCTGCATAGCCCCTGAAGAAGTGCTTGTAGGGCGCTATGCACACATTGAAGCTGTTGGGCTCCGTCCACTCCTGCAGCACACGGAACAGGCCTCACCTGCGGCGTCTCCCCCCACCCCGGCGGGGGCTCAGCCCACCGCCACCCGTCGCGCACAGCATGGCAGAGCTCATCTCCGGGACTGCTCCTGCAGGGGTTTATGGTGCTCGGGAGAACTAAACGAGAAGCCACTGTGGGTATTAACCACCGTTTCTGGACGTCACCAGAGAGCGTCATGAGGACAAGCAGCTTCTGCAGGTGCAACCCAAGCATGGAAACCGTACTGAGATGGTGGCAGGAAGCAGCAGCGTCCATGCCACAGCGACTACTCTTACACTTTTGAGACCCACAGAAATAACGAGAAATGGGGAAACAGAAGACACATCTCAACGTACGCACTTTTCCACTAAATACTACTCAACACAAAAGTCTAGTGATAGAGCAAACTTTTTTTATCTTCAGGAAAAAACTGTGGCCTCCGGTACACTTTCACTCAGAACCAGGTGCAAGATGGAACAGGGCAGAAACCCTGGCCAGCGCATCACCTGCAGCCCTATGGAGTGTGTCCCGGGGGTCACCTCACAAGTTCACAGCTCAGAACTCAGAGTACACCACAAGTTCCCGTTCAGGCTTGTGGCGCTCACTGGCCCGCGGGCGGAAAGGATGGTTCTGGAAGGAAAGCGGCCACAGCCAGGCCTGGGAGGGCCCGTGGGCACGGGGCTCTCCCTGCCAGGGGCAGGCTATGCTTTCCAGGGGCTCCAAACCTAGGAACAACCCGAAGGTCTCACAAACCAGGGATTCAGACAAGTGCACACATCCATCTCCACATTCTCAAATCTGTCTTCTGTACAAACGGGGATCATTTCTGCCCAGTTTTATTTCATGTTTAAAATCAAATACCTGTCTCTTGGCTTTCAGTTCTCTATGGCTGCCAATATACAGGAGGGTTTTGAGCCCGGGGCACCACCGCTTCAGCTCGAGCTCCCACTTGAAGATGTTACAGCCTCTCACGACCACGAGATGAGGGCCCCAGTTGCCTACAAAGGAGAGAGAAGATAGAACTTTCCCTTTAACCAAGACCATCTGTCAGGTCTGGACACTGTGCACTGTGCTGACCCGAGACACCAGGACAGGTACACGTGGGAAGTTCTCGGGGCATGAGGCAGACGTGTCCTACCTCCTGTGCCACCACCAGACCTGCAGAGGGGCAGGGGCCTGACCCACAGGGAGCGCACGACAAAGAGCCGCTGAGTGGGGACTGAAGAAAGTGAGTATTTCCTCAAAGACACGCTGACCCCACTGCCAGCACAGGCAAGAATATGCGTCTCTGAGGAACAGTACCCAGAAAGCAAAGGAAGTGCGCTCGGCCCTGGCCTGGAGCCCTCCCGTGGCAGCCACCCACTGAGGCTCAGGTTCGGGTGCAGAGCCCACTTCCCGCCTCCAGCCAGAACACACCACCCAAAACAGACAGTTTCAGCTTCAGTCCTCCAAAAAATAATGTCCTCAATTACGAGAATATACACAAGACAAAGTTCCACTTCCGTCCTATAAACAAAACGTACACCACACCGAGACGGAAACGGCGGCTTGGAAAGGCTGCATGCAGGATACATGGCCTCGTGCGTGCAGAGCACCGTGTCCTGCGCTCCAGAGGACCCACCCAAGAGGAACATGAACAAGGACATAAACAGACACAAGAGGACAAAAACTCTCCAGAAAGTGCCCCCCAGGAGAAGGCAGATGCACACCAGCCCAGGTGCCCTTTCCCCTACGAAGGAGAACCACGACCCCTTATCAGCCAGCATTTAGAACATTGCTCCACGATCGGTTTTCTGCAAGGCCCCTCACACCGGACGCACTGCTGGGGCCCAGGCTGGGCCTCCTGACGGAGGGGCTCTGCTCCACTCACAGTCACAGCCGGATGCCCGGACCAGTACCTGGGGCAGCACGGGCACCAGGCGGGGACCCAGAGTTTGAGGGACTCGCACATTCATTTGTTCAACTGATGAACTAGTAAGAGTCCCTATTTTTGGAACTGTAGGCTGTTTCCATTTCTTACTCTTTTAAATATGGTAACAAACAATTTTTCCAGCTAAACAGTAAGATAGTGAGGCAAGGTGATAGTCTGAAGTAACTGTGTCTAAAACTGACTTTAAAGTGCCACACTGAAAATTTCAGGACACCAGATCAGAAAACAGAAACAAGTTAATCAAGAAAATAAGCCCTGGTATCAATCCATCTGTATTGAAAAACTGAGGGGGCGCCTGGGGGGCTCCGTCAGTTAAGCCTCTGCCTCCAGCTCAGGTCATGATCCCGGGGTCCTGGAATCGAGCCCTGCATCAGGACACCCTGCTCTGTGGGGAGCCTGCTTCTCCCTCTGCCTGCCCACTTGTGCCCTCTCTTTCAAATAAATAAAATCTTTTAAAAAATAAATAAAAATTAAAAGAAAATAAAACCGAGATTGACGAAGCTTTTCTCACAGAGGGCCAACAAAAGGCATTACTAGCGATGATGAGGAAAGAGTGCAGCAAGCCCGGGGAGAAGGAAGCAGCAGCCTTCCCGAGGCGGGGTGGGGGTTGGGGGAAAGGGTGGGCGACCACCACCCTCTGCACACCTGCCTCTCTTGGTCTGCTGAATGCCAGCGGTTTCCCCATGCTCCTCGGCAGGATGCCACCACCCTAATTTCAAGAGTCCCCTCCCAGCTTCTGAAACTCCACAAAGAGGACAATGTGTCTGCTCTTCTGGTCAGCTATCCAGGAGCCCACTCAGTCTGCATCTGAACACTCCCTTTGCAAGAGAAACACTACAGATGCCCCATGAACAACATGGGAATGAACCACATGAGGATTTTTTTTTCAATATATACAGTACTATATGTTCTCATTCTTACAGTATTCCTAATGCCGTTTTCTTCTCCCTGGCTGACTTTGTTTTAAGAACACACTACATAATACACAGAACATACCAAATACGTGTTTGTCCACCTATTGGTGTTATCAGGATGGCTTCCGGTCAATCGTTAACTATCAGCGGTTAAGTTACAGGGAAGGCAAAAGCTCTATGTGCATTGATCTCTGCGTGAGAGGTCAGTGCTCATGACCACCACACATT
The DNA here is from genome assembly GCF_922984935.1 of Meles meles. NCBI lineage: Eukaryota > Metazoa > Chordata > Mammalia > Carnivora > Mustelidae > Meles > Meles meles. Next base: position 20,284,458 of record NC_060077.1, on the reverse strand, counting down.
GTTCAAGGGTCACCTGTATGCAAGAACCTGTCGTGTGTCAGAGACACACAGGCATGTGTCCCTCTATAGTCCTCCAAGGCCCAGAGCAGGGGACAAGACAAGCACCTGCCCCAGAGGCCAAGTAGAGGGCAATGAGTAGTGGGAGGCAGATCCCTAAATATGCCAATACAGAGGCCACAGGGCCTGGACCAACGTCGTGTGAGTTCCAAGAGTCTAGAGGTGAGGAAGCAGCAGGAGTGGGCAGCCCGTTACAGGGAGGCAGGCACCCTGTCTCTGCCGCAGCGCAGGTGTGGGCCCTAGCAAGGCCCACACACCAGCCCCTGCGGAAGCCCAGCAGTGGAGAAGCAGTCCCAGGTGGCAGGGCCCCGCCCGGACGCAAGGTGGTGCACACCACTGTGACAAGGAAGGCGGGCACGTGGGGAGAGCTGCCGTGCACACGGGTCTTGGCCGACAGGGGACGCGGGAGTCACACAGCCCGGCCGCAGCCTGGTGGGCCTCACAGTGTGCTAGGTTCTGAGTTACAGTGAGTTGCTCACTCTAGGGCTAACCGCAAGCGAGTTTTTCACTTGTTCACGCCATGCGTATTTCTGACCGCTGTTCTGGGTCTTGCACCAGAGCACAGGGCAAAGCAGCAGGAAGAAGGGCCACTCTCCATCCTCATGCCAGGTGCGCTCCCCACAGTCAGCCTTAGCAAGGACACTCTCCTTACCTTCATTGCAGGCCAGGTGGGCGAAGAAAGCAATGACCTGCACCGTCTTGCCCAGCCCAGCTTCGTCCGCCAGGATGCCGTTGAGGTTCTTCCGGTAGAGTTTGGCGAGCCAGTCCAGGCCAATCTTCTGGTAGTCCCTGAGCGCACCGTACAACAGAGATGGCGCGCTCAACTTCACCTGCAGCGACACATGGGCCGAATGCGCCCTTCTCAAAATAATGCTCAGAAAGTTTTGTGCAACGCGAAACCAAATCAGCCACACGGTGAGCCCACTAGGGCCCCACAGAAAAGATCTAGAGGTGACAGGAGAAGCGAGACAGCACTCGCTTTTCCTGACAACTTCCGCAGCTGGCACAGAGCTGTGGGGAAAGGCCAAGCCTTTTCCCGGCCTCATGAAGACACCACACCCCACATGGCAGCTCGGCGCCTCACCGTGGGGCTGACCCGGGCACTGCCCTTGGGCAGGACAGCTTCGGCCACCGCGGTCACCTCCGCGATGTCCTTTGTGTGAGGGCTCCCAAGAGTCATTCTCTCCGCAGCTTTGAACTGGTCCATGATGAATAGCGAGTCTATGAGAACCACATCCTTCCGGGCCTCTCGGTCGCCCGGGGCGCCTTCCACATCTGCAAACAAGAGGAACAGATCTGCAGCGGCTGCAACACTTTTATAAGACTACTTACTGTTTACAAAAAAAAATACAAGGAAAAAAGTTGTCAGAGTCCAAATATTCCAAACGCACTATTTTTTTTAATCTGTTTTTAACCCACTTTGTATACCCAACACTCCCCAGATCAATGGATATAAACTCCTATGAAACCATCACACACAGGAGCGCTCTGAAGAGCCCTTAGGCAAAGATGGAGGCCCTGTACTGAACCAGGAACCAGCGCCACCCACGGACGTATGGGCACCGAAAGGCTTAGTGGCCACCCCTCCACCACCAGGAAAGGGAAAGTCACAATCGTCTCCAAGGACTAGCAAGCAAGAAGGCCACCAGCCCACTCTCTGACCCTGCCAGCCCCGAGCTTCTCTGCTCACAGGAATCTGCACCTAGTGATCAGGACAAGCGGAATGAAACAAGGAAAAATAGGTTGTTTGTTTAGGTCATCTAATAAAAGTAAAATAAACTCCTCAAAACGAGCACATTAAACAAACTCAACCCACCCTGAATATACATGATACAGATCCAAGTCTATGAAAACAATGACTTTCATAAACGTGGACAAAAACATTTCCATGTTGTTCACAAGTATTCTAATAATTGTGCCAAGTTAATAAATGAAAATAAAAAGCATAGAATTTAACAAAACCCTCTCAGTGCAAAATTACACATTAAACATACTTGCATCTTTTTATTTTATTTGTATTTATTCTTTGTTTTTGTGTTTTTAAGCAGGCTCCATGCCAAACATGGAGCCCCAGTCAGATCTCCATCTCACAACCCAAGATCAAGACCCGAGCTGAGATCAAATCATATCTCACCCGAGCCACCCAGGTGTCCCCACGTAACTGCTCGCATCTTTTTCTCCCATCGGTCTAAAAGGAAAGGAAGGTGACTTAACCCCTGCTGTAAGCACCCTCCTCTGTGAGATCTGGCCTTTGTCACGGGTGAGACCTTTAAAGACGTCAACACGGACCTTCCTCTTCGCTTGCCTCCTCACTGTCGGGCTTTGGCTGTGGCCACTGGAAACCGGGCAGAAAAGCTCCTTCGTACAACTTCATCAAGTCAATTAAGGGCAATTCAGCTGGAAAGGATCACGGGGAGAAAGGGGGATGGTTTATAGCACGAGTGGCAGCCAGGTGGGAAGAAAACACAGCTGCAGCCCTCCTGTAATTAGTTTTTTCCAAAAAGTAACTATTGCCCATTACTGATACCAGCTTTGAGGCACATTCTTTATCAACATGAGAATCTTCGACATGACATTAAAAAATTTAGTTTTTACTCATAAAGGAATTCTTAAAATTTCTAAAATAACCTCGTAAATGAAAACTAAAAGCTATAACCTAATAAACCTAACAATAAAAACACGGTTGATGGAAAATAATTGGTGATATGAAAAAAAGAAACATCAAATAAAAGTCAAAACAAAAATTAAGCAGAAAAATGCTATAAAAAGCACATAAAAAAGTTGTAATCCCTCCTGCACCAAGAGCTTGCCCTACCAGACGGCCAGTGGGGCTGTTCCGCGTCCAACTACAGAGCGCGGCAGAGACGCTGGGCAGAGATGCTGGCACGGAGTCCGACCTGCCCGAGGTGCACCCCGTCTGGGGGAAGCCACAGCAGCAAGAATACAAGCAGGGAAAGGAGGAGGCATGAAGAGCGCTGGAGTGGTGGAGGGAGCAGCAGCCAGGCCACCACACAGTGCCCCTGGGGGAGGAGGTGCTCCCTTCCAGACCCAACCAAGCGTACCCCTCCCCAGAAGGAGCACAGGAAGGAGCGCAGCAAGTGGGCGCTAATGCGACAGACAGAGTGGACGCTCTTGGGGGCAGGGAGGCCGTGCCCACAGGGTGTGTGTGTGTGAGCTCCACGGGGTGGCCGCACTCCCACCCTTAGCGAACACACCACTTACTGCGACTCTGAAACAGACCAGGCACCTAAACACAAACCTCACAAAAAAACCTGCAATCGTAAAATGTCCCTGCAGGCGCCCGAGGACGACCTGCGTGAGCGGACAGGCAAGCACACGGTGATCAGAGACTGGAAAAGCTCGGCCTCGTCAAGACGCAAGTGTCAACTATCACCCTCCAACTCCAGGCCACGAGTCCCCGTGGGTGTCTGTCTGAAGTCAACGAGTGGGTCCTGAGGCAGAGGAGGGCCCGAGGCGGCCCGAGGCGGCCAAGGTCGTCCTGAGGGGACAGATGTGGAAGGACCCCCAGCCCACTTGCAGAACCAGCGCGGAGCGCAAGGACCGCACACCGGCCAGCAGCACGACAGCATGACAGCGGGCGGGGAAGAGCCTGCCGTCCAAGCTGGCCAGGACCAGCAGGAGCAAGGACCAGTCTTTCAAATGGGGCCAAGACGACTGGGATCCACTTTGGTAAAGGAAAAAAGGAAGGAAGGAAGGAATCAAGCAAGCTCAGAACTGTACTCTTACTCCACACAACAGGCAAAGGCCATTCTTGATGGATCAGAGACACGGATGTGAGAGTAAAATAAAAAATCCGTGGACAAACAGGAAAACCGCCTCATGATCTTGAGGTGAAAAGAGGCTTCCTGGGCCCCTGGGGGGCTCAGTCCATTGAGCGTCTGCCTTCGGCTCGGCTCATGATCCCAGGGCTAGGATCTGGTCCTATATCTGGCTCCCGGCTCAGCAGGAGCCTGCTTCTCCCTCTGCCTCTCCCCTGCTTGTGTGTGCATGCTATCTCTCTCTCTCTCAAAAAGAGATAAAATCTCTAAGAAAAGAGATTTTTTTAAAACAAGACTGACAAATCCAACTACACTAAAGTCAAGAACACCCGTTCATCAGAGGGCCCCATAAGGACGACGGAAACACGGCACGAGCGGGGAGGGGACGCTGTGATGCATGTGACCAACAAAACCATGACGTCACAACGCACAGCTGCAGCGGGTGGACATGGGAAAGCAAGCCCAAGCCCACAGTGGAAAAGAGGAACCCGTGAAAAGGTGCCACACCTCGGCTGTTCTCCGAGAAGTGCCACCCACAGGCATTGGGAGTGGGCCCCTCACCAGGGGAGCAGCAGCACCCCGACGTGCGGGGCTTGGAGCGAGCCCTGCAGCCCCTGCCAGGCCAGTCTCATCCAGCAGCCTGTGTGCGCGCCGGCCCGGCCCGTCCACTCTGGCACACACTTGTGTGCCGACCCCAGCCACAGGAGTACTCCCGTGGCATGCTGAGGAAGGACCAGGGGACAACCCGAAATGTCCAGCAGCAGCCCACGAGGGTCAGTGACACGGTCATGCCCGGAACGTGGCTCAGCAGTGACGGCTAGGGAAGCCGCAGTGACACACCATGGCCAGATGAAGCTTGGGGACGGGAGAGCCGAGGGAAAGCACGCTAAGGCCAGGGCGCAACACCGTTGAGACGCCGTTCCTCTGAGCAAGCCCAGCAGCACCCCGGGCCGTGTCAGGTGGCAGGGCAACCAGAGCGGAGGCAACGAGCCACTAGAGCAGGTTACCGGCTAGCGTGCGGCACTCAGGCACTCTGCCCCATGCTGCGCAGTATGGCCCCGATGCTGGCGCTCGAGGTATCTGTTGGGTTTTAGATCTCACACGTTTTCACGTGTTCTTCTGTGCATGTTCAACATTTCCTAAGAGCATCTCTAGCAAGACACGCGCAGCCTACCTTCTTTGGCTAAATTGGACAGCTCTGCCTGGTGGTCCACGGCCCCCTCGTTTGCTTCTTCCTCTTCTATGGTCTCCTCCTCATCTTCCACTGAAACAGTCACCACCAGATGTCAGGGACACAGATCTCACTACGTCTTCTCAACTGCTCATAACGCTACCAGACTCCAACACGGTCTCGTCGGCTATGAGAGAGCTGAACTGGGCCTTCCTGTTTCCCAGGTGAAGTCTGGAAGTGCGGCTGCACTAAGTGGGCAGGGTGGGAAACATGGCCTGGGTCTTCGCTACTCGACAGACCGTCTCCAGCAGAACATGGAGTCATGGCAAACTTCTCATTCACCTGCTAACCCCACAGCAGAAAAACCCAGGAGCAGGCTGTCCGGGGTCATGCCGACTTTGTCATCACCCACACCAGGGTCCCAGTCACTGCTCGGCATGCCGCTCCCTCAGCTCAGCTCCCGTCCTGTGCAACCAGCGCCTCAGACCAGGTTGGTCCCACACCCTGCACCTCACGTCCAAGAGAGACGTGGCTCTGGGTGAGAAGAACCCACCGGCAGCCCTCGGCAGGACTGGCCCAGCTCCGGCCTGCCCCCGATCTGAGCACAGCCCTCAGCCCCTGGGCCCCGCCAGCGGACTACACCTTCTCTCCCGCCAGCCTCTGTCCTACCCTGCAGGCTCCTCCATGCAAACAACACGGCTCTGAGCTCTCCTGTGCTCTCCCTCCTCCAGTCTGGCTCATTTCTGCAGACACCCACCTGCCCCTGCAAGGTGCCTGGACCCCAACAACACAAGTCACTGGGCCCCCAGGCACCCTGACAGCACTGAGCAAGCGCTACGCCTGCAGTCTGAGAGAGCCCGCCATGCGGCCAGCAAAAGAGTGCCAGGGGACAGACCTTCATCATCAGTCAGAGATGTGCTAGCTTTCCTCTTCCTTCCAGACAACCCCGACTCCTGAAACAGAGAAGAAAATCTGCAAACACAGAACAGGAAAGGCAAGCAGAAACGTCTACTTCACATGCTCCCAGGAAGACCGTGTCAAGCCTGGGACATGCACGTCAGCCTATACTGCCATGAGGCACAGGTGTTAAGCGGCAGGCAGGTGGAAATAAATCCGGGCACTGTGTCTTCCCTTGTCCCCAGATCAACACCCTGTGACAGCCGAACACTAAAAACCAGGCTTCTTCCCCAGAGGAACTACTACGGACGATGTACACGTTTCTCCAGACAAAAAAGGGACCTGCTTTATCAGGCGCCGTGTCTCCTCTGTGGTCTCCCTCTCTCACCTAGTACAGAAGTAAGCTTCAACTTACCAGGAAAGCTTCCGGCAGTGCATCCAGCCCCTGAGGCCTCGACTCTTTTCCTAAAGACAAGGAAGCTGATTACTTTCACCGAAGCTGCACATGTAGGCCGTGCCCTACCGGTACCTCCTCGTGGGAGGACAGCAAGTGTCAGCTCCACCTCCTTCCTTCTGGGAACCGGGCCACAACACAGCACCAGCCCGCAGCCCTGGGCCGACCGAGTTCTCTGGCAGCTCCCCACATGTCTCTGGTCTGGGAGGGGGAACCCGGGCACTAAATGGCCACGTGTGTCTTCTAGAATCTCTACAGTCTCACGGCTCTATGACTCCGAGCAGAGCCTGCCGCTCTGCCTCCATCTCCTCACCAGCAGAATGAGAAATGCGCTCCCCTGCCCTCCCCGAGCCAGTGACAGCTGCATCCACTGGTGCCCGGCCCACATCACAGTGTCCAGGGAAGGGGCGGTCCTGTCAGAGCACTGCAGAGGCCATGGCCCGACCACAGACGTGCCCACAAGGTGCAAACGCCTACGGCTTCATCTCAGTGTCCGGCACCAGCCACGGGGCACAAGCCCAGAACCTCAACCCCAAGGGTACCCGAAGCTGATCAAGGGGCCCGGAAAGTGACTTGTGCCAGTAAACCTCAGAGCAGGGTTCGCAGCTAGAGCAACTGCACGGGGGGCCGCGTAACATCAGGCAGAGCACGGGCTTAGACTGGCGAGCAAGTGCCCCTGGTGCCACCACGGCAACGAGCTGCAGGACAGCAGGGGACCAAAGTGCTGGCAGCAACGTGAGGGCTTCTAAGACGTGTCCTACCTCTCCTGGGCACCTTCTGTAAAGTTAAGGCTTTTTTCCTTTTCTCTTCCAATTCTACTTGTAGTTTTATCTCCACAACCTGAGTACAAGAGTGGAATAAACAGGCCATTAGGGACAAAGGTCAAGGGAGCTCCGCGCAGGACGTCAGAACTCACACGTGGGGTCAGAATGCATAGCCGTCCCACCGCCCCACCGGGATGCAGCCGTGTGGCACTCCACCAGCTGTTGCGCAGCTGCGTGCTGCCTGAGCCCCACGGGCCGGGGCGGGGTAGCGTGTTCTGTAACAGATGCGTGGCGCAATGGCCAAATGGAAAACGGTCTGCCTCCCATGAGTGGTGCTCACATGGACAGAAACAATGGAAGGCCCTCACCGACGGCACAAAGCCGAGGCCACGGTGTGCAGCTGGGAGCCCAGGAAGCAGCGCGGGCACACACACCTGTCCCAGGGACACCGCGGGCGCGACTGCCCGGGTTTCCGCATCCCTCTGTCAAGCATGTTCAGAAAGCACAGTCCATGTTTTCAGGACCCCATTTAAATTCCACAATTTACCTGTTCAATATTTGACCAAAAACACTCTATCTCTCGGGCAGTGGAGGCAGCGATGCGTCTCAGTCGGTTCTGCTCCTCCTTCCTTCCCCTCTCCTCACGCAGCTTCTTCTCCTCGTGGTGACGCGCCACTGTCCTGATGAGCTGGAAAAGCGAGGGTCGTGGACCTGATGCAGTGCAGCCACAGGCAGGCACACAGGGCCCCCGGCCAACAACACAGACGCATAGGGGGATGCGCCTTCCCCTGCTCTGAGGGTGTATGGCACGCGCCCACACCAGCACAAACGCCACCAACACCCTGCCTGGCTTTCTACAAAGTGCTAGTTTACTAAATACACTGATTTTCCCCCAGAAAGTACACCATACTGCGTCACAATCTTCTTTTCCCGCGTGACCTACGATTAACATCTTTCCATCCAACACGAACACCTTCAATAGGCATCACTTGCACCATAAGTGGGGGGGGGGGGGGGAGTTCATCATTTTCACGGCTTTTCCTTTAAATCCCAACCCGCCTTCCAGGATCTGGGCTCTCATCCTATCAGCAGTCCTCCAAAAGGTGCTGAGAAGGAACCTGGCAACAGACACCTCGTGAGCCTGGGCTGCAGGCTGCAGGCCAACACACTGCGGGGCAAAGCTTGCTGGAGGCCCGCTGGGCACCGCGGACGGACGTCCCCCACTCAGACTCCTCGGGTCCACGTCCTGGTCCAATCACAGCCCTGGCACAAAGCCTCCTGCTCAGGGTTTGCAGTCTCTCACAGGAGAGGGTAGCACTTGCTGCTGGTGCCCTACCCACCTGGTGCCCACATGGTTAGGACCATCGTCCTTTATAAAAAACCATGCCTAAGGAGCAATCGGGTTTTTCTGAATTCCATGAATCTGATTGAAGACCCCGGCCTATGAAAGGAAAGCAGAGTTCGGGGAGGGGGGTGGACAGCAGGGCACACGGGACCACTCCCCAGGACTGAGAGCACGGGAAACAAAAAGAGAGCAGGCGTGCCCCGAGGAACAGACGGCAGTGCAGTGACGTGAGAGAAGCACGGCCCAGAGCCATTTACAAGTAGACAAAGACAGCTGCTTCGTGCTCTGAGACCTGAGGCTTCTGGAACACTGTCCCCTTCTGCATTGCTAGTATGTATGCCAGTGCCACCTGCTAAAGGCTCCCCAGGACTGGGTGCCTGCTTTAGGATGAGTGAGAAGGAAACCAATCCTCAGCCAGAACTGGGAGGACGCTTCTCTTCTAGAGAAGACCAAGCAGTGCAGGGCAGTGGGCAGCCTGAAGGCCCAGGACAGCCCCCTAGCTGCCCGGCAGCCAGCCAACCAACCTCACTGCTCCCTGCCAACCTGGGGCCTCCTCGGCTCCCGCATCACAACAGCCCTGGCACCGGCCTGTGTTCTGGGGGCTGCAGGCCTTCCGACCACCAGAAGGGGCTGACAAGCAGCAGCTGAACACACGCTGAAGCCATAGCAGAGGCGGACGCGTTCGCCCCCCGTGGTCCAGCCCGGGGCTCTGAAGACAGCCCCTCACAAGGAAACCACACAGCAAGCTCACTTCCTCAACAGTGCCAGGACACGCTTGTGTTTAGGAGGCAAACCTCTCAGAGGCGGTCTGCGGACCCCACGTACAGCAGTGAACACATGCTTGTGCGGGAACTGCCACCCCCTGCGCCTCACCTACCTTCCTGGCCGCGGCCATCTTCCACCTCCTTTCCTGGGCAAAGTCCGTGGCCATCCACTGCATCTCCTCTAGCAGATAGTCCCAGTGCGACTTGGGGCGCGGGGCCTCCTGCAGTTTGGGCAACCGCCTGAGGGACCACAGACCTTCTTTCCTCAAATCTGCTATCCGCTGATGGATCTGGTTTTCCTGTGAGGAGTACAGGGGCGAGGTGTCCCACATGTAATTCCTAAGTGCGCCCCAAGTCAAACCCCGAATTCACGACGCCTCAGTAACAAAGACAGGACTGGGCGCAAAGATCCAAAGTGGCCCTAGAGAAGTCAGCAGACATGCCACCCTCCCCAGAAGCTGGGGAAGTACGGTCACACCCCGTCTTTGAAACATAGACCAAATGCACAGGCCAACATTCACACCAGAGCACTGCGAAGGGAAAGGACACATGCCCGGCCCTTGCTCCAAAACCACTGCGAAGGGGAGGGCCGGATCACCCAAGGCTGGCCACACATCAGCACCGAGTGAGCACTGGACAACAGCGAACGCTGGGGCTGGGACATCCTACCGACCCCAGTATGTTTAGTTCCCCTCAGGAAGCTTGAACTGCTTAGTCACCCCATAAACAGCAAGCACTGATGAGGGGCCAGGCCACGGCCACGCTGGCCTCAGCAGTCTTCCTGGCCCTGCCCTGCAGCCCGCACGGCACGTCACCTGGGAGGTCAGCAAAGAAAGGACGTTCCTCCCCAGGAGCCCACTTCCAGCAGCACAGGTCCAGTTTGCCAGTGGTAACCCTGGTTTCTAACTGATCAGAAACCACGTTTGACAGTCCTCACTACAGTTACGCATCCTGTGCAGACACTGAGATCAGACGAGCTTCACAAACTAGAACACGTGTGACAACCCTCTTGACATTCCAAGTGCACTTACCAGTGCTATCTGTTCTGCCAGCTTGTCCTGAGAGCTGTCTTGGGGCGGGGCGGCATTCTGAGCTGGGCTCTGGGGTTTGGGCGGTGCTGACACAGCTGACCCCAGGGACCGGGAGGTGACTGGAGACAGCGACTTATTGGCTGCCGAGGAGGGTCTATTCCCTGCAGAGACCCGTACCGGTGAGGGGCCCGAGCCACTGGCAGGAGCTATGGACGAGGTAGAAGAGGCCGCCAACGGGGGTCGCTGACAGGGCTGGGCAGTGTCCACGGGCGGTCTTGTCGACGCCACCGTCTGGCAGGCAGAAAACAGGCCAACAGTGAACAGGAGACCTCACCCTCCCACCGGTACAGCCACATGCCAGAGACCACGTCGCCCCCAGAGGTGTGCACAGGGGAGCGCCTCCGCAGCAGAGCACAGAGGTCATGGGCACACAGCACACAGACACACCCGCCCAACCACGCCCATAGCAAGGACACATCCCTGCACTCCACAATGCTGCACCAAGAACGCATCTCAAACTCAGCTTTCATGGGCCATCTTATCCGAGGGGAGCCTCTTCCTCTGTTTTTTGCTTTTTGTAGCTGTTTCTCCTGTTCAAATTACTTTTTAGAATTTACAATTGTACAAGCTTCTTTTTTTAAGATTTTATTCATTCGAGAGAGGGAACACAAGACTGGGAAAGGGAGAAGCAGGCTTCCCGCAAAGCAAGGAGCCCGATGTGGGGGCTCGATCCCAGGACCCCAGGATCATGACCTGAGCCAAAGGCAGACGCTTAAGACTGAGCCACCTAGGCGCCCCTGTACAAGCTTCTTCTTAACTGAAAAATACCAAATGTTCACCTTGTATCTTTTCTTTGAAAGGTGAATACCAATACCACATGCCCCTCTCCCGGCAGGCAATCTGTCAGGTAAAGAGTCCATCTCTGTCCATAAGAGCAGGTCAAGCCAGAGGAACCCCTCCCACCCGGGCTGCAGACAAAAGCTGAGCTCCCACAGGAATTCTGGCGGGAAGCAGAAAGCAGAGAAGGCAAGGTGGCTCCCACAAGGTAAGAGGCATGTCTAGAGCCTAGAACCCGGGGAAGACACCGATGGAAACTCTCTGCACCCAGGCAGTGTGCGAATCCTGTCTCCATCTCACCCAGTCTCCGACTGCGGCTGGCCACGTGCTCTTGGAGAGAGAGCAGCCCTTGTCTCCGTGCTCGGGGGCTGCTCGCCATCAACAGCGGGGCTCAGAGACTACAGCAGAGACCGCGTGGCCGACGGTCCTGACGGTCCTGACGTGTTTTCACATCCCCCCTTTGTGTCCCTTCACAGAAGTCTATCAGCCCAACCCAACCTAGGAGGGACATATTTCCATGGGTTTTGTAATGAGCTGATCCTTTCAACAATAGGGGCAGGTAAAGGAATCCAAGCAAAACCCTAGTGTGGCCTGAAGGTAGCCATGTTCCTCAATAAAACAAAGTACTAGAACCAGAGAGACTTATTTCCACAAAAATGTAACAAAAGTGGTGCTGGTTCCCCAAGGTGTGCAGAGTGTGGTCACACAGACCCGCACAAAAGGATCCAGAACCCACTGGGGTACTCCAGTCACCAACCAGGTGATCATGCCAAGTTATTTCAGTCTCTCGAGTCTTTCTGGGGTAAAATAGGGATAACAAAGATTGTACATCCTAGAGCTGCTGGGCAGAAAAAATAAAATAATGCCAATAAAGTCTCCCCACAGCGCCCCATGCCGAACGGGTGGTGAGCACAAAGCAAATACAACTGCCGTCACCCCATCACCATACAGAGCCAAACCCCACAAGCCTCTCAAAAAAAGTGTCTGGGCCAATAGCGATCAGTAGGGGATGCGGGGCATTGTGGTACAAACCCAGGGAAGGAAGGCTTCGTGCCTTCGCAGAGCGCAGAGCACCCAGAAGAGGGAGGCGCCCGTGGGGAGCCCAGCAGCTGGACATGGACAAGCCTTACCAGAAGCTAGCTGTAGCCACGTAACCTATGGCAGCCCCGCATTCGCACCACCCCCGTCGCACACTGGTGGGGGGCACCTGCCATCCGCCTGCGCCACTGGACACATCAGCCGGGATGATAGCCATGACGCCCTCTGCGCGGCCACCAAACCACCAGCAGCAACTAGCCTGTACTGCTCGCTGGTGTTCCCACAGTGTAACTGTGGCCACAGGCCGATAAAGGGACGCTGGGCGACGTATGGGTTCCAAGTGGGACAGCAAGCCGCCAGGAGGGCAGGACGGCACACACACCTAGGCAGCGCACACCTCGGTCCGCCTTCCGTTTCTAAGCAAGTACCTGTGGCTGGGACGAGAGCTGAGCGGCCTGCATCTGAGCCTTCCCAGGCATCGGGGCATGCAGGGACTGTGGCACAGGCTGCGGCGGCGGCGCCGGCAGCTGGCTGGGTGGGGGCACAGGGATAGAGGCATTCGGCTGCGGCGTCTTCGCGGGGATCTGGAGCTGCATGTGAGGCTCCACCGCCGGAGGCTGCTGAGGAAAATGCAGTGCCGGCGGGAGGGGCGCAGTGGGGAGGCCAGCAGGGGGCAGCCTGCCGGGGAGCTGCGGCGGCGGGGTGTGCAGGCTGGCGGCGTTCTGAACCGGGGGCCCCGTGGATGGGTCGTACTGCTGCTGGCTTTGCTTCTGTCCGGCGAGCTGGGCAGTTTGAGGGGCCGGAGGCATTCCTCCTGTAAGACAGGAACAGCCCCAGCAGTGCTGAGTCTGCAGCCCCCAGCCTCTCCACATGCGGGGGATCTCCTGCCCCGGTGCTCATCACAGACCCGTTAGAGCCACCACACACGCCAACGGGAAATGCCACTGACACAATGTCTGTTACGTTACCTCTAGTGTCGTAAATGAGCACACAAAGAAGGAAAGAAAGGTGCTTGAGCCCTGCAAGCTAGCCTCAAGCCGAGCAGGCATGGTAACCAGTGCCCCAACCACAGAAGCAACCAAGGAGCGTGCTTGCGTGCGAAGGACAGGATCCCATGGAGGAAGAGAGGCATGGCTCCCTCAGGGAGAGGGCACGCCTGCACTGGCCCTTGCCCTTGCCCGTACCACAGCTCAAGCCGTGTCCCAGCCCCAGGAACCACGTCCGCTGCGCGGCCGCGACCACATGAGTCCCGCCAGACGCCAGGCCACGAGGCCTCTTTGCTGCACGCGCTCTGAGCCAGAGGAGCCAGTGCAGGCACCGGGCCTTACCTTGAGCCGTGGGCATGAGCTGCTGAAGAGGAACCCCTGCATTCGCCCCCGGGTGCTGGAAAACTGGCCCCTGGTGGCCCACCTCAAGCCGAGGCCGCTTAGACGGCTCTAGAATAAGTTTCAGAAAAGGTGCGATTCGATGTAAAAACAAAACAATAGAAGTAGTAGAAAAAACATGTGTCAGTGTTTTTTTTTAATAATCTTTGAACAGGGAGGCCCTTTGGCCCTTTCATACGTGAACCAAAATCCAGAAGCCAGAAAAGCTAAGGTCAATGAATACAAGTTCTTTCCATTAAATTTTGCAAATGTAAGAAGCAGCCTCATACAAAAGCAAGGGCGAATGGCTCCCCAGGAGACCACGGTGTGTGCGGCATGCACATGCGCGAGAGGCTGGCAGGGCCGCCATGCGGAAAGCTCTTCCACGTTCACAGGAGAGGTGCCAGCGACCAGACACATGGAACAAGCGAAGAGCAAAAAGGGCTCAGCAGAGGCAGAGTCACGAAAGGTTAACGACACGTCAAGGACCAAGCAGCGGCATCAAAACTGAAGAGCTCCACAGCACACCAGACCACCCGTGCTCCCCCTGCAGAGCAACAGAGACCAGAGGAGTGATCGTGCTTCACCCGCCAGGCATAACATGAGAGCACCAGAGACTGGAGACAGGACTGCAGAAGGGCGAGCCCTTCTGCAGGGCCATGTGCGTCCCCGTGTGGTCTGACCGGGCACTTCCATTCCTAGGAGCTTCTCCCTTAGATACAGTGACAAACGTGTCAAAAAGAAAAAGAAAAAATCTGGCTTCAGTGTTCAGAGAAAGGAGGCGATCAAGAGGAACACTACCAAGGATATGAGGAGGGCCGGAGCCCCACGCACTGGAGGAAGGCGCAGCCGTCGGAAAGAGTGTGGTCCGGGGTGGGCGAGGCGGCCTGGGAAATTACTGCTGGCGACCAAACAGGGCACAGCGAGCGCACCCACAACCCCTCAGAACGACCACAGGTGACAACGCGAGCGTGCGGGCAGGAGGTCCGGCATGCACACAGACGTCAGCGGCACTGACCTCTGGGGCACAGGGAGGGAACACCAAAGCAGAGGGACACTCGACTCACAACTTCCTTGACTGCCCAAATCTTTCACAAAAAACATGTGCTTTTATAACTCGAAAAAAATTCAGTTTAAAAAAAGCGATTGACAACTTGAAAAAGAAGGCGGTTTTACCCTCAATCCTATCACAAGAACTAAGAGCCCATCAGCGCACAAAAACCCGAAATGGAACCTACCGAACTCAGTGGGCAAACTTCGTAAGTTCACTATACACCCATGCAGCCACACAGATATTCTCTTCAGCCAATCAGCACAAATTACTTTCAAAGTAGAAAGAAAGTCACCAAACTAAGCACATCAGCATTCATGCGGCCACTATACTGTACGCCCTCTCAGGCCACTCGGGCCGACATACCTGCCGGGGTCCCCGCCTGCTGCCTCTTAAAGGGATCCGTCTCTGCCACACTTGTAGCCCCCGCCACAAGGGCCCCCGCCAGAGCTTGCTGCTGAAAGAGAAAACGAGCACGTGAAAGGCTAATCATGTCGGTGCCTTACAAGAACGGGTATGAACTAAACTATCATGATTACACCACACACTGGCCTCCCTACTCTCTAACTAGAGAAATGTTAGCTGCGCAGCACGTGTAATGTACGTTTTTATATAACACGGAACTTGAAGTTCTAACTTACCTCTGGAAGGGAAAAAAAGGACGTGTGGAAGATCTTATTCTGGTTTTAAATGGAGTTTCCTATCAGTGCAGACCTACATTGCCTCAGAAATGAACAGAAACGGCAAAGGACAAGCCAGCGTCAGGAAACACCGGTCCTCAATCCGACGGCTGAGCCTCCCTGTCGGTCACACTGCCTGTCATCACTTAACCCCCAAAACACAAAAGCTGAAAATGTCTTCCTCCTGGAAAATGACACTAAAACCCTGCCTGACAGACAACAATCTGATAAACCTGGGTCTCCACGATGGCAATGCGGCCAGCAGGCTCCCTATGCAGCTGGGAACACCAGGTAACGCGCGTACAGGTGACGTCCACTGCTGACACAGGGAGCTTCTGGCATAGAAGGAAGTGGCCGAGCTGGGGCGCCCCACGCCTTCACATCTGTGTACTGTCCCCGCAGGGCTTAGCTTAGCAAGCAGCTAAGGACGATGTATACCAAGCCCTAGTCATGAACACTGTGTTCATGGTCCCGCTGGGTCCGCCCTGCTGAACCCAGCACGCTGGATGCCGAAGTCACGCACGCCTACACAAGGCAGTGCCCCAGGGGGGCGCCACCCTGCCAACAACAGCCACACTACAGGTCGGGGCCTCCCCTGGGGACAGGTGCAGTGACCAACTGAGGGCAAAGTGAGCGCTCCTATCTACATTTAGTGAAGATGGGGGAGGGAGGAGGAGAGGAAGGGGAAAGGAGGAAGGAAAGAAGGATTTGAAAAACACATGATATGTGATAGCGGTTATCTCTGGGGACAGGATTAGAAGTAATTCATAATTTGTGTGTGTGCACTTTTCTAGATCTTCCAAACATCCTACAGTGAACATATATGTTTATATCAAAAGAAGCCTTTTTAATTAAATTAACAGAAACTGACACAAGGTTCTACGTCCAGAAATGGCCAAGCGATTCCTATCAGACTGCACGGAATCCAGACGGACATGAACTCTAGAGGATGGGACTGGACACCTGCGAAGAAGGATAGGAACGAGGAGAGCTTTACAGCTTCCTAGCACTTGGCCTGAGGACAGGCCCCAGCCCGCACTGTGCGGGCCAGCCCAGAACCAGACACACACAGCCCCACTGGTCGGAAGACCACGAGGACGGAGAGCACAACACTGCAGCAGAGAAAGGCAGAGTCAGCCCGGGAGATGACTGCACACAGGGAGGCCCTGAGTTCCCTCCCTCGCGTCCGGCTGCCTCCTACAGCAGGCACACACAAACTCCAAGCACGCCGAGGTCTCAGGTGCCCTCACTCGGGAGGGTTCCAACTCAAACATGTTCACTCCTGAAGCCGAAACAGGCAACACTGCTCGAAGACTGTAACCAAACCCGGTGTCTGCAGTGTCTCATTCACGACGTCCAAAGTCTCTCCCAGACACGGAGACGTAGGAAAACCCGAGCCACGCTCAGAGCACAGCGCACAGGCACAAACCCCATGCCATGTGAACACCGGGCTCAGCAGCAGGGACCCCAGTGACTTCAAGAAGCATAAGGATGTAAAGAAAACATACTGCAATGAAGAACACAGGAAAACCGTGACCACAGAGAAGGAACAATTAAGAAAGAGAAGCAAGCGGAGGTGCCCGAACTGAACAACAAGCTCTCTGGAAGACAGGTTCACTGGAGGGAGGAGCGGAGCCACAGGCCCGGCACGCCCAGGTATAGCCCAGCCGGGTGCTGGAAGGACGAGATCCGGGCCGAGCCCAGGGGATGCACACCCACGCGGCCCGGTCACCCCCTTAGGGCTGCACAGCCCCCAAAGGGGATGGAAAGTCTTCCCCAAAATGGTGCTGAGAATGAGGCATTCACAGGAAAAGGCTAAAACACTGGAAGTTACTGAAATAAACAACTCGCGCTCATCAAAGACACGGGCAGGTAGGGCCAACCTCCCTTCCCCCGGCTTACTGGCTACCCCTACTCTTGCCATCAGAATGACTCTGCTTTCTCTTACACTGTCTGGCTGACTATTCTACTGGGAAAGATACTGCAGTGCTTAAAATAAAACCTGAGGGTGCCTGGGTGGCTCAGTCACCAAGTGTCTGCCTTCGGCTCAGGTCATGATCCCGGGGTCCTGGGATCGAGCCCCGCATCTGGCTCCCTGCTCAGCTTTTCCCTCTGCCTCGCCCCCTGCTCATGCTCTCTCAA
Organism: Meles meles; assembly: GCF_922984935.1. NCBI lineage: Eukaryota > Metazoa > Chordata > Mammalia > Carnivora > Mustelidae > Meles > Meles meles. The sequence goes on along the minus strand of NC_060077.1, from coordinate 20,267,084 downwards.
TTGCAAAAATAAATAAATAAATAAATCTTTAAAAAATAAACTTGAGGGGCACCTGTGTGGCTCAGTGAATTAAGCTGCTGCCTTCGGCTCAGGTCATGATCTCAGGGTCCTGGATGAGTCCCGCATTGGGCATTCTGCTCAGCAGGAAGCCTGCTTCCCTCTCTCTCTCTCTCTGTGCCTGCCTCTCTGTCTACTTGTGATCTCTCTGTCAAATAAATAAAATCTTTAAAAAAAAAATAATAGGGTGCCTAGGTGGCTCAGCGGGTTAAGCCGCTGCCTTCGGCCCAGGTCATGATCTCAGCGTCCTGGGATCGAGTCCCACATCGGGCTCTCTGCTCAGCAGGGAGCCTGCTTCCCCCTCTCTCTCTGCCTGCCTCTCTACCTACTTGTGATATCTCTCTGTCCAAAAAAAATAAAAATAAAAAAAAATAATAAACTTGATTTCAATTAGCAATCATTCATTAGAGCTCTTAAAAAAGAGAGAGAAAACAGAGATTCTCTGATGGGAACTGAACTCTGAGTGCCCATTTTAGGAGAGCAGCAAAACAGACTTTATCCATAAAAGCCAGTGTAATTTCCAGGGAGTGGAGAAGCTCCACCAGGAGAAAGAACAGTTGAGGGCACTGGGGGTGCCGCTCACAAGAGAGACGGTCTGCCCCCGAATGAGGAACAAACTGAAGTTACTCGGGATGAAGAAATTGAGAGCAGTCACGACAGCTGGCAGTCAGCCGGGAGTAAATCTCTGCCCAATTATAAACCCAACCAAGCAACTATGGACTAACTGGGCCTGTGGCCCGCACGTCTGGGCGTGCAGTCAGAGTGGGGACGGGACTCGCAGGTGGGGAGAGCTCTGGTGCGCAGGGCTCACCACATCTCAGCTCGAGGTTCCACCAGCGGTCTCCCTAGGCTCACCTTGGCCAGGGAAACTGAGGACAGCACAAACAGGAAAAGCTCTTGCCCTGACAGCACGCCTATTACAACAAACCAAGCTGCCGACCTCCACCCAGTCTACACCCACAAGCTTGTAACTGTACACATAAAACAAGGACACACATGTAAGAGCAAGACAGCAGCAGCAGGGGTGTCTGGGCGGCTCGGCGAAGCCTCTGCCTTCAGCTTGGGCCATGATCTCAGGGTGCTGGGGTCATAACCCACGTCCGGCTCTCTGCTCAGATGAGAGCCTGCATCTCCCTCTGACCTTCTTCACTGCTACTTCTCTCTTTCTCTCAAATAAATAAAATCTTAAAAAAAAAAAAAAAAAGGGGCGCCTGGGTGGCTAAGTGGATTAAGCCGCTGCCTTCGGCTCAGGTCATGATCTCAGGGTCCTGGGATCAAGCCCCACATCGGGCTCTCTGCTCCGCAGGGAGCCTGCTTCCTCCTCTCTCTCTGCCTGCCTCTCTGCCTACTTGTGATCTCTCTCTCTCTGTCAAATAAATAAATAAATAAATCTTTAAAAACAAAAAAAAAAAGACAGCAATAGTGGGGTGAGGTCACAGAGCTACCATTATCCGTTTCCTCTAACATCATAACTAACGAGAAATCATCTCCAATGAGGACGGCTGTTTAAAATCCAAATAACAAGGGGACACCAGGGTGGCTCGGTCATTAAGCGTCTGCCTTCCACTCAGGTCATGACCCTGGGGTCCTGGGATCGAGGCTCCGCCTCCCTGCTCCGCGGGGAGCCTGCTTCTCCGTCTCTTTCTACCGCCCCCCACCACTCTCCCTCTCCTGGATAGAGCCCAAGTCAGGCTCCACGCCCAGCGGGGGGCGGTCTGCTGGAGATTCTCTCTCCCCTGGCCCTCCCACTAGTACTCTCACTCTCAAATCATTGAACACAATAAAAACAAATAGAGCAACGCCTGTGCTGCTCAGGCTCGTGCCTCACAGAGCCCGGGCCCTGTACGGGCACCTCTGCCCAAGCTGCGTGTGAGCGTCTGCGCGGTGCTCACCTACACATTCAGCTCCACACACCATGTCCTCTGCCTCTGCTTCCTAGACAACTCCCCACACACCCTTCTGCTCCACAAGGTGTGGCCGAGCCCGACACGCAGCCACACGTGTTGGCACTGGGGCCACCACCTCCTTCCCTACTGACGGCTCTCACTGAGGTTGCTCTGTACGAATGTGCACGACCCACTGACCCGTCCTCCCTCCCAGCGGACACCGGTTCTTACCAGCTGGACGCTCTTACAACCAGGGCCACTAGGAACACTATTATACCTGGTTTCTGGCAGACACACTCAAGAATTTCTTACAGCACGCTTCTAGGACAAATGGTCTGCCTGTGCTCACCTCTTCCAGGTCAGGCAAAATGTTTCCAAACATCCGTGCTACCCTCCCGTCAAAAGTACATGAGAATCCCACTGACCCACAACAGCGGATTCTGTCCGGTTTAATTTCCGGTGATCTGGTGAGCATGATGTCAAGTCACAGTGGTTTAACCTATGTCACCATGGAGGCCACACGTTTCATAACTTGACAGGTACTTCTTGCCTTCCGCTGTTCCGCTGTCCCACTGTCCTTAGGCAAATACTTATGGATGTGGTCTAGAAACACAGTAACGCATGACACTCCACGAAGCATTAACAAGAAAGATGTCCGGCTAATACAGGTTCTCACAATCTCAAATGCCAAAGATCTTAGCTTCAGTCGTGTCAAACTCATCACGAGAAGCACCTAAATATCAGCTTCAAATTACGCCTTCCCACCAAAGTGGATGGGCCCCTTGCAGAAAGGACTGATTCTGGGCCAGATGAAGGAAAACACAAGATGAACCTTAGTGTGTGCCAGCAAGGAAGGGCTCAAAGAGTGACCAGGACACGTCAACCGTGCAGGAGGCCCAGCATGAAGGGCTCCATCAGGTCAAAACACACGGTAACAGAAGGGGGGCCCTGGGCAGCAGATGATGGAGGGGCATAAAGAGACCTGAGCGGAGTGGGTTATACCAACACCTGACAAATTCCACAAGCCGAAACACTTAGATCTGTGCCTTCCCCGCCAATAAATTACACCTTAATATGATAGAACTCACCTTCTTTACAGACCCAGGAAGAAAAAAAATCACATGATCATGCAAATAGATACAAAAATACCATTTGACAAAATTCAATATCCATTCATGATCAATACTAGAAATAAAGAAATCTCCTTCACCTGGTAAAGGACATCCACAGAATCTACAGCTACTATCACACTATCATACCTGATGGCGAAACACTAAATGTTTTCCCCAAAACAGGAAAACCTTCCCCAAAACCTTCAGGAAGAAGGTAAGAGTAAGTATTCTTATTCACTGCAAAAGCCTGATGGACCACTCCACTTAGAAAATCCGGAAGTCGTCGCACGGACAATAAGGCAAAAAAATAAAAACACATAAAAGGCATATAAGCAGGAAAAAAAATAATAAATCTTGCTTTTCTTGGCAAACATTACTCTCTATGTAGAAAATCCCAAGGAGGGACGCCTGGGTGGCTCAGTTGGTTAAGCCACTGCCTTCGGCTCAGGTCATGATCCTGGGGTCCTGGGATCGAGTCGCGCATTGGGCTCCTTGCTCGGCAAGGAGCCTGCTTCCTCCTCTTCTCTCTGCCTGCCTCTCTGCCTGCTTGTGTGTACTCTCTCTCTCTGACAAATAAATAAAATCTTTAAAAAAAAAAAAAGAAAAGGAAAGAAAATCCCAAGGAATCTACAAAAAAGCTCCTAAAACTGACAGACAAGTTTAGCAAGGCTGCAGAGTACAGGTTCAAATAATCACCCACATTCCTACACATCTGCAATGAACGTCTCAATTTTTTTTAACAACCACATACAATACCACAGAAACACTGGAAACACCTGAGTATAAATCTAACAAAATATGTACAGAATGGGCATGCTGAAAACTACACAAAACACCAATGAAACAAATCAAAGATGACCAAAACAAAGGGAGAGATATGGCATATTCCTGGACGGGAAGACTCAGTACTGTCAAGATATCAGTCCTTCCCACAGTGGTCAACAGATTCAACATAATCCAAATCAAAATTCTGCAGATATCCACAGAGCAGAATCTAAAATCTCTATGAAAATGGAAAGGAATTAGAGTGACCAAAACCATTTTAAAAAAGAAGAAAAGAAAAAGGTTGAACTCACATTGATTTCAAGACTTACTACAAAGCTACAGTGGCCTAGACCATGTGGCATTAGCAAGACACAAAGATGAAGGGAATTCCAGAGAGTCTAGAAAGAGACCCACATAGCCAGGAATCAGCTCATTTTCAGCAGCAAGGCAAGGTCAGTGTACGGAAACAGAGTGGTCTTTTCAAGACACCGTGCTGGAACAAATGGAAATCAACAAGCCGAAGAGCGAACTTCCACGTTTATGTCTGCCATGTAATACAGAACCTGCCTCAAAGGGGATCGTGGACATAAGTGTGACACTCAGAACCATACAACTTCCAGGAAAAAATACAGGTTTCTGTGACCTCAGGCTGAGCCAAGAGTTCTTAGGATGCCAAAAGCACAATCTATAACACCAAAAACATGATAAAACAGACTGCATCAAAACCTAAAACTTCTGCTCTGGAAAATAGTATAACAGAGAAAGATAAGCTTCAGAATGGCAGAGAAACATCTGCAAATCTGTATCTGACAGGGAACCTGCATTCACATCATACAAAGAATTCTCAAATCGAACAGTGACATGCAGGAGTCCGACTTTCCCCAAGACGACTCAAAGACAACAACCGCACAGGCATGTGGCCGCGACCAGAGAGGAGCAGGCAGGACGCACTCCTCCCCGCCACTGGGGGCAGCAAAGTGCAGAAGGGCACAGCCAGGGCAGGGCGCCTTTGCCAGTTTTTTAGAAAACTCGGGGTCGCCTGGGTGGCTCTGTGGGTTAAGCCTCTGCCTTCGGCCCAGGTCATGATCTCGGGGTCCTGGGATCCAGTCCCACCCGCATCGGGCTCTCTGCTCAGCGGGGAGCCTCCTTCCCCCCTCTCTCTCTCTGCCTACTTGTGATCTCTGTCTGTGTCAGACAGATAACTAAATAAATAAGAAAAGAAAAGAAATCTCGAACCTATACAAGCCTGCAATCTGCTGCCGAGGTCTGAACCCGAAAGAGACAAAGGCCGAGGTTCACACACACAAAACTCTGAACACCGAGGCAGCTTTACTCCTAAGTAAACAATCCAACTGTCCTTCAACGGGTGAGTGAAGAGACAAAGCGGGGACACCCCTGCCCCCAGACACAGACGATTGGTAAACGGCACAGCGTGGCCACTGAGCGACAGAAGCCACAGGCAGTATGACTCCATCCAGATTTCGTTCATCCTGGAAAAGGCAAAATCACAGAGGCAGGGGCACAAGTTCCGGGATGGTGATGGAGCTCTGTTTCTGGATCACCATGGTGGCTACACAACTCTGTGGGTTTGGCACAACTCAACAGAACCACAGACAAAAAAAGAGTTAGTTTTACAGAATTCAGTAAGTCTAAATAAATACTATTAGTGACATAACCCAACGACTGAAATAAAAATCCACATATGAGTATGTAAATGGAAGAAAAAGGAAAGCGCACTGTTCACAGCAGAAGGCCAACTGATCGATGCATTAGGGACAACGGAGCTAGAAAATCCATTCTGCAATCTTGAAGGTGAAAACGGATTCTGCCCAGATGGCGGAATTAGTGGCTGAAAGTTTAATGAGATACAGAATATTTAACTGAGTCTCAAAGTTTCTTCCCCAGATTATTCATCATTTACCAAAGAAAAACTAAGAACCTTCCACTGCAAAAGCTTGATGGACACCAGCCTCACAGAGCGGTCAGAGTGAGCGTCACCGATCCCAAGATCGCCGACCTCACGGCCTCCTAATACGGGAGCACAAGCCGCACACAGCGTCACTTCTGGGTATTCCTCTCAAAGATACGTGGCCCAAGTCAGACCCAAGGGAACAGCAGGCAATCCAGCATCAAAGGGCATTCTACCAAACAAGTAGCCTCAACTCAAAAATGTGAAGGTCATGAAAGACTGAGGAGCCAGGCCACATTAAAGAAGACTGAGGAGGGGGCGCCTGGGTGGCTCAGTGGGTTAAAGCCTCTGCTTTCAGCTCAGGTCATGATCCCAGGGTTCTGGGATCAAGCCCCACATCAGGCTCTCTGCTTCACAGAGAGCCGCTTCCTCTTCTCTCTTCCTGCCTGCCTCTCTGCCTACTTGTAATCTCTCCCTGTCAGATAAATAAATAAAATCTTAAAAAAAAAAAAAAAGAAGAAGAAGAAGAAGAAGAAGACCAAGAAGGCATGACAACTACGCCCAACAGGCGATCCCAGCCCAGGGTAAAACCACCACGGCCGACCCTTGAACAAGCCAGGTTTGAACTGCACAGGTCCACTCACACGCTGATTTTTTCCCATACAGAACAGTAAATGTATTTTCTCTTCTTCCTTGTGATTTCCTTCTCTCCAGCTTACTTTACAAGAAGAATACAATATATAAGACAAATTAACAGGCAATATACATGCTAATCAACTATGTTATCGGTAAGGCTTCCAGTCAACAGCAGGCTAAGAGGAGTTCAGTTTTTGGGGAATCAAGAGTTGTATGTGGCGTTGCACTGTGCGGGGACGGTGCCCCTACCCTGTGTAAGGGTCCACTCTGTCAAGGACACCATCAGGTCAAGACACAAAAACCAAGATTGAGCTTTGGCTTGGTCGTGGTCCTGGTGTGACCCGGACCGTGTCAGGTAAGAGAACATTCTACCTAAGGCACACGGAGCATCAGGCTTAAAAGTGCATGACGTGGGATCTGCAATGGCCTGTCGCCGGTTCAGTGGAGACGTGTGTGGCTACACATACGCCAGAGTGAAAACAATAGAGGCGGGCAAAAAGGGCACATCCATGAACCCAGGTAAAGGGCACAAAGGGATTTCTTTGGAAAACTATTTTTGCAACTTTCACATGTGTTAGAAATTACAGGAAAATTAAAAATAAAAACATTAAAAAAAAAATGTATCACCACAAGATGAAACTAGTCTTCGAAGCAAGAACCATCCATTCCCTCCTGAGAGAACGTGACCTGTCCTTCCAGGTTCTTGGCATCACTGACGAAACACTGAACAATTCTGTTTCCAAACAATTAATGTTACTCAGTCTGCACTCAGTGGACACCCGGGGGGTCCTACGGTCCTGACTTCAGCGTTTCTTCCAGCTGTGGAAAATACCAAGTTACCAGCTGCTTAAATCTTTTTTTTCTTGTTCTGTTTTGCACTGTTCTTAAAGATACAGATAGAAGACACAGGAAAGAACCAACATTTAAAACACAGCACACAAGGAACCCTGAGCACACATTCAACAGGACTGTATTAGGAGACATGCATGCGAAGGCTACTACCGCGTCACACTCAACACAGAAAAAAACAAGAATGCATTAAGATCCGTGTTGTCATTTACTCATGCAACTTAATTTTATCATTTCATATGCAGGAAGTCTTTTAAATTTTTTAAAAATAAGGAATGGGCTCTGGAAAAAAATGCTGGAGAGCAAATAGTAAAATTGAAGGTTAAAATATCTGGATGAAGGAAAGTTTGGGATGAGGCTACATTTGAGAACCATCGAAAAGTACCTGAAGCGGTTGCTGCTGGGATGAAAAAGCAGCAGAAACATTTGGCGGAAGCTGGGTTGCTATAGCAACGGGAGTACCAGTCTGCCCATCCTTTCCTGTCACAACCTTTACCTGAGAGAAAATATTTTGAGAAAAAAAGGCAACATAATTTTTAAGACTGCTCAAAATTTTGTCAAGAATTTTACTGCTGATAGCCCAGTGATGTCTGGTGTATAAAAATGGAACGCTTTTGCATGACATCCTGTAAAAGGACACCGAACTGACTGACGGTGGATTTACAACCTAATGACCTCACTCCAGGGCGCATCTTGTGGGAACTCCAACTTGAGCTCAGGTTCTGCGGCTTCCAACTACAATCAAGAGAATGGCAGGCAGCCTCTGAGCAGCAAGGCCCTCACGCCCGCACACGCCATCGGCATGGCAGCCACCCCACTGCCTGCCATGTGTGGGGGTCTCTGAGCAGGAAGGTGCAAAAAAGGGGTGTCAGGTCTCCTCGTTAGCACAGGGGAGGGAGACTGAGCCTACAGACAATAGTGTGCACAAACAGAGAGAGAACTGAATTTCACTATTTCGTGGCAACGGAGATGTAACCCTCAAAAAAATATAAACCTTCTGGAAAATAAAAATGATCCTTTCTGGAAAGGGTGCTAAAGAAAACACAAAATGGCAAAGCCACACAGATATGTCCATAAATCTCAATGAGGACAGCAGAGCAAAGAGACCAGCTTTTGCTCAGCAAAGGCTGATTTCTTTGCAGGAGAAGAGCTGACAGAGTCAAATCACTTCAGCTGTATCGTAAAACAAAATGAGCTGCACCAACATACTGTACACTACACAACACAAAGGCACAAAATACAGTGCGCTACAGCGTCCCTCACTATTGCCCTGGTTTGATTCACTCCTTTTTCAGGAAATACAAGTGGAAGGACCTCGGGAATCCCTATGGTACTGAAAAATATCACCCAGGGGTGCATAAAGCACCCATTCCAGACACCCCAAAATTTCACTATCTAAAAAAGATTCTATGTCAAATATCACTCAGTAGGTATTTGCATACATGTGAGTTTAAAATACCTCAAACCAGACACTACATCTAAAAATTGAAAAATTCTCAGTTTTTGCCTTAACAACTGCATTCTCATCATGAAAACACCCACAGATGTACCTCGTGATGTGGAATCATGACTAATACACCGTAAAAAGCTAGTGACTGAAATGCCTGCTTAAAAATCACATCTGCGGTGTTTTTAACGGTGGACCAGTGGCAGTGAAATGCAAAATCAACACGAGCAGCCAGTAGGGGTCCACACCTCAAGCCTCAGTGCTAGACGAGACCCCCTGCCCCAGCTGACCACAGGGGAGGGCTGGGTCGTGCTGGGCCAGCCTCAGGACACCGGACGACCTTGCTCTGGATGCTTGGGCCTGGTCCAGCACTGCTCACACAGGTGTCCTGCATCTTCCTCCCAATATCCAGAGCAGCTCCTCCCCTCCATGCCGGAAAAGAGCAAAACACATCTTTGATTTCACTCCTAGATCAAAACCTTATGAAACCACATCCTAGAAACACCCCAGCCTCATAGGTTAGGTTTCATTTATAGTTGCCTAGAATCAAATCTGCAAAGCATGGTCCTCTCATTATTAAACTGCTGTTTCTCACCTCATCGTTGATAACCTCAGACTTTTCTTCCTCCTCCTCCTCCTCCTCCTCCTCCTCATCCTCCTCCTCCTCCAGGTCCAAATCATTCTGCCTAAGATAAGCTTGCAACGGGGCATAATGCTTCTTCTTGAAAGCCAAGAAGTCCATCATGTTCCCTTGAAGGTGTTGCAAGAAGAATAATTCGATCAGGTACTCCTTGAAGGCCTCCTTCAGTGCCTCCATTTCCCGGTAGTGGTAGTCCAGGCACTGCTTCCTCATCTGGGCCAGCTCCTGAGAGGCCGGGGGGATCTCCTCCAACTTCTTGGGGGCCTTCCTCACGCCTGCACTCCCCGCAGATGTGAGAGGAAGGCTGGAGAGGCCCGGGGGCACTGCAGTCCTGGAGGGGCTGGTGGGGGGCGGCGGGGAGGTCATCCCGAAGGCCGAAGCCCCCCCAAGCCCAACCCCGGGGAGCAGGGGTCTGGTCAGTGGCGGCCCCTGCAGCACCTGCTGCTGCTGGACCAGCTGGCCCTGGATGATACTGCTGATCTGGGGCGGCAAGCTCGCTGTGGCGATGTGGCCGGGGCTGGCCAGGGGCTGCAGGCCAGCCGCACCCGCGGCCGCAGGGCTCTGGGGCCCCAGGTGGTGGACGGTGCCCCCGGACTGCGCGTGGGGCTGCGACAGTCTCCGCTCTCGGACCGCGATGGGAGCCCCCGCGTGCTGCAGCTGCACCTGGGTGCCTGGGGCCATCTGGGCAAGGCTGGGGCTCTCCTGAAACACAAAGTGCCCGCTACTAGATGGGCTCAAGCTCATCTGCCTCACTAACACGCTGGCGTCCACGAAGCCCCCAGTGGGACTGCTGCTGCAGAGGCCCAGGCCAGGGCCAGGGGTGCCGGCCCGCACACTCTGCAGGCCCGGCCCTGGCCCGGCACTAGGCTGGGTGGGGCTCTGAGTCTGCACCTGCTGGGACAGTGGCGAGGTGACCTGGATGTACGACGGAGACCCATGCTCAAAGCGCCTCTGCTGGGCGCCAAACTGGAAGCCTGGAGAAGTGGGGCTGGGGAGCGGCAGAGGAGCGAGCGTGATCTGCGGGTTTCCTCCCACCACCGGGCCAACACTCTGCAGGGCGATGTTCACGTTCTGTCCCGTCACGGGGCTCCTATTCATCAGCTGCTGAACTTGGTACCCGGGAGACTGCGGTGCGGATGGGCTGGCGGAAGGTGCGAAGGGCGTGGCCGGGGACTGGGGCGGGTTTGGGTGCGCCTGCTGGTCCTCGCCTTCGCTGGGGGCGAACGCCCTGGACCGCTGCAGCTGGTGCTGGACACTCTGCGGGCCGCTGCCATGGTGCATTATCACCCCTCTTTTTAATCCAACTTAATGTTCTCCTGAAAAATCAAAGTTAAAATCAAGTTACTGGAAGACAAACGTAAGCATCCAATCAGCACTTGGCGCGAGCGCCATTCAGCAGCACTGGGGAGAGTGTGAAGGTCCGTGCCGGCTGGCACCTGACGAGCCATGGAAGAGATAGCACTGGAAATGATGCCCCTCGACACCAATGGGGGCCAGTCCATCCGGGTCACTGCTGGGACCTGTAAGTGGGTCATTCCAGCCAGCTACTGTGGAAGGTAACCAGCATTGCTAGCTCAAGGCCAAGCATGATCTGAACTCAGCACTGGCACTCGTGACTGACATGTTTCTTCCCAGAAGCCTTCCCCCGGCCTAGTGGCCCCTCTCCATTCCCATGTTCAGTGGGGCTGTCTGCCTGTCTGCCCCGGGGAAGGGACAGCACCCTGCTCGCCGCTCAGGAGGCAGTCAGCGACTGCTGCCAGAATGCAGGCACAGGCTGCATGCTGCCATCACCCTATCACCGGAGCAGAACACCCCACCAAGCCCAGGGCCACATCAACTGCAAACACACAGAGCAACCAGGGTGTGTCAGATCCTAAGCTCCTGAGGGAGAGGGTCCGGCCTGGGCGCCGAAGCCTCGCCTTGGACCTGCAGTAGGAGCCAGGACCAAACGGGAAGGCACCTCGACCTCAGAGAGAGAAGGAGCACGGCCAGGACTCAGGCTCATGCTCTCGTAGAGTCTCCCTCCGAGTTCTGCAAACTCCCTGAGCGGGTACCACAGCTTCCACGAGGCTCCTAGCCCAAACACTGCTCTGTGCAAAGGACTACGCAAGTGCTGGGGGAGTGGAAGACACGCGCTGGGGGTCAGCCCTGAGGACAGGGCTGAGCAGGAGGAAGCCAGTTCTGAGGTGGGACCCTAAAACAGTCCCAAGCCAGACCTAGCTAGAATCTCAATGTCTGTGAAGGAGATGACCCACTGTGGACACGATGTCCCCTACAGCCCCCTCTGGCTGTCTGCTCCCCACTGAGGCAGGATCAAAGGGACAGAAATACCCACCACTGGAAACTCTCAAGTCTTAACTGACACACCTAGCTCCCCATGTCTTGGTGTTCCTCCCACCCTGACCCCAAAACAAGCAAGAGGGCCAGCCCTGTCATTCTCGGGGCATCAGGACCTATGTACCTCACAGAAGTCAGGGATAAAAACATCAGAAACCAGAAGTTACCAACGTTACAATGCAAAAATACATAAACACATGGACAGACACCCAGACCCCTGGCTGAGCTAGATGGATACACGGAACCAGAAGCTACAGAACGTGGGGTATGCCAGTAACGCCCAGGGAAACACAAAAATCGGTGCCTATTTAAACAGCAGGAAAGGGGCTTTTGGCTCTGAAGACAGAGTCCCAGGATCAGAGGGAAGCTGCAGTGCACACATCAAAGCAGGAAGTCGGAGGAACGGCCGTCCTGAGCAGCCCCCAGCGCAGTCCCGGCCTCACCCCCGAGCAGCAGCCCCACACAGTGGCTCAGGGCACAGTGGCTCAGGCCTGGGCATGCCCGCCCGCTGCCTTCAAAAACGTTTCTGCTCCTGAGTCTTGTGCACAAGCGCCATGAGGAGAGAGACGTGTGTGGAACTGGCACAAAAACAGAACGCACATGACAGACGGACACACAAGGGTGCATTTCGGGTTATTTCCTTCCGATACATTCCCAGAATATCAAAGGTGAGCAAGGAGAGAGAACAAAAGCCAGAAATCAGCTCTCCCACTTAAAACAATTCACAAAACCAGGGGAAGGTAAGACTTGGGGTAAATATGTCACAACCACTGACACAGAGTGAAAATCCTATTTAAATTCCCACCACAAATCATTCACCAAAATAAAGAAGCGTCTCACAAGGTGACATCCAAGCTTTATACCAATTATAGAAATGTCAAAACAGAAATAGGTAGAGAATACAAAAATGAATACTTACTAAGCTCTGAAGGGAATTCAAGTTCCTAAACTTAAAACAGTAAAGCTGTATCTGAAAAGACAGATGGATTTGAAGACACGCAAAATTTAAAAATGTTTAAGACTTAACAGTAAATCATCAAGCTCATGAGCATTTGGGGGCAGTCAGGACAGGGCGACCACGGGTACTGGAGAAAGCACTCATGCAGGCTGAACATCACTGCAGTCCCACAGAAAAGTGAAGTGAGAGAGTTTCCCGAAAAGAAAGCATCCACTTAAGCAGCGTGAAGGAAAGCGTCCAACCTCATGGCTAATAAAAGCGATAGACTGAAGTGAGACTCTCCCAGACCCGCTTTGCCAAGACACTGCATCACGCAGCTGGCATCCTGCCAACCCTGCTAAGGGGGTGTGGGAGGCAGATGGGGACAAGGAGCAGAGATCTCCAAGGGCTCAGAGCCCAGAATATGGCTGGCGGGGTGGGCAACAGGGCTGGAAAAGCAGAAGTGACCCATCTCACCCACGACCTTTGACCTAGTCCTACTATCTCTGGAAAACTCTCCTGAGGAAATTCACCCATGTATTTTTTTTAAATTGTGCATAAAAACCTGCATTGCAGAATCCAGTAAAAGTAAAAGTAACCAGAAACATCCAGTGTCCAGGTTCTAGACAGAGACTAATAAAAATGAAACACGTACAGGCAAATTAAGTGGAAAAAGCAGGATACCAATTATGGGACATAACCTCTATGGCGTTAACGACATGCATTAAAGAGCTATCCAGTGAAACATATGAAAACGTGAATACTGACCTTCACCTGGCTATGGGACACAACACTGGAGCAGCCTCAGCAATATAAGGACCGAATTGACAGACCCACACCACGACGAGTCTTGAGACGCCAGGGGCAGAGACAGACCCAAGGGTCACGCAGCGCCGGTCACGGACATGACATGATAATCTGCAACAGGCAACAGGGACAGAGATCAGACAGATCCCGAGGGCTGAAGGTGGGCGAGGGGAGGACTTGAGAGGAGCAGGAGGGAATCTGGGGGTGTGCACCCACTTCTCCAACGGATTCGTGAGGATAGTTACAAGTGTTTGTCCAACTTCATGGAGCCACACACTAAAGCGTGAACTTTGCTACATAGAAACTATACCTCAACCTTGTAAGAAAATGGATCCTGACCTCATTAAGCTTAGAGCCAAGTTAGAAAAACAAGCACGTTCGACAACGATATAAAGACACTACTTATCTAAAGCAGCGTTCCCTAAAAATGTGCCACAGTTACCCCAATGGAGAGCAAAGCTACCACCAATGGCAAAACAACTTCTGTTGTAGTAGCTGTTTCTACTTTGGAATCCATCAGGAGGAGCCAGAGCCACGTTCAGCTTGCCGCCCCACACGGGTGCTGCTCAGGACGAGGTGGAAGTCGGCAGCTTGAGGGCAAGGCAGGAGCGCAGCCTGGCAAGGAGCAGGGCGCGACCCCCGTCACCACACCCGGCACTCGCCAGTGCCGCTGGCGGGATGCTGGCACAGGCCCACCCTCTCTGCCTGTTGCTGCTGTCAGGGTGACCACGATATCATAAATAGGCACAACTAGACACCAGGAAAATGCCACTCTAAGGAACACTACCCAGGCCCTGTTGTCAGTGTAGGACAGGGGTCCCCAGGCTAGAACCAATGAGAGAGTCCGAGAGAGAGTCCACTGGCTACTTACAGCAGCTGCTCCCGGGCCCCCTGCTGAAGCCTGGAACTGCTCCCGCTGCCCACCCTCCACTTCCAGCTTCCCGAGTGGGAGCCGCCAGAGTCCAGGCAGCTGGACCTCCCTTTGAACAAGTAAGCAACTCGGGCCATGAGCCTGGCTCCCTTCCCAAACTCACCTCCTTCTCTGTCCCCACGTTTTCCCAGAGCAGCCAGGCAATCCCCCCTGCTTCAGGCAGTTCTGCAATACTGTCTCCATGGTCCTGGTGCACCCCCTAGGCCAAAGCCAGGGCCCGGGCACTGCTCGTCACGCAAGGAGCACCACTCGTCACGCAGGGAGCACTGCTGTTTCTCCAGGGAAGTACTTCTGTCCATCCGTGACACCCATGTCCAGCACACAGAGCCAAAGAGCCCGCTGTGAGCTGTGAGCAAACACCCAGCTGCAGACACAGAGGGGTCAGAGACCATCCAGCTTGCTAAAAAAAAAGGACGGGGCGCCTTGTAGGCTCAGTCAGTGAAGCACCTGCCTTTGGCTCAGGTCATGATCTCGGGGTCCTGGGATTGAGCCCCGCACTGGACTCCCTACTCAGCAGAGAGCCTGTCTCTCCGTCTCCCTCTGCCATTTTGCCTACTTGTGCTCCCTCTGTCAAATTGATAAAATCTTTTAAAAAAGTAAATGAAAGTAAAGACCAGTCCATGGCTCCAAATGCATAAGTCAGAGCCTAGACTTGGCCCTCGTGATCCATCAAAACACTGAGTATCTCTACAAGGCTGCTCACAAGAAACAAGCTAATGTTTGACTCACTCACTCACTCCCAGCCCTTACGAAATGACATTTCCTGTTACAAATATCCGTAAAACAAAGTCGGACTCCAAGGCTTGAAGCTGAATTTTTCAAGCACATTAACTTGTAAATCATCTCTCCTAATAAAAGAATTGGGTTAAAACTAAGCTGAAATGCCATTTCTCACATCCCAGACCGAACAACTCAGCAGCCCAACACCACAGTGCTGGTGAGGTGGTGGGGACACAGGCCGCTCAGCTCTGCAGGGGGAGCTGTCCCCCCAACCCCACCAGGGCTCCGGCAGCACCTCACAAGTCCGTACGTCCACACACTGGACCGGCTAGTGCCCCTGCAAGTTCCCCCAACAGCCCCCTCCAGGAAAGAAACACGTAAACACCTAGTCAGTCACAACGCGTTCTCTGCAAACACAGCGCTGGAAATATACACGTTTCAGAGACAGGCGACTCCATCTGGTGTGGCCCCTCGATGGAGCACCACGCAGCTGCAGAAATGGGTGAGAAAGCTCTCTGCAAACTCCGGGCGGAGTGACTTCCAGAACTCCAACATTAAGTCAAATAAAGCGCAGAAGACTGTATGTGGGACACCATCCCTACGTCAGAGGACAAGATAGATAAACACACAGATACATCTTGCCTGCATTTTTTCCTACAAAAATAAAAGCATATACCCACATATCTGCATATACATAACTTTTTCTCAAAAATGTATTTCCTAGTTATATGCACTGCAACAGTCTACCACTATAGACTGACATCTCACTGACATCCCCCAAGTATCTGTTTACTCTGCAGAAAAGGAACTCATGAAGACTGAGTTAGAAACGAATGAGACTGATGACCTCCTCAGGGTGGTGTGAGCAGACAGGGCAGGAAAGAAAGTGACACTCCCGAACACACCATCTTGTAACACTCTGAACTTCAGAATCATGTTAAAGAGTCACATATTTGAAAAACAACTACATCGATGAGGACAAAGAACTCCCTAAAACCGACGTGCACAGAAGCAAACCCTCAAACTCTAGGCAGGACAACAGAGTCACCCGTGGAACAGGGCAGGAAGGGACAGCGGAACCCACGCAGCTGGAGGAGAACCAGCACTCAGTGTGCGCTTTCAGGTTCTTCCCTTAAAACACATCTCCTCGGGGCGCCTGGGGGGCTCAGTGGGTTGAGCCTTTGACTTCCGCTTGGGTCATGATCCCGGGGTCCTGGGATCGAGCCCCACTCGAGCTCTCTGCTCAGCGGGGAGCCTGCTCTCCCTCTCTATCTGCCTGCCTCTCTGCCTACTTTGGCCTACTTGTGATTTCTCTCTCTGTCAAATAATTAAAAATCTTTGGGGAAAAAAAAAAAACACATCTCCACGTTCTGCGTACGGAAATGGCCTACAAACAGTGACATCCTAGCAGAACGGAGGACCGTAGGGGCACCGGGGCCAAGGCATGATGACAGGCAGCAAAGCAGGCAGCCTCGCCTCAGCAGAAGACACAGGGAAAGACAGCTATGGGATTTGAGGACAGTGGCTCCCAGCTGTTTTAACCTTATCCATCTCTGAAAAAACAGTTATACCGTCACTTAACATTCTTTGAATTTCAACCTGAAGTTAATGTTGAGACTAAAAACAAGTTGAGGCAGTGAGACTAAAGCAAAGCTTCTTCCTTCAGCTCGGGCTCTCTACAGACACGCTGCTGCACACCCAACTCACACTCTGGAAAACCAGCCAACAGGTAAGCCCGGCAGGCCCAGGAAATGGCCACAGGTGGGCAACCCAGACCAGGGGAGGGACGCTGCTGAGGCGTCCTGCATGCGGCTAGAATGCGTTCGGTGTCAGCCAGGTCGAGTCTGAGGCCTGCGAGGTCTGGCCGCCACCACGTTTCGGTTCTGGGAGGAAGCAGCTCGGGCAGAGCCAGCGCTGGGATGCACACTGAGGCCCACCCCAGCAGCAGTGGCTACACAAGAACCTTCCCCCCCAAACACCCAAGCCGAGCCCCACAAAACCTCCCTCCTTTCCTGGGAAAGCACTGCCAGCCTCCCAACCTTCCTTGGGCAGGGACTGCTCTCCACCCTCTCCACCCGCCCTGCCCTGGTCAGCCTGCACCCCAGCACTTTCTAGGAGGACCTGCACCCCCCAGGCAATCTGCCAAACACCAAAGCACAGAAGTGTCTCTGCCTGAGGGAGAAGGAAAAAAAGAGGGGGTGAAGCTTGAATGTGTTAAGAACATTGCTTTTACTTACCTTGAAATGCTTCCCAAAACCTTAAAAGAGAGAGAGAGGGCTGGGCGATAAAGCAGATGCACCAAAATGCCCACGAAAAGAGACAAGGCCGCAGTAAACATCACGGGAAAGAGACTTCCTCATGGGACGGCAATGACGACAGTGCTCTGAAAGTCAAGGCCGTAACAGAAGTCCCCATGCTAACAAAACATGCACTCCTCTCCTCTCAGAGAAGACGAGCAAGGCTCCACACTCCTAAACTATGTAAATTCCAAGTGACATAAACTGGGCCACATGGAGTTTTACAACTCTGCAGGCTTCCCTGTGCCACATGCCATGTCACAATGCCACGGTGTGGAAACGAGGACTGAGGGCCCTGTGTCCCCTTCTAACTTAACAGGTCACGATGCCAGGAGCTTACAGTCATAGCGGCGGGGGCAGGTCCTTAACCCGATGGGACAGAGAGCCCCGAGCTCCCCAGAGGCAGGATCAATCTCAGCTTGGGAGGAAGAGGCCAGAGAAACGGAAGTCCTTCCTCAGACACGAGCCACACAGCTGCAGTCCCCAATGACTGTCCCACTCGCTGCTGCTCCTCAACGTTTTACCCACAGCCCTCAAGGGGCCTGCTTCCACCTTTCTCTCCTAATCCCTCCTGACACACTGTGAAATTTTAATGCCACAGCCCTAGCATAGATCTGTGGATGCACTGTGACTCTTTTTTTTTTTTAAGATTTTATTTATTTATTTGACAGAGAGAGATCACAAGTAGACAGAGAGGCAGGCAGAGAGAGAGGAGAAAGCAGGCTCCCCACGGAGCAGAGAGCCCGATGCGGGGCTCGATCCCAGGACCCTGAGATCATGACCTGAGCCGAAGGCAGCGGCTCAATCCACTGAGCCACCCAGGCGCCCCTGCACTGTGACTCTTTGTGAGGCCACAAACCACTGTCATAGCTAAGATTTTTTTCACCCTCCCCCCAAGAACCAATTTCCAGCCTCGTGTGAGAAACAGCACCACCATGGAGAAGGCAGAGACCTGGAGAAGTGGAACCAAACTGGCTGGCCCTGGGGAGGAGGGCAGGAGCCGGGAGAAAGCAAAGAGGAACTTGTCTTCCCGCGGCCCTCGTGTTGCGGCCCTTGTGTATCGTCTGAACAGCACAGGACAGGAGTTACTCGGGCAGCGCTGCCATCAGGGGGCCAGCAACAGCTGGGGACTAGACAAAGTGTGGCACACCCACACATCCAGCCCACGAGCTCTTGGTCCAAGCAGTAACCTTGGTAAACCTCAAATGCGCTATGCTCAATGAGAGAAGCCAGACTGGGGTGCCTGGGGGGCTCCGTCGTTACGCATCTGCCTTCGGCTCAGGTCACAATCCCAGGGGCCTGGGATTGAGCCCCACGTCCGGCTCCCTCCTCACTGGGAACCCTGCTTCTCCCTCTCCCTCTGCCCTTGCTTGTGGTCCCTCTCTCACTGTGTCTCTACCAAATAAACAAAATCTTTAAAGAAAAAAAAAAAGAAATAAACCAGACTCAAGAGGCTCACCCCAGAGTTCCTTTAAATGACATCCCAGAGGAGTACCTGGGTGGCTCAGTGGGTGAAAGCCTCTGCCTTTGGCTGGGGTCATGGTCCCGGGGTCCTGGGATTGAGCCCCGCATCGGGCTCTCTGCTCAGGGGGGAGCCTGCTTCCCCCTCCTTCTCTCTCTGCCTGACTCTCTGCCTACCTGTGATCATTGTCAAGTAAATAAATAAAATCTTAAAAAAAATTTTTTTTAAAAATGACATCCCAGAAAGGACAGAAAACATAGTGACAGAGATCAGTAGCTGCTGAGGAGGAGGAGCTCAGGAGAGCGGCAGTGCTAGGGAATTCTTTGGGGTGAAGAAACTGTTTTTGAGTTTTTTTAGATTTATTTATTTACTTTAGAGAGAGAAGGCACACATATGCAGGCACCAGCAGGAAGAGGCGCAGTGGGAGAGACAGGATGTCAAACGGATTCCATATAGCGTGCGAAGCCCAACACAGGGCTCGATCTCATGATGCTAAGATCATGACCTGATCTGAAAACAAGAGGGTGCTCTACTGAGCCACCCAGGTGCCCCCAAAACTGTTCTGAATCCTGACTGTCCTGGAAATTACACATCTATCAAAATTCTCAGAATTCTACTTCAACAAAAGGGAATACTACGATGTGGAAAGTGTTAAAAAAAAAGGGGGGGTGCATCTGGGTGGCTCAGTCATTAAGTGTCTGCTTTCAGCTCAGGTCATGACCCCAGGGTCTTGGGATCAAGTCCCACACCGGGCTCCCAGGAAGCCTGCTTCTCCCTCTGCCAGCCACTCCGCCTGCTTGTGCTCTCTGACAAATAAAATCTTAAAAAAAAAATTTAAAAATAGAAAACTTTTAAAAAAAACCTAAGTAAAATAGGAACATAAGGTTATGCAAAGTCCTTCCCTTCACTCAGTACATTTTAAAATTTATTTCTACAACAATGCACCAAAACAAAATTAAAATTTCCAATGACTAGAAATAAAGCAGGAACGGGGGGGGAGGGGGGGCTGAGAATATAGGCCCAAAGGACAGAGGCCCTGCCCAGAAGAAAACACTGAGGGCCAGGCCCGACTCCTGAAGGCAATGGGCACACGGTTCCCCTCCAAGTGGCAGAAGAGCAGAGCCAGGCTCCCTGAGGAAGACGCTGGTCTTTCAACTGTAAAGAGGCTCAACCATCAGCTTGCCCTAGGCTCCAAGGAAAGGAGCAGACCGGCCAAGCAGAACCTCCGCAATGGAACTGGAGAACTTCAGGGACGGCAAGACCTGGTTCCAGGACTGGACCCCAAAGCCCAAGGTGGGCAGCCACAAACCCCTGACAGAAAAGAGAGCTTCCGTCCTCTGCACGAGGAGCGCTGAGAGACATAAAATGGGGGCCGGGGGGACAGAGAATTCACTGCCAGCCCTCAGGGCAGGCCCCACAGATGGTCCCTGTGGAGATGCCACGCCCCAAATGCAGGCTCAGGTGACTGACCCCTTCCTTGAATGACCTCACGCTCTCCCACCTCCAAGCTACCTCCCTTCCATCTCTACCCCCATCACCCTCGCCCCCCCACATGCATCTGTCCCTCTTGGAAGAGCCAGCTTCCCTTTTCTAAGCATGTGAATTCCACTCCTCAGCATCCCCCAGAATCGTTCACTACCCCATACACCGAGGTTCCCACCAAATCCACCTGCTCTAGAGAAGAATTTGACTGTTACTGTATTTACTCAGTAAGTATTTACTGAAGGCTGACTGCATCAGGCATTATTCTGAAACACCAGGGATCCCAGAGTGAACACGGCATAGTCCCTGCCCCCAAAAGGGGGGCAGTCAGACAACACACAAAGTAGTAGGTGGCACACAAGAAGGAATGGCAGAGGGCACCTGGGTGGCTCAGTGGGTTAAAGCCTCTGCCTTCCGCTCAGGTCATGATTCCAGGGTCCTGGGATGGAGCCCTGAATCAGGCTCCCTGCTCAGCAGGGAGCCTACTTCCTCCTCTCTCTCTGCCTGCCTCTCTGCCTACTTGTGATCCCTGTCTGTCAAATAAATAAATAAAATCTTTAAAAAAAAAAAAAAGGAAAGAAAAAGAAGAAGCAATGGCAGAGCTCTCACGAGGTAAGGGACAGAGACAGTGAACGACGTGGGCAAGGTGCTGAGTTCTATAGCAGCCTCTGTGCAGAGGGGCCTCTGAAAAGAGAGAAACAGACCACAGCATGTGAGGACCCAACACTGCACGTGAGTCCATGTGTGCTTGGACCCCAAGCCAGGTGTGACTGAGCCAGCAGATGAGTAGCGGGGGGCAGGGACATGAGACAACACGGGCAGTAAGGACCTGGTCACAAGAGGCTTCATAAACCACCTAAAGGATATTGGCCTTTTTTCTGAAATGAGAACCATGGAGAGCTTTGAGCAAAGAAGTGCACAATCTGGGGCACCTGGGTGGCTCAGCGAGTTAAAACCTCTGCCTTCAGCTCAGGTCATGGTCTCAGGGTCCTGGGATCGAGCCCCGCATCGGGCTCTCTGCTCAGCGGGGAGCCTACCCCCACTCCTCTCTCTCTGCCTGCCTCTCTGCCTACTTGTGATCTCTGTCAAATAAATAAATAAATAATCTTTAAAAAAAAAAAAAAAGACATGCACAATCTGATTTCTGTCTTTTTTTTTTTTAAAGATTTTTATTTATTTATTTGACAGACAGAGCTCACAAGTAGGCAGAGAAGCAGGCAGAGAGCGAGAGGAGGAAGCAGGCTCCCCGCTTGAGCAGAGAGCCCAACGCGGGGCTCGATCCCAGGACCCTGAGACTATGACCTGAGCCGAAGGCAGAGGCTTTAACCCACTGAGCCACCCAGGCAAAAACATCATTCGGTTGCTGTGTTGAGATTCGAGAGCAGAGTGGCTCAGGGGAGCAGGCAGAGAAGGGAGGAGGCAATGGAATAACCCAGGAAAGAGATGGGGGGAGATGGGACTGAAGAACCGCAGTAGCCAGGAAGACAGTGAGGGGCAGCCAGGTTTGAATTTGATTGTAAAAGTGTTGACAGATCAGATTTAGGATGTGGAAGAGAAGCAGAGACTACAGGAGGGTTCTGAGCTGAGCAACTACGAACATGGGGCTGCCTCCAAGAGAAATGCAACGACAGGGAAGCGGCAGGTCTCACACAAGTGAAAGTGCGGTGTGGAACCTGGAGCAGGAAGATCCAGCCAGGAGATACACATCAAGACGTGACGTGTGACCTACAGTCCTGACACAGGGCGAGATCACCCAGGTGCACACAACAGAGAGGAGGTCTGGGACTGCCCTGAAGCATTAGAAGATTTAAAGGGGAAGGAGATGAGAAGCAACCAGCAAGGTAAGAGGAGAACCAACAGAGTGGCGTCCCCGTGCCACGAGCAGACAGTGTTCCAAGGAAGCCATGGGCGGCCTGGTGAAAGGCCGCCTACAGAAGGGCTTGGCAATATAACAGTACCGGCGACCCCAAGAGAAGTGGTGCTAGAGAAGAGTCCGGGACGGAAGAACCAGAAGCTTAAGTGAAGTCGGTTCAAGAGAAATGGGAAGAGGGGCGCCTGGGTGGCTCAGTGGATTATCGGCTCAGGTCATGATCTCAGGGTCCTGGGATCGAGCCCCGCATCAGGCTCTCTGCTCCGCAGGGACCCTGCTTCCTCCTCTCTCTCTCTGCCTGCCTCTCTGCCTACTTGTGATCTCTCTGTGTCAAATAAATAAATAAAATCTTTAAAAAAAAAAAAAAAAAGAGAGAGAGAGAGAAATGGGAAGAGAAAATGGTGACAGAGAACACATGATCTTTTTTCTAACCGTGGTGTAAAAGGAAGGTAAGACCTGGGAAGAGTTGGATGGAGCATCTCAATGTCGCTAAGAATATCCTGAAGAGAAGATAAACTGAAGACGAGACCAAATGTCAGAGCCACAGCGCAGACGGCAAGAAATGGTGGATGCAATGTAAGAGCCTAATGCTGGTCTGTGGATAGGACAGGGCTTTACGAGGTCGCGCTACTTTTAAAACCACATAAAATCACGCCATACAATCTCAATTATAAAGGAAAAATTACATGGCTAGAACGACGGGCCATAAAAACATCAATTGTGCGTATCTTTGGGTGGCAGGATGACAGTTTCAAAATACACTTTTCATTTTTTAAAAACATTCAGGTACCCTACTTGTTTTATTGCTTCCACGAATAAAGGTTACCAAAACCATTTTACCGCAAACACCACTTCGACAACCCATCGGAAAGTACACAAAGGCTCCAACATGGACATCGGCAGGGGCAGCACCACTGGCATCCGGCAGCGCTACCTTCTGCACTGATAAGGTGACACCGAGCAGAGCCCTGAGGGCCACGGATCTCCGCGCCACAGCGCTGAGGGCAGAGGGAGCCGCGGGCGGAATGGCCTGGCGGTAAGGGGCTGACCCTTCTTTGGGGCGCCAGGGGGCTCCGCAGGAAGACATCTGACTACACCACTGTGCAGCGAACAGCAGCGCCAAAGTGAGCGGGGCCTGAATTCAGCCCGCTGTCCCCCCACTGAACGGCCTGGACAAATCACTTCCTCTGCACCTGTCCCCACACCCGTGAAGACGACACGCCGCGCGCCGGAGGACCAGTGCAGTGGGGATGCCTGTGCTGCTTAAAGGACCGGCCACGCAGACCCGAGAACCGACCCAAACCAAAGAGCCGGGCATGCAGTGGGGGTTGGAGAGTCGTCCCCGCGCGGCACCCGCGTCCCGGCGGGCCTCCGCACCGCCAGAGCGCCCCACCCACCCCCGGCGCCCCATCAACGCGGGCCGCGTCTCCGCGCCGGCGCCGCACACCCGCCCCCGGCGCCCCGTTCCGGTGGGCAGCGCTTCCGCAGGGCGGCCCCTCACCGCGCCGGGGCTCTGTCACCGCTGGCCGCGTCTCTGCGCTGCGCCAGCGCCCCCCACCTGCCCCCCGGCCGACCCTCACTCCCGGCGCCCGTACCACCCCCCACCACCGGCGCTCCCGTCTCCTCGGGCCGCGTCTCCGCGCCAAACCAGTGCCATCTCCACCCCCGGTCCCTCCACCCCACAACTCCCGGCAGCGCCCGCCCACTCCGGCGGGACCCCAACTACACAGCCCGGGGATGGGGGGGGCGGGGGAAGGGTTCCAGAGGGGCTGCGGGCGCGAGCCACACGACTCTGAGCCCTGACCCCCGCCGTTCCCGGCCACGCTGTGTCCCACGTACCCGGGCCTGGACCGCACTCCTGCCGCGTCCGGCCGAGGGTTGAGGGCTGGGGTCGAGGCGGCTCCGCTCCGCTCGGCGCATCCGGGGCCGCGAGCAGAGGAAGCGGCGGCGCGCCCGCTACGGTGAGCCGGAAGTGACGTCCCGCGGCGGGAGGCGGCGAGACGCGCAGCGGGCTAGAGCGGCCGGGCGACGGGCGGGCCGACGGGCCGACGGCTGACCGGCCCTGCCGAGTAGTGCGTGGGGCGAGGTTGGGGCCGCTGGGGTCGGCTGGGCGGGCGCGGACCCGCGGATGGCGTCAGACTGGAGAGGGCTGGCGCAGTGAACACGGCCGAGAGAAGACGCCCCCCAAACGGGTGAAGACCCAGTTAGACCCCGGGGCCGGGGTGGGCCGCAGAGCCGATGAGGGCCTCGGGCTCCGCTCCCGGGAGCTCTCTGGCTTGCGCCGCCTGTTGTGCACCCCGCGGCCGGGCGCCCCGGTGCGGAGGAGCTTTCGGGGGGCGAAGTGCAGTGGGCGCGCCCCGACTCCGCTCGCTCGTGCCCGCTGTCCGCGGACGCAGCCCCGTCGGCTGACGGCCGGGAAATGGAGTGAACCCAGGGGACACCTGCTACGGCAGAGATGAACCCCGAAAGCACGGGCCCGGTGGGGAAGCCAGACTGCCGGCCGCGCGCTGCAGGGGTGCATTTCCATGAAGGGTGCAGAATGCGCGGGTCCAGGCGGTGGACAGTAGCTAGCCATGGCCGGGGTGCCGCCTGCAACTGGACCCGGGATTTCCTTGGGCAGTTGATGAAAATATTGTGAAATTAGGTAGCGCCGATTGTTGCACAGGTTCGTGAATGTACCAAAAAACACTGAATCGTGCACTTTGAAAGGATGCGTTTATGGTATGTGAATGACATCTCAATAAAAAAAAGTCGTTTTAAAAAAACGAAGGCTAGGGATACCTGGCCGGCCTCGTCCAGTGGAGTGTGCGATTCTTGATCTCAGGGTTGTGGGTTCAGTGCTCACCCTGGGTGTGAAGGTTACTTTAAAAATAAAAATAAGGGGCGCCTGGGTGGCTCAGTGGGCTAAGCCTCTGCCTTCCGCTCAGGTCGTGATCTCAGGGTCCTGGAATCAAGACCCACATCTGGCTCTTTGCTCAGCGGGGTGTTGGGGGGGGCCTGCTTCCTCCTCTCTCTGCCTGTCTCTCTGCCTACTTGTGATCTCTGTCAAATAAATAAAATTTAAAAGTCTTTTAAATAAATAAATAAAAATAAAATCTTGGGCACCTGGGTGGCTCAGTTGCTGAGGCAACTGCCTCCAGCTCAGGTCATGATCCCGGGATCCTGGGATAGCATCCCACATCAGACTCCCGGCTGCATGGGGAGTCTGTTTCTCCCTCTGACCTTCTGCCCTCTAATGTTCTTTCTCACTGTCTCTCTCAAATAAAATCTTTTTTAAAAATAAATAAAAATAAAATCTTAAAAATTTGAGGAAAAAATTAGAAGACAAATGGGATAAAAACGCCTCAGCAAAGTGCAGGTACAAATGCCCTCTGGTGTTAAACTGAAAATTTTAGAAAGACAAACCCTGGCTATGAAGGGAGTTGCACTTACCAGGCGTTCCAGAACCATGGTCAAAGAACATTCTCTGTCCCGTTGAATTGCCTGGGTGGGGACTGGCTCTTTGAACCCTCATGCCGCCCTCCTACTTGGTGAAGCCGGGAAGTTAAAAACTCGGTCTGCCAGAGTCCTGGCCGAGTGAGGCCCTTCTGTTTGCCGCATATATGCAAGACTGGAGGTGGAAGGAGGTGGCCCCAGACTTCCTGCTGCTCCTGGCTGCACTTGCTGCCTGAAAGCAGGTCTGACCCATGTTTCTCCTGCAAGGGTGGCCCAGTGCTAGGTGGCCATCAGCATGGAGCTGTGTGGTTTCTTTCATGAGTGGTGGTTTCTTGACAATAACACTTCCCCCGGGGGCCATAGCTCTGGGAAGCTTGTCAGCAGCTCCAGGTGTGTGGCTGTGGTGGGGGGGGGAGCTCCAGGTTCTCTGGTCCCCCCAGCTCCAGAGGCAGGTGCCTCAGTGGGCCAGTTACGTTTTGTTCTGGGAAATCATTCCAGGGGATCTGGGGTCCAGTTCCAAACCAAGTCCTTGAGCCGCAGACCCCCAGCCATCTGTAAGCCCCAAATTTCCTGAAGAAAACATCTCCCAACCACGCACAGAACAGTGATGTCTTCCTCTCAGAGACCTGTGTGCTCCCAACACACACAGGTGAGAGCAGTTCACGTGATTTCCCATGGCTCCCAGGTGCTGACTCGCGTGCCCATCTTACATGCCAGACAATGTGGGAACCCAGCAGGCAGGGAAAGGAGGTGCGGGTTCTTGCTCTCCTGTGTCCTTGGGACAACACTGCATTCTGGCATCTGACGCCCTGACTACACAGATCCTGGCCCTAACTTTCTGTGCCTCCCATACTCAAGGAAGGATCATGCAACCTAGGAAAAGGCTGGCCCCAAGGTCAGACTTGCTTCCCTAAGGTTCTGGAGATAGTGGGGAACAGCTACCATCATGTGATATCTGCAGAGCTCCGTGGAGGGACGGAGCCCTTGAAGTTGAGTGAAACTCATCAGACCACTGACTCTGCTTTTGAAACTGATTCAAAACCCATCAGACCACTGATTCTGCATCCACTGCCTACTCACACTTGTGAACAAGGACGTATGGGATGGTCTGGACAAACGCCTGGCAGCAGGCTGAGTGGCGTGGAAACGGTGAGCCACCAGCAAGAACAGTACAGTCTTTCATGACTGCAAAACCATGCTACGTTGAGACAGGCAAGAGTCAAGTGTGTTGTGAGTCGCCATCTGTGTGAAGAGGGTGACCAGATGGGCTCGTCCATGCACAGAGCTCTCTGGGAGAAGCCCTAGAATGAGGGATGAGAGCTACTCTCTTCTGTACTGTTGCTTCAAGCGTGTTCGTTACTTTAAAACGCCGCACACCCAGGGATCCTCCGAGGTGACTAACACAGGTCATCTATTTGTTACCTGGAGTCACACTTGGGAGTTACCTACTCTAGAGGTCAAGACTTTGTAGCCTTTCAAGGGTGAAGCTGTGGTCCAGCAGCTTTTAGGCTCATTTCTACACTTGGAAATGTCTTCGCAAAGAGCCTTTGTTATCACGAGGCCCATTACCACACCTAATGCCAACCTCCTCTGTACCTCCTCCAAGCCGCCCTTCCCGATGGCCCCATCTGCGAATGGCCCCAGCTCATCAGCCCCTCAAACCTGAAGCCCAGCTCAGCCTTCAGTCCTCTCTCCTGTGCTCACCTCCGTCCGCGTGGTAGCCAGAAGCCCAACTGCTTTTCTGCCCCCACCCCCCACCCTGGCCACACCAGCATCCCCAGCGGTCTTCCTGATGATACTCGCACCACCCCATCTGTGCACCCAGAAGCTCTCGAAGAGATCTGCCCAGCTCCGTGCACACAGGGTTGTGCCCCCACACGCATGCATACAAGTGTGCAGAGAGGCACCCACAAAGACACACAAGCACATGTGCATACCCACGGTACAGACACCACATGTCTCGTGTATCACATGTGTACTTGTGTACCCATGCACGGACACCAGCACGCACACACAGAACAAACTCCGGTGTGGCACTCCCCCACCGCAAGCTGCCCGTGCTTTCCGCGGACTTGCCCGTCACCTGACTCCCCTCTCCTCACTGACAGGTCACTCCTGGGCTGTGCAGCAGCGCCTGCCACTTGGTAAAGCGAATCTCCCAGCATCCCTTGCAGCTAGACTAAATGGCATGACATGCTCTTAACCACGAGGGGAAGAAGCTACTGGTAGGTCTTCTGTTGGGAAAGAATGTGCCTCACCGAGGGGCACATTCGGTCCCCTCATCTGTCCCACTCTTCCCATCTGAGATGTGGGCAGGGCTGGGGTGGATGTGACCGGGGGAAGGGCCGGCCCTGCTCGTGCCGCCTTCTACTACGCCGCCAAGCCACCAAGCCGGGTCCTGAGGGCCTGATGGCTAGTCCTGTAGAGCCTCTCGGGCCCACCTGCTCCGGCCTCCACCCACCAATGCCACTTTGTTCCTAACAGCATGCATCACTCCCTCCCAAAGACAGAATGAAAAATAAAAAACAGCACTACTTAAGCAAAGTTTGTACTTATTTAATAAGAAAAATTACTTCTTTAAAAAAATAGTGTCTTTACATGCTGAGGTGTATACGGTTAACGCATGAGCTGAGAACAGACTCACAGCAGGTCCTCCCTGGGATGAAGCCCAATGTGACGCAGGTCTCAAGACCCTGAGGTTGCGGGGCCGCGGCACGGCTCTCCTGTGTGGTGAGGACGGCAGCAGTGACAGCAGCGGTTCCTGGCATACACTGGGCCAGCCCGAAGGCACTCCAGCAGGTGGCCGCCGCCTCAATCACTGTCTCCTGGGGGGCTGGGGACCTGCAGGACAAGAGCAAAAGTGTGGGTGCTTCCCCCCTGGGGTGGGCTGTCCACGGGGGACTCAGAACCAGGGCCACCTGGCCTGGCCTGGCCTCAGGGACACGCACAAGCGCCCGGTCTCTGCCCAACACCTGGTCTCCACACCAAAAGTTCGGACCCCTGACCTGCTCAGGGAAAGTCAAAGTTGGGGACAAGGGAGTCTTCGTGGGGCTCCGTCAGATCCCCCCAGGGGACGGAAAACGAGGCTCCTCCAAACTGGACAAGCACAGGCAGCAAGAGCCTGTCCTGGCGGGAGTCCAGCAGAGGCACACCGGGCCCCCGGCTTGAACCTGCACACACACGCCGTCTGGCCTCAGTGCCTGGGAGAACTAGTCCCCACCAACACCCAGAGCAGAAGAGCTCGCACAAGCTCCCGGCAGGCCCATCTCCTCGGAAGAGCTTCAGTTCTCCCTGTGTGGCTGTCCCAACCGCCACCCCACCCCCGCCGTGCCCTGAGACAGCAGGAGCGCTCCTGTCTCCACTGTCCAATCCCCATCACCCTCTGATGCTGCTGCCAGTCATCATTCCGCCTGAACACCTGCTCTTCCACACCTGGCCCACCTGGCCGCCTCGCCTCACCTGCGTGCGTGAGTTTACAACCCAGGTATGCAGGAGGGAGCATGCATTTCGGGGCATGTAGACGATGGGAAGCACTGTTCCAGCACTCCAGGTGGGACTGCGCCTGTGGAGAGCTGCTGGGCCAGCAGAGAACCCAGGCTCAGGGACGCCTTCCAGCCCAGGGAAAGACCTCCTGGCGCAGACTACCCTGAGCTCCAGCGCCTCGCACACGCGCCCTCCTCCTAACACTACCACTGGCAGGGACAACCCACACGGAGCCGCGGCCCTAGCAGGAGGGCGCGTCAGAGAGCAGCCTCCTGGGGCGGCCGCCAAGCATCCCACATGCCTCTCTTAAGGGAGTCCATGTTCCGGAGCAAGTGTGACAACAGACACATGAGGACCCCACAGTGCTCGTCCTCACAGCACCGTCCCACAAACAGAAAGGCAGACCACCCAGCCCAGCCTCTGTCCAAAGTCACCAGGCACAGAGCGGGGAGCGCACACAAAGCAACACCGTGGGGCCACCAGCCACTTGGTCCCATGCCCTGCCCCTGCTCACCCCCGGCTATGTGACCCCGAAAGGCTGACACACCTCCCTGCACCTCGGCCTGCTCATCTGCACAACAGACATGAGGACGCCCGTGCGCAGCAGGTGACAAGCTCATCCGAGCACCTGGAAGGGAGGGTCTGCGGCCTCCCCAGAGCCCCAGCCTCCAGCCCCACAGCCCCAGCCCCCACCTTGGCATCTGAGCAGGCTGCAGCGTGGGCGGTGGCATTGAAGTCGTGCACGGGTAGGGTGCTCAGCCACTGGGCCATGGACCGCTCGTGGCGCTCAGTGCTGATGATGGTGGGGTAGATGTGCTGTTCCTTGAACGCCGTGACCCCCGCCTCCTCCCGTGACCAGTCCAGCGGCTCGTGGAGCCCGTCGTTGCCAAAGCGTTGGTTGTACTTCTCGAAGTGCACACGCTCCAGGACCAGGCCGAGCCCCGGCGCCTTGGGCACGTCCACCTTCGCCTCCCCCCAGCTGCGCTCCAGCACGCTCTCGGGGGCGTAGCCCTTGACGATGGCCACCACCAGGCCGACCATCTTCCTGATCTGGTGCGTCATGAAGCTCTGCCCCTTCACCTTGATCACGGCGAACTCCATGCCGTCCCGCACGAAAGGCTCCTCGCAGAACATGTCCAGGACGTAGCGCCGAGCGCTGGCCTCACGGGGCCCCTTCTGCGAGGTGAAGTTGTGAAAGTTGTGCGTGCCCTTGTAGCAGGCGAGGAGCCTGTTCACATGCCGCAGCGTCTCCGCACTCAGCCGGTAGCTCTCATCCTGCACGTCGTGGTCCTTGTGGGCGAAGGCAAATGTGGGCAACATGTAGAAGTAGGTCCTGGCGTCACACTTGTTCTTGGAGTTGAAGCCACCCGTGACCCTCTTCAGTCCTTGGGGGGAGAGGAGGCAAGTGAGGGCAACGCTTCCGGGCCAACGAGCGCCTGGACCAGACGCAGGCCTGGCCTCCACGCCCTGAACCCACCCATGCCAGACGCTCCACAGCAGAAATGCACAAGCCGACTCATCAAAACCCCACGCTGATGTTAAAACCCACGTTCACGGAGGAGCAGGGCAGCACATGCTCTTGCTCTGTGCAGCTCTCCACGGCATGCGCTGCGGACCTGAAACCACACTCTACAAACTGTCCTCCGCGAGGCCACCAGGCAGCAACAACAACCAGCTCAGCAACAACTGAAAGAACTCGAGACAACTTAGAAAACCCACAAGAGAAGCGATCACACGCATTCTAGCGTGTTTGCAGAACAAAGCAGCAGACAGCCCCCGAACACCAGGAAGCAGGCCTGCAGAGACCCGCACTCTGAGCGCTGACAGCCCAGCAGGTGCCCGACAGACGCGCTAACCAGGACGCCTGGGTGGCTCAGTTGGTTAAGCGGCTGCCTTCGGCTCAGGTCATGATCCCAGTGTCCTGGGATCGAGTCCCACATCAGGCTCCTTGCTCGGCAGGGAGCCTGCTTCTCCCTCTTCCTCTGCTGCCACTCTGCCTGCCTGTGCTCGTTCTCTCTCTCTGACAAATAAATAAATAAAATCTTTAAAAAAAAAAAAAAAAAAGGAAGGGGAAGAATGAAGACAGGATGAAGCACGCAGGCACCACTTGTGTGAAGCAGACATATCTGTGCGTATAGAATTTCCCCAAGGACACACAGTTCCAGCGAGGACCCTGCGTGCAGCCTGAGCTGCATCAGGGCTCCGTGGGCCTACAGGGGTGGGTCTGGGCCTACACCTCCAGCCGGCCCAGCCCCAGGGCTCCTACCGTCCTCGTTCTCACTCTACTATCAGGGCTCATTTGGGGGTAATTTCAGGTTTTCTTCCTTGCCTGGCATTAAACACTTTCATCCGCACTGAGCATCCCTAGATGCGTTGTGCAGGCGACTGCCTGCCAGGATCAGCGTCCAGGCTGCCTGATGGCCAAGCTCTGGGGCCACAACAAGGAAAACCACCCTGCATGTCACACTGCACGAGGAGCGCTGACAACTATGGTAACTGTACGGGATTCGGTGTTGTTTTAGCAAAACTGGGGCCCGATCTACGGACCACACGGAAGACCTCCCATGTGGGAGAGGCCACGTCAATTGGCCTTCACGAGGATTTATGTGACGAGGAGTGTCCCGGGGGGGACCCTCCCTAGAGGCAGAGAAACTCTGCAACAGAGCAAACACAGACATCCGGTAGCGGACAGAGTCACAGGAAGCATTACTAACCTCACACTAAGCCTCCGTTCGCTTGCACCCAATGCCCATGGCAGCTGTGTCCGCGGCGGCGCGCAAGCCCAGCACCCTCAGGCAGCCCATGGAGAAACCGCGTGCAGCACGCCCGCGTGTCACGTCCACACAGCACCTGGCTCCGTGAAAGGAGCCACACGCGGGGCCTGACTCTGCTCAGGAAAAACGCCAAGAGCACGAACTAACCCACAGCGTCAGACTGCCGGTCGGTGGTGGCCAGTGAGGAGGGGAGGGGGCGGAGGGCTCATGGTAGTAGCCGGGATGCTCCACAGATGTGGGCGCACGGACGCATGCACGTCAGAACTGTACACTTAGATACAGGCTTCATTATATGCCAGTATGGCTCAAGAGGTTTTTTTCAATTCGCAGCTTAGAAGGAAAACTAGGCAGCATAGGTGGGCACCACATGGGGTCGTATGATACCCACCAGCTGCGAGGCTGGGGAACGGATGCAGGGACGCGGCTGTCGTCTTCAGACACTACAAAAAGCGAGGTGAGAAAGATGCTCTAATAGAGACGGCCACCAAGGCCACCAAATAGCCTGTTTGCAAAGACGCGGGCAGCGGGGGCAGGGAAAGTCAAGGAACGCATGGTGGCCACACAGGCCGGCCTGCTACAGAGGGTCTTCTGCCCCCTGCTTTAGCCCCCAAAGCAATCGCTAAAAACCACAATGAGTTACACCTAAGAAGGCAACCACGGTGATAATGAAATGGAACTATAAAATACATTCATTAATCCAAAAGAGAAAACAGAACAAAAGGAGAGCACAGAACGCCAGCGACAAAAGCAACAGACAGGCAGGTCTACAGCGACAAACCCAATGGCCGGGAAAGGTAAATGGACCAGAAGCGCCACTAGAAAGCAGGGTCAGATGGGGCTGGTTTAACAAAGACCTAAAAACCCCGCTTACCAACCTTGTTATAAAGGAGAATCATCACCCATTTTAACTCAACCAAATCTGGACTCCTGTGTCCGGTGTTTGGTTGAAACAAGGCACTGCCATGAAGGGAGGAACCTTTAGGAGGAGGGGGCGGCGACCTCTAAAATGACTCACAGCCACTCTTACCAACCGCTAAGCAACCGCTCGGAGTCCTAATTCCACACCAGAGAAATCTGGTGCGGCCTCACGTCCCAGCAAGACCCGCCGCCACGGGGCAAAGGGCCATGCCCTGCTGCGCTTACCCAGGATCCGGATGTGAGGCGGAAGGTGGCTGTTGATCTTTTCTAAAATGTCGTCTATCAGCCACACCTTCAGGGACACGACCTGGCCAGCCGCCGACACGCCCTACAAAGGAAGCAGAAGGGTCAGGCACACGCTTCCACATGGTGGTTCCTAGAGGAAGGACCACGCCAACACTAGGCTACTTCCCGTACAAGTTCGACTTTGGAAACGCATCTGAGAGGCTGGTGAGACCTGAGGACAGCGCTCGGTCCCCCAAGAAACCAGGCAAGCACACCCGGGAGAGGATCACGGATGGCTTCAGAGCCCAGCAAAACACACGTCACGCAGGCAGGAAAGAAAGGCCCCCTTGGACCGAACGCTGCACGACGTGGGGGAAGAAGAGCAAGTGATTTCATCAGGAGAATAGGAGGCCGAGCAAGAAGAGCTCGCCCAGCCCTGCCCACGGCGCTGCCATCCCTGCTCCAGGCACCCAGTCACCAGTGCTGCTGACGCTCCACCAGGACGAGCCTCCGGCTCCAGCACAAACCCAAGCCATCTGCACCCATCTCATCGCGGAGGCTCATCTTGTCTGCCCTTGTCGCAGGGATAGCAGGGACGGGCCAAAG
This sequence comes from Meles meles, assembly GCF_922984935.1. Lineage (NCBI taxonomy): Eukaryota > Metazoa > Chordata > Mammalia > Carnivora > Mustelidae > Meles > Meles meles. Next base: position 20,233,499 of record NC_060077.1, on the reverse strand, counting down.
GCCTTCTGAGAGCCCCTCCTCGAGTGACTTCCAGGCCAGCACACAGCTGTAATCACCCTGGCTTGCCCTGAGGGACTGCTGCTCATCTGTCCCTGGGCCACCTCTACGAGCAAACAGCAGAACGGGGCTTCAGCTCCATCGACAGGCCAGGCATCCACCAGGGGGCCTGGAACACATCCCCCGCAAACTGGGGGGAGGACCACTGTGCCATCTAAGTCAGGAGAGCAATTATCTTGTGAACAGGGACGGGGCACGACGTGGACAGTCAAAGGGAGCTGGTTACACAGGCAATGCCCATCAGGGTGAGCAAGCTTCCCAACCCGATGCCAAACCTTCGTCTAGAGGCTGGCTTTCCAGATAGCATGGCAGGACCATGCGGGGGCAGGGAAGGAGACAGGAGGGCTGCTGGGGGGCAGGCAGGGGACAGGGTGCTCTCCTGGGTGCAGACGGGCAGGCGTGCAGCTCAGCAGCACCCACATCACGGCACCGCGTGAACGTCATCTAAAGACACCCCACAGACCCGTGCCAAGAGGTCAGACTACTACACACGGGACATCCCTGCCCGAAACTCTGATTGAGTCAAGAAAGCAATCAGACAAATCCCGAGGACATTCATTAAAACAACTGGCCCCAAGTGCCCAAAAACATGTCAGAAAAGACCAAAAAAGAAAAGATGGGACAGATTAAAAGGAGCTCAAAGGACGGGAGCACATGTGCGTACACAGACTGCGGCTAAGGGGCCGGGTCAGTAACGAGCCAGGGTGCGCAGGCAGTGGTGTTCCATCAGTGCTGGACTGCCCAAGGGGAGACCCCCCCCCCCCAGGCACCACCATCCCTGCACGTTCAGGCCTGCGGCTTTGGGAGATAATGAGGTCCACGACAGACTCTCAAACTGTCAAACAGTTTCAGGGGAAGAAAGGATGGAAAGAGAAACGTGGTAAAATGGTATCACAGCAGAATCGAGGAGAGGGCCGGTCCGGCATCCACCGTGGCACCCCCACACGCCTGCAGGGCTGACATTCTGCCCAATAAGAACCTGGAGAGACAGGGGGGTGCCTGGGAAGCTCAGCCAGTGAAGCATCTGCCTTCGGCTCAGGTCATTATCCCGGGGTCCTGGGATCGAGCCCGCACCCGGCTCCATGCCCAGCAGGGAGTCTGCTTCCCCCTCTCCCTCTGCCTCTTCTCCCTTTCTAAAAAACAACCGGAAGTTTAAGAAAAGAAATAAAAAATGAACACTGACAATGTTACCCAGACTAAACCTATTGCCCCTGGTTCCACGTCCTGCAATACAGAGCATCCCAGTCGTTCCAGCAGCCGAAAATACAGAACGGATTTCAAACACTTAGATCAAAAAAAAAGGAATGAGAAGGAGCACCTGGCTGGCTCAGTGAAGCGTGCAAGTCTCGATCTCAGGGTTGTGGGTTCAAGCCCCATGCTGGGTGTAGAGATTACTTAAAAAAACAAAATCTTAAAAAAAAAAAAAAGAAACGGGGCGCCTGGGTGGCTCAGTGGGTTAAGCAGCTGCCTTCGGCTCAGGTCATGATCTCGGGGTCCTGGGATCGAGTCCCACATCGGGCTCTCTGCTCAGCAGGGAGCCTGCTTCCCTCTCTCTCTCTCTCTCTGCCTGCCTCTCTATCTACTTGTGATCTCTCTCTGTCAAATAAATAAATAAAATCTTTAAAAAAAAAAAAAAAAGAAACGAAGATAGACAGCATGGCTGTTTCTTTACCAATCACGTGTGTAAATGAGAACATTCTGGATGTGCTGCTGGCGCAGGAGACGGCTAACAGACCTGGGTCCTTCCTGGGGAGCTGGAAGTGTCCCCAGACCAGCTACAGGCATGGTCACAGAGCTCTGAACACGCGTGAACCCAGTGACCCGCACGCTCTGGGTGGGCAAACTGTAAGGAGTGAGCAGTATCACAACAAAGCTACTTCTTAAAAAACCTGAAATAAAAACTAAGAAAATAGGAGTGCCTGGGTGGCTCATTGGGTCAAAGCCTCTGCTTTCAGCTAGGTCATGATCCCAGAGTCCTGGGATCAAGTCCCACATCGGGTTCTCCGCTTGGCAGGGAGCCTGCTTTCCACCCCCTGCCGCCCCATCTCTGCCTGCCTCTCTGCCTCCTTGAGATCTCTGTCAATAAATAAAATCTTTAAAAAAAAAAAACTAAGAAAATGCTATCATTTCTTCCTCTATCAGGCCAGATATATTAAGTGGAGAGACGAGCTAGGACGTTGGTATGGGAAGTTTCATGTTTCTTCGGGTTCCCCAGAATGGGAGGGGAAAACGCATCTGAACACAATCCAAACAATAGCGGATTAAGCCCCACTGTAGCCCCACCGTTAGCTCAGGCAAACATCTGCTTTTCTCTGGCCTAGAAAACTCCCAGAGTGTAGTCACTGGAACAATTAAAGAGAAAAGGGAGACTGTAAGGAACCACAGGACCCTAGCCTGAGCCGTGAGAAACATTACCACATCACCTACAAGACGCAAACCCGTAGCCCCGTGTTTGTCCTCTGCTATCTGTACAACGTGCCTCTTCTGCAGTCTCCGCCCGGCGCCTGAACCCAGGGGATCTCGTACCTGCAGACGTGGCCATGGTTCGGCTGCTCAGGACCCTGACCTGCCCATGTCTGGGTCACACCCCCAAGGGACCTCAGGCGACCACAGAAGCCGCTCAGGGCCGGGGATGCAGAGCAGAACAGAGGGCATGCGGTGCACTCTGCATTTCCTGGAGGAGCGTGAGGTTAGTGCCTCTGCCCTACCCACCTGCCCCGCTCCCCTCCACTCTCCCTTGGGGACCTTCTGCCCATGCCAAACCCACACCCAGGAACACGAGACCACTCGGCATGGCTGCCACGCCGCCCAGGACTGAGCCCGGGACAGATGTGTGAGGCAGTGAGTCCCTGCAGTGGGGCCCAATCTTAGGGCTGAATGGACAGCACAGGGCCACAGCCACCAAAGCCCCCCAGTCCCCGAGACGCGGCCAGAGCAGAGGTGATGCACCATGAGCGTGGAGTACGTAGTGGGCTACCAAGCCGCGACACACACACACACACACACTTGCACCTGCAGAGAACGGGAACTGCGTTCTGCCGACTGTATTCCTGCTGATTACATAGTGAAAAAAGACTATCTCGGATAAACTAAGTTAAATAAAACAGATTACTCACACCAGGGTCATCTGTTTCCTTCCCCCTCTTGGAAAACGGGACACTCGATCCTATGTGTACCGTCAAGCCTGAGTCACCGGGACACTGTGACCACCATGTGGCCACCTGTGGGAGCCACAGAGAACGCACAGACACAAAGTCTGGGCAGCACTCAGCCTCCAGATCCCGCCACACACAGACTGGAAATGCTTAGATAAGTTTTTAGTGACACATGGCGATGGCTTTCTTTCCATGTTGGCTAGTTGGGTCTGTGCGTCTGTCGTTCACAGACAACAGTCCTGACAGACAGACACTGACCTGTGGTGTGTCACACAGACTGGCAGCTTCAGGTGCTGCTCAAACCTGCAGGGGAGGGACAGGGAGTGCCTACCTTATCTGTCCGGGCACACCGCTGGAAGGACATTTTCCTCATGTCTTCGCCATGATTTTCAGGAATACAACCCGACCGGACCAGGGCAGATACCAAGTCATCTTCGATGGTCTTGAACTGTGAGGACCCAACATTCCTCTGAAGGAAAGAGGAGCAAACCAGTTTTCTTCACTCAGTCACTGCCCACAGATGGCAGCCCCAGGCCTACGCTGCTCCCTGTAGTACGCCTGGGTGCTGGGCCCATACCTGTGGCCCTGGGGACACACCACGGCACTTCCCTGTTCCATAGCGAGTGAGAGAGTTACCTAAGCATACCCAGTCTCTAGAAACTTCCCATCCTGGGCAGCCAGGTCAAACAGCCCACAGAGGGCATCACCTGAGACACCGCTGCCTCCCACCTGGTCAGATCTGAAACCAGCGCCCCTCCTACCCAAGACCCATTGATCAGCAGCAGCAAGCCACAGAGGGACATCCCCCTTATCACCAAGGGGAGGCAGACCCCTTGGCTCAAAGCAGGAAACCCAGCCTTGGCATCCCGGCACCCCTTCAGCTCACGTGACCAGCCTGTACAACTTTTTGGAACTACCGTGTGCAAGGGAAAGCCACTGCTTCTAGAACCCCCTAACGCTACCCTCTCAGTGTGCCCCAACCACAACCGAGTGCCTGCAGGTCCCTGCACATCCATGAGGTCACACGACCACCAGGATGCTCCTCAGAGAAAGCCCCCCGCACACCAGGGACACAAGGGCCTACGAGCAGTCCACCACGATCACCACAGGGGAAGTTCTTCCCAAGGTCAACCTTACAGCCCTTACTGAGACGATCAAGTCATAAATGCTGCTCAAACACCCACGCAGGGGACACAGAAGCGGCGGTGGAGAAGGCGGCCAAGTGCCAGGCTCTTGGAAGGTCCTTCCATCAGCACAGCGAGCCACTGTCACTCTCCAACCCCCCACATTTCTCTAACGGGGAAACTGAGGCAAGCAGAAGCCAGTGAGCCTCAACAAAGCTCTCAAGACGGCGCCTAAAGTAAAAATGCACGTCAAAATCACAGTCGCAAAAGCATTTCACGGCCCATCCGGAGCAGCAGGGGTGGTCCCTCCATTCCTGAGGCAGTCACCGACCCGCTGGCACAGCTGACCCCATGCCACGTCAGTTTCCCCGGTGCCACCCACGCTCTTCCCTAAAATGAGACACAAAGAACCCCAGGTCTCCCGCCGTTCGCAGTGAGAACTATTACAACACCTGGAGCGCCCAGGACAGTTGTGTTGGACGCTCCCGGCACGGCACTCAACTCCATGCCCAAGTCAAGCTTCAGCAAGCTTACGGAACACGGAACCCATGCTGCAGAACAGACTGCGGGACCAAGGAGAGTCGACATGCACTTGTGCAGCACCCGCACCCCCACTTCCAAGAATTCTGAGAATTCGGGGCGCCTGGGTGGCTCAGTGGATTAAGCCACTGCCTTCGGCTCGGGTCACGATCTCAGGGTTCTGGGATCGAGTCCCGCATCGGGCTCTCTGCTCTGCAGGGAGCCTGCTTCCTCCTCTCTCTCTGCCTGCCTCTCTGCCTACTTGTGATCTCTCTCTCTGTCAAATAAATAAATAAAATCTTAAAAAAAAAAAAAAAAAAAAGAATTCTGAGAATTCTACCTCCCCACAACCTCTGAGCTCCAGCCTCTGACAGACACTGGCAGATGCCCCTCCCAGCCCCTCAGCCTCCAGAGAGAGAGGAGCAGGGAGAGCCTCAGTCAGGGCCTCCAGCCACAGGCTGGTCTGCCACAATCCCAGCGGGGCCACAATCCCAGCGGGGCACCTCCCGGGGCCACAGCAGGGCCACAGCAGGGCTCCAGCCGCTAGGGCTCCAGCGGAAACCCCGCCCAGGGGACTCACCACGACTCCGAAGAGCGAGGCCCCGTGTCCTGCGCTGCCCTAGCTGGACACCTGTCCCCGCGAGGTCCCAGCCTGAGGCCGGTCGGAGGAGGGAGCCCCGCGCGGTGCCCTCACCTGCATGCCGTGGTAGCCCTTCCCGGAATAGGCCATGAGCAGCACGATCTTCCGCTTGGGCAGCTTCCTCTGCAGCTCCCCGTCCGGGCTGCTCCTGAGCTTCTTGGCCTGCTGCTCCGCGTCCTCCCAGATCCGCGCCCCGCCCTGCCAGCCGCTCCGGGCCTTCCGGTCCTGCTCCCGCGCGGTGCCCACGGGGGCTGGGGCCTGCACGTTCCCGGCCATGGGGGGCGAGCTGCAAGGACACGGCCCGAGTGAGCGTTGCGGCCGGGGCGCGCGGCCTGGACAGCGGGGGCCCGGGCGACGCGCCGCGGTTACCAGAGCAGACGCCGTCCCAGGCGCGAGCTCCACGCTCCACAGGCTCTCCGCAGGGCCCCGGCCGCCGCCCGCAGGCTGGACGCCGCCATGCGCGGCAGGGAGCGGGGTGTTTGGGGCGGGGGTGGCACGGGCCCGGCCCCCTCCCCCGGGGCGCCCCCGCTGTCGGCGGCCGACCTCCCCGGCGGCGCCTGCCCTTCCCGGCCCTCCCGCCCCGCCCGGCCGGCTTCCCCCTCCGGAGTCCGGTGGCCTCCGGCCACTGTCCCGGAACTAGACCGACACGCTCCCACCCGACCCGACTCACGGCGCCGCGGAGTGAGCCAGAGCCGGACCACGTGGGCGAAGGCGGAAGTGGGACGCGCGCCGGACGGCGGCCGGGCGCGGACTAAAGGCCTACTGAGCGGAACGAGGGGAGGGGAGGGGCGCGGGGAGGGGAGGGGCGGGGCCGCGCCGCCGGAGAGCGCGGGGCTCCCGGGGAGCGAGCAGGTGCAGACAGGTACCCGACAGGACGAGTGCCGCGGACGCGGCGTTCCTGAGGAGGACCCCGGGGGCGGGCGTGAGCCCCTGCCCGGAAGGCGAGCACACCAGCGCCTCCCCGGACTCTGCGTCTCCCGGATCCGCGGTGGCCGAGCGTCTGCTCACGGCTCACACCTGGGAGCAGCGGTCCTGGGGAAGACCTTGTGAGAGGGCTTGGGAGGCGGCAGGAGAGGCCCCGGACGGCACAGGGACCAGTCTCCTTCCGGAGCCAGGGAATTGACCAGAGCAATTCGGGAGCTCACGTTCTCGTGGGGGGACGCCCAGTGACCAACCCAAGCAGAAAAATAAAACGGGGCATCCCAAAGCAATAAACGCCATATGCAAAAGGAGCCGAAGCACTGGTGCGTCCACGATGTTAGTCTTGGAAACTGCCCGCAGTTAAAGAGACCAGATCAGAGGCCCAGGTAGTGTAGGTTCTCATTCATACCCAGCATCCACAACAGGCAGGTCGGGACCCAGAAAGTGGGTTGGTGGTTGCTGACAAGAGTCTCCATGGACCACACCATAACCAGGCTCCTCTAAGCTCAAAAGCAAGGATGGGTTGACAAAGAGATCATGCTGGAGGGAGGGGATGCTCACCCATGCTACCGGACCCCCAGGACAGCTCTCCCCTCTGCGGGAGGGGGTAGCACAGCGTCTCTGTGCCAGGGCTGGGTGACCTGGGGAGCTCTGATGGCTCAGCAGCTTTAGGAAGCATTGGGCCAGCTCCACAGAGCACCCGACCTTCACACAGGGCACCCCCCCCCAAACCTCTTCCGGAAGATTCCCTCTGCAGGGAATGCTCCCTCCCAGCCCTAGCAGCTCTGAGGCCACGGGCCCCACCCAGCATAGGGAGATAGAGATGGGGTCCCAGGCTGGGGGCATCCGCGGGAATTCAGGACCTGGACAACTGGGACGGCTCCAGATGGGCAGAGGACTAACCCAGCCAGGGAGCCAGGAAGGCTGGACACTGAGGCTCTCCCTCCCCACCGCATGGGAGCCAAGGGTTCCTTAGTGCTGGAACAGAGACCCAGACCATGTGGAGAGCTGTGGCAGGGGCAGACCCAACACCCCCTCGGACTATGCATGTGCAACCTCTGACTGGGAAGCCCCCAGCCAAGTTACATCAGGTAGGAAGGATGGAGGCATGTGTCCCCGCAGGAGCCTATGCTAGGGTCCTTGTAGGAGTGAAACTGGCAGGAAGGTAAGCACTGTGACAGGTCAGAACTGCCCACTGTCAGGGGAGAGAGGCTCCTGGTCACCTGTCATTGGGGAGCAGACCACCACACCTGCTCCCTCCTCAGACCCCGCCAATGACGGTGGCCAGCCTGAGCCTGGTCCTCCTGGCAAGGGCCCCTGTGAGCCTGGGCAATGGTGAACATGCCTGGAATGAGCTGGGGAACAGGGAGGTCCTCGGATAGGAAGGAGGGAGCCAGCCCCTCCTGCAGAGTTGCCACACCCCACACCCAGCCCTCACCACCAGGTTCCTACACAGGGGCCTTTCTAGCAGTTTAGCCGTAACTGCCCAAACTTGGAAGCACTGGGGTGTCCTTCAGTTGGGTGACTGGATAAAGTAACCCACCCAAACAATACAGTATTCTTCAGGGCTAGAAGGGAATGAGCTACGGATGCAGAAACCTCAGATGTGTCTTACGTGAAAAGCAGCCAGTCTGAAAAGGCTGCACGCAGGATTCCAAATCTGTGACGTTCTAGAGAAGTTGAGATTATAGAGGGAATAAAAAGGCCAGTGTGTGCCAGGGGTTGGGGAAGGGAAGGAGGAGGCAGAAGAGAGGATGGCGGTCAGTGAAGTTCCATGTGACACCGTGGTGGGGGACACGCGGGCACAGGTGTCAGCCCCCAGAACGGACAGCAGCAACCACGGACCAGGATGATGATGGGCATCCGTGTAGGCTCCCCCACCGCTGCAGGGTGTGCGCAGACAAACAGGGGCAGAGGAAAGGAGGAAATGAAACTCTGAAGCCTATTAATTGAGCAACAGAATGCCACAATTCTCTTAATCCTCTGGGCATTTCTTCCAGTTACTGATAGACCAGGAGCCCCACAGAGCGGAAGCGGCTCCACCTCCCGGCCCCGTTTCCCACCTGCACAGCCCTTCCTGTCTGCAGAGACCGCTCGCACACACCAGGAAGGCATGCAGGACTCAAAGCCCCAGGGCCCCACCTTCCCAGGCCCCAGGCTCTGCCGCCGCCTCCAAGGCTCTCCGTGCACTTTCATGTAATCCTGCGGTTAACCTTTCTGGTAATGAGTTATTTTTAAAACTCACAGAAACAGTATACAGCCTTAAGAATGCAAATCCTGCACCTAACCTACCTAGAAATGGCCAAACAAGCACCAGAGACGGTGCTGGAGATCACCAGGCATGAAACACTGCTCCAACAGCAGCACGGCCAGGATCCAGACAGATGGCATTGGAGAGGACGCGGAGAAAGCAGACCCTCCTGCCCCCGAGACGGGGCCGATGTGGCACGGCAGCCACGCAGTCCAGAGCTGGTTCCCCTCTCAACCCACACCCCCCTCCCAGGTGTCCCCCAGGGACTAAGACTGTGTCTTAGTGGGGGTCAACGCAGCCCCAAACTCATGTCAGAGCACCTAGTGTAGCCTGAGCACCTAGTGTAGCCCGGGCGTCTGCGCCCTGGGGGTCACCGACAGGGTGACTCCTCGGGATGCTGCAGGCCCCCGGGCTGCAGTGTTAGACGCAGTGTGAGACACACTAGAGACGCCACTCCCACTCAGTTCCAAAGGTTTATTTCCTTCAATCAGTATTACACAATGTAATGCAAATGGAGGGAGTGGGGGAATCACACGAAACTCCTTATTAAAGTAGACTAAGGGTTGGGTGCCGAGTGGTGGAAACAGGATGGGCCGGGAGCACACACGCCGGAAGGCGGGAGGCATGGTGGCCCGCTACCTGCGTTCCCTCCCGTGGCACCAGCTGGTGGCCTGGGTCCCAGCCAACCGTAAAGCAGTAAATACGCACGGGTTCCGGCAGCAAGAACAGAGCCACAGGCCGGTGAGGGAACGACTCACAGGGCTGCTTCCGAGATTTCAAGTATTGCAGAGAAATGAACACACAGATGTCCGCGTCTTGATGTAAGACCTTAAACCCCTCGCCCAGGGCGTCTGGACCCAGGCAGGCTTCGTCTGCCCTCTCCAAGACACAATGAGGGGGGCAAGGCAGAGCCTCCCTGCCGGCCACCCCAGAGCAGCCAAAACCCAGCCTGGGGGTGGGGCACGACTTTGGCATCAAACTCTCTGTGAAAGCTGATGGGAGGCCTTGCACAAGATCGCCCCTCGCCTGCCCACCGCCTCCAGGTCAGTGCAGCGGGAGAAGGTGCAGGGCTGCCTTCCCAGCCACCATCGGCCTCCACGAGACACTGAGGACCCACCCCATCCTGCCTCCTGCTTCCAAAACAAACCCTAAACTTCTACAAATTTTCTTCTTTTGTTAAAAAAAAGAGCTGCAGAAAAATAAGACATGTTTCAGGAGTAAAGTGTAATAGACTTCAACGTCTGTTCTGGGTTCAGAAAGCTTGGTGCTTCATACTGTCCGTCCCTAAAAGAACATTTAAATAAGACGTCTGTGTCTCCCCGGGAAGGTCCCGGGCAGACAGCACACACGCTCGCATGGCTATTTATATATGTATATATGTATATAAGTATGTACACACGCCTCCTAGCGCAGCAGGCAGCACTGCACCTGCATAAAGTGCTCCGTGATTCACAAAGCTGGGTGGGTGGTTGCGGGGAAGGAGGGGGACCAGGTGGCCGCACCTTCTGGCCAGAGCTGTCTCAGTGCCTCCGCCAGTCCTCAGCACAGCGGCCGGCATCAGGGCTGCCCCAGGGTCTGGCTGGGGTTGGGGACCGGCTGCATGTGCCCACCTGCCTTCAAGGTGGCCAGGAGCTCAGCCCACTAGTGAGGCGGTGGGGGGACTGCCCAGATTCGGGTGCCCCAAGGCCCCCACAACAGAGTTCAGCCGTTTGGCTCGGGAGCCCCCCAGCCTCTCCCCGGCAGCAGCAGGCAGCACCACGGCCGCAGGCTTGTTGTTCCACTGAGCCTGGCCAGCCTGCCGCCCATCAGCCTGGGGGACTGGCAGAGGAGAGCCAGCCCCTGGGACCCCATGAGCCAGGCACCCCGCAGGTCAGGCACAGAGGCCGCTCAGCAACGCCGAGAGTCTCCGCTCGATGCACAGCTTGCCTGCAACGAGGGACAGCTGGGTTAGGAGGCCCCCGCTCCCCACCCCTCCCCTGCAGCCTCCCCTGGCTGGCCCAGCGGCACTCACACTTGGCGATGTTCTCCACGTCCGCCTGGTCACTGAGGATGTGCTGCAGCCCCTCCATGAGCAGCAGGGCCTTGTGGTAGCGCTGCACACAGTCCTCCCGGCGGTGGAACATCTCGTCCAAGGCGGCTGACTGCACCTGCTCGCAGGAGGCCGGGGCTGAGCCAGCTGGCCCGAACCCTGCACCAGGCACACAGGGACCAGGGACTAACTGTTGCCACGCACACAGCGGGCGGCTCAAATGAGGACACGGCCTGCAGTGAGGACCGCCAGGGCCACGTGGGGGCCTGAATGGAGACTCGTGCGGCCCCAGGCCGCAGCCGCCGTGGAAAGCACCCCCTGGCAGCACCGGCTGTGCCGGCCTACCTTGCTACCCGTCACCCCTGCAGAGGAGGCAGCACACTCTCCCTCAGACGCTTGCTGTGCCTGCACATTTACTCTATAAACGAACATTCTCAAACACAGCCTCCACCTCACAGCCAACTCCTCCTAGGCACCAAGACCCCGAAGCCATGGGAGCAGAGGAGGCCCGGGTTACCGCGGGGTGCGCTGTAGCGGGACCGCCTGCCCTGGCAGCTCCCGGGGAACACACGCCCACCGGAAGGCTTGAGCACCGGGCTTCCTACTCGGACCCAAAGCCCAGATAGGCTCCCAGCACAGGCTGGGCCTGGGGAGCCCAGGGGTGAGCACCAGCAGGGGGACCCCGGCCTCGAGCCCAGCAAGTAGTAGCCCTCCCGTCCACCGTGCGGCCTACCGTCTGCACTGCGTGGCTGAAGATGAGCTTCTCGGCAGTGACACTCTGGATGCGGTCCAGCAGCCGCTGCTTGTCCAGGAAGAAGCGCCGCAGCCGCAGGCTGAGCCCTTGGCAAGACACCACGCTCGCCTTGTACAGCTCGTTCAGCTTCCGCACCACTGCGGGCAGGGCCAGGGCGAGCACGGCCTCCGTCAGCGTAGTCCCCTTCCATCCCTGAGAGCCCTGGCTGTCCTCTCCTTCCCCCCACCTCTCCCCGACCTTCTGCACCTGGCCACCTCTCCGGCCTAAGTCGCAGCCCCTGGGGGCGAGCACTCACCCTGCTTCACGGTGGATGATAGGCACAGCTTGCCAGCCCGGATCTGGTCGATGGCAGTCTGCAGGCCCGAGGACAGCAGCTCGGCCACCTTCAGATAGAGCACCAGCTGCTCCGCGAAGCTGTGGGGTCGCAGACACGTCAGGAGGAGCAGGGGCCTGGAGCCTGGGCCGCCCCCCACCCACCCCCGCCCGGCCCTGCAGGGCCCACGCACCCCCACTCCCGGCTCAGCAGGCTGATCTGGTCGGCCACCACGCTCTCCTGCAGCTGGGACTCGGGCCCCCCGGCTGTGTCGCTGGCGCTGCCCCTCAGGGCCGCAATCTCCAGCACGTGCTGGACAAAGACCAGCGTGAACCGCAGGCTGTGCAGGATCTCCGTGTGCTCTTGCTGCGGAAGGAGGGGAGCTGAGGTGGCGGGCCCCTCCCCAGACTTTCCCCAACCCAGGACACGCCCTCCTCCCCCCCTTCCCTCCTCAGGACCTGCAGCCCAGCCACCACCCCCACCCTCCCCAAACCAGGACCCACCGCCCACAGCTGGGGGCCCTCACCTCCATCAGTGTCTCCTCAGGGAGATCGGGGGCCTCAAAGGTCACAGCCCCCTCCAGGTTGGCAGTGACAGGGTCGGCAAAGCCGCAGCAGTGGCCAGGGGCCGGAGCATCCGGGGCAGCCTCCCCACAGGCCCCGAGGGGCAGGTGACGGGCAGAGGAAGAGCCAGCGGAACCAAATGAGCTCGAGGAGCCCACTGCAGGGAGAGACCCGTGGGCAGCCGATTCAGGACGTGCTCCTCTCAACTCCCCAACGCAAACCCCTTCCCACCTGTTCTGCACGCCTAGGTCTACACTCCTCCCCCGCCCCTGAGCAGAGCCCACCGCAGATGCCCTGTCCTTCCTGCCTCCTGGGCCACAGCAGGTAGGCCCTCCAATACTGAGGCAGGAGCTGTGGGTGCACCTGGGCCCGAGCCCAGGACCCCTGACCCATGAGGACAGCCTTCCCAGGGCGGCTGCAGGCACTGGGGTTGTGGGTACTAGGCCTGCTCCATGAGTAAGAATGACACTGCCTCCCACTTCTGCCTTCTGATCTGCACTGCCGCTTATGCCCTGCAACCTGGAGGAGCACCGTGCAGTCCTCACCTGAGAACACCCTGGCACGGGGACCCTGGGGTGGCGTGGTCCCGCTGGGGGGCGAGCCCACAGTGAACACCACGGGAGACGGGCTGTTGGCACCCCCAGCACGGGCTCCTGGGTGCAGGTTCCCTCCGAGGCCAGCAGAGGGCGCTGCAAAGAGCAGGAGGAAAGGCTCAGAGCCTGAGCGTCCCCACCCGCCCCCAACCCCAGGGAGGCAGCCCGCCCACCCACCGATCTCCATAGGTTTCTCCTGCAGGCTGTCCGTGCTCCCCGAGTCAGGGGCCTGGGTCCCAAACGCAGCCTTAAGGAGCAGATCAGTGAGGCGGCCGGTACTGAGGGACCTGCAGGGCGAGGAGCCTTGAGGAGACGGCCCGGGCCCTGGCCCACAACGCCCAGCCAGCCCTCCCTAACTCACAGCATGCCAGGCACACACGGCTTCTTGTCTGCTGGCCGTGCCTGCCCTGGACACTGCTAGTGGCCCCCGTGAAAAGACACACCAAGTGAGCTCAGCAAGGCTCCCAGAGGGGGGTGGCGCAGACAGCAGCCCTACCCACACGCGGGTCCACTCCCGGCTTCTCCTCCCAGCACGCGGGCGGGCGAGTCCAGTCGGGGGAGTCCCTTCCCACGCACCTGCCAAAGGGGCTCTTGTCTTCGGCAGGCCGCAGGCTGGGGCCCAGCTGCGGCCCCTGGAACGGTCCTGCCTCGGAGAGGTCCGGCAGCGTCCGGTTCCGCGGCGGGGTCATGACCACACCCTGCCGGGCCAGGAGGGCCAGCAAGTTCTGGGAGCTGGGGGTCTTGGGGAAGTCGAAGGCAGGCATGGCCTAGGAGGAGTGGGCGGGGAGCTAAAACGGACCACTGCGAGGGCGCGAACAGCCCGGTGAGGGCGCAAACAGCCCAGCGCGGCCATGGCCCCACGCCTCCATCACCGGGTGTCCACAGCACAGGCGCGAGACCTCATTTGCTGCAGGAAAGCAATACGCACCCTGCACATGCCCAACACCCAGGCAGGCACACGTGTGCCCTCAGAAACCCCGCGTGTTGCTACGGGTCTGGCCCTGCTTCTCCGAGAATACTACGGAGACTGAGCTAAGCAGCTGGCGCGAGCAGTGCCAGAGCCCATGGGGCACTTGCGTTTCTGGGGCCCAAAGCACGTCCCACAGGCATCCTGCCAGGCGGGCCGGAAGGGGTCCTTGGGGCAGAGCCACACTGGCCGCTCCCTCCCTGCCCTCCCAGCTCTGGGGCCCATTACCTTGGTGGGGGAGCCGAGGATGGGGGGCAGGGGGTTGCGCTGCAGGAAGTCAGGCAGCTTGGGTGAGCCTCGCAGGGGTCGGCAGGATTGCAGCCCGTGGGCCGGCTGTGGGGGGCTGGACTGGGGGTGGCCGAATGCCACCCCCAGGGGGTCCGTGGGGGGCTTGGGCAACTTAGGGCGGACGACGTGCAGGTCGGACAAGTTGGGAGCGCTGTGTAGGCGACAGCCCAGCCCAGTGGCATGCGCAGAGTGCTCAGGTGCAGAGGAGCCTGGGGCAGGACAGGACAAGGCCAGGTCACTCCTGCGTGGGGCCCGCCCAGCCCAGCAGCAAGAGGAGCGTGCGTGAGGCCCTCTAGCCCGGCCTACTGCCCCTACCCAGTCACACTGCATGGTGCGCGTGGACACCGAGTCCCCCCGTACCCCTCCACAGCCACAGCCTGAACTTGTGAACAGTCCCCCAGGACCCAACCCTCCCTCCATGTGCACCAGGGACCGTGGCAAGCAGGAAGCTGCCTCTTGCCCAGGTCCACGGCCGCACCTACCCGGACGAGGGGATCTGCCTCCCCGCATCTCGGCTCCTTGCGGGGAGGGTGCCCCGCTCCAGCCCGGCCGCTCGGGGAGGATTCCAACTTGAGGAGAGAGAGGGGTCACCAGGGTCACACAGGGACAGAGAAAGCCAGTCCCCTCCCCTGACACTCCAGCCCAGGGGGGATCCCCTTCAGCAGCTCCCACCATGGGCATCCAGGCTCACCTTGTGGAGATGGTGTGTAGGGCCGGCCCCCTCCCAGGGACAGCTTCCTGGCCAGGGTGGCGCCGTGCTCAGCGTAGGACGGGGGGGACGGACTGGGGCGGGCAAAGCCCAGGGGGCTGGTGCTGCCCGACCTGCGGATGGCGGAGGACCTGGGGACAGGAGCAGGTGTGGGGAGGTGAGGCCCCAGCCACATGGTGAGGGCCATGCCCATGCCAGATGGCTCCACCCTCCATCCAAATAACGGGTCTCAGGAGCCTCCGAGGAGAATGGACCGCTCACCCTCCTGCCTAGAGCCAATAAGTAGGGAGCAAAGAACCCCAGTGTTTCCCTTGGGCATCCTCAGACCTGTGGTCACAGTCCCTGCCAGGACAACCACTAGCCCACAGGAACTCTCCATGAATTAAAAAAAACGAGGGGGCCTTCTCCTGTAGCATTTGTTGAAATCTGTCAAAAACCAATACTGAAGGGTGCCTGGGTGTCTCAGTTGTTAAGCGTTTGCCTTTGGCTCAGATCATGATCCTGGGGTCCTGGGACTGAGCCCTGCCTTTGGCTCCCTGTTCAGTGGGGAGCCTGCTTCTCCCTTTCCCGCTTCCTCCCCCCGCCCCCGTTTGTGTTCCCTCTCTGCCTCTCCCTCTCTCTACCAAATAAATAAAACCTTTTTTAAAAAAAAAAGTCAATGTGGGCGCCTGGGTGGCTCAGTGGGTTAAAGCCTCTGCCTTCGGCTCAGGTTGTGGTCCCAGGGTCCTGGGATCGAGCCCCGCGTCGGGCTCTCTGCTCAGCGGGGAGCCTGCTTCCTCCTCTCTCTCTGCCTGCCTCTCCGCCTACTTGTAATTTCTGTCTTTCAAATAAATAAATAAAATCTTAAAAAAAAAAAGTCAATGCTGAGTTTTGCAAATTCAAGAAACCTTGCTAACGTCTAACAGAAAGCAATCCTAATAAACCTAAAACCTCCACACATCCTAAAACGGTAGCAATGAGATTTACACAGTGCACACCCTGCACAACTGTACATGTGGGACCCTGTATCACTCCAAGGGAGCTATGGCGGGGGTGTTCCCACCGTAGTTCTCTAGGGCACACCCTTTGCCCCCAGAGGGACCTCTATAGTCAGTCACGGGGGTCAAAGGTAAGAGGGGACTATGCTCACCGTGTGGTCTGGTACTGGGTAGGCGACTGCAGGTTCTGCTCAATGCGCTGGTAGTTGTGCACCTGCGTGGGGACTGGGATGGGGACGGACACGCCGCACCTGCTGCTGAAGGGGCCGGCCCGGCTGCAGTGGGAAGAAGACAAGCAGGGAGGAGGGGGGGATTGTCAACAGAAACAGCATACTGATCTAACTCCAGCCCCAAACACCAGGCGGCAGAGGCCACGGAGGCCGCCTGCTTCCTCAGCTCTGCACAGGCCATCATTCTGGCACCCAGAACTGTTCACGCCCCATCCCAAGCACCCTGTGCCACAGGGACATGTGATAGAAGGCCGGCTGGGGCTGCTCCCCCATTTGGCTCTGGGGCCCTGAGCCCACCTGGCCCCATAGCTCCCTCCCCACACCCCCCCAAATCTACATCCCTCCCGCCACAGCCCCCCATCCTGGGCCACCCACGAGAAGCCAGCGATCTGCAAGGCCTGAACAAGGACAGGACCTGTGGACACAGTTCTTGCAAAGCCCCAACTGGGGCTGGGGCCCCTAACCCCAGCTTGGGGCCCCTCACAGCCCTACCCCACCCCAGGCCCTGCTCACCCTGAGGGGCTGGGAGAGCTACTGCAGGGCGGGGAAGGAGATGGGGTCCGGCCACGGCTCTCCAGGCCAGCAGAAGCCACCAGTGAGCTCCTGGTACGGACAGACAACATAGACAGGACAAAGGAACAACTGCCAAGAGCCAGCATGTCCCTCTCCCCAAACCAGCAGCAGGCAGGGCAGGGGGCTCACCCACTACACATGAGGCTGTCCGGAGGAGGCTTGACACCGGCTGCCTCAGCCACCAGGTCACCTGCAGACGGGATACAGGTGAGGCTGGGCCTGGGTACCTCTCATACCAGGACAAGTGTCTACTCCACGCTCCCGGGCCACCTCACCCACCACGGCTCCCTGATGGCCCCACACTCCATTCCAGATGGTGGGGGGAGGCTCCAGGCAGGGGGTGGGTGGGGGAGGCAGCACTCCCAAGTCCCCACTTCTGTCCCCCAACCTGACCCGACCTCGGGCTCTGAAGCAGACCCTGGGTGTGCCCTGTGTTCCACCCTTCAGCCACCTCCAGGCCAGGCAACTGCGGCTTCCAGCCTGGGCCTGACCCCTCTTCTGGGACCCTGGGTCCCACACCTGCCCCATCAACCTCTCTCATGGCCCTGTCTCCCGAATCACTGCCCTCCTGGCCCTGCCCGGGAGATGTAGGGCCAATCCCACCCTGCCCCGTCCCCAGAGTCATAGGATGGTCATAGGCAGCAAAAGGAACTGTCAATGCCCAGGGTCATTTTGGGAGGGGCTGGGGGGTCGCAGAGGCCTGAGAACCAGTACTCAACAAATACTGAACTGACAGCACCTGCCTCCCTGCGAGCAGAGACCAGAGGGCAGGGCCAGAGCACAGGGACTCAGCGTACAGACCAGCCACAGAAAAGTGAGGTGACGTGGTCTGGACTCCCTAGCCAAGCCGACCTGGTAGGGAAGCTCCCAGAACCACCGAGGACACACACAGAGACAGGTTTGCAAGCACGTGCACGCGCACACACCCACACACATGCAAGCACGCAGGCACACACACGCTCACACCGAAGCTACTCCCAGCCTCTGACCTGGAAACTGGGCTGGGACCATGACGAAGTCATCCGTGTCGCAGGATGAGTCCTTGCTGCTGCCGCCGGAGCCACGGGAGCCCTGCAGGAAGCCGGCACCGTCGGCCGGGGACGTCAGCGTCTTCTGGAGCTGCTGCTGCATCTCTCCCAGGGACTGGGGGTCACAGGGGAGGTCACTGAGACTCGGCCCCAGGGCCTGGGCAAACCAGGGCTGCAGGGTGCTGACATGGGGCTCAGCACGCCCTCCTCCCCATCAGCTCCTGCATGGTCTACCGCCAGCTGGGCCCCACAGGGACAGCCCCCAGGTGCAGCCACCCAGCTCCCAGAGTTCCTGAGACTAATTCCCCTGCATCTCCATCTCCTGCAGAGGCCCGAAAGGGCCGTTCTGCACTCGGGACAGAAGGCATCCCACATCTGCCTTCGGCATGACCAAGAGCCATCCTCTGCACCACAGGCTGGTGCCCCAGGTCTGTGCGCCCCCTCAGCAGGTCCCCCCCAACCCATGCCAATGTGCCGGGGACACATGCGGGGGTGTGCTCCAGGACGCAGGACCACCCCGCTCCCGTGCCCACACGCGCACAGACCAGCACACACAGACCCACACCTAGCAGGCCGGCCTCTGGGACACGAGGGCTGGTGGTGGGGAGTACAAGCGCTTCTCCCAACTCGTCCCGCTCTGACCTTCCACAACCCGAGCGTGTCTGTCCGCAGCTAGTGCGAACAGTGGGTGTCCTGAGGACATAGTGTCCCCAGCGTGGGGACGAACCCCAGGGGGAGAAGCCCGGGCCCAGCCGCCAGCGCAGGACTCACCGGCGGGGAGGCCAGGTGCGAGGCGGAGCTGCTGCTGGAGCTGCTGCCGGAGCCCGAGCTTGGGTACGAGGGCACAGGCACAGGAGGGGCTGGCGGAGGGCACAGGTCAGCACACGGGAGGCTCCCACCCCCCCACCAGGTGTGGCACCTGCACCCCCATCCAGCCCCGTCAGGGCCTTGGGGGCCCCAGGACCCTCAGGGGACTCACACTTCTTCACAGTGGCGCTGGCGTCGAGGAAAGGATGATGGAAGAACTCGTCTGCAGGAGGAAGGCCAGGAGAGGCCTCAGAGCCCTGAGCCCAGGGCTCCCACACGCCAGTGCCGCTGGGGCCTGAGCTCCCGCAGGCATGGGAACCACGCAGACGGAGACAGAAACAGCCCCAGCAGGTGGCTCCTCATGCCCCTGGCTGAGCACCACCCACCCCACCTGATGGGTTTTCCTAGTGGCACCACTTCCCATTGTAAAACCGGGGTTTTCACAGCCTGTGGGTGCCCAGGAGCTGAGGGAGGGCAGCACGTGTCCCGGAGGCCGTGCCCCAACCCGGTGGGCCGTGAGGAGCAGACGCGCGCTGCGGGCTGGCCAGGGGCCACTCACCGAAGTCCATGCGGTCCTTGTGGTTCCGCTGCAGCAGGGCAAGCAGCAGCTGTCTCAGCGGGGCTGATGTCTCCCTGGGGATGCTGGCGGGGCAAAGACAACATGATCCGCTGCCCACCCAGGGTCAGCAGAAGGGGCAAGAGCGGGCAACACCGGGCACTTACGTGGGGACCAGCGTCTTGTTTCTCTCGTAGAAGAGGCGAAGGTCCTGGGGGCTGCTGGCCTGGCAGGGGACGGCAGCATGAGCGACCCTCAGAGCCTCCAAGCCCCACGCGAGGTCCCCCCAGCTGTGACAGCAGGCCAGAGCTTGGGGCCCTGGACCGAGCACCGCAGGCACTCCATGCTCCCAGGGATTGCCACGCTCCTCTGCCCCATCCAGGCTGCAGACCACAAAGACCACATAACGGCGCCAGGCCTCCCTCCCCACTAGGGCAGAGTAGTTAGGGTGGTCTTGGGTATCTGTTGGGACTGGATGTTTGCCTTTTGAAAGAAAACAACAGTCCCTGCACCCCACCCCAGCAGAGAACCCCAGCACCAGCTTTCCCCTCAGCCATCTGTGCTCACCGCAAGCGGCCGCGTGCCTGGCACCAGTGAGCTGCCAAGAGCAGGACAGCACCCAACCCTCTAGGGTTGACAGCGAGGGACAGCCCCCTGCATGCTCACGTGGGGAGGAACGGCAGACGGGGGGTACATGGAGCAAGGGGCCAGCCGAGGTCACCAGGCGGCAACGGCTGAGAGCTGCGCCATTAAGCCAGAAGTCACGACGGGATGTGCAGCCCGGCACAGCGAGGCTCAGAGCCCCTGGCCCTCTGCAGCCCCACTGCTGACCCAGCCACTGCTTTCACACATGGTGCCCCTCGGGGCCTAACCCCCATTCAGCGCTTCACGCCAACAGGGCATGGGCAGGAGGGAGGGTACAAGGCTGGGTTCAGACATTTACCTGGGCACACTCGGGTGAACGCTGGAGCTCACGGACTCCAGTGTGGCCTGGAGCAGGACAGGGCCCCACAGGACTGTATGCTAGGGAGCCACGAGACCACCTCACACTCGTGAGCAAAGGCTGCCAGCCTGCGGGACTTGGCGGCCGAGCTGGGACCCAGAGCCAAGCGTCAGGTGCAGGGTGCAAAGTGGTACTAGACCACGCCTGACCTGGGGCTTGCTCACCTGGAAGGGCGCCTTCCCCGTCAGGCACTGGTACACGATGGTGCCGATGCTCCACAGGTCTGCCTTCCCGTCATAATGCTGGGACATGATAACCTCGGGGGCCTACAGGGTGTGAAGCATTTGAGTCAGCACCGTGGCTGGGACGGACACAGCGTACTGCGACCCGAGTCTCGTGTCAACACCAGCCCATCAGAGACGCGAGCCAGCTGGTACCCAAGCGCCACAGGTGTCGAGAACAGCGGTCCAGCCACACAGACTGTCCCCCCATGTGCGGTGAGGGAGGGGGATGGGTCATGACTCATGTCCCTCCCACAGGGCCCCGGGGAGAGGCGGCCCGCCTACCATGTACATGGGGGAGCCGCACAGTGTGGCCGCCATCATGTTGCTCTGCAGGTACCGAGCGAACCCGAAGTCGGCTGCGGGGTCGGGGGGGAGGGTGTTCTTGTGAGAAGGGCGGCCCCAGTCCCCCACCCCCCGGCCCCCCCCAAGCCGGCCCTGGTCTCACCGATCTTGACACGGATGTTGTTGGGGTTGGCACGGCGCCCACCAGGGTTGGACAGCAGGATGTTCTGGGGCTTCAGGTCCCGGTGGATGATGCCTTTGCTGTGGAGCAGACGCATGGCGCCCGCGATCTGCTGCAGGAAGAGCCGGATGGTGTCCTCACTCAGCGTCCGCATGGCTGCAGGGAGGAGGAGCGGCGGCTCAGCCAGGCACCGGGGTAGGGGCTCCACGCTCCGCAGGCTCCCCCACGGTGACCCTCCACAGCCCCCCGTAGAGCCCACGGGGGCCACGCCCAGTGCTCACCCGCGGGCCCATTTGCTGCCGGGTCTCCAAGCCACCATGCCACCACAGGCACGCGCTGCCACCGATGCACCCTCTCTCCGTCCCCAGGCCTCCCCCGGAGCCCGGCAGAGTGCCTGCCCCCCGCCCCCGCGGTCAGTCAGGCCTTTCTGGGGGCCCAGCACACTCAGGACAGCCCAGCATCCCGCAGAGCAGCCGTCCAGGGGCTTCGGGGACGCTGTAGGGCCAGGCGGCCATCAGAAGGCACCACAGCCCCACCAAGCACATCAGGCCCTGCTCACAAGGGGCCTTCCAGACCCATCTGTCCTGCAGAGCCGTTCCACCTCCCGCAGCAAGTACGGAGGGACAGGAGCCCCCCCACCTCCATCAGGCTGCCCTGCAGGCTGGGTCAGGGTGAGCCTGGGTGCGCAGCCCCTGGCCGAGGGGCGTCCACTCACTGTGCAGGTAGTCGGCCAGGTCCCCGCCATTACAGTACTGCAACAGACCATCGGCACAGCCTGGTCAGCAGCCCTTCCTGGACCACCCACCACCCTACACCAGCCCCCCTGCTTCCGGGCTCCTTCTTGGGGCAGGTGTCCCTCGTAACTCCTACTTGAAGAGGTCAGTAGGGGTCTGATCGCCCCTCAGACACCTGCCACAGCCACCAGAGCTGTGGATGGGGGGGCCCTACACCCATGGACATGCAACCAACTTCTACTCCCCAGGCGAAAAGGAATCAGGACCCAGGAGAGTCCGGCTTCCCTGTCCTCCCAGCCGGGGCCACGGGAACTCACCTCCATGACCAGGTAAACAGAATTGGCCATCTCCTGCAGGACACAGAAGTAGCAGTGAGAGGCGGAGGGGCCACTCCTTGCCCCCACCCCCGGTAGTGCTCCAGGAAGCTCCTCTCGGCCTCAGTGTGACCCACACACTTGGCACCCATGCCCTCAACACAATCCCTGGGCTGCAAGCCAGCAAGGCCAGGGAAGGTAGACCCCCGCAGGCCGCTTTTTTATGTCGTGCTTGGCCCGCTGGGGAGTGGCCAGAGGATGAGGACCAGACTGTGCTGTTTGGTTTTGAGGCCATGGCATGTGGGCGTCACTGACAAGAGCAGGAGCCAATCAGAGCACTCTTATTTGCCAAGCCTGAGGGAGAACCTGAGGTCCCCGGAGCGGGGCCTGGGGTGGATGCTGACCCTGCCTCCAAGGGGCAACCTTTAACTGCCCAGGTCCCTGTCAAGATCAGGGTCAGCCCAGCCCCAAAGTTTCAACAGGGGTCAGCTTCGCATTCTACCCACCCAGTGGGGGACCCAGGTCACAAGGAGGGACACTGCCAGAGTAGGAGAGCCTTGACCCACAAAGCTCAGAAACCACTCCTGACTCCAGGATCAAGGACCCCAACCAAAAGGATTACAGAGGGCTGCGCCAGCCCCTATGGCCCAGCACACAGCCACCCATGGGCTCAGGGTGCTGCTGACATACCCGGCGAGGTCCCCCCAACGAGACTGCAGAGCTCGAGGCCTGGCCAGTCCACAGGCAGCCCCACCACCAGCATCCACATGGGCTTATGCCACCCACGGGCTCCAGCTGCTGGCAGGAGTGCTGCCGAAATCCCCAGGCAGTGCACACGTCATCTGAGGCCCCGGAGACCCAGTCGACCAGGCAGGTGGGGTCTCTGCACACATACAGCCCAGCCCCTCCCCATGCAGTGGCCAGCAAGAGAGGAGGCAAGGAAGTGACTCCAAGAGGGACACCTCTCAACAGCCTTGTGGGGGGAAGTCCCCTGAGACCGATCCACAAAGGCCCAACCTCCAGCAGTGGACTCAGGTCCCAGGGATGTCCCCAAGCCCTACCTGGCAGGACACAGGTCCCCCAGCTCAGCGACCCTGTCACCAGATCTGGCAGGACCTGGGCCCAGACCACACTCAACGGGTATGGAGCAGGGACACAAGCGGCTGCATGGGGGACACCCCATGTTTTTTGGGTTTGTGTTTTTTTAAATATTCATTCATTTAATAGAAAGACACAGCGAGAGAGAGTACACAGCAGGGGGAGTGGAGAGAGAGAAACAGGCTCCCCACCGAGCAGGGAGCCCAATGTGGAGCTCAATCCCAGGACCCTGGGGTCACGACCTGAGCTGAAGGCAGATGAGCCACCCAGGTGCCCCTGGGGACACCCCATGTTATAATGTCAGTACCCCCTAATGAGAAGCCCCCCCAGAGCTCCAGCAACAGAGGGCCGTGGGTTCAAGACATAGCCTGGGCAGCAGGTGGAACAGTGGGGTGTGCTCTCAGGGGGGCGATCCTGACTCACCCCCCCCACCCAGGGCAGGCAGCCTGCTCCAGTGTGCCCCACCCTGCGTTCCCAGGCCTGGTCCTTCCAGGCCAGCTGCAGGGGATAGATAACACAGGGGCAACTCCAGGAGAGTCCCCCGTCTCCTGCGGGGCCAGAGAGGTTAGACACATGGAGAGGAGAGAGCAGGCAGGGGCTGGCAGCCAGAAGGGGAGTGGGAGGCCTGCAGGCAGAGGTTCCAGCAGAGGCCAGAGGGAGGGGCAGGAGATAGGAACCTAGGAGCGTCCCAGGAGAGCAGCCCTTGGGCCACCTGGCTGCGTCCGTCATGGGCATGCCCCATGGTTCCTCCTCACCACGGGAGCATTCTGGCCTCAAGTGGCCCAGACAAGTTAAGTCCCCTGCCCTGAGCCATACAGTAGAGAGGCAGAACTGGGACTTAGGCCCAGGCACCTCCAGAAGGAAGAGCCCTAAACTTACCCCGCCAAGCCAGGCCAGGCACAAAGCGACAGGCAATACAAAGCCAAGCGCCCCCCCCAGGGAGTGACCCACCAGGACTGGCAGGGAGGCAAGGGCTGTGTGGTAGCAGTGAGTACAGACCCCTGGCCTGCCTCCCTCTCCCCCAAATCTGGGAGTGCCCCAGGCCCCATGACCACCTCCCCTGGAAAGAAGGCCCCCCATGGCAGAAGTGACAAGAGTCCCCTTTGAACATCAGAGCCCATAGGGCCCAGGCCCTGTTGGAGGGTCCTTGCCCCACACACGAACCACAGCAGGCTTCCGAATGTGACAGTGGATGCCCTCCCTCCAAACACCGCACCCCATGGGCCCCTGGGGCCCCAGGCCCGTTCCCACTCCTGCACATGCCCCATCCCTGTGGCCCACTATTCCCAGTGCTCCCCAGGGCCGCACTCCTCCCCACAGGAGATCAGGGCTGATCGCCTCCTCCAACACCTCCCGTCCTGAGACCACCCTAAGCCACTCCACGGCCTGCAGCTCCTCCCTGGACAGCCCGTGAGCAGCAGGCCAGGAGGCCACTGGGGCTCTGGGGACCTAGACACCTGCTCCCGCTCTGATCGTGGTCTCTCCACCTGCAGCCTAGATCAGCCAGGCCAGCCTCACCCCAGCAGGCCTCCAGGTGGGGAGCACTGAGGGCCGGCAGGGAGAGAGCACAGTAGGCCTAGGGCCAAGGGCAAGGAGCCAAGCCAACCGTGCAGGGGGCAGTAAGGCTTGGGGTGAGCCAGGGAAGCCAGATGGGGGTCTCCCATGACCTGGGCCAGAGCACAGCTTCAGACTAGCCCCTCCCTGCTGGCATCTGTCTCCCCACCTGTGACACCCTGACTCCACTGGCCATCCCTGGCTGGGCCACTTCCCAGGTGAGCTCAGGAAACATGGCCAGGCCTGGGAAGCAGAAGCCACCTCCAGGGCGTCCTCAGCCTGCCTGGGTGCTGACAGTGAGCCAGGTCCTGAGAGAGCCCCGCCGCACTGCTACCCGCCCCGACAGGCACCAGGAGAAGGTGCAGGTAGAGCATCTCCCCACCCCTGGGTGGGGAACTTTTCCAGACGTGCTCCCTGCCCGGGCCCCTTCCCATTTTCCAGACAAGCTCCCTGCCCCAGCCCCTCCCCAGAGCAGCCGCACCATCCACCTGGGGTCAGGCCCTCCCTCCGGCACTGCTAGTGGGTATCCCCCACCCTTCCCTGGGATGCCATGTGGTTGGGCCCCCCAGGAGAAAAGAGCTGGTCAGCACTACCTAGGTGGCCACGGCCGGCCTGCCCCTGCCCAGCTCACTGCCCACCCACCACAGCCTCATGCTCACCTGTGAGGGAGCAGGGACCCCACGGCTGCAGGTACCAAGCCCCCTGCTCAGGGTCAGTCTAGACTCAGTATACACTTGAAATAACCAGAACAGCTTCCCCCCTGGGGGAGGCAGATGGGAACAGGTGGCCTCTTCTCATCTCATCCTCAGGGGAAGTTCTTGGAAACTCATCACAACGTTACACAGAAACATATGCGTGGCCAAGGCACGGGTCCGCCCCACAGCCCATGGGGAACAGGGGCCCCTCACGGCCCCATGGCCAGCTACCCACATGCCCTGCTGCCCTGCTGGCCTAGGAAGTGGCGGCTCCCGTCCGTGTCACAGCCCACAGGCCATGGACACGGTTATACAGGGGCAAGGGAGGGGCAGGGCTGGGCAGGGAACCCTCAGTCCCGCCCCCCACTCCATGGATGGGGGGGCGTGTCCCCGCCCTAGCACCTGACGTGGACAACATGACAAAGTCTTTACAGGGAAATGACAGGGAGCCCTCCGCATCTCCTGGCAGGGTGCCCACAGGCCCCAGGGACGGGGCTGGTCCGAGCATCCAGGCACGTAGGAGGCCACCCCACCATGGGGTGCTAAGGTGC
Organism: Meles meles; assembly: GCF_922984935.1. Taxonomy (NCBI): domain Eukaryota; kingdom Metazoa; phylum Chordata; class Mammalia; order Carnivora; family Mustelidae; genus Meles; species Meles meles. The sequence goes on along the minus strand of NC_060077.1, from coordinate 20,207,809 downwards.
TTTGCTTAATAGGATCCCACTCCCTGCCTGGGCTGGGCCTGGTAGGTGGGCAGGCACTGACCTAGTTAACTCAGGGGACGCTGGCCCTCTTGGCTCCAGAAGGTGCCAAAAGCCCCAGCGGGGGCCAGAGCACAGCCGCCCACAGGAGCAGGGCCACTCTCCGCCCCAGGCTGGCCTCTTCCAGCCAGCTCCCTGCAGGGAAGGGTGCCCGGTCCCCCCCTCCTTGCTTGGGGAGACTCCTACAGCTGCCGCAGGGTGGCCTGCCCCCACCCCGCCGCGCACTCCGCCCAGCACAGTGGCCCTGCCTGGGAAACGCAGGGGACAGGGCAGGGGAGGCGTGAGTTGGTATGAGCCCTCAGAAAATAGAAACCACATGCTCCTCCCAGAGACGCACCAAGCCCTAGTGGCCACACACCACGGCGACACTGCAGACGTGACCTGCACAGATCCCTGAGCAGCTCCGTCCTAGGGCACTGACCCAGACGGCTGATGACAGGACACCACACAGCCCCAGAGCCCCCACGCCAAGAGCACATGGCCAGGCAGCCGAGCTGGGGGGTCCAGGGCTCAGAGGCGGGTGGACCGGCAGAAAGATGTCCCCACAAAAGGCAGCACCACAGGCTCCCCAACCTGCTCAGAGAAACTCGGGCTCGGAGCTCCTGGGGCCAGCCCCGTTCGAGCTCTCTCCTCACCTAAATGGTCCCCAAAGCATTTTATGATCTGCGTTTCCCACTGCCCAGTATATGTTCTACTTCAAAATTCTAATTTAAAAACATTTTTAAGCTAAGAAAAATAGGTAAGACCACAATAACACAACCTTACAGGCATTTCCAGAAGCACCGGACTCTCCCTCAGGCCTCCTCACCAGCCGCCAGCTTGGAACCTGGTACAAGGGGCTGCCACCCAGCCTGCACCCTGCCCACCGCCACCCACCCCATCCCGGACCCATGGTCCCTCTTGGGGAGGAAGGGCAAGGCGGCAGACCGGCACTGCCCCGAAAAGGCCCTCGAGTAAGCCAGCAGGAGGTTGGCTGGCTCCGTCTGCGGCCAGGCCGGCCCTGAGTGAGTCATGTCCAGCTGTGGGAACCAGCCGGCCTTGGGAGGGAGAGGGGTCCCTGTCAGCAAGAACTGGGAGCATCAGCCCTCCTCCCAGGGCATGCCAGGTACAGTCCTAATCCTGATTCCTGCAATGATCACCCTCCCTAGGAAAAGCACGTCCAAGATACCACCTACCACACAGGTGTAGACTCGATAGAAGACCACAGGCTCCAGCTGCCTCTCCATGGGTCAGGGGGCCTCAGAATAGAGTACAACCCCCACCCAGCACCCACATCACCTGACAAACGTCTCTATTCCTATTCCATAGGGCTACAAGACAACAATAGAAAATGAACAATCTCAGAGAAAATAATTGCAACATATCACAAAAAGGTTTTCCTTAAAATGTAAAGAGTTCCTACAAAGCAACAACATTTACACAGCGGTTGTTACGTGGCAGACACAGATCTCAGCACAAACACCCAACCACACAGGCATACTGTTACCGTCTCCCATTCTACAGATGACACTGAGGAGCTTGCCCAAGGTCAGTCACACAAGTAAGCGAACTGAGGAGCTGGGCTCAGACAAAGACAGTATGGTTCAGGGCCCATGCCGCCAAACATGATGCCATTCAGCCTCAGTAAAAAAACACCAAAGACATTAGGCCGAGAGCAGGCAGGATTCCAAATACTCACACACCGAGATGTCGAGCCTCGCTCACAAGAAGTGAGAAACATGGAGATGTCATTTTCCACTGAGATCAAAGTCTGACAACCGACCTCCCGGAGAGGCTTTGGAGAGACTGGCCCTTCCGTACGCAGCCCTGCTGCATGTCCAGTCCAGCCTCTGGGGACCACAGTTTGGCAACTGTACCAAACTAGAAGTCCACAGCCCTCTTACCTAGGGATCCCTGTCTAGGAGCCTGCGCTGCAGATACACACCTGGCCCAAACTGAGCGCAAGGTCACGAGCACGCTGCCGGTGTGCTGGAACCCCAGAAAAGCCCACGTCCCATTAGTGGGGGACCGGATGCGGTCAGCTATGGAATGTCGGGCAATGGAACCCAATACATCCTCCAGTAACACCCACAGCCGCATGGGGACAACAGCTACCAAGCACTCGGGGCTCACCATGGCCGTTTTCAAGCCCACATGTGACACCAGGGTCTCCACCCGGAAGAGGTGGAGGCACAGACACGTTAAGATACTTGTCCAAGGACACACAGCTGGTTTAAGTTCAGAGTTAGTTTAGACCAGGACTGGAACTAGGTCACCTAGCTTCAGAGTCTGGACTCCAAAGCGGTAACCTTCCCGGGAGGGGGGTGTGATGTCTCACATACAGACATAGAGATCCTCCCTGAGATACGGGCTCCGGTGAAAACGGCACTGACCGACAGAGGCGGATGGTACTGTGGTGGAGCCGTACGTTAAGAACGTGTTTTTGCCCCTGAAAAGACCCAGAAACCGCCAACGTCGGTGTGGGGGCAGCGGGGAGAGAGAGGGGTTACCTTTTCCCAGGCCACTTTTATAATCGATTTTTTTTCTTGTGCCAAATTACTTATTCAAAGTTTTAAAAGCTATTTTTCCCAGGTCCTGTGTGTCTCAGAGAAGTCTAAAGACGCAGGGGCCTCCGCACGCCCCAGGGAGTGAGGCACAGAGCCTCCGTGCACTTCCTCCAGGCGGGGGAAGCTGAGGCCGCTCACGCGCTCACGCGGGAGGAAGCGCACTGCCCACAGCCAGGTGTGTGGCCCAGCCAGGAGGGGGCAGGAGGGAGAGGACAGGGAAGCGGGGGGAGAAAGAGGGGGACCGCCCTCCTGGCCCTGGGACACCGTGTCTCAGCAGCCCAGTACCCGGCTTCCAGGTACTCGCTGTCACACTGGACCCGTGCCCTCCCATGTCACCTCCTGTCATGCCATAGCCCCCAAGGCCACCACCCGGCTCTCAAGGGGGAGGGCGGAGGCCACCCAAACACAGACAACCGGGCTGGGAACTTCCCCTCAGCCAGGGGCAGGTCCCGTGGCCTCAGTAAACAGGTTTCAAAACCATTAGTCAGCACTTTGGCCCGCAGATCCGCCTCAGGTTCCCAGTCCCCAAACTGGCTCTCCAGGGTCCCAGACCCTCACCGGAGCCAGGCTCCACCTGCGGCCCCAGGGGCGGTGAAGGGACCCGGGGGGGCCTCCGGAGGGGGCCTCCAGAGGCGGCCGGGCCTGAGTGGACTGCCGCCTGGCTGCCGGCTGCCTCCGGCCTGGGCTGTCTGGCCCTGACTGCCAGCTAGAAGGAATCTCCGCGGGCCCCTCCCCTCCCCCAGCCTGACGCAGGGAGGGACTGGCCAATGCCAGGCTGGAGCAGTGTCAACAAACAAGCTGCCGGCCCAGACAGGTGGGCCAGGCCTTCGGCACCTCCCTGCCCCAGGCCTGCGCCCGGGACAGGACCCACGGTCCAGGCCACTGGGTCAGATCCCCCAAGGCCCACGCCACAGCGAGCCTGACCTCCGTCAGTCCCAGGAAGGCGACCTGTGGTGCCCTGCTGGTGCCGGCGGCAGACAGGCTGCTAGGGCCGGCAGGACTCTCCCCACATGCCCAGAGGAAGCAGGCCCTGAACTGGGCCGAGAAAGAAGTCTCCAAGGTCCTGCTCAGGCCTCTCAGTTGGACAGGCCAGACAGCGATCTACACCCGGGGGTGCCCAGCTCCTCCCAACACAAGACCCTGGCCTAGAACCTTCCACTACCCAGCAGGGTCTCAGCACCTGGCTGACCTGGGAACCACGCTCGTGGGGCCTGAGGCTGTGCGCCGGCCAGCAGGGGAGGGTAACACACCCCCTCCCCACCGCCGGGGCACCCAGAGCCTTACCTGGAAGTCGTACAAAGCCACGATGTTTTCATGTTTCAATTCCTAGGACAGAAACCAAGTTTCTTAGGATTAAAACTAACTCATCCCCCACCATCTCCCTACGGCTTCCAGAGCCCACTCACCTTGAGGATCTTGATTTCCTTCCCCAGCAGTGTCTGGGACTTGGCCAGGTTCTTTTTGTTAATGCACTTGACCGCTACCTCCAGGTCATGCTTCTAAAAACCAAGCATGGATGTTCCTCAGGGGCCGGGAACCCAGAAATCCATAGAGGGCCACCCCCAGGCCAAGTAAGCAGGGGGTGGGGGGGGTGGGGGGGGGTTTCCAATGCCAGTGGAAAGGCCCCAGGTGTGGGGTGGGAAAGATGCACTGTCCGGGGAAATAGGGAGCCCAGGATATGGGGACAGGGATGAAGGGCCCATGTGGTGGGGTGGGCATGAAAACCCCCGCGGCGTGTGGTGGGGATGGGCCCAGGGATGGGGATCCTCGGGCATGAGGAAGAGATGAGGGTCCCCGAGTGTGGGGCGGGGTTGGGGGTCCCGGTATGAGGCGGAGATCGGGGGTCCCCAGCTGTGGGTCAGAGATGGGGGTCCCGGGTGTGCGGTGGGGATGGGGGATGGGGCGCCCCGGACGTGCGGGGGAGAGGAAGGGGCGCCCCCTCGCCGGGGCTTGGTCCGGGCCCGCCGGCGCCCCTCACCTCCCGGTGGCGCCCCTTGAAGACCACGGCGAAGGCGCCGTGCCCGATCAGGTCCTTGCGCGAGAACTCGAACTTGCCCACGGCCTCTAGGCCGCCGCGGCCGGGCTCCATGGCGCGGGCGGGCGGCTCAGGCGGCGGCTCGGGCCGGGGGTGGCGGGCGGGGGTCGCGCCCCATCGGGAAGGCTGGGTCCGCCTCCAGCCCCGCGGGCCGCTCGGGGCGCACTGGCAGTCCGGGCTGCTGATCCCAATCCCTTCCCAGCTGCGACTCCGGCCGGGGTCCAGGCTCCGGCTTGGACTCCAACGGGGAAACAAAAGAGCCGCGGCCGCCGGGCCCCAGAGCCTGAGACGCCAGCGCAGGCGCAGAGAGCGCCTGGGGGGCGGGGCCGGGGGCGGGGCCTGACGAGGCGGCCGCGCTAAGTGGGCGGTAGGGCAGGCGGCGGGGCGGGGCCCTTCGGGGGCGGGGCCGTGTCGGGAGGCGGGGCCGTGTCGGGGGCGGGGCCAGCACTCGACTCGCCCCTGGGGGGTCGGGGGGAGGCGAGGTTCCCCGCTGCGACAGAGCCTGGAGTGCTTCATCTCTGCACATCGGTACTAGTATGTGGACGTGGCTTGCGCACTCGAGGGACGAGGGACCGCACAGAATAGATCGGGCTGCTTTAGAGCTGTCGCATTTTATTTATTTTTATTATTATTCTTTTTTTTTTTTTTTCTTTTTTTTTAGTAGGCTCCACACCCCAGCGCTGAGCCCAACTGAGGGGCTTGACCTCAGGACCCTGAGATCAAGACCCGAGAGGCTGGAGAGTCGCAGGCTTAACCGACTGAACCACTCAGGCACCTGAGGTGATGCATTTTAAATTGTGTTCAACAGGGCGCCTGGGTGGCTCAGTGGGTTAAGCCGCTGCCTTCAGCTCAGGTCATGATCTCGGGGTCCTGGGATCGAGTCCCACATCGGGCTCTCTGCTCAGCGGAGAGCCTGCTTCCCTTCCTCTCTCTCTGCCTGCCTCTTGTGATTTCTCTCTGTCAAATAAATAAATAAAATCTTTAAAAAAAAAAATTGTGTTCAACAGTAACAAATTGTCTGCCACATTGAACCAAAACATAGGAAATCAGAGGGAAAATTCCCATAAATCCTTTCACTGGGGTGATACACAGCGGATTCCAAGACACAGTGTTAAATAGACATGTGCTCGGGCTTAAAGTGCCCCAAAGTTTAGAATTAAGAACTAGGCTACTAGCTGTCATTTAGAAAGTCCTGTGAGGCTGTGAATGTATATGTAATACCCCGGAGAACGCGGAGCCCAGGGCGTACCACGGCCAGTCCGGCCAGTCCGTCCCCAGAGTGACTCATTTATTTCTCCAATGATTCCATGAGATGCTGGAATGCTGTTCTATCACCCTTTGACAGATGAGAACGTTGAGGCCCAAAGAAATGTACCCAAAGTCACACAGCAAGCAAGGAGAACAAATTCTCATGCAAGAAACTGCTAGCAGGGGCTGCCTGGGGAAGAGTCGGTGCTTTTCACTACCTTGCGCACCAGCGTGAATTATCCTTTTTTTTTTTTTTTAAGATTTATTTATTTATTTTACAGACAGAGATCACAAGCAGGCAGAGAGGCAGGCAGAGAGAGAGGAGGAAGCAGGCCTCCTGCTGAGCAGAGAGTCCGATGCGGGGCTCGATCCCAGGACCCTGGGATCATGACCTGAGCCGAAGGCAGAGGCTTCAACCCACTGAGCCACCCAGGCGCCCCAGCGTGAATTATCCTAGTCATGGTCAAGTCCCACTTCTGTAAATGGGGAGTATGAGCAGTCCTCCTCTCTGCGCCCCTGCCCGCAGTGACATCCCAGGCTGGTGGCACCACCCTGCCCGTGGGGCCAATGGGCAGCTCTCTGGACTGAATCCTCCCTGCTGCCTTCACAGAGCTGCCTGGCGGCTACTCTTCCCGCAGCTCTGGGAGGAACGCCACTCAGATCTCCTGGAAGCCCCCTCACCTGTACTCGGGGCCCTTCTCCAGGCCCCAGAACGTGCAGGCTCCTGACCCTGGACTGAGGCCAGCGGACACCAGAACTGGGAGGGACAAGGGGTGTCCTGGCCAAGCACCTTGCTTTTCAGGGGAGAGGTCACCCACATCACCCCTAAGGTCACTTTCGGTGCCCTCCGTGGTCCAACACCAGCTACGTCTGCCCCAGGCGGGAGAGCAGCAGCAGCACAGAGTACCCACCCTCAGCAATGGTTGGGTTGGGGGGACAAGCGGGGCTGTAACTGCACAAAAGGTCGTAAGTTGCAATGGAGGAAGCGCTTCGAGGCAGGCTGGGTGGTGGGGTGTGGGTGGCTGTGGAGGCAGGGGTGCTGGAGAGAGCTGGTGCCTGGGGCAGGAGCCCCGCCCAACTGGGAAGGAGATCTTCAATCTCAACTCCAGGAAGGTTGGTGGAGTTAGGAGTGCGTGGGTGGAGGTGGGATTTGCATTTGGAAGACACTAGGCCCCAGAGGAGGAGAGCCCCCCCTCCCTCCCCCAAAACTGGATACGCCCAGTTCCAGCCCGTGGGCCCAGCCGGGTCCCTGCCACGTTGCTGTCCTTCTCTGTCTCATGGTCAATGCTTTTATCCTCATTATTCCCATCTGGCAATCTGTGTACTCACTGAGCTGTTCTGTGACCTCCCAGTCAGTCCGCAGCATGGTCCCCTGGGGGCACATTCCCAGCTGGGGGCAGGCTTGGCTACCCCTCCACCCTATTGCAGCTTGCTACTCTAAGCGACCTTCTGGGCCATTAGGTGCCACACAGTTTGCATTTCTGTGCCTTTGGGGGTGATATCGCTGTTGAAAACAGTCCCCTAAAGGGCGCGGCAGAGGGCTGTCCGTGTTCCTGAGCACGGGAGGCTGTGGCGGAGCAAATGCGTCAGGGAGCTTCGTTGGCTGTCCGTGGGATGTTACTGAACCAACAAGTCTTAAATACGGTGTCTTTAAACAGAAGTGCGTATAAAACAGACTACGTATCGAGCGGCGAAAAAAGGCCTCGTGAGCCGAGGCCCGCAGAGACCGAACCCTACGCCTCCGCGGCGTCCTGCTAACTCCCTGTTCCTCGTTCCCGGGGGCAAGCAGGGCATGTGTATTGCGAGCCCAAACTGGCCGTGTGCGCTGTGGCTGGGCGGCACTTGTATAGGGAGGGGCTCTCACGCCCACGTTGACCCTAGGAATTAGGTTCTGGCCCCTGTTTGCACTTCGAGGGAGTAGAAGCTGAGGACCAGAGAAGTGTAGGTGCCCACATAAGGTCACACGGCTAAGTGGCCGCTCTCGGACCGAAGCCAGGCATCCCGGTTCCACTGAACCCATGTGCTCCTTGTCCTCCTGGGTCCCCAAGGCAAGGACTGAGTGCCGTCCATCTCTGACCCCCAGCGTCCAGCCTGCGGCCTGTCAAAGCAATCAGGACACTTGGAAAGGAGGTAGAACAAACTTTAAGATGCATCTCACTCAACACGCAAAACCCCACCCCAGGTACCCACCCAACTGCGCTCCTAGGCCACCGACACCTTCTACTACAGGCATGACAAACTGGTGTCATTTCAAAGGGCCTGGTGCTGCCTCCCCAGAGCCTTAAGGCCAGAGCTAGGAGGGGCCTGTGATCACTTAGTAATGTCTGTCACAGATGCTGGGGTGGGGGGGTGGTTTGTGAGCCTTCAAACAGACGAAGTCCACATTCTTGGGTCACCATGACTTCAAAGATGTCAAATTTTCAGGGCGCCTGGGTGTCTGCCTTCGGCTCAGGTCATGATCCCAAGGTTCGGAGATCAAGCCCTGCATCGGGCTTTGGTGGGAAGGCTGCTTCTTTTTTTTTTTTTTTTTTTTTTTAAATTGATTTTATTTATTTATTAGAGAGAGAGAGATCACAAGTAGGCAGAGAGAGGGGGAAGCAGACTCCCTGCTGAGCAGAGAGCCCGATGTGGGACTCGATCCCAGGACCCTGAGACCACGACCTGGGCCGAAGGCAGAGGCTTAACCCACTGAGCCACCCAGGTGCCCCGGGAAGGCTGCTTCTCCTGCTTGTGTCTCCACTCTCCTTGTCTCTCTCTATCAAATATATAAATAAAATCTTTTTTAAAAAATTTCAAACTTCCAAAAAGTTAAAAACCTTACAAATATGGAAAAAGCAGGGGCTGGAAGTTTATTGAATTCATTAACAAGGAAACCACAGGATGGTAGAGATGGTTGCTGGGTGGGGGGCAGGGGGCCCTGGCTGGCTCATTCGGTGGAGCATGTGACTCTTGATCTCAATGTTGTGAGTTTGAGTCCCACACTGGATGTGAAGTCTACTTAAAAGCAAAAAAAAAAAAAAAAAGAGAGAGAGAGAGCCGGTTGCTGAGTGGAATTTGAGGAATCGCTTATTTGCAGAGATGTGAAGACTGTTAGAGTAGATTGGCTGGTTAGATACGAAACTGTTCCTTGTTCTCCAGGACAAACGTTTAACCTGCGATGATCTTTCCGCATCACAGAAATCAACAAGTTTGCACGGAGATAGTATTGCAGACCCAGAGCCTTCAATCAATGGGTAACAGAAACCCAGACACACGCAGAACCCCTCCATCAAGGACTGGCCAACTTACATTGAAGAGGCCAAACCCAGCCCTCCTCTTGATTTTTTTCTTTTCCTTTTTTATTATGGTAAAATAAACATAACTCAAAAACTGGCATCTTAGCTTACAATTTAAGTGGACAGTTCGGGGATATTAAGCACATTCACACCATTGTCAGCCGCTGCTGGGGTCCACCTTCAGAACTTTCTCATCTTCCCAAACTGACACTCTGTCCCCACTAAACACTGACCGGCTCATTGCCCTCAGTGTCGAGTCCCCAAGCGTCATCCACGCTGAGGCCGGGGTCTGAAGTCCCTTCCTTGTGAGGCTGAGCGGTAGTCCATTGTGGGGATGGCCCACGTTTTGACTGTCCACTCGTGCACTGATGGACCCTGGGGTCCCTTCCATACTTCAGCTGCTGTGAACAACGCTGCTACGGACACAGGTGTGCAAATGTCTTGGATCCTGCTTTCCACCCTTGGCGGCGTACCCCCAGGTGTGGGATTGTTGGCTCGTACGGGAGCCCTATTTTTAACCGGCTGAGGGAGCTCCGTGCTGTCCTCCAGATCGGCTGCCCCAGTTTGCTCTCTCACCAGCCAGGCAAGAGGGTTCCTGGTTCTCCACGTCCCCACCAACACTCGTGATTCTCTGATTTTTTTTTTAAAATAGGCTAGTGGGCGTGAGCGGCTTCTCGTGGGGTGTTGATTTGCATTTCCCTGGTGACTGGCGACACCAAGTGTCTTCCTGTGTGCGTGGGGCCTCTGTCTTCCTGGGAGAGATGCCTGCTCGAGCCTTTGGCCAGTTTCTAATCAGGTTGTTGGAGCTGCGGTTCTTTATACATTCTAGATTAAACCCAACGGCGTCCCCCGTTTCCCGCGGCAGCTGGTTTAGAGCTGCGGCTGCAGAGAGGAGGAGCCAGGGGTCTGGGTGGCCTGTGGAGCTGTGTTTCCACCTGGCCTCATGGAAGCTGTGGGCCCACCTTGCCTTAAATTTACAAGCCATCCTCGGATGGGCCTGGTCAAGGACCCTGCGGGACAAGACAATGAAAGGGCAGGCCACCACCCTTCCTTACCAGCTGTGGGTCATTCTCCCCAACAGCGCTGGCGGGTCCAAGCAAAGCCCCATGAGCTCCACTCAGTTCCTGCTGGTCACCGTGACCCCAGGGTCACCGTACCACAACAGCTGGGGCGGGCCTGCTTGTCAGATGGGACTGAAGCCTGCAGGCAAGGAGGTGGGCCTGGGGACCACGAAGACCCCTGCTCTGGCCCTGACCCCTTCCCCACCCCTGCGGGAGTGGAGGAGTGGCGGAGCTCAGCTACCTCCCAGGAAGGTGGGCCAGGTCCCACAGAGAATTAGGAGAACAATGAACCAGAGCCAGCTTCTTTCCTGCAAAAGGACTGGGGACCTCCCTGCCCCTGGGGCCCAAGCTCCTGTCAGCTGCTGAGCTCCTTCTGGAAAGGTCTTTGAGCTCATTCTGGAAAGGTCTTTGTCTTCCTCGAGGGGAATTTAGGCAAAGCTTCTCAGAGCACAACCTGGCATTCAGGCTTTCAGACTTTTTTTTTTTTTTAAGGTTTTATTTATTTATTTATTTATTTTATTATTTTTTTTTAAAGATTTTATTTTTATTTATTTATTTGACAGAGAGAGATCACAAGTAGGCAGAGAGGCAGGCAGAGAGAGAGGAGGAAGCAGGCTCCCTGCAGAGCAGAGAGCCCGATGTGGGGCTCGATCCCAGGACCCTGAGATCATGACCCGAGCCGAAGGCAGCGGCTTAATCCACTGAGCCACCCAGGCGCCCCAAGGTTTTATTTATTTAATTGACAGAGGGATAGTACAAGTCAGCAGAGTGACAGGCAGAGAGAGAGAGAGAGAAGCAGGCTCTCCGCTGAGCAGAGAGCCCGACGTGGGGCTCGATCCCAGGACCCTGGAATCAAGAACTGCCGAAGGCAGCCACTTAACAGCTGAGCCACCCAGGCACCCCGATGCCTTCAGACTTTGTTTAAGCGAAGGAACCCCCCCCCCAGACTCTGCCCCTGGAGCCAGTATTGTCTCTAAGAGCTGGGAGGGGGTGGGATGGGAATTTGCCTCTTGAATTGTCTAAACAGGGGGAGGGTGACAGCCTGAGGGCTTTCAAGGAGGCTCTGGGCCACTTTCAACCCAGCACCTGCCTCCCCCTAGGCAGAGAAAATCAGTAGTTTTGTAATTCAAAACGTAAACTTCGCTGACAACCCAGCCATCCCAGGCCTGAGGTACTCCCAGTAAGTCCCTAGAGGGAAATGGTCGTGAGAGCTGATGACCCAGAGCTGGGAACGAACGTCCCTTAGCGGCCAAGAAGAAACAAATTGCAGGACGACTTCTCAGCAACCAGAAGGACTGGATAGGGGTCTGGGCCAGCAGCCCTGTGGACCAGCCGCTGAGGACCCCGCGGAGGGCGGCTTCCCGGCTGGCTGGCGGCTGGGAGGCTCCGTGGTTCCTGGTGCTGGTGTCAGGAACCCGCTCGCTGCTGAGGGGTGGGAGCACCCGTGGGGAAAGAGCGGGGCCCTCTGGGGGTGACAGAAGCATCCCGGGGTGACCGGGGCGGTGCTGAACACTTGGCTTCATACAGTTGTCGAGACGCACTGAACTGGGGCATTAGGGGGCTCAGTTGGTGAGGCGTCTGGCGTCAGCCGTGATCCCAGGGTCCTGGCATCAAGCCCCGCATTGGGCTCCCTGCTCAGCGGGGAGTCTACTGGAGAGTCTCCCTCTGCCTCTCCCGCTCGCTCCCGCTGCCCGTCTCTCACAAATAAATTAAAACAAACAAACAAACAAAAACCGCCGCAGTGAACTTGTGCCTTTCATCATGACTGAATTACACCCCGTGCAGCTCACTTTGAGGGGGTGCACTGACCCACAGAGTGTGCGCAGGAACCTGGAAGGCCTCCTGGGAAGCGAGAGAAGCCACATCCAAGGGCCACAGCTTGGCGCATTCCATGAACCTGAGACATCCCGACGGGGCAAATCCAGAGAAGGGAAGCAGGGTGGTGGGTAGCGGGAGCCGGAGGAGGGAACGGCCTCCCACCCCGCACGGGGGCACCACAGCGCTGCCCAGCCTCAGGGGCACGTCTGGTACCAACCTCCCCTGGAGGGGGCCTGGAGGGGAAAGGGGTGAGCTGCTGCTGGGCCCAGGGACCCCAAGCGCCATCCGGCACTCTCCAGGCACAGAGGGTTCCCGTCCATGTCCTTCAGCAGCTCCTGAAGGAGACCGGGACTGGCCCCTGCAGAAGGCCTTCGTGGGCGCTCCCGGGCGTTTGCACCCTGCTGGTGGGTGACTCAGCCTGACTCCAAGGACAGCCACTCCGCTGATGGAGGATAGAGAGTCACGAGCCTTGCAGGACATCCTCAAGGCATGCAGAAACACCCTGGTGGCCTGAGTCACCACACGGCTTGGACGGGGAAAGACCAGGGACCAGGGTCTGGGCTTCCTCCAAGTCCTGGACCCCAGCTCCAGAGCTGTCCCAACGGACAAATCTGTCCTCCCTCTACTCCTTGCTGCCTCGAGAGCCACCCAGGTGTGTCTCCGGGGTGAGGCTGAGGCTCCCTCCTGCCTGGTGTGAGCCGGCCCCCTCCTTCTCATGCCCCTGCTCTGTGCGGCAGCACCCTCAATCCACCGACAGGGGGAGGGGGCAGTGAGGAGGGGGGGCACTGAAGCCGCTGGGAGCTGCTGTTTATACTCTGGCTCTTGACTGGGCTGCTGAATTCAGTCCAGCCTGATGATGACAACGTCCTGCAAATCAAGAGGCACGCAGGCATCTAGGAGTTTGGTTAGAATCTTCTAAAAGACAACTTATGCAACCGTGCGGACACGCATGTGTACTCTCCCCCGCACTGGCTGCCTCCAGCCACAGAGTCAAAGGTCGTGTGGGCACCGTCCATTTCTGCGGCGTATCCAGGACAGGAAACTGCAGAAACAGGCAGGTTGCTGGTTGCCAGGGCCCGGAGGAGGAGGAGGCCAGCGCAGAGCTACAGCTAAGAGGCCCAGGGCTTTACTTTGGGGTGATGAGCACATCCCACAATGGAGTGGGTGGTCTCGTGCCCTGCGAACCGTCCCTCCAAGTCCCCAGGGAAGTCGTGGGTTGGGGGGAATCCAGCGCGGGGGGAGGGCTCTGAGGCTGTGGTGGGAGTGGGGCTCCTGCCACCCTCCCCATTTGCCAGGTGAGAAAGCCAAGGCCGGCCTGGACCAGGGTCTCCTGCTGGTACGTGCGGAGCTCGGACGTGAGCCCAGTACGGGCACCGGGGGCAGGTGCTGCCCACACGTCCCGCGGATGCCCCCAGATGCTTCTGACGCGCCCTTTCTGGAGGCAGGCAGATGAGGCTGCACTCCATTTTCTTTTAGGTTAAAAAAATAAATCTTTAACTCATATACCATCAAGTTCACAATTTAAAAGCGTCGAATTCAGGGGTTTGGGGGTAAATTCAGGGTTCTGCAGTCATCACCTCTGCTCATTCCCGATCGGTCTCATCACAGTGGGGGAACCCCCATCCCCACGACGGCACCGCGCCCTCCCCCCATGCCTCACAGCCACAAAGCTTCCTTCTGCGGGTTTGCCCATCATTCGGCAGATGCTGGCTTATCTGGTGCCATGTGACGTCTACCGGGCTCGTCTACGTGGTAACCAAACCGGCTTCAGCCCGCGTTACCACTGAATAACGTCCCACTTTGCGGTAGAACACCCTGGCTTTCTTTAACTGTCAGTTGACGGGTATTGGGTTTTTTTCCCACCTTTGGCCATATGGAAAATGTTAGTGCCCAGACTTTTTCCTTCAGTGCCCGTGGTTCTCAGTGACATCACTTCGGAGAATGACTTTCACCGTCTAACAGAACTTATGTCTGACTTATTACGGTATATGGTCTGTCTCTGTCCCAGAATGAGAACTCCAAGACCTAAGGGACACCCCAGGACATAAACTGGCAGCTGGTCCCAGGGAGCCTCAGGGGACGCTTGTGTGAATGGTCACAGGCACAGGCCCTATCTCAGCTCCCAGACCCCATGAGTAGTCCAGACCCCATTACGAGTCCCCCGTATCAGTCAGCTTCCTGGTGGGAAACAGTCCTGCTCCAAAGTGCTTCCCAGGACGTATTGAGGAAGCTGCATGCCGGGAGCTGGGGCCTTGTGCGGCCTGCCGGAGGCCGGAGCTGGGAGGCCGCGGAGGGGCGGGGGGGCCAGCAGGAGCCCTGGTTGTAGAACTCAGTGCTAGGAGCCAGCAGAACTAGGGACTAGGGGCTCCGCTAGCCGCGGACCTCCGCTTGGCCAAACCCAGGAGAAGGGACCAGCCTCCAGGAACCTGAGCCTGCCCACCATTCACAGGTCTGGCTGTAGGGGCACAGAGATGGCATAGGACATCTGACTCAGGGGACAAAATGGAGGCTGGTGGAGGTGAAAAGACCCCCCCCGGCGCTGGGCAGAGCTGGAGCTCGACAGAGGCCACGAGGCCCTGATCCAGGGCCCACATCACCAACAGCACGGCCTCCCCAGGGACTCAGGGGCCTCCAGGCTAGTGAGCCAAGTGTCCAGAGCCAGATTCCAGCTTTCTGACACAGCAAGGCAAAGCTCTCATGCAGGTGTCCTGGGCAGGAGCTCGGGCCCTGGACAGCCACACCCACCACACCTGTCCTCCTTGGGACCAACCCTCCCTGCTTCCCAAGAACCAGGTGTGACACCTTAGGCAACCTACTTTTATCCTTTTAAAAATTGCTTTCTCCTGGGCACAAGGGGGCCCTGATCTCCGAGTGTGCCTCCGTCGTCCCAGGTCCTGGGGCCCGGTGCTCACGGGCCTCCTGCCTTCTGGGGCTTCAAGGCCCGTCATCGGTTCTGGCTGACCAGTTGTCAGTGGGAGCAATGTTTTCTGCCTCTGGAAGGGAGCACTAAGGGCTCCCAAATGCTCATGGGGGACCGGGCGCCGGTGAGCCCCCGCCCCCTACCCGGTAGGGAGCACGTAGTGGGACCAAGATACAAACTTGCAAGGATTTGAGTGGCTGAGCTTGGGGAGCTGCTTGTGACTGTTGGTCACCTGGCCCGTCATGAGAGACAGGCGGGGAGTCATCGCCGTCTTCAGGTCCAGGAGCTGAGCCCAAGCGCCCGGCACACGCACACGCATACCCGACAGGTGATTCACGGAGTCAGTTGGCCCTCCAGCCCCGGCGTCCTGGCCTGACGTGTCCACTCATCACCTCCCAGCCCTGCCACCCGCCCCGCCTCACCGGCCTCCGGTGGCCTCGCGGCCCCACCCATGCCAGTCCCAGCTCCTCCCCTGGGCGCTCCAGTGGGCTCACTCTCCCTTGCAGCCCAGCCTGGCCGCCTCCAGGGACTCAGTCCACACTCCCTCCTCCCACCGAGCCAGGGTCCCAGCTGTCATCGGGGCAAAGGTGGGCAGGAAATAGGGGGCCGTCATGGATTCAAAGATTCACAAACCTATCCCGTGGTCCCGGACCGGGTCCTCGGTTGGACAGATCAACCCTGAAGACGTTTCGAGGGACGAAGGGGGCAGATTTGATTGTGGGTGGGAGTGAAGGGTTATCAGGGCTCTCGCCTTCATCTCATGAGATGAGACAAGGAGGTTGTCCTCTGGTGGGAAAACGTCCTTACTCTCCGCGAGATATACCAAGTACTGAGGGGTAACGTGTCCTGATGTCTGTATTTTACTTGAAAACACCTTTGGCAAAGACAGAAATAAGTGAAACAATGTGGCAAGGTGTGGCCAATCATGGACCCCACGTGCTGTGCGCCCGACTTGTCTAAAGCCTGTAAATCTTCAGGAAAAGGGAAAGATACGCGTGAGAGAAATTTAAGAATACCTAGTGTTATTGTGCACTCCTGTATGTTAACTTTTTCTTGCGATTCGATGCACACAGAAAGCACAGCAGGACACCGCACAACCGTGAAGCCGCTGGGGGCAGGGGCATCCCACGGTCTCAGCCTCTCAGTTGGAGGTGGCAGCTGCCTCTGTTTTGTGTCTGTCCTTCCTTTGTTGTGACTGTCAATCCGGCGACCCCACCACCTGTTAAGTGCTCTCTTCTTAAGGATAATTTTTACACCACTCTGCTCAAGACACAGAGTTTTCCCAGACCCCAGAAGCTGTCGGGAGACCGCCCCCACCGTCCTGCACTTCCTGCCGGAACAGGAGCCCTGCTCATCTTGAACTTGATAGAAGCGGGTCACACAGAGCTCACTGTGTCCGGCCCCTTTCAGAGAGCACCCTCTCCATCAGGGACCCACCCCCGGGGTTTGCAAAGCAATGCGGGCACATAGGGTATACGGACTCGTATGGGTTTGTCCGTGTGTCTAACTAGTTGTATTTTCCAGGTCTGCTTGCTTGTGAGCTTTATAAAACTGGCGTCACTGTGTAGAAAAAGACAACACAACAGTCCAAGAAAGTGAGCAGCTCATTGGTACAGGTGACCCTATAGACAGGCGATACAGAATGATAGCAACGGCCGCGGTAAGCCCCTTTGAATCCTAGTACAGAAGCTATACACGAAGTATTAAAAATAACGATGACTAATAAATATGTTAAAATACACACAGTAGGAAGAGATACAGACTGTGACCAAAATACTGTAAAATGTGTGTGTGGGACGGGAGCTAAAGCAGACGGGTTTCGTCTGTGGCTGAACATACGTTTTCGGCTTAAAATAGACTTTTGTGACTATAAGGTGTGTGTGGAGGTCAGAGGGTAACCACGAAAAGTTCCTAGAGAAAGAGGAATCAAAGCAGATCCATGTTGAAACAATGGAGACAAGCAGGGAGGACAGCCAGCAGGGAAGACAGAGGGAGAGGGAGACAGCGCCCCTCCGCCAGGTCCTCCCGGGCAGCAGCCAGCATGCGAAGTTGGGTTACAATCCCATCAGTGTCCATGCAGATCCATCATCGTAAACAGATTAAATACCTCTCTGTCGTGGAGAGGTTGGTGGATGAGAGACCCAGACGCAACTAGCTGACCGCTAGAATCCTCCTGAGACTTGGGGCCCGTGGTGGCCCGCCAGGAGAGGAGCCCTCCGGGGAGTCCGGGGGCTGCCCTGGGGGTTCCCACGGCACACCTGTGCCAGTACCCACCCCCACCTCCTGAGCCAGCGAGCTGTCTTAGAAAATTCTCCGCAAGCTGTACAAAACGGACAGACAAGCAAATTCTTCCTTGTCCACCGGGCTCCTGCACTCTCCCCTCCATCCCACGGGAAAACCCAGATTTTCTTCCATTCACTTCTCTCCGTCTCAGTACTTCTCCTCCGTAAGGGTGTCTTTCAATTTTTCTCTCAACTTCCTAACATCTGCCTGGTTCCCTCCTTGAGCAAAATCTTTAACACCTCTTGATTTTTATAGCTCTGTGAGTCATGATTTTCCCTGTTTTGACCGTCTTTTAACAATAGCACAGGGAGGGGCGCCTGGGTGGCTCAGTGGATTAAGCCTCTGCCTTCGGCTCAGGTCATGATCCCAGGGTCCTGGGATCGAGCCCCGCATCAGGCTCTCTGCTCCGCAGGGAGCCTGCTTCCTCCTCTCTCCCTGCCTGCCTCTCTGCCTACTTGTGATTTCTCTCTGTCAAATAAATAAAATATTAAAAAAAACAACAACAACAAAAAAAAAACCAATAGCACAGGGAGGGTGTCGCACATGCTTTCCTCATTCACCGTGGTGTGGACGACACCCGTTCCAGGCCGCGTGCGGGGCGGCTGCCCCCCCTGCTGCCCAGGCTGCCCCCCGCCAGCTCCATCCTGGAACCTGCTTTGCTCTGACCATGGCCCGACAGCTGGGTCCAGACTTGTACCGCTAATGTCTCACTCCTGTTTCCTCACATGAGTCTCTCTGGGACGCATCTGGGGGTGGGATTACCCCTCAGAGCCCCCCTTGATTCACCCCTCCCCACCACGGGCCTGGACAGCCCTCGACATGCCAGAACAGATGCTGATTTCAAAGAGCCCCACCTGGCAGCAGGCCAGGTCCAAATGGAGGAGGAGCTGCCCACGGGGACTGCCTGGAACAGCACCTGGAATGGAGTGGGTGGTCCATGAGCACCTGTACAGTGGATGGACGTGGAGAGGTGTGTGTGCCCAAGGCATGCAGCCAACTCTGCGTGAGGCCACAGGACCTTGGCTCTGCCCTGGGCAGGTAAGACAGGAAAGCTGAGGGAGCCTGGGCTGCCACACGTCTCCAGTGTGGGGTGGGATGCATGGATGGAGGTCTGTCCTACCCACTCCTGGTCCTTTGTCATGCCCAGAGGTGGAGGCCATGAGTCACCCTCGGGCTGCAGCTGTGGCTGGGGAACCTGAGATCAGCTCTCCTGCTTGGGGGTGTCAGGGATGGCTGGCAGCTGTGCTGAGAGTGCCCACGGGTCCTGCCTCCTTGCTGGGGCTGCTCCACGGCCTGGGGACTCTGGGGAAGAGGGTCCTGGGCTGCCCCCGCACCGTCTCACCTGCCCGCTGCTGTAGGGCCACATGAGGTCAGTCAAGTGTCTGCTTGGGGAGGCGCCCTGCTTTCCCAGCTCCAAACCCCAGAAGCACCCTTTCCATCCGTGCGGACGGAGGCTAGTTTGGGCCCATGCTCACAATCACTGTACAGAGATGTGGCTTCCACAGCCGAGGCCGCCCCCCGGCACGTGGCTCTCACACCCTGAGACCCTGGGCTCAGCCGGGCCTCCCCACCAAGTCCACTCCTGGGACAGGGTCACAGGTCCTCACCCTCCAGGACCTGTCTATTGGGAGTCCTCCGCCCTGTTCCCGGACCAAGACAGGCCTGCAGGGGCCTCTATAGGACCAGGGAGAGCCCGGGGAGCTGCAGAAGCAAAGGTAGAGGCCTGAGATGGGTTCATGCTTTTGAGTGATAGACGCATCCAGGAGGTTGAGGGGTGCGGCTCCTCTGTCCCAGCCTGGCGGGGGGGTGCGGGGGTCACCCCATGACAAGTCCCCTCCGGCTCCTCCTGCATCCACACCCCAGACACCTGAATCTGGGCTCTCAGCAAAAACGTGTTTGGAAGTCCACGTTCACGCCGGCTCGGGGCCCTGGTGTCTTCCTTGTGCAGGGGGGGCTGTTGGATTTTCCAAGCTGCCCACCACAAGACCTCGAGTCTTGTGTGCTTTGTATGGAATGTGGACGGATACTCAGTCACCTGGAGATGTGGGATCTGTCCCCATCCTGTGGCTCAGGACTGCCCGAGACCTTGGAGACAAGGTCACAGCAGTGATGCGGTCCCCCCACCTGCCACCATATGAGGACCCCA
Organism: Meles meles; assembly: GCF_922984935.1. Classification (NCBI taxonomy): domain Eukaryota; kingdom Metazoa; phylum Chordata; class Mammalia; order Carnivora; family Mustelidae; genus Meles; species Meles meles. The sequence goes on along the minus strand of NC_060077.1, from coordinate 20,188,420 downwards.
AGGCCCGTGGAGGCCCCTCGGCAGCTGGCACCGCTGCCCCCTGGGCTTGACCAACGCCCAGCTGCCAAGTCTGGACAGCTGCCAGGGCAGAATGTTCTGCCGAGCCCAGAGACGTCCAGACACAGGACAGGAGTCGATGGGTGTCGCTGCTATAAGCCCCAAGATTTGGCAACCGGTCACAGCATCTGGCAGATGCCCGTGGAGAGAGGGCAATGGGCACCAGGGTCTATGCACTGTGCCTTCCTCTCATCCCTGCAGATGCACCAGGTTCCTGTCGCCCTTCGTAGGCTCAGGGAGGGACAGCAGAGCCGGCAAGGGCCGGATTCCCAGCTGCAGGCACATGGCGGGCGGGGGCTGCTGGTTTGGTCCCCAAGGCGGGGAGGACTGCCCAAGCACATCTGATGGCTGCCCCCACATTCACCCACCACACGCAGAGCCACATGGATTAGCTCCAAGCGTGGCCCCCTGGGCTCCGTTCCCAGGCCCCTCGCCCAGAGCCCAACCCTGATGGCTCTGAGCAGCCCCTCTCCAAGGGAGACGCGACCACATGCCCTCCCTGGACGACATGAAGAGGATCCAGATGAGTGTGTATTTGTAAAGTGCAGAACAGGACCAGGACAGTGCCATCGTGCTCTTCTTTGGAGTGAGGAGCCCCTCCAAGCCCCACAGCCTGCTCCCAGGGGAGGTGGCAGAAGAGGGCGCAGCATGGCCGAGGTCGGAGTCTGGCCTTGTAGCCCATGCTCCCACGTGTGTCCACAAAATGTCTGTGTCCCCCTCCCCCCGAGTCTTCCAGTGGGCGCCCCGCCCCCAGCGGAATGGCATTTGGAGACGGGATCCCCTGGGTGGTGAGATTAGATGAGGTCCCAGAGGTGGACCTCCCGTGGACCAGTGTCCCCGTGCAGAGCTCAGGACCTGCTCTTTCCCCACGGACAGAGCAAGAATATGCCGTCCATGAGCCAGGATGCACGGGACGGAAGCCACCAGCACCTGTCACTGGTCAGTTCCCGCCTCTAGAGCTGTGTCTGCTGTTTGGGCCTGTCTGTGGCACTTGCCACACCGCCTGAGCCAAGCCGTGCCTGTGCCTCCGTTTTCCCACCTGCCGGGGGTGAGGGGTTGTGCGGCCAGAACCGCTGTGTTCTGGACTCTGAAGTCACCTGTGCAGGTGTGTTTTATGAACTTGCCACCCACGCACACGGAGGCTGGCCAGCACCTGGGCCTGGCGCAGGGGACTTGAGGGGGGTCCTTGTCCACGCCGCTGTGGTGCCCTGCCCTCTGGCCTTTCTCAGAGGGGTGTCGGGCCTGTCACAGGGCTGCTGGTCCCCTGGGAGGCCACGGCTTCCCTGCGCAGAACCAGCACAGTTGGGGTAAAGACTGGCTGAAAAATCCCAAATTCCACACAAAATGTCTGGGTGCCTAAATGGTGACTCACCTAAAATTGAAGGACTGTGTGGGCAGCATCATTCTGCGACATTCCTGCTGTTTACTTCTTCACGCGGCACGGAAGGGGCGGGGAAGTTTTAGGAAAGGGTAGCTGTATTTAACCCAGGGCTAGGAGCACAGCCCTCATTAAGAACCCTGCTCCTTGCCAGCTGTGCACCTTGGGGACTTGGGGACCCTCTCTGGACTGTTGCCTCAACTGCACAAGGGCCCAAGGTGGGCCCCCACAAAGCTGCAGGAGGAAAGTGGGACCCCGCTAGGGCACCCCACCTGCTGGGCGGGGCAGCCACGCCTCCGCATCCAGGGCAGGCTCTGGACCTGCTTCTGCTATCTGGGTGTCAGGTAGGGGTGGGGTGTGGGGCGGCAGGCAAAGTATGAATGTTTCTGCCGCTCCCTGCAGCCAGTGGCTGCAAGTGGGGGGCGGGACTGGACGAGCCCCCCCTTTGCAGGGAGGGAACCCCCATGGGCTGGCCCTGCCCTCCTGGGTCCCCCTATACCCTTGACATTTGCACCTTCCTTCCCTGACCAGCCTCTTCCATCTGACCACATAACCAGCTCCTCCCTTTGCTTCTGCCCATCCTGCTCAGGCTTTCTGGACCCCCAGGAGAGCAGTGTGTCACACAGAGCTGGGGGCTAACACACATGGCCAGTGCACCCCCTGGGCTCCAGTCGCAGCGGGCAGGGCTGGGAACCTGCATTCTACCAGGTCCCGGTCATGCCAGTGCCTGGGGTGCTCGCTCTAACGGGCCCTGGCAGGCCCTCTGTGCACCCACCCTCGGGCCTGTGGGCACCTCTGGAATCAGAGGGGTCACCACCCCTCGCTGGGGAAGGGGTGAGGCCCAACACCTGGAGAAGAGGTGCGGGGGTGGGCCTGGGTTAGGAAGGGAGGAGCGGCTGGGGGTAGGCCAGCCAAAACCCTCACAGGCCGACTCTCCTGACTGCGGGGTGCACCTCTTACTGCCTCTCCAGGTGAGAGGGCGGTCCCCAGCCTAGCCTCCCAGCCACCTCCCTGCACTTCCTGCTGGGTGGCTCCCTGGTTTTGGCAGCTGGTGTCCCAGGTGCTTCCCCGAGAACAGGCACTGTCTCGTTCTGCAGGTCCCCTCAGAGCAGCAAGCGCACAGGGAGGGGCCCTAGCAGCAAGCCCCGGGCACACACACCCGCCCTGGTTCTGAGACTGCCTGCGGGAAGCAGGCTCCTGTCCCGGGACTGAGCCTCAACTCCCCTGCCTGGGAAATGGGTGTAAGGACCGAGGGATGGGGATCGGGAGGTGCTGGACAGGAAGGGGTCAGTGAGCCTCAGCGAGGAAATGGGCACGGCGCAGGCCTCTTCCTGGAAGCCCCAGCCCCTCCCAAGGGCAGAAGGGTCTGGGGCCAAGTCTGCACGGCCCCCTCCGGCCTCAAGGACATTCACCCTGCGGGCCCCGCCTGCAGGGCATCAGGGAGCCGAAGCTGAGCCAGGAGGAAGCAGGGAGAGGTCGTGTTTGTCTAAAATGTGTCAGGAAGGGGGCCGGCCTCAGCCCCAGCCTGGGGGCTCCTGTGTAGGTTGGAGGCAGCTGCGGGCCCACAGGAGCGGGAGTTGGGGTGGACAAGAGCCCCCCAGGGGTGGGCGGAAGCACCAGCGGCTGCAGTCGGGGCGCCACACCGGGTTGGTTGGAGCTGGCGACGGCTGCGGCTTGGCTCCACTCAGGCTGAGATTCCCAGGCCCACCCAACGCCCGTCCCCGCCCCGCGTCCCTGGGCTCATCACTGTGTCCTGGTGGTGCAGCGGCAGGCCCCCGTCCCCAGCCTGGCCTGGTCGGCCTGGCCGGAGTCTCCCCAGCTCAACAGCCGGCAGTCAGCGCCCCAGCGCCAGCCGAGCGCCTGAGGTGCCTGAGGCAGCGCCCTCTGCTGGCCTCTTCGCACCCCGCGGGGCGTGGGGGGTGCGACCAGGTGGCCTCTGCTGGGAGTCGGCAGTGCGTCCTTCTCCGCCAGGCTGGGGCCCCAAGGCCACGTGTGGCGCTGCAGGAACTCTTGGTCCAGGCACCGGAGGGGTGGAGGCATCGCCCTTGTTCGGAGAGACCCCAGCCGTGCACCCTTGCCCTCTCGCAGGCCTGCGGTGGTCAGAGCGCCAGGGCCTGGGCCGCGGTCCACAGGGCGCTTGGGGGCAGCAGCAGCGAGGCGGCCAGCAGTGGGCCCGAGGCCCCTGCGGGAAGGGAGGCGGCCGAGGTGCAGGAGCAGACCTCAAAGGCATCCTCAGCGCGGCTCTGACCGTGCTGTCCCGGCTGGGCGTGGGCCCTGGCCTCTCCGCCCCCGGCCTCTGGGTCCGCCTGCGGGTCTCTGCAGACCAGCCAGTCCCGCGCCGTGGACTGCGGGTACCCGGGGGCTGCCTCCAGCTCACCATCCATCACCTTCCAGTACTCCTTGCCGCGGAAGAAGTAAGCAGCACCTGGGGGAGGAGAGACTGTGAGCTGTGGCCCCCTGGCACACAGGGGTGAGGCCGAGGGAGCAGAGCGCAGGCCAGCAGGGAGATGGGGGAGCGGCATCTGCCACAGTGGTCTACCTCAGCCCTGGTGGCTCTCTGCGGACAGCTGGGGCCTTCCAGGGAGAGCTTGGGGGGCCTGCCAGGAGGCAGGGGGATAGATGAGAGGAAGGCTTGCTCTCTTATGGGATGTTTGTTGAAGGCCTACTATGTGCAGGCTGCTCCAGGTGTTGGGGACAGAGCGTTGAAAACAGAAAGGAAGCATCTGGTCCCATCAGCAGCCCCTGTGCAGGGGAGATGTGTTCTCCCCTCTGCCAGGCGGGGCTGCACCACATGGGCCTGAAGTGGGTGACCGGGCTGTGTCTGCAGGGTGCGGGGCAAGTGCGAAGGCCCTGGGGCACACAGGTGCACAAGCTGGCTCCCAACGAGCCCGCTCTGATCCCCGTTCCGCCAGCAGGGAGACAGAGGCTGCGGGGGACTCACCGTCAGACCAGAGCATGGCATCGTCGAGAGTGCGAGGGATGCCCCTCCACGGGGGGCTCCGGGCGGGGTGGCCGGGGTCCATGCGCCGTGTGTGCTCATCGAAGCGCCAATACAGCTCGTCCTTAAAGAAATAAGTCTTGTCATTGTGGGCCCAGGTGAAGGCAGCGTCGACGCCGCCCGGCGGGAGGCCGAAGTCTGAGACGGGCCGTGGGTATCCTTCCTCTACGTTATTGTCCTTAAATACCCAGTATCTGTCTCCTGAGGGTGAGAGAGAGCGCCGTGGGCCAGAGCTCGGCCCACCCCGCGGGGCGCAGGCTCCAGCCGTCCCTCTCCCTGTTGCCAGCCCCGTGCCATCGCCGGCCCCACCTCTCGTGTATTTACTGAGCACCTGCTCTGTGCCTGGCATGGGGTCGGCCCACCTGCCAGCAGCCTGAGGACCCGGGTGCTGATGAGGCACCCGCTCCACAGATGGGACAGATGGCCCAACTCCCGGAGGCCGCTAGGCTGACCCGGCAGGGCGTCGTCGTCTTCGCAGGCAGAGACAGGAAGGCCACTGGTCAGGGCCTGACGTGGACACGTGGTGCACCTCTGATAGCCTTCACACAGAAGCGAGACGTTTAGAAATTACCAAGAACTTGCATTCCATACGTCAAATTAAAAAGAAACGGTTTAGGGTATTTGGGGGGGCACATCCTTGACTGTGCTCCGAAAACATCACTCCATTGTTCTGCCAGTCAAGTTCTCCCCTCTGGTCTGGCGATGAGCAGCTCTTTAATATGCAGGAGAGGAGGGGGGAGGAAGGGAGGGCGGGGAAGAAAACAGGTAAAAACCTTTTGCCAGACAAAGGACTAGAATAGACATCTCCCCAAAGAAGACGCTGAAATGGCCAAAAGGCAACATGGGTAGATGCCTGAGGTCACTAATTAGAGAATCACAAATCAAAACCATCAGAGGATATACCATCTCACACCCATGAGCATGGCCTCGAGCAGAAAATCTGAAAAGACAGTGTTGGTGAGGATGTGGAGAAACCACGCCCTGCTGGAATGTAACACCGCTGGGAAAATGGTCTGGACCATTAGGTCCTCAAAATATTCCACACAGAGGCTCCAGCAATCCCGCTTCCGGGTAGATACGGGAAGAGTCCAAGGCAGGTCTCAGAGGGGTATGTGCGCACCTGCGTTCCCAGCAGCATCACTCACAGGGGCCACGAGGGGGCAGCACCCCAGGCATCCACGGATGGGTGGTGGACACGCACCAGGGGGGTCGACCACACGATAGATCACCTTGAAAAGGACGGACGCCGGGGCGGTGGGGGTCAGTGTTTCCTGGGAAGACGGAAGCGTCCTGGAGGTGGACGGTGGCGGCTGCACACCGTGGGAAGGGGCACGTGGACATGGTTAAGATGATAAAGTTTTAGGTGCTTCTTTTTTTTTTTTTTTTGACCACAATTAAAAGCATAATTAAAAAAAATCCTTAGCCAGAGACAGGAGACAACTGGACTGCCTGAGTGGGGAGGGGGCGCATGAAGCAGACACACACGCGCGCGCACACACACACACACACACACACACACACACGGGGTTGGGGGGGGAGGGCGGCTGTGCCCATAACACAAGGGCGAGGGAGGGCTGAGCCTGGCAGGTGCGCTTGCCCAGGTGGGCGCAGCAGACGCTGCCGGACAGCCCCTGCAGACGGGGCAGCCTAGGACACAACCGTCCTTGACGCTCCTGCGGAAATGTGCGAGAGCGTAAGTTGCTCAGGAGAAACTGCCGGTGACCTGCCTGGGCCTGGACGCTGCGGACGTGCCTGGGGCAGGCAGATGCTGCATAAAGGGTCCCGGTGTTGGCCGCTCCCTCCCACTGATTCAGGAAAACATGGCCCGGAACCGTTCGTAGGAAGGAAAGGAAGCAAACAGAGCAAAATGTGAACATGGGGGCGAAGCTGGATGACGGGCACGTGGCATTTATGGGCTGTTTCTGCAACGTTCCTGGAAGTTCGAGATCACCGCGTAGCGACATGGAGCCACCTCCCAGCTCCCAGGGCGTCGTGAGCTGAGGGACGGCCGAGCATGCAGTGGCTGCTGTCCACGCGGAGGAGGGAGGCAGCAGGTGCACCCCGTGGCCCCCCACGCGCACCACACGCTCTTTCTTTCCCCATCCAGGGAGGCCAACAGGCAGCACAAACGGCCTTACAGGCGGCGTGTCCCATTTGCCTGGCTTTGCTCTTCCCGAAGGTTGAAATAACAGGGGCCATCAACAGGGAGCCCCCTGGATCCTGGCTCCTGACTCGCCCCGGGCACGGGGACTGGACCCATGGGAGCCGGTGGGGATGGACCGGCCACCCCGACAGCTGACAGCTGACAGCTGCCCAGCCCCAACCAGGCATTGGCAGGTGACAGGCAGGAGCGCGAGAAACGTGCGGAGTATCTGCTACCTCCTCAAAGAGACAGGTCCCCTTTTCAGGTGCAAAGAGCTGCTGCGGCAGGTTGACCAGTCTCCCCCAAACGCACGCCCACTTGGACCCTGGTATCAGACTCACGTAGGAATGGGGTCTTTGCAGGTGAAATTAGTTAAAAGTGAAGTCACACTGGAGTCAAGGGGTCCTCACATCCGCTGACTGATGTCCTTGTCAGAGAGGACGCACGCGACAGAGAGTACGCACTGAGACACACAGAGGGACAGAGCCCAGAGGGACACAGGCAGGACCAGGTGGCGGGGGACAATCTCCCACGCAGCCTCAGAAGGATCCAGTCCTGCCAGCACCAGGCCTGGGGGCTTGGGCCTCTGTGGCTCCTCTCCCTGCTCGGTGGAACGTGGACACGTGAAGGGTGGGGGGCGTGAGGCTAACCAGCTCCATTCGCCCCGCTGGCCTGCACTCAGCTCAGGCCCCAGGTGGCCACACCATCTGAGAGCTGGATGCTGGTGCCGCGGGGGTCTCCCGATGTTCAGATGTTGAGAAATAACCCCAATCTAGGAGACGGTGCCCTGCAGGTCCCACCTCCACACCTGTGGCCTTGGGGTGCAGAACCAGGCGGCAGTGATTCTGCCACTGGGGGGCCCACGGTATGTGGCTCCGGGGGGGTCCCTGGGTGGGGAGGGGTCAGCCTCTGGAGCCTGCACAAAGCTGGGCTGGACAGCCTGGGTCAGGGCAGGAGCGTGGCTTCAGCCCGCGGAAGTGGGTTGGCTCACCCCAGAACACAGTGCACAGGGCAGCGCATGTGTGACGGCGAGGCGCCCTGCCCGAGGTGCCCACACACCCGTGGGGCTCCTGCTGCAGGCCTGGCATCCAGCCCGTGCCCCAAGAGCAGGCAGTGCCTCCCCAGTTCAGCCCAGGGAACCCTGTCCAGGGACCACGGCGTGGGGGTGGGGGACGACACCCAGCTGGCAACAGACCGTCGTCATCATCCACAACCACGGGGAGCCCGTGGAAGATGTGGGACCTGGGCGGGGCTCCCACGGTGCAGAGAACAAACCCAGCTCCCTTCCCCGTGGGTGCACACCTGCGCTTCTGGGCTCCTGCACCCTACTCTGGCCTCACCCCCTCCTGGGGAATTTGGGTGCCCAGCAGGATGGTTCTTGCCTTTGCACTGGCCATTTCCTCTGCCTGAACGCTGTTCCCTCAGCTCTCCCTGACCCTAACTCCCTCATCACGTGCAGGTGCCAATCGCCTCCTGCGGGAACGAGGGGGGTTCGCTGCCTGTGTTGCACACCCAGCAGCGGCCATGGCCACCAGGGTGTGAGGACACAGTAGGTGCTCAGTAAATACACTCAGGTGTTGTGCCCGTGAGTGACCTGTTCCCCCCTGAGCAAACCGCAGGGCTCCTGGGACACGGCCCAGGCCCCAGCAGCCCTGCGGGCAGAGCGCCGGGTGGGGGTCTGCCCACCTTTGAAGAAGACGATTTTATGGTCGCTGGCGCGCTCGTACACAGCGTCCACGCTGTCCAGGCGCGGCGGCAGACCCCGCCAGAACCGGTGCATCTGCGCGGGCCGCAGTGACACCAGGTGCCCATCCCGCGTCCGTCGCCAGAAGTACTTTCCTGGGGGGACAGGGAGGGCGTGGGGCTGCAGACCCCCCCCATGTCTGCACCAGAGCGGGGGCCACCCTTCCATTGGTCAGCCACTCACTGTGCCTGACCTGGTGGTGGTTACCTTTGAAGAAAAAGGCCTCCCCGCGGATCTGGGCCACCGCGTCGAAGTCCGTACTGCAGCGGTGGGGCATGTCCTTCCTGGGCCTGGGGGCAGAGAGAGGCAGGGGGCCTGGGGGAGGGGCAGCGGGAGGGGTGCCTGGGGGAGAGAGAGGTGGGTGGGGGAGAAGGGGATGCTGGGGCTGGGGGCAGAGAAGGGGAGAGGAAAGGGGGAGGGTGTGAGGGAGGGAGAGGTGGGGGCCAGGGCAGAGTAGGGGAGAAGCGAGGGGGTGGGGCAGGGAGAGGGGAGGGCTAGGACAAGAGTAGGGGGGTGGCTGGGGAAGAGGGAGGTGGGTAAGGGCTGGAAAGAGAGAAGGGGTGTGGGTAGAGGAAACGGGGTACTTGGGTGGGGGAAGGGGGGGTGGGAGAGGGGCTGCTGGGGCTGGTGGCACAGACCCAGGAGGGTTGGCAGGAACCCCTTTCCTGAGCCGCTCTGAGGAGCTGGGCTTTACAAAACCCCGGAAAGAGCCCCCACATCACTGCCTGCAGCCTCGGAGATGCGGGACGATGGTGTGTGTCAAGACAGAAAAGGGCATTAAAAGGAGTTTTGTGGTTCAACTACACTTAATAACTAAAAACCCACAGCCTGCACCCATTTTTGGGGGTCCAGACTGCGGAGGGAGCGGGGCATCGGGGAGCATTACGGGGTGCATATCTCGGATAAAGGTGAGAGGTTCACCACCTCTGTCGCCCAGGGTCGGGGTGAGCAGGTGCCCCTCTACCGTCTGGGGTTTAAGGAAAGGGACGTGGCCCCCAGAGCTGTGGTTTTCTCAGAAGAGCCTGGAGGCTCTGAGCCACAGTCAAGGCTGGTGCCAGCCATAGTGTGCAGACCAGGCGCCCACAGCTTACGGGGAATTGGACCGATTGTCGGGGGGCTCTGGCAGGAGCGGAGGCTCCTCGGGCTCCAGGGTGTCTGGCTGCGCCGTGGGGGACACAGACTCCCGCACGCCTGTGGAGACAGGAGGATGCATTAAACCCGTGAGTCCGCCTCCCTGCAAACCCCTCCGGCTCCCCGGGACCCCCATATAGAGCTGCGGCCACTGGGAGGCAGGCCCGACATGTGCACGGGACCCAGAGCATGGCGGCATGAGTAGGAGACATGCGGGTCCCCAGGAACGCTCCTTGACCTCTATTCCCCCAGGCCCCTTCATGGGTGCAGAATGAGGTTGCCCCCCCGGCCCCTTCGTGGGGAGAGAACCCAAAGAACCAAACACAGGGGTTCCAACCGAAATTCGTCTGTGAACGAGCACAGCTGCCAAAACAGGGGAAACGCCCCGTGTGTCCACCAGCTTGAGTGGACAGAGAACGCTTGGCCACCGAGGGAAGGAAGCAGTGGTATGGGACGTGGGTGGGTGGCAGGCAGCCTCGGGAACAGGGCGCTCAGGGAGAGAAGACGACACAAAAGGCCACGCAGGTGCACTCCATTTGTGTGAGAAGTCCATGGCCATGCACACAAACAGAAAGGAGGTCGGTGCTGCCGGGTGGGGAGGGGGGAACAGGGGTGATGAGGAATGTTCCAGAACCAAGCAGAAGTGGCAAGTGGGCAACACTGTGAACATGGTAAAGGCCACCGACCTGTATGCCCTGAGCGGTTAATGGGGTACATTTTACTCTCGTAAGAGAAGCCCAGAGACAACGGAGGGCGGAGGGCCCTGGGGAGCTTGCGGCAGTGGGGGAGGGGCTGCCACAAGCAGGAAGGGGAGCAGGGTCTGGCCTCGGTGCGAGGGGGGGGTACACTGGGGTTGGGGCAGGGAGACCAAAGCCGTACAGGGGGATGGGACCACCGTCTCTGGCCCAGGCTGGCAGGCTGGGGCCTCCTCCTGTGCCAGTTCCTGACGCGTCCGAAGCAGAGCAGGTCCCCAAGGCAGGCTCTGTCGGCTGCCACAGGCACCCAGCCTCCCATCTCTAAGTGGGGATGGCCGGTGCTCCCTCATAGGTGTGAAGACGGGGCGCCGCCAGGCACACGTGTGGTCTGCACAGGCCTGGGGTGCCATCCGTGCCCGCCGTGGTCACTGCCGACAGCTGTCTGAGGGCCAGCCTGGGATCTCCCCTGGGGCTCAGAGGCTCCCGGGCAAGCTCTGTTACCAGGACTGCAGGCCCCGCATCCAGGGAGCCCGATGACAGGCCGTTTCCTCACCCCACAGGCACGGGGGGCGGGGGTGGGGCAGTTAAGGTGCACCACTCAGAGTGTAGACGCTGAGCTCGCGCGGACAGACAAGACGGAAAAAGCCCTCCTCCTAGAGCGCTCTGTGTGCTAGGGGTCCCCTGCCTTTCCGTCCCCATCCCTGGGGACTCTTGTGGCTGACTCTGGGGGAAGACTCACCGTACAGCTGCCATACCCGCACCCTGTCCTCGTAGGGGAGCCGGTAGTGCAGAGGATCACCCACCGGGCCCTGGTAGTAGGGCTGCATGATGGAGCTTGTGGCCGCCACGTGGCTCAGCCCAATGGCGTGGCCAAACTCGTGGACAGCCACCGCAAACAGGTCCATCTCGTGGGCATCTGGGAACATGGGGAGCAGTGGGTCAGGGGAGGGACGGCCAGTCGGGCTGGGCCACAAGGATGGGACAAACTTGTGCAGAGGCTGGGGGGCACCCCTGGGGAAGGGTGTGATGTGAGGGGTTCTCTGTCCTGGTTCCTGCCGAGGCCCTCCAGGGGTCTACAAGGGCTTCTAGGGCCTGAGTTCCCGCCATGGCCGGGACCGGCTCTCCCCAGGCCGGAGTGTGGACTGACCCCACAGTGGCCCCCATGTCTGGGCCCATATCCGTGCCCTGGGCCACATGGCTCCGCCCCTCTGCCCACCCTGGGCCTGGGGGCCTGTTCCAGGGCCCGTGGGGCTCAGGGAACAAGGGGACGAGCGCGTGAAGGCCCACAGAGGCTTGCAAGCTTCCGCCGCCTCTTGGAAGCTGGGACCAGGGTAAGGCCCAGCCCTCTCAGCCCATTGTGGGGGAGACACCTTGAGCCGCGCCTGGGAGCCCAACATCAGCCAGACATCTGGATGGCGGCAGGAGGCCGGCCTCCCTGTGCGGGACAGACACATGCCAGTCTGGGCCACGGGGGCTCTTCCTCCCCTGGGCCTCTAACCTGGGGGGGTCCCTGGGACTCAGCCTCAGCCTGACACACCTGAGGAGCGGAAGGCCCAGGGTTCGTCATCATCGAAGTGGGCGTCCCCTGCGGCGTGGTGGTCTCCGGGGAAGAAGGCGTGGGCCACAGTGCCGCCGGGGCCGTCAAAGGGGTAGGCGTCGTTGTGGTCGGCCGTGGAGAAGTCGATCTGGATGTCTGCTGCGCTGCCCGCCACCTCGTGGAAGTTGAGGGGTGTGATGTCACTCCAGACTTTGAGGGCATAGTGCATGAGCGCCCGCACCGTGTCGCGGCCCAGGGGCGAGTCCCGTGGGAATGTGCGGACCCTGGGGGGGGGTGTGTGGGGTCAGGGACTGAGGTCTGTCCACCAGGTGCAGGCCCTGTCCCCACCCCGGGCCGATGGGGGCTCCCACATCCTTCCCCAGGGCTGCCCATCCACGCCTTGTTGGGAAACAGGGTTTTGCAGATGGAGTTAAGAGTGAGATGAGGCTTCCTGCATGGGGTGAGTCAGAGGACACGGCGGGGGATGCAGGGACCAGGGAGAAGGCCACGGTGGGTTGGACGCGGCCAGCAGCACCCAGCAAAGAGGCTGGGGGCGGTTCCCCCACTGGCCCGCCATGGAGCCTTGGAAGGAGCCAGCCCCACGACCCCCGGACCTCTGGCTTCCAGCCTCCGGAACTGAGGACACACTCCCCGTCCATGAAGCCTGACTCGTGGGGGCTTGCTTCAGCAGCTCCAGACACTGGGCCCCAGAGGGCCCAGCAGGCACAGCCCACCCACCTCCAGGACAAACTCCTTCTGTTCCACGTGGTCGGAGCTGGAGCCTGACGCCTCCTTCGCGCTGGGGCTGCGGCCAGGAGGTCGGGGAGGGAACACCGCGGGGTCTTCATCAGTGCCAGGGTGGCCTCGTCTGCAGGGGCGGCTGGGGGTCAGGTCCCTTGGAGCTGGCACCAGGCTCAGGCCCTCCTCCCCATTCCCTACCTAGGGCTCCAGCGTGCCAGGCCTCACAGTAGGGGGAATGTCCATGACCATGACAGGGGCCACGTGAAGCATTTACTAACTTGGAGGGGTCACCTCGGGGCCCTGGCCGTGGGAGGCAGCATGGCCCCGACCTGCAACATGCAGGCTGATGCTCCTGGCAGTTTGAGCACACGCACCCGACCAGCTCTGCTGTGACATGGACATTCATGCCTCCTCTGAGGCCTGGGCATAGAGGCGCTCCCTCTGCCCATGGAAGGGGCTCTCCAAGCCAGGATTTGTTGCCAACATGTAAAAACTGGCACGCTCACATAAACACCGCAGACTTCTGGTTTCCCGTGGAAAGCTGCAAGTTTTGGCTGCACAGATCTGCCACTTGCACGGGACAAGAATCAACAGGGACTGTGGGCAGATCCCGCCCCAACAGCTGGCCCACTAGGCCCCCATGGGCTCAAGTGTGTGAGACCCTGCTGGACGGCATGCAGATGGGTCTGGGCACAGCTGGCTCACTCTCCCCCCACACTGCACCCACATCTGGGGGTGGTGGGCATGCTGGGGATCCCATGTCCCCAGGGACAGCGGGCCTAGCCCTAACCCTGCTCTCCACAGGCAGGCTGGAGAGGGCCAAGGGCCCCAAGGGGCGGCTGGGGTGGGGCAGGGGGGACAGTCAGGGGAAATCCCATCTCCCACCACCGCTGGAGGACTGACCCAGGATGCCAGTGGCTTCCAGACCTCCGAATCGCTGCATGGCCGCAATGGCCTTGGTCAGCTCCTCTTGTGTCTGCAGCTGCCCTGTTGTGGGGTCTGCAGGGGGCAGGTAGCCGAACCTGCTCAGCCAGTCCTGAGAGCAGAGAGCAGAGTGAGGTGTGGAGGTGGTGGGCTCAGCCCCACAAAAAGAGCTGCCTGTCCTTGAGGTGAGTGGCAGGCCTCTTCCGGCCCTGATCACCACCGGCCCCGGCCCCACATTAGCCCACAGGGCACCTCGCGCCCCCTCTTAAGTTACTTTATGGACAGATGCTGGAGAAACATCTTAATAAACTTGATGCCCCTTAGAAGGGGTGAGCTTATGCAGTGCACCACCTGTACGACTGTCCATGGCAGCCCATCCCACCTCACTTCTCCTGAGCCAGGACATACTCAGGGCACACTTGAGAAAATGAAATTATAAAAAGGTTATTACATGCAAGTGCCAAATTCAGGCCCAGAGCTGCCTTGGGAGGCAACAATCTAGGATCCAAGGTCTGAAACCCACACTGAGAAGGGCAGTAGGCTCAAACTTTGGCTTTAAGAATCTGGTCACGAGCCGCCCGATTCTGAAGCCAGGCTATCTGGGGGGCAAATCCCACTGGGCCACCAGTTTCTTGGGCACCTGGGAAAAGTCCCTCAACCCCTCTGGGTGGTCTCCTTGCCTGTGGATGTGAGGGTACCATGAGTTAGAACACGGAAAGTGCTCACAGTGGCACCTGATGCAGGTGCTCTAAACCGCATACATGGCGTTGTCAGGGGACGGCTCTGCCAAAAAGCGCCCTGGCACTGGGGTCCCCTGAGCCAAACAGGAAGCAGGAATGGCAGGTGACCCTTCCCCATGGACACAAATAGAGCCCTCTCCCCAAGCCCCAGCACCTTCACCCCTGTGGGGGGACGGGGACAAAGGGCGGCGCTGACACCATTCATTGGGGGAGCCTCAGCTTCAACCCCCAAATGGTGTCACACCCACTTCCTTGCCTAGGTGACATGAAAGCCTCAGGCCAGGTGGACAACGGTGGGCTCCCCAGTGGGGGAGGACCCATAGGTGGGTGGGGGGCAAGGTTGCAGGAATTCCCTGAGCCCCTCCCACCCAGGTCTGGCTCCAAGAAAGGAAGCAATCTGCACGCCTCTTTGTTTTTTGGTGGCTCATGTATGCTACCTGCAGGGTCCCCTGAAGCTTCAGAGTCTGCGGCCCCTGCAGGTAGGACCAGAGGCTCTGCCCCGACAGGGGGCCCAGCAGGTGCTCGGTGGGAGGGAGTCCACACTCCTAGAATTCTTAGGAGCTTCAGTGGACCAGGAGGAGCCACCTCCATGATTTGCATACAATTTGCATACACCTGCTGAGAACCAGCTAGATTCCTCTCTTTCCCGGAAACACAGTATTTCCTGGGTTTCTTTTTTTTTTTTTTTTTGAAAGATTTTTATTTATTTATTTGACAGAGAGAGAGGTCACAAGTAGGCAGAGAGGCAGGCAGAGAGAGAGGAGGAAGCAGGCTCCCCGCAGAGCAGAGAGCCCGATGCGGGGCTCGATCCCAAGACCCTGAGATCATGACCCGAGCCGAAGGCAGCGGCCCAATCCACTGAGCCACCCAGGCGCCCCTTTCCTGGGTTTCTCTGTTCCTTTAACCCCTCAAACTCTTATTGGCCCAGAACCGCCAGTCCTGACAGAAGACCCCTTAGAGACTGTGCGGATCTGGGACTCTCGGAGGCAGTCGGACAGGACTGGGTAGCGGTGACAGTGACTTGGTCCTTGATGGACAGAAATCAGGAGACGCTCCTGATTACAGGGGCCTGAGCAGTGATGCCCTATGCTCAGACGAGGTGGGCATCGGCTGAGACAAGCCCACCTCCCCACCCCGCCCAAAGATCTAACCTTCCTCAGGGTTAAATCTTTGCAGTCCCTGAACACCCTCTTCCCTTGGGAGGACCCCCTTCGCATCACTTGGAACACATTAAACCGTGTCTATCTCGGGCTCCAACACGGGACGTGTCCCGTGACAAGCACCTGGCTAGGCACCAGAGATACTCAACACAAAACATGTATATTTGAGGCTACACACGTTTTGGGGAAAATTTCACAAATATTTGAAACTTGTGATTTTGCAGTTTTCTTTCTGAATGTCCACACACACGCGCGCACACACACACACACACACACACACACACACACACACTTCAAAGCCCTGCTGCTCAACACCACAAGGCTGCCTCCTCCAGGAAACCCTCAAGAGTCTCCTGCTGTATAGGATGCCCAGCAAGGGTGCCAGCCCCCACCCTTCTCACTGGGGAAGGGTCCATCCCAGCGGGTGCCTTCCCCCACCCAGGCCAGCTGCTTCTGGCAGGCTGGGGCTGAGGCATGAGAGAGAAGGACCGCCCCCCACACCGCCCTGCCCGGGCTGGCTGGCCTGTGGGTCAAGGTAAGTGCTGGGTCTCCGCACTGAGAGGCTCCATGCCCACCCCCACCCCCGCAGGGCTCTGTGGGGCTCAGGAAGGAGCCCTGGCGCCCCATTCCCGGGGTCTCCAGGGAAGTCTGGCAGGAGACCCCCATTTTCCAGCTTAGAGAAGCCAAGAGCAATTTAGGCAGTTTTGAAACATTTACCAATGCTGAAAAGCAGGTTTTAGCCACGGGTCTGAGTGGCCAGCCTGGGTTAACTTGCGGAAGAAGGGGCGGCTGAGTGCAGGCACAGCCCCGGACAGGGACGGCTGCCCCCAAGGTCAGTGGCCACCCCCACTTGCCCCGGCCCTGGGAACACTGCAGCCTGCAGCACCCCCGTAGTGCAGGACCCTGAGATGGGGCCGAACCTGAGGGGCTTACTGGGGAGCCTCCACCCGCAGGCAAGGGCTGGGGGTGTCTGTGTCCTCAGTCACACTTCCCACCTACTCCTAGTGTGGGCCCTCCTGACGACCTAGCATCACAGAGCAGTCCCATCTGAAGCCCCAGCTGTGGGGCCCCCAGAGGCCCCTGCAGTCCTGGTGGGGGAGGCTTCTGGGTCCACTCCTGGGCAGTGCAGGGTGGGAGGGCGGAAGCACCCCCCCAGCTGGCCAGGGGAGAGCCTAAGGAGGAATCTGACACAGGAAAAGCCCCTGGTGGGTGTGGGGGGACGCTGGTGGCCGTTGGCCCTTGGGTGACCAGGGGAGTGGCACTGGGCCTGCCAGCCCATGGGGTCCCTGCCCAGGCCAGTCTTCGGTGGAGGCCCAAGTGTCTGGAACCCGAAAGCCGGGGAAGGCTCAGTGGCCCCGGCAGAGGCAATGAGGGGTCCTCGAGGAGAGGGGGCGGCTAAGACCCGGCTCCCTCCACCTGCCAGCTCAGGGAGGAGGCAGGCAAATTCCCAAATGGCCAGGCTCCCCGCCCCGGCAGCGCTACATTTTGAGGCCTGGGAGACTAAGGGGTGGGGTGGGGGGTTGGGAGACTAATGGGTCGGGTTCGAGCAGCGGGGAGTTAACCCAGGACGCAGCCCCGGGCCAGCGCTGCACCGCTTCTCTGGTGGGGGTGGTGGGGGTTGCAGCAGGGGCCAGACGCTGCTCCTGCCTTCTCCTTGTGAGCAAACACAGCAGGACCCGTCCCCACCCCACCCCGGGGGTGAGGGTCCCGGCAACCCCCAGTCGCTACAGAGCCCACGGGGTGCCCGCCCAGGCGGCCCCTCCCTCCGCGCCCACCCCGCCCTCCCTGCGCCGTCGCCACGGCGACCGCGTCTCCAGGGCAACCAGGCTGCAGCAGTGGAGGTGAACCTTCCAGAAGGCCGTGGGGAGGGGAGGGAAAGAGGAGGGGAGCGGGGAAGCAGGGGTCCCCCAACTCTTCAGCTGCTGCCCCAGCGGGGAGGATCCCCAACAGCCAAGGAGCTCTGCCTCCTCCCAGGGACCCCTGAGCTGAGCCATTACTGCAGGCGGGGAAACTGAGGCTGGGGTCATGGTGCCTGGTGCCAGGCCCTGGCAGGACACGGGACAGTGCATCAGGCTGGCCTTTCCCGGTCCGCTCACGCGGCCCCAGGCCTCTGGGCTTTAATCTCTCCCTGTGTGCTCATCACAGTTAATACCGGGGCGTCCAGCTACATCGCCAACAGGTCTAACTGCCCTCCCCACTCTTCAGAGTCTCAGGGAAGCGCAGCCCTGGCCCCAGGGCAGCCCCAGCCTGGGGCTGCCAGAGAGGGATGGCACTGGGCTGCGCTGTCCTGTGACTCACCAAGCCCACAAACAAGAAGTGCTTACTGTGTGCAGGGTCTCATGTGGTCCTCCCCACTGCCCCACCGTGTGGCCGCTGTCGTCCCCACATACAGGTCACAGGTGGGGGCCTTTATAAAGCCTGTGGTGACCAGGAGACCCATGATCCCCTGGAACCAGGCCTGGTGCCTGTAGGTGTGCCAGGGACCATGGCCGTGGATGGCTGACTCGTGGGCCCTTCCCCTGCACAGCCCATCTCCAGCTGGACCCCCCAGCCTCTGGGAGGCGGGGCACAGAGAACAGGTGTCGTTAGCATTCGCGGCTCTGCTCAGATAATGGAACCCAGGCTTAGAGGCTGCCGTGGGGCCGCGCTGTGTGCAGATGCCAACCCCCACCCACGGCAATGTGGCTCAGGAGCCGTGGGGCTGGCAGGCAGTGGCTTCAGAGCACCCTCAGGCCCCCAACGCTCAGAGGATGCAGAGCAGAGCCCGGCCGGAACCCACACGGTGCCAGCTCACTGCCCGCCCGGCGCACCTCCCCTTGGCACCCACTGAGGGGCAGCATGCCCACTACCTCCACTCAGCCGCCAAGATGCGTGCCCCCCCACCCCCATCACATGTACAGCCAGCAGCGGAGCCCGGAGCGGTGGTCTGGTGCTGTCCCTGTCTGGCTTGTTTTGCCACGGCCGTTATAGGTCCTGAAGGGAATGACCTCAGAGATCCTCAGGACGGGAAGCCCGGTGCTTGTCCTCCTCTGGGAGCTGATGGCCGGAGGCTGCTGGGGACCCAAGCCCCAGTGTCAACCCCAGTGTATTCCCCAGGGGGATGCTCCTAGGTCCCCCCTGGATAGACCCCTATTCCCTGTCCAGCCATCTGTCTCTCCCAGGCTGGGTGCAGGCTGGGCGCTGGCTGGGCCGGGCACCCCGGGGACAGTGAGGGCCGGGGAGAGCCCACCCTGCAGACAGGGCTCCAGGCCCAGTGTCCTGGGACAGAACAACGGTGAGCAAGCAAACACAGCAACAGTGACACCGAACTGTGATTGTGTCGTGCGTGACCATCTTTAGCAGAAGTGATCCCAACAGCCGGCAGTCACCGAGAACTCCTCCGTTCGCTAACCGCTCAGTGCGCATGACACCCCTCAGGGCAGAGCTCCGTGAGGCCGGGGCACAGTGCCTGCAGTGTCCAGTCCATGCCTGGCGCACAGCAGACACTAAGTAAGGACCTGCTGAATGAATCTGATGAGGAAGGCACCATTATCCCCATTTTACAGATGGGGACACCGAGTCTAGAGAGACTAGGACATGTACCCATAGTCACCAAGCAGCATGGGGCAGGGCTGGGACTGGAGCCCGGGCGGGGGGGGTGGTCTGGCCTCAGAGCCTATTCCCATAACCTCTGTGCCAGGAGGGGACGTGATGGTGCAGGCACTAATTAAATGGCGGTCAGGGAAGATGCGTCTGGCAGCCTGACAGCAGGCTGGAAGATGAGGAGCTGGTCAGGTGACAAGCCCTACAAAAGTACAGGGAGGTGGGCATGGCAGATGCAAAGGCCCTGGGCATGAAGCAGCCTGGGAAGTTCCACAGAGAAAGGAGTTCTGTGGATTATAGGAGGGAGGCAGATTATAGAAGCTGGCCACCAGGAAGGAGTGGGACCCGTGTCTGTGCAAGTGGGGAAGTTGGGCTGTGAGTCCTGCCAGACCACTCTGTTCTGCCCCTCCTGAGAGTCGGACTGTGCTCGGGGGACCCCACAGGCTCTCAGCTTTTGGGGGGCAGATGCCTCATCCTCCATGAGCAAAGCACAGACCCTATACCCAGAGCATCTTACTAGAAACTCAGACCACCACCACAGGCAAGAAGCACACACCCTTGGAAGGCACTGTGTCAAACCCCCTGCCAGGCCCCTAATCCTGTGCAGCCTTCTCTCCATCACCCCCATCCCCAACACGCAGGCCTCTTACTCCCTGACAGCGCCGTGGAGAGGACTGCAGAGGCCTCACTGGAACATCCCAGCAGCCCCGGCTCACAGACAGGAGCCTGCCCCCCCCCCCCCCCCCCCCCCGGGCTGGGTTTGGACCCCCCTGTGTCAAGGGCCCACAGGAGAGGAAACTCGTCCTAAGTTCCCAGGCCAGCTGGTCCACACCCCCAGGGCATAGCCCTGCCCACAGGATACTGGCTTGAAGGACAAAAGCCCCACAAAGACTTCTTTCAGACTGGCCTGAAGCCCCAAAGACAGTGGGTGCTGGGGGGCAAGGACTCCCTGCGGGATAGCATGCCTGGGGGGGGCGGTGCTCTGGAGAGCTGGGCTGGGGGTCTTAGGTCCTTCACATTTAAATTCAGCCTCCCACAGAGGTGCTGGCAGGAGCTTTCCCTCTCCAAGGCTCAGGACAAAAGCAGGACAAAAGCGGGCAGAGGGGAGGCTGCAGGCTAGCTCTCTGCCCTGGGGGGCGAGTGCAGTCTGGCCCAGGCCCAGGTGTCTGTCACCGAGGTGTGCGAGGGACAGTCCCGGTCTCAAGCCAGGTCTGTGACCTCACTCCTGAGGGTGCAGGGTCCACAGGCACCCCTGGGTGCTAAAACTGAGGAGCAGGGACCCAGAGGCCACTGGTGAGGGTGACTCACCCCTGCTGCAATCAGCCCCTGGGCCAGGAGAGGGACACGGGGCTCACACTCGCTCTGAGGTCCTGGATGGTGACCAGCGTCGCCACTGTCCAGCCTCATCCTGCCCATCCCCGCGGGGCCTCCTGAGGCCTCCTGGGCCATGGGAGGGTCTTCCCCGTTCCTGGCCGTTCTCAGCCACACACCGGCCACCTGTCCGGGAGTCAGCAACCATAAGCTCCGCCAAGATGCTGCGTGGTTTGGGGTCCTGGGAACTTTGTGGCTACAAGCAGAAAGCTGAGCAGAAACTCCAGGGGACTGCCAACATTCAGGGTGTCCCCTTCACACTGCCCCCCCGACCCCCCCTTCCAGGCCTGGGTCCCACTCATCGGCAGGTTGCAGGTGCCAGGTGCTCCCAGCACTGCCGCCGGCTCGGCAGAGTAGCAGCAGCGGCTGCACATCTGTGCCCGGGGCTGGCTGCAGGATGTGACGTCCGGGTGAAGCGAGCGGGGCTGAGCCCCGAGCACGGGCAGCTCCAGACATCCCAGTACCGAAGGGGCTTCCAAGGGAAAACAGCCGGCACAGATCAGCGGGCAGTGGCCTGTCAACCCACAAAGATTAGGGGCCCAGGTCCCCACGTCCTTTTGAGTGCCCAGTCCACCTCCAGAAGGATTCTCGGGAACAGAGGGAGGGCAGGGAAGATGGGATTTCTCCCGCAGGCCCTTCCATGTGGCCTGAATATCGTGCTGCGCTATGACCTACCCAGAAATTAAACAGCAAAAAGCTGGGCCCCACAGGACTCCAAGCCAACAGCCCCGGGGAGCACAGCCCCAGCTGGGCACAGCAGGACTCAATCCGGGGCTTTGTCCTCCCACTAAAGCTGGGGGTGGGCTGGGCAGGCCGGCCTCTCCCGGACACCAGCCAGGGCTCCAGACCCACTGGGCTCACCTCGGGCAGAAGCTGGTCACACTGACAAAGGGGCCCTTCTCCTCCCTGGAAGCCCCAGATCTGAATGTGCAGAGTCAGTGGGGCCCGGGGCGGGTGGTCGGGGGTGGGGGGTGGGGCTGGTTTATGGAGTGGATGGGAAGGAGCCCCCTCCTCCCCATAAATCCTGCCTGTGAGACTTCCTGCACCTCCAGGTCTGGGGCTCTGAGCTGTCATTCCCCAGAAGGCCGCCAGAGGCCGCCCTCCACCCACAAACGTGGGCAGGAGGTAGGCAGGCAAGGCCACACCAGGAGGGACAGTCCTGACTTCCCTGGGTGAGGGGCCTCTAGGGTCGGGGCAGAATCCTCCGCTGTTTCCCCACAGGGCCAGATGCCTGGGCCCTGCTGTCTCTGGGGCTCCAGACTGAGGAGCCCTATCCCCCCACCCCTCAGTGCACCCCCCAGAGTTTGGCCCAGGACTGCCTGCCCCCCATCCCCCTGGAAGCTCTGGGGAGCCCAGGGAGGGAGAGGAGGAGGTGCCCAGGCCCTAGCTGGGAGGAGTGTGCCCACCCGCTGTCTCCGGGCAGGCAGAGAAAAACTTGAGAACTGCACGAGTTCTGAGAAATGAACTTGGCCGGGCGGGGACAGGCATCCCCTGACTGCCGGGGGTTGTTGGTGGGTCCTCCTTAGCCTCCGGAGAAGGGCCTTTCTGGGCGGGAGACAGGACCCCGAGACCCGCTGCCCCCCTGATCAAGCGCTCCAGGAGCGGGTCCAGGAAGTCCCCAGCTACGAAGGAGCCCAGAGAGCGTGAACTCAGGCACCCCAACTTCAAGGCAGTTTGGCTGGGAGGAAGCCCAGTATGGGGTCCCTCAGGCATCTGGATGCTGTCTGCAGGGACCGTGGCTGCGCCCTCCCAGATGGCTTGGAGCGCTTGGCCAGCTGGGCGGGGGTGGCCCCAGCCTGTTTCTCAGCCAGAACCTGTGGCCAAGTCCTGCCAAGTCTACGGAGCTGCGGATGACTCCCAACTGTCCCCATCCAAATGCCCCCGCCTGCCTGAACCCCGCCTGCAGCCTGTAAGTGCCCATGGCGCTGAGAGAGGGGTCCGGCCGGCACCTCTCAGGACACCGCTGCGGGCCGTGTGCGGGGGTGGGGAGACCGTGGCCCCTGGCCGCGTCCCCGCGTCTCGGTGGAGCGAGGGCAGCAGCAGGGGCAGAAGCCCCAGAAGAAATGGTTCTGATCCAGCGGTCCCTCGCGCCCTCCCTGGCCTCTCCAACCTGGGGACGGCGACCCATAAAGTCTGAGCTCAATCCTCCGCGTCCAGAGGCGTCTGACTGGGGGAGGGGTGCGGGAAGAGGCCACTGCCGCCGCCCCCAGGACGGTTCCCAAGGCAGGGAGACAGACGGTGTTACGGGAGGGGGCGCTGGGGACGGCGGTGGGACCGCATCAGAGCCTGGGAATGGAAGGGGGACCTCATCAAGCTCAGACAGGGCCAAGGGGGCGACCGAGCAAGGCTGGCCGCTCTGGAGGCGGAAGGGGACAGAGAACAGGGCCAAGATTCGTGCCCAGCGAGGGTAGGGGGCCGCTTCTCTTGCTCCCCAACACCCTACACCGAGCAAACTCGAGAGCCACCGGCTTTCCGGGGCGCCCACACTCCGCAGCCCCGACCTTTCCTGGGTGGTGGGTGCGCGCCCCTCCCCCCCCGCCACTCCCACTGGGAACGCACGCGGGGCGCACTGCCTCGGGCGGCTGCGACGGCTCTCCCACTCGCCTGGGGTCCCCCTTCAGGGCTGCTCCAAGCCGCGCACAAGGGCTCCGGCCAGGAGCCTCAACCTCCGCTGCCTCCGGCGGCTGCGGCGCGCGGCAAGCGCAAGGAGCCAGGAAGGCACGCGGCGCCCCTTTCCCAGCCCCGGGTGCGCGCGCGTCAGGCACTCAGCCTGCGTCCCGGCCTCAGCTTTCCGCCTAGGAAATGGGTCCAGGGCTCCCCGAGCTCCCGCAGGCGCCAAGAGGCACGGGCGGGGTCTTCCCCGACCTCGGGACCCCGTATGCCAGCCGCGCACTCACCACTCCGAAGCTGAGGTCCTCCGCGCGGTGCGCGGGCGCGCCCCAGGTCCCGCGGGCAGCCAGCGCGAGCAGCAGCAACGGCAGGGGCGGGAGCCGGGGCCGGGGGGGCGACGGGCCGGGCCCGGGGACAGCGCGGCGCCCCATCCCGCTCGCGGGGCCGTCGGCACGGCAGTGCAGGTCCCCGCGCTCCTGAGCCCCGCTACGCCCGGCTCCCCGCGCCCCTGCGTCCGGCTCCCCGCGCCACTGCGCCCCGCTCCGCTGCTCTGCGCCCCTGCACCCCGCGCCAGTGCGCCCCGCTCTGCTGCGCGCCGCTCCCGGCCCGCCCGAGCCCGGTGCACCGCCTCCCAGCGGCGGGGCGGGGCATGCTAATGTATGCTAATTACATCCGACAGCGTTCGCCCCCGCCCACCGCCTTAAAGGCCCCGCGTCCCGCGCGGGTGTTGGGACCCCACCCGCGCCCCATGCCTCGCGCGTGCAACGGGGACTGAGGCTGCGGTGGCCGAAAGGCAGGAGATTTCCGAGTGTCCCTAGACGGTCTCAGGGCGGCCGGCGGTGCGCGGACGGGGCGCCCCCCGGGGGCTGATCCGGTCCCCCCGCCCACCCGCGCCCTCTGCGGACCCGGACCCAGACCCGGAGCTCGGATTCGCGGTCATGGTTGGGCACCCCAAGCGGCAGTCGCAGCACGCCCTGCAGACGCCTGGTGGAGCCCTTGAGCCGCGAAAGAAAGGGGTGATTGCTGGGAGGGGGCGACCGTGGGGGCGGGGCGGGGCGCTGTCTGAGCGCGAGTCTCCTGGGGTCTGGGCTGGGGAGGAGGATGGGAATGCTCACGTTTACTGGAGCTCAGAGTGCGCGGGGCACATGCCCAGCCTGGCGCCTTTATCATCTCATTGGCTTCTCACAGCATCTCGTGTGATGGGAACACTTATTCCCGTGTTTCAGACAAGGAAACAGGTCCAGAGAAATTAAGTAATTTGCAGGTGGGGGGGGGGAATGCTGTGAGGTTCAGAGTTAGATGCAAACGTCCCCACACCTGAGTGAGATTTCTCATCCTGCTGGTCTACAATGGCTTCCCAGCCACGGCCCCTTCACACTCCGGTCCCCGCTGCTGCTGTCAAATTGAGGCCCTAGGTCAGGGAAACTGAGGCCCAGGCACTTCCACTGGATCCCCATCACCCAGTCTGGGGGGGGGGCGTGGCGAGGGCTGGTTTTCAGGCAGAGTCCCCCCTTCACCATCCTTCCCTGTTACTCTTAGAGCCTCAGTGGCCCCTTTCGGGGCGAGGAGACTCTGCACTTGCTTCGGAACAGGTCTGTACTGACAGATTAAGACCCCTGGCAGCCAGGCAGCCCCGTACACACTGACCCTTCACCGGCACATCCCCAAATTTTGCTCATGTGCATCGGGACAACCTGGTTGCCAGTGGCAGAGACCAGCTCAAACTGGTTCTAGTCAAGGAAAGAAAATTTAGGGGTTTGTTTGGCTGGGATACCCTGGAGTACACTGAGGGCAGGCAAGGCTGAATCAGGTCGCACAAGGACCAGATCAGAACCCAGCTCCTCCCCTCCATTTCTGCGTTGGCTTCATTTTCGGGCAAGGTTTCTCTAAACGTCAGCCAAGATGATGACGGGCAGCTTCAGCCAACATCCTTGCCATGGTGCAAGCCCAGCCACACACAGACCCACAAGCCACAGACCCAGGGCCATCTTTCACGGATGATGTGGATTGTGTGTTTGTCCCTGAGTCAACCATGTGGCCTGGGGATGGAAATGAGCTGACCTGCCTGTGTAGCCCATGGGAAGGAGGGGATTTTCTAACGGAAACTGGAGGTCCTGCAGTCAGATTAAGGGAGATGGATGGCAGGCAGGGCTGGATCAAGGAGCTCAGAAAGGGAAGCTGGAGCAGTCCACCCTTGTGTAAGGGTTCTTCCTACATTTGAGGGTCTGGAGCAGGATGCTGGGGTGGGGTAGAGGGGCTCATTCCAGTTGGTGTGAGGAGAGGTAGCTGTGACCGTGGCCTCAGGAGCACAAACATAAGCATGGACCTTAGGTGGGTCTAGATGGTGGCTGGCGACCTCAGTGAGATCTGAGGAAGCTGGACTAGGACACGCTTGGGGGGGGGTGTCACTTCATGCCGGGAGCCACGCCACCCCAGCTGCTGCTCCCTCTTTGAGTCTGCTGCTGAATTCTGGCGTTTGAACATGGACAGAATCCAAGTACCGATGAGCAGCCACTTTTCACTGTCAGATGGGTGATGTTGGAAAAGTGATATATCATTGTGCACCCAGGGTGTGGGAAGTGGAGACTTTGGGGCCATGGGTGGGGGTGGGGTACAGACTTATTGGAAGGCCATCAGGGAACAGCTATTAAAATTTAAAAAGTACATTTTCTATGGCTAGCGTTGTTGGTGTCTGCCGTAGAGAAACACTCCCATCTTTGCACGAGAAGGCGAAGGCAGGACGTACCACTTCGCCGTCAGAAGCTGCCCGCAGGTCCGTGCAGGGCTGACTCACTAAAGCAGGGCAGCGTGTTGGGTCGCTTGTGCCGGTCTTGGCCCAGGACGTGGTTGAGGGTGTTGTCCTCTGATCTGTGATCGCTGGCGCGGGGGTGTGACCCGCGAGAGAAGCAGGCGCCTCTTCTAACACCAAGGAGGTGTCCTGGACAGACACACCCAGAAGACAGAACTACCTGGAAGTCAGAAAGAAAGGACTAGATGGGGGTGCCCCAGCGGGGCCACTCACACATCTTGTTGGGTGAAAAAAACAAAGTGTGGGAAGAGAAGTCAGAAAAAACCCACAAAACAACAAGCACATATAATGATAATATCCTTCCAAGCTCTTGATCCAGCCTTGTCTGCCTGCCATCCATCTCCCTTTCTCTGGTGTTAGCATCTCCAATTTCCTTTAGAAAATCCCCTTTGGCCCCTGTCCGCCCAGGGGTTTGGGACGCAGACCCCTGCCGCCTGGAGCATAGAAGCCAGGATGGCTCCATCCCTCCTTACCATCTCTGGGCCACACGACTGGTTCAGGGCTGCCCCCACAGCCCACATCCTGCAAGGAGGGACAGCCCTGGGATGGTAGCTTAGGCTTGCTGAGCTGGACGGATGGGGGCTGCAGCTTTCCTGGGCTCTGTGTGTGTGAGAGGGAAGGTTCTGGAGAGAACCCAGCGTGCGTGCAGTGAGGATTCCAGGCAGGAAGGCAGGGAGCAGACTCAGACCAGAGTTCTACCCATGTCCTCCACCGGGCGCTGCCCCTGCCACTCTCTGGCCCGGGCCCTGAATGTCAGGCCCAGGAATGATGCGGGGAGATGCTCCAGGCCCTTGCATGTGACCTGCCCCCTCCAGGGACACGGCCTCTCAGGGGCCCCTTTTGCCCTTCCCGTCCCTAATGCCCCAGGCGTGTTCTCTGTCCCTGGGATCCTCGGCCTGGGGTCTGCTGGAGGGACCGGGGAGGACAGTGGGCACACGGCTGGGGGCGGGGCAAGGCCTTCAGCTTCTCAGCCTGCTTTACCCTCCTACCGGGAGCAGCTATTTCTGGTTTGCTTGTGTAACTGAAAATCAGTAAATTGAGAACAAGAGAAGTGTTAACTACGTGTGTTGGATGGAAAAGGCAGACTTACTCAAGGAGGGGCCCTCCTCCAAGACAGGGACTTCCAGGGGAGGTGGCGCCCTTAGGCTGGGCCCCTGCCTGCACTCTAGCAGGGCGCTGGCCCTGCCCTTGTGTGGGGACACGAATCACGCAGGCAAAGTGCGCAACACAGATGCCCCGTCTCAACCTCCAGGATCCCAGAGCACGGTCCCTCATGTGGCCAAACCGGCTGCAAAGTCCCGTGATCAAGTCAAAGATCTTGGGATGCGACTGTCCTGGAGGGTCTGGTGGCCCAGTGTCATCACCAGGGGCCTTACAGGAGGCAGCAGGTCACAGAACAAAGGAAGCAGTGGCCCGAGTGAGCCAGCAGCTGGGGATGCGGTCATCCCTGCCGGCGGTAGCCATGGAGCCCCGCGGGAACCTGCTTTCACCCCAGCAAAGCTGAGCTCCATCTGCTGGCCTCAGGGTAGAGAGAGCCCGACTGTGTCTATGCCAGTGAGCGTGTGCTCGGTGTCACGGTGGCCACGCGAACCCTTACTTGTTGGACAGGGTGGCAGTGGGGACGGGCAGGACAGTGACAGGACATGGATGGACAGCTCAGCTGAGGCAGGACAGCCCGTGCCCAGTCCCTGGGGCAGCCTCTGTGTCAGAGGAGCCAAGGGGGAGGAGGCCAGGCCGTGGGATCAGAGTGGGAGGTGATGTTAAAACATGTCCTTAAGGGGGCGCCTGGGTGGCTCAGTGGTTTAGGCTGCTGCCTTTGGCTCGGGTCATGATCTCAGGGTCCTGGGATCGAGTCCTGCATCGGGCTCTCTGCTCAGCAGGGAGCCTGCTTCCCTCTCACTCTCTCTGCCTGCCTCTCTGCCTACTTGTGATCTCTCTCTGCCAAATAAATCAATAAAATCTTTAAAAAAAAAAAAGTCCTTAAGGGGCGCTTGGGGGGCTCCGTCGGTTAGGTTTGGACCCCTGATTTCTGCTCTCCCTCTGCACCCCAACCCCACCCGCTCTTGCACAAGCCTGCACTGGCATGCACCTTCTCTCTATTTAATAGATCTTTTTTTTTTCCTTTAAAGATTTCATTTATTTGAGAGAGAGAGAGACAGCACATGAGAGAGAGGGAGGGAGGGAGAGAGAGGGAGGAGGGAGGAAGCGAGTGAGGGAGGGGCAGGAAACTGAGTGGGAAACTCAACAGGGGGCTGGACACGGGGCTCATCCCAGAATCCAGGGGATCATGACCTGAGCCAAAGGCAGACGCCCAACTGATTGAGCCACCCAGGTGCCCAATAAGTAGACTTTTAAAAAAAAATTAAAATATGTCCTGAAACTGTGACTCTTGTCCCAGGGAGGCCCTGCCCTCCACTCTAGACAGAGCAGGCCTTTGTGACCGCTTTCAGAGCAGATGGGCAGAAGACTCATGTGGTGACTTCGGAGCTGGCTTTGCTGGGTCCCTCTGCTCACTCAAGCAAGACCTTTCCTGGCAGGGGTTGGGGGGAGGGAGAGAGGGGAGGGGGAGGAAGGGAGAGGAGGAGGAGGAGGGAGAGGGAGGAAGGAGGAGGCAGAGGGGGAAAAGGGGGGGGAGAGGAGTGGGGGGGAGGACAGGGGAGGGGAGGGAAGGAGAAAGAGAGGGCAAGGGGGGGAAGGGTGGGGAAGGATGGGGGAGGGGTGGGGGAGGGGACAGAGATTGGCCAGGACCAGGGTGGTCCCAGCCCCCCCCACTCCCATCTTTGCTCTGGGCTCGGGCGCTGAACCAGGGGGCAGAGGGGCAAGGGGGCCATCATGGCCGGTGAGAGCAGCGCAACGTCACCGCCGTGGGGACAACCTCACCGGTCTCTAGCTGTACCAGCCCATTATTTGTGTGTGCTTCTCACTGTCCAGAGGTGCAGGGCCCTGTCCAGGCGTGGCACAGGTCCCATGCCCAGCGGCGGGCTGGCCCCTCCCTGGCATCCCCCAGGGCTGCAGACACTGTCATGGCTCCCCGTCCTCAGGGATCCTGCCCCATGCGTGTCTGTGTCCCGCTCTGCTCTCCGCAGGGACTCAGTCCTGTGGGATGGGCCGGCCTGGGGGACCGCACATCACCTGTCCCCCTGCGCACGCAGTCACATCCCGTGGTATGGGGGTCGAAGTGGGGGCCAGTTCAGCCCAGAGGGAGGGTGTGAGGTCAGGGAGCGGCGTCCAGCGTGGAGGGCTTGGGTGAGTGAGGTGGCCATGGGAGTCAGGGTCCCCGTTGGTGTCTTGCTGTGCTTAGAGACACAGCCCAGTCCTCACGCCCTGCCATACACCTCTGTCCCAGGGCTGGTCCCCATGCCCAGGCCGTGTCCCCCAGGAGCTCCGAAGCCCCTCTCTGCACCTGGCCGACCTCTCCTCCCCAGGCCTGGACCCCGCTGGGTGGGTCCTTGCAGCCACCCTCCGCAGGGGGAACCAAGACGTCCCCCAATTTAAAAAGAACCGTGGACCTACAGAGCGGGAGGGTCTCTGCAGGGTCGTTCAGGGCCGCAGAGCGCAAACACCATGGGCCTGTGGATGGACCGCTGGGAGGGGGCGCACCCACCGTGGGTGGGGCCAGTGTGCTATGTCCACAGCAGACAGACTGGTCACCAGAGGTTGGGGGGGAGGAGCGACTGCTCTTCTGGGGGAGGTGAAATGTTCTTGAATCCTGCAGTGGGGGATGGATGCTAATGCCATGCAGGTGCGCTCGCCCCCAGGGGAGTGGTCAGGGCGGCTCCAGGCCCCAGAGCTCTGTGTCCCTGTCTCATGACCCCTGCACCCAGGACCCCGCTGCATGAGCGGCACCTTGGGGAGCTGCAAAAAGCCAGGTTTCTGTGGGCTGCCAGGTCTGAGCGGCACAGGGATGCCGAACGGCTTCCAGAAGCGAGAGCGCTGCCGGCAAACCAGGACACGCTGCTCTAGGGTACACATTTGGTTTCCAGCTTGTGGGCAACACAGATCACCACTGTTCCACTGAGGGCATGCGACAGGATGAATGTCCAGTGAACACCGTGCTGGTGGGGAGACGGGCTCGGGGGGTGTCGTCTTGGGACTGGGGAGACGGGTCTGGGGGTGTCGTCCCAGGGCCGGGAGACAAGGCCCACGCGACAGGCGCATCCTAAAGGGTGCCTGGAGGAGCACGGCCGGGGCAGGAAGGCCGCGGTGTGGGGACTCTCTCCGCACACCCTGCTCAGCCCAGCGCTCCTGGGAACTACAGCAACTACTCTGGGGTCTTGGGGTTTCCTTTAGGGCCCCTGAAGTGTGGCAAACGGTGTTCCCCCAGATTTACGTCTGCCCCAACCTGAGAACGTGAGCTGATCTGGGAAGAGGGCGCTGCAGACGGAAGCCCACTTATGGATCCCAAGAGGAGACCGTCCGGCTTCCCCAGGGCGGGGGCGTTCCCGAGTCCGGGACTGTGTCCTGAGAAGGGGGAGTGGAGGGAGCAGCCGCGGGGGCATCTCCCCCAGAGCATCCAGTGGGAGCCACCATGCAGCCTGCATGAGGACCTCAAACCACAGAGCTGAGACAGTGGGGTGCTGCGGTTTGGGACAGCTGCCTGGACACTGTCACACCTCCTACCTGCCCCTGCACACACCCTGCCCTGCTTAGCCACAGTCAGGGCTGCCTTCCCTACGTGAGCAGGGTGGGACCCTCTGCCTCACCCATCAGGGGCATCCCCTTGCACTCAGGAGACAGATCGCAGCTGCTAGTCTGGTCTGTGGGTCCTGTCCAGGCTCCTCATCCCCACCCACTCACCTAAACTGGCTGGAGCCCCTGCCCTTCTGCTTCTCCCTGTCACTCAGGCACATTCCTACCTCAGGACCTTTGCACCAGCAGCCCAGAACCCCGCAGTGCCCCCGGACCCCTGCGGACCACGTTACCTCTAGCAGGTCACCGTCCCTGTGTCAGTGCCTCAGAGATGCCCCCTTGCTCGCCTTCTCTGCACAGCCCACTCGACATCGACCTCACAGACTGCTTAAGACAGAAAGATGGTGTCGGCCGTCCGCCTGGCAAGTCCTGTGAAGGCTGAGCAGCTCGTGGAGACCTTCTGGTTTCTTGGATGACGGGGTGAACCGTTGGTTCTTGGAAGCCTGCATCCTTCCCACCGTCTTTGGACAGCAGCACCCGATGTCCTGGGGGGGGCTGGCCTGTTCTGATGGGCTTCGTCCGCTCCCGCCTGGGGGCCATGCCGTGCTGCGCCCCCCGAAAGCCTGGGCCAGAGCTTGGATCCCAACCCTTGGAAAAGCCCGAGAAGGCTGCCGCTCCCGGGCTCCATGGGCTCTCAAGGCTGCCTGTCCCCTGGGCCCCAGGGAGCCACGGGGCACTCGTGGTCCCTTGCGGGAGGTCCTGAGGCACTGGGCTTGAGCCCGCAGGACTGATGATGCCGCCGGTGGGGCGGGCAGAAGGGAAGGTGATCTGCAGGCTGCGGCCCACTCCAGCCCCCACATCGTGATGCATGGGCCATGCTGGGGACAGGCCCCACCACAGAGCACTGTGTTGGGTGGCCCTCGCTCTCACGCGCATCGACAGCTGTGCCGCGATGTTCGTTAAGAAGACACCACAGGAGAGGTTCACGGTCAGATACAAAATTGCTCTGAGGCAACGGTCACCCCAGCAGGAGAGGAAGCTGGTGGGTGACGCGCCCCCTCAGGTGTGAGGAGGGCCGCGGGAGGGGCAGGGCAGCCAAGAGCAGGTCTGCCCGTGTCTGTGCAGGGGCGCGGGGAGGGTGCACCAGGGTGAACGGGTCGCTCACGCCAACACCCCACCCCAGCGTTCCTGGAAAGCGCCTGCTGGAGTGGCCTTGTTCTGGGTCCTTCCCACCGCCTGCCGGCTCCGTGCCGCTCCATCAGGGGCCAGCCCAGCAGCTCTGGACTGTTCCCAGAATTTGCGGGAATCTGCCGGCATTGGGCCGCACAGCGAACAGGCAGCAAGAGGTTTTGGAGAACAATTTCACTGGCCCATTTTTAAGAGCCTTAAAAATAAATCCAGTAAAGGGAGCCTGGGGGGCTCAGTGCATTAAAGCCTCTGCCTTCGGCTCAGGTCATGATCCCAGGGTCCTGGGATCGAGCCCCGCATCGGGCTCTCTGCTCAGCGGGGAGCCTGCCTCCTCCTCTCTCTGCCTGCCTCTCTGCCTACTTGTGATCTCTGTCAAATAAATATTTTTAAAAATCCAGTAAAAATACCGCAAATTCATCCTGAGAGGATATTTCTAAATGGGAAAAACTCTGGACCCAATGCCGATGGCAGTGTCCTCTGTGGCGGACTGCGTGGAGGCCATCCCGTGTGGAGCAGGAGGGGAGTGTGTCGGGTGGGGGGCACAGACCAGGAGGGCAGGGGTGCTGTGGCTACCTCTCCCGTCCCACAGAGCACGACAGCCTAGGGCTGGCACGCGGGCTCAGCGGTGGTGGGGCAGAATGACAGATGCGTCCCACCACACGGCCCCGTGTCCCGGCACCCCCACTGCAGCCAGCGCCCCGTGGAGGCTCAGCAGGGGACCTGGGAGGGGCCAGGAAGCCTGTGTGTGGGGCCCTTCGCACGTCCCAGTGTGGCAGCCCCCAAGCACAATCCCCATGGCTCGTGCCTGTCTGGTGGGCTCTCCGGGGCATGCTGCTAGCGACTATGCAAAGCCGGGGTATCCCCAGTGCGCTCCCAGACACCGGGTCAGACCCGGGTCCAACCGCGGACACCGCTGGGGACACATGGCCAACGCTGAGCGCCGTGGCTGTCCTGCTGTGTCGGCCCCCACGACTCCCTCCCCATCCACACTCACTTCTGGTTCCTTCAAGGGGAAACGAGACTGTTGAACGTGGCCTCTATAAACGAGGCCATGAGAAAAACGTACAGCTACCTATAAAAGCAATGTCTGCACAAAAACAAGGAACCTGCAACCGAAAACAAGGGAAAAATTAGAAAAAGATTATTTAAACAAAAATAAACGGTGCAGAAAGGACTCAGCGGGACACTTGGAGCGCCGGGACACAGGCAGATGCTGAGTGACAGGCAGCCCCGGCACAGGGTCTGCTCGGCAGAAGAAAACACAAGTGGATGTTTCTGAGAGAAGCTGCTCCACGTCACCCCGATTAAGAAATGACGCATCAGAGACAGCGTCTGAGGTCACACCGCCGTGGGGAGGGAGCACAAGGGCACGCAGACGGGTTGGGGAAGAGCCTTCTGGACAGCATGTGTTCCCATTGAACTCAAAGCTGCCACCGTCCTCGCACAGCCAGGGACCCGCTCTGCAGCTAAAGCCGCCGGCAGGCCGCAGGCTGATTCCTGGCGCATTCCAGTGGGGGACAGCAGCAGGACTGGTAAAAGGAGACAGGGCAGGGCCGGTCCCTTCGAGCCACCGCGGTGCGTCTGGAAGGCTCAGAAGACAGAGTCCAGAGCAGTATGCGAGGCTGAGCACTGTGTGTCCAGACGCTGGCCAGTGGACACACACATCCTGACAGACACCTGGCAGTGGGCGGGGGCTTCCTCCTCTGCTCTGCACCCGTCCCCCGGCTGGGGGCCCCCAAAGACCCGCTGCTAGCCCCTCCCGACCATCTGGGGCAGAAGGAGCTCCAGGGAAGCAGGCGGAACCCTGATGACTGGGCCGTGGACGCGCATGGTGGGGCGCGCGCACGGGCAACAGACTGCAGCAAAGCCGTTCTGAACCTCTGGCCACTGTCGTTAAGACCTCGTGTTTGGTGTTTTGACTAAAACTGGACCAGGAACAGTGTCTCCTGCGAGACCCGGCCTGCTGGCACCCACAGTGCCCGAGACCCCGGGTGAGGCAGCAAGTCCACACTTTCCTGCCCGAGGAGGATGCCTGCCCAGCACCGGGAACCGGGGGGCTGAGCTGTGCAGGGCTCAGGTGGAGACACACGGTCTCCGCAGAGGACGTGGGGGTGGCTCAGGAGGGACCGCAGGTACCTGCTCCTCCTGCTGCCCAGGCTGGGATGTGTCCGCCCATCGCCGCCAGGCCGCTGCCTGTCAGGACGCGACGGGAGACCCAGGACAGATGACAAATGGTGAAAACTCACTCACAGCCAAACAAGGAAGAAACTGCCCCACAGTCGCTAGCTAGAAAAGGTGTTTTCCTCCCATTTTATTTGATAATACATTTTCACAGAAACATGATATTATTTACAAATATACAGGTAAGAGACTGCTGGTCAAAAATCTTAAACTGAAAATGTCATCAAAAATTAATTTACAAAAACCACCAACTGCCCAGGGGAGTCCTGGGGGAGAATGTGGACGGGTCTATGTGCGCGGAAGCGTCCTGGCTCTCCAGCCCCTGCAGCCCGGGCGCTGGGCGAGCGCGATGCCCGCGTCTCAGGAGGCACTGGTCTGCATGTTCTTAGAAGCGGCGAGCATCGCCCTCACTTTGGCCATGAGATCCTGCATGGAGAGATGCACGGGGTCCCTGTGGCTTCCCGCTGAGACCCAGCATGCGGACGATGGGTACAGGAGCGCCCCACGAACATGTCGGTGGGACAGCCTGGTTGGGGACACCGCAGCCCTCCAGCGTCAGTCAGGGCCCACTGGCAGGGGCGAGATGGGGGCGCCAAGGGAAAGCCAGCCTCCTGGAGAAGGGGGGTGCGACTTTACCTGAGTTATTTTGCTCTGCACGGAGGAGACAATTGCCGAGGAGATCTGGCCATCTTTTTCCTGAGAAACTCCCCTAATATGAACAGAGAGAGGTCACAGTCTTGAAAAACACTTAGACGTGCTGTCGTTAACTGTTACTAGCGTGTTTAAAGATGCCAATGTTAGAAATACGTATTCTGCGTTCACGTTTCATGTTATAGACACTTGAAATTTTTTGTAAACTGTAGCCTAATGCCAAGAGCACTTCCCATGAACACCCTGTGAGCCACGGGTAGTGATGACGACAACAGGACAGAAGTGGCGGAAGCCGGAGGTGCTCGGACTGGCAACCCCGTGAGGTATGCGCACTCCAGGTCGCGTGCCTGACTCTGGCCTCGGCGGCCACCACACACACTCCTCTGTACCTGCAGAGCCACGTCTCAGGTTGCGACCCAACCTGGGAGCTGGCTGTGCGCCTGCTACCTACGAACCCATCCTCTAGTTTCGGGGCCCGCGACCCACATGGACGAAGGCAGCAGGTCTGTAACCAACAGTGACAGAGCCTCACCCCTGAACCAGTGGCTCCGGAGCCCCTGCCCAGCTCTGGGTGGGTGGGCAGCAGGGGCATCTAGTAAATGCTTCCTGACGGCCACAGGCATCGAGGACATGTACATCCGTGCCACTGGTAGGCTGCTCACATGACAGTCAGCTGTGGACTCTGATGTTCGACCCCTGACGCCTGTGGCCTAGGGTGAGTGGGGTGAGGGGGCTGGGTCCCGCTCACCACCTACCCCAACGCCTGCCGTCTCCGGGATCACGCCGGGCTCTGCAGCTGGGGCCACGCCCGCCCCAGGCGGCCCTTGCTGAGGACAAAGGCGCCATTGTTGGTGGTTTCAGAACAGCTGTGGTCACACCAGGCACCATTTCCCAGCGGATCAGACAGTGGGGAGTCCTCTAGCCAGCACCTGGGGGGGGGGGCAGCTCACCCCAGAGACCACCACTGAGAGGGCCGCTATGCGGGGACTCCTTCTGCTAGAGCCAGGGCACCGGGGGCAGCTTCCGAACCGGCGCTGCCGAGGTCTGAGCCCAGTTCCGAGCAGCTGCGTGCGGGGAGCCCAGGCCAGGCTCAGGGTGGGCTTACCTGGAGCGCTCCTGGCTGGAGCCCCGACTCTCCACGGGAGAGATGCTGGCCGAGTGGGCCGTGTGCCGGCGTGTGGCCTGCTTGCTCGGGGATGCCGACTGGGATCCAGCCTTGGACTCGGTCCGGGACCGCGAGCGCCTCTTCTTCTTCTTCTCGTGGGGGCTTCTGCAAGGAAAGTGGCTTCAGACCAAGACACTGCAGACTCTGCAGGAGCAGTTTCGAGCGTCTTCCCAGGGCCAGCTGGTGGGGTTGGCTAACTCCTTTTGAAAGCTGTGCACGTTTTACTTAGCTTGCAACTGACAGATGCAGCAAGTCACACACTGGAAGGAAGGAAGCCCGTCCCCCTCCCCAGTAGGAGGTCTGTCCCCCGTTTCAAGAGGCCTATGGGGTTTGAAACGCGGTCAGCACTTTATCTGCATTTAAAAAACCAAAGGAGGGGCGCCTGGGTGGCTCAGTGGGTTAAGCCTCTGCCTTCGGCTCAGGTCATGATCCCAGGGTCCTGGGATTGAGCCCCACATCGGGCTCTCTGCTGAGCAGGGAGCCTGCTTTCCTTCCTCTCTCTGCCTGCCTCTCTGCCTACTTGTGATCTCTGTCTTTCAAATAAATAAATTAAATCTTTAAAAAAAAAAAAAAAAAAAAACCAAAGGAGAGTCACCAAGCACCGTTCATGCAGCCTGTCTGTGTCGATGCGAGGACGACTCCTCCTCGCACGACGTGGGGAGGATCCCAGCTGGGGCCGTGCGCACGTACAGCCGCTCCTGCTCCCTGACCTGAACTCCCCGGGACTGCAGAGCCCGTCCCCGCTCACCCAGCAGCTAACAGGGCCCATGTCCCCCTCCAGGGCCCTTGGTCCCTCGTCCCCTTGCAGACACAGCCTGCTCCCCACACTCCAGCTGGCAAAGCTCCAGTGCACACACTGCCTTGTGACCCTCCTGTGACTCCCCAGAGAACATTTCAGAAGGAAAAGGAACATATATGGGAGGCCCAGATGGGCACCAGGCCTCCTTGCTCGTGGCCTCTCTGCTTCCTCTGGAAACGATGGTCACTGCTGTTTGGAAACTATGCCCCCTCACACATGACAGACAAGTGACCGGAGGCAACCGAGTACTTGCTGGGGAGTCTATGTGCGGTCAGTGCCGTCGTGAGACCCTCCCATGTGCCTACGTGGGTCCTGTGGGTGATGGGACTCACGACGGTAGGCACCTGCGTGTCTTCACGAGCATGACGGCCAGGGTCAGCCCACATGGCCCACTCTGCTCGGCGCCTCTGAGAGGCAGAGCGGCTCCCAGACCCTTCCCCACCTGGGGACCCCACGGCCTGTCCACACACCCGCACGCACTGCCCCCGGGCTCCCCACGGTGCTCTCGCGCAGAGGCCCATGTGCACACCGAGGAAGTCGTCGGACACTCGGGCATGCCGAGGAGTGTGCGACCTGCTGCCACGACTGTGCTCTCTCCTGGGCGCAGACGTGTGCACTGCTGCCCACTGTGGCAATGACAGATCAGGTCCTCCCAAGGACGAATGTTGCCGGCAGGTGAGTGGCGGGAAGGACCGTGGGGCAGTGGGGCCAGTGCTCGGTGTCGCAGGAAGTGGCCCGCTGCTCCCGGAGCCCCATGACCCCATTGCTGGTCCCCGCTGCGGCCACCCCGTGTTGAACCTGAAAGAGGCCAGCACGCTCGGCTGCTCTTCGGAGGCCAAATCTGGAGGCCACGTCCGTGGACTGTTTCGTGAACTCTGGTCACCGCCGGCTCCTCAGTCGGGTTGCTTCTAATGGACACGGGCCTTGGCAGAGACACATGCGACGAGCGCTCTCCTCCCTCTGTGTGGGGTTCTCCGCTGGCGGGGACCTTCCAGGAGTGCGGGACCCTCCCCGAGCTCAGCTGTGTGCCTGCGGACCGTGTGGCCGTCCTCCCTTGCGACAGCCGGGACAGCCAGCTGCGGGAGCGAGGTCCAGGGCAGAGCACTCGTCCCGACCTGCTGGGCGTCCCTTCCGCTTCAGGGTGTCAGCTCGTGACCTCCCTGGGAGGATCGAGTCCGGAGTGGGCAGGAAGCGTCCCCCTAAACCTGCTCTTCTGCGAGACCGCGGTGCCCACTCCAGGTCCCCCTATGCACACACGAACGTCCTGTCCACCCATGGAGTCCTGCCGGGGCGGCACGGCGTGGACAGGTCAGTTCAGGGAGAAGAAACCTGAGGGACGTCAACCTTCCATCCACAAACACGGGCTTTCTGTGTACTTCCGGTTCTGAGATTTCTCAAAAATGTTGGTGGTTTTTAGTGTAGAGAGAAGTTGACATGGATATGGTTATGGTTACCTTCCCCACTGTTTCAGGCTGGATTGCGGAAGGAAACACTTCCTTTCCAGTCCTCCTGCCTTTCTACCCTGTTCTCGCCCCGCTGTCTCGGCGGCCGGCTGCTGGTCCTGGGGGCGGCCAGTGCACCCCCATCCCCGCTAGACGCTTCCTCCGACTCCCTTTGCTCAGGGCTGTGTCTCCTTTTCTTTTTAGTGAGTGGGTGAAGCATGTGTCTGACAGCTCTCCTGCCTCTGCCGGGACGTCCTGGGACTTTTCTCCCTGACTCTGAACAGTGACTTACCAGGGTTGCCGGTGGGCGCTAACGGACCCGCAGTCCTCAGACCCACTCGGCTGGGACGCGTCTCCTTGCACTATGCTGCTGGGCGCCGACTGCAGACGCCCCGTGGGTCTCTCCACCTCTGCACCTGAGCATTTTGGTCTGTGAACACACACGCCCTTCTGCACATGTGCACGCCCCTCCTGACACGCCCGCTGGCCTAGGTCTGCAGGAGCCCCCGCCACGGAGCCTCACACCGTAAGCTGCCAAGTGTTCCCGTGTTCTTTCAAGATGGTCTATAAACTGGTCTCTCCTTGCCCTTGAACACTTGTTAGAATTTAATGATGGAAACCATCTGGGTCTGGAGTCTGGTGGTTTTAAATGGTACATAAATTCTTCGGCAGACACGGTTATTTAGATTATTTCTTCTGGTGACAGCGTGGTCACTTGTATCTTTCAGGAATTCGTTCATTTCACCCAAGTTGCCAAACTAACCAGAAACAAATTTCCTTATTCTCCTTTTAATGTCTGTAGGCTCTTTCACTCTTGATCAACCTAAAGGAAGACATTGGTTTTTGACCATTTTCTTTTCTTTTTTTAAAGATTTATTTGACAGAGAGATCACAAGTAGGCAGAGAAACAGGCAGAGAGAGAGGGGGAAGCAGGCTCCCTGCTGAGCAGAGAGCCCGATGTGGGACTTGATCCCAGGACCCTGGGATCATGACCTGAGCCGAAGGCAGAGGCTTTAATCCACTGAGCCACCCAGGCGCCCCTTGACCATTTTCAAAGAACCATTTTTCAGTTTTACCGTTAGTCTGTTTCCTACTTTCTCCCCTCCTCTCTTTAAAAGAGGCCACGTACAGACGACACACAGTGTCACACTAGTTTCCAACCTCCACGCGAGTGTGTGATACTGTGCTTACAAGTGTAGCTGCCCTCTGTCACCAACAACTCCGACTGGACTCCCTGTGCTGGGCCTTCTGTCCCCAGGACGCCTTCAGCCCACGACCTCCTGGGCCCTGGTGGTGGCAACCAGTTTGTTCTCTGCACTGTGGGTCTGCTCGTTTCTGCAATTCCACAGACGAGTAAAATCCTGTGGTAGTTGTCTTTCTGACTTATTTCGCTCAGCACAATACCCTCTAGCTCCATCCACATCACTGCAAATGGCAAGAGTTCATTCCTCTTCCAGGGCCACGCAATATTCCCTGGTACAGACCGTGCCTTCTTCATCCACTCATCGGCCAACAGGAGCAGCTTCTTCGAGTTCAGCTGTTGCAAATATTGCTGCGATAAATAGATAAATACGGGCGCACGTGTCGTCTCCAGTCAGGATTTTCATTTTCTCTGGGTAAATACCCAATAATGACACGACCTGATTGTAATTTTTCTATATTTAACATCTTGAGGACCCTCCATGCTGGTTTACAGAGTGGCTGCAACACGTGCATTCCCACCAGCAGTGAAGCCACTATGGTAACCTTCTGCCCAGTTTTAAATTGGATTATTTTTGGTGGGGGGAGGTGTTGAATTGTATCAGTTCTTGACAGATTTTGGATACTAGCCCTTTATCTGATACGTCATTTGCAAATATCTTTTCCCATTCTGTCGGTTGTCTTTTGGTTTTGTTGACTTTTTCCTTTGCTATGCAAAAGCTTTTGATCTTGATGAAGTCCCAATAGCTCATTTTTGCCTTTGTTTCCCTTGCTTTTGGTGATGTTTCTAGGAAGATGTTGCTAAGGCTGAGGTCACAGAGGTTGCTGCCTGTGTTCTCCTCTGGATGGATTCCTGTCTCATACTGAGGTCTTTCATCCATTTTGAGTCTGTTCTTGTGTGTGGTGTAAGCAAATGGGTCCAGTTTCATTCTTCTGCATGTAGCTGTCCCGTGTTCAGCACCATTTATTGAAGAGACTGTTCCTCTTCCACTGGACGTTCTTTCCTGCTTTGTCGGAGATTAGTTGACCATAGAGCTAAGGGTCCACTTCTGAGCTTTCTGTTCTGTTCCATGGATCTATGTGTCTGTTTTTGGGCCAGTACCATGCCGTCTCGATGACAACAGCTTTGTAACAGAGCTTGAAGTCTGGAATTGTGATGCCACCAACTTTGTTTTTTTTCCTGATTGCTTTGACTAATCGAGATCTTCTGTTCCACACAAATTTTAAGATATGCATTTTTCTATTTTCCTGATTTCTTTTTTTTTTAAGTTTTTATTTATGTATTTGGCAGACAGATCACAAGTAGGCAGAGAGGCAGGTAGAGAGAGAGAGAGGGAAGCAGGCTCGCCGTGGAGCTGGATCCCAGGACCCTGAGATCATGACCTGAGCCAAAGGCAGAGGCTTAACCCACTGAGCCACCCAGGCGCCCCTATTTTCTTGATTTCTGATCTTACCTTTATTATTTCTTTGCTTCTACCTACTTTGGGTATAATTTGTTATTTTTTTAGGTTCCTTTTTTTTTAAAAAGATTTTATTTATTTTTCTAGCTTCTTAAGACAGAAGATTAGATCATTATTCTTAGACCTTTTTTCTTCTCTGATACAAACATAAAGCTACTAACTTCCTTCTAGCCAAATGAGCCCACAGATTTGGCTGTAACATTTTCACTATCATTTAAAAATATCTTTTTTCCCCCGTGATTTTTGTATTTGACCTATGGGTAATTTAAAAATGTATTAACTTCCCAATATTTGGGGATTTTCCAGGTATCTTTTTATAGATTTTTAGACTTGCTGCCACATGGTAAGGGAACATAGTCTGCACCACCTGAGTCTCCGGGGACTTCCAGAGCCTTCTGCAACAGCACAGGAGACAAGCTAGCACGTGGCTGTGTACAGTTTCCATATCTGCACGGTCTGGTTGTCTGCCTGTCCCTAATTCTCTCAGTGTTGCTTCAAGTATTTTATTTCTTCTTCTTACTATTTTGTTTTATTCATGTGTCAGAGCAAGCGAGAGAGCACAAGGTGGGGGAGCAGCCCGCAGAGCAGGCAGGGGGAGAGGCAGGCTCCCCGCTGAGCAAGGAGCCCAGTTAGAAACTGGATCCCAGGACCCTGAGATCATGACCTGAGCTGAAGGCAGACGCTTAACTGAGCCACCCAGGTGCCCCTTCTACTTAGTGTTTTTGAGAGAAAGAGAAAGAGAGCGTGAGAGAGTGCGCACACACGAGTCGGGGCAGGGCAGAGGGAGAGAGAGAATCTTAAGCAGGCTCCACGCCCAGCACGAAGACGGCCATGGGGCTTCATCTCACAACCCTGAGAGATCAGGACCTGAGCTGAAATCAAGAGTCGGAAGCTTGGTGGACTGTGCCACCCAGGCGCCCTGCTGCGAGCATCTGAAAGTGCTTCCGCGGGGGGCCCACCCAGAGGAGCCCGTCGGCATGAGGCTGGCCCCCCTCCGCTTCTGCTGAGCATGGCATGCTTCTCTCTCCTCATCTTTTTAACCTACTTGCACACTGAAAACCTCTCTGCAAGCAGCTTAGCATTCGGTTTTGTTGTAGCGCAGTCTAAACCCTCTGCCCTCTCATTATTCTCCGTCTGCCCGCACTCAATACACATGTTTGCAAGGGCTGTGCTGAGTCTACGTTCCTCTTGTTTTCTGTTGTCCATTCACTCTTTTTCCTCTCCTTCCCCACTTTTTTTTTTTAAAGATTTCATTTATTTACCTGAGAGAGAGAGACACACACAGAGAGAGAGAGAATGAACAGGGGGAAGGGTAGAGGGAGAGGGAGAAGCAGACCCCCCGCGGAGCAGGGAGCCCGATGCGGGGTTCGACCCCAAGACCCTGAGATTATGACCTGAGCCAAAGGCAGAGGCTCAACCCACTGAGCCACCCAGGCGTCCCTCTTCAAGCAATTTTAAGGTTCTGCCTTATGTCCTCTCCTGGCTTTTAACTCCTTTTCCTTGGCAGTGGCTGCCCAAGGGAACGAAGACACGCGGGCTTCGCTGACGAAGTACACTGTGGATGGGCAACATTTAGCATGTAAGAGCCTGCCACGGCGGGTGTCACTTGATGCTCACAGATGTGCCCAGTGTAGCGCTAAGTGAAAGCGGTCCGTGGCCAACCAGCCCAAGCAACATGTACTATTCACTCTAATAAGAGCACGGGTGCCCTGCGAGGTGTGCTGTGGTACAATGTGGCCATTCACATGGATTCTACTCTTTAAAAAAGTTCACTGTAACCACATCTTGATCTTCAAAAGCTCAGTACAAGGAACCAAGGATCCTTGGACAAACAGCGGACCCCCAGGCTGGGGCAGGGAAAGCACTGGCAAGGCCTGGAATATTTGGGGCCAAAAAGCAACAAAGTGCTTCAAGAACCAAGGGGCCACATGTGGGGTGAATGTTCGCTGTCAGAGTGATACTGGAAATGGATTCACACGGCACCAACAAAAACACAAACCCTAAACCCGAAGTCCACAGAGACACAAAAGCGAGGGGCGTGTGTCTTCTGTAGAGAAGACAGAATTTGAAAGGCACCACTTGGCCGTGACCACTGTGCAAACCAGTTTTGCGTCAGTGAACGCTAAGGCCAGTGGGGTGTTCGCGTGGCATGTCGGTGCCATCACCTGATGACCTGTGTGGGGCGTGCAGCGTCACTGACGATGGGACAGGCAGCTGGTGTGACACAAAGGAAGTGACATGTCACTCTTGTGGAGCTCCTGCCAAAATGTTTCCCACCAACCCACCCACGGTCACGCAGTAAGACAAGTCCAAGTCACGGGACACACAGGCAGGGGCAGGAGAGAGGTCGGGAGGGAAGGAGAGGCAGCCGGAGAGGATGACCCTGCTTAGTCGGGCTGACAAGCCCACATGCACGCTCCCTGCACTGTTTTCAACGGTGAGTGTAAAACTATCTGGTAAACCAAAAAAATTTTGAAACAAGAAGTCAGTGAAAGGGGCACTCAGATCAGCTTGTAGAGATGATCCTTCAACTCGAGGGGGGTGGTGAACGGGCCCCCTGCTGCCACGGGAAAGGAGTGGCTTCACCCCTGCTCTGCGTGGAAGGCTGCAGGGGAGCGGTGACTGCTGGGTTCACGGGCTTGGACCTGTGGCTGCACACGTGCCCTCTCCTGGCCCCACTGGACCCAGCATAGCCTCCCACTGCCTGGGGTCAGGCGCTTGGGGGAATCCCACCCGACCAGGCAGGGAGCGCAGCTCTGCGGTCAGTGGAGCTGTCACTTGCTTCGCACAACTCATTAAAGCTCCAGCGATCAAACAAGTTCTCACGATTCCTGACAGAACCGCCGCCTTCTCCTGAGACGGCTCCTTGAAAGCAAAGGTTAATTTGAGGCCAAAGCCGGAATGCTTCTGTGGGGAGAGATCTTTTGTTGCAGAATTAATTTTAGACCATGCCCTTTACATACACTGGAGGTGACAATGAATTTCAAATGTTCAACAGTGATGAGGGCAAGGAGTACAACAGGAAATGGACCTGGAGCCCATCATGCTGTCCAGGCCAGGGCGGGTGCCACACGTGGCAGCAGGGCCTCGGGCGGAGCGCACTCGGCCTGTGTGGCGAGCCTATCTGCCGGCTCTGCCGCCTGCACCCCTGCGAGGACTCCGCGGCTTCCAGAGAAAGATCACACTTCGCCAGCGAGCAGACTGCAGGCCCCCTTCCCTATTAGGAACGTCTTTCCAGAGCTGCGGCCGCGATGAGCCCCGCTGCAAAGGGGCCCCGGAGGCTGCTCAACCTGTGTCCTCCACAGACAGGCAGGACCTGGGGAGGGCAGGGCCCCTGACACCTGTCATTCAGGTGTGTTGTCTGGGAGGCTCAGGAACCCCGAGTGTCCCAATTCACATACACGCGGAAGCAGTCACGAAACCGGAGCAAAGACACGCACAACCCCCTGCCCCCCGCCTCCTCTGGGCAGGTCTGTCATGGGGAGAACGATGCTCCTCGTCCAGCTACCTGAGCTGGGGCCTGGGCTTGCTCCCATGCAACGACATGAGAAGTAAGAGCTCTTCCCTTCGGGGAGAAAGGAACAATGAGTGATGGGAGGCCGTGGGGTGGCAGCCCCCATGCGAGATGATGCCCTCGCAGTGCCCTATGGCTGAGATGGAAACACCTGGCAGTGGCCCTGTCCACCACCATGCTCCTGGCAGGCGCACCAGCAGGCCCCAGACAGGCCCACATGGCCCAGACGTGTCCTGTCACGGGGGCAGGGTGCCAGGACTTTCCGTGCTATGACTTGGTGGTGCTCTCTCACTGGAGGGGCTGGGGATGCTGGCGGGCCGGGAGTCGGAGGCTGGGG
The DNA here is from genome assembly GCF_922984935.1 of Meles meles. NCBI lineage: Eukaryota > Metazoa > Chordata > Mammalia > Carnivora > Mustelidae > Meles > Meles meles. The sequence continues at coordinate 20,144,234 of NC_060077.1, read as the reverse complement.
CCAGGCGTCCTGGCTGAGAGGCCTACCGTAGTGGACGCGGCAGCGGGTCTCTCTAGCGTCCCGCAACCATGACAGCCGTCAAGGGGGTGGAGGGTGGAGCTCTCTGCTCTCAGCCCGGGAGGACTCTGTGGCCCTGTCCACAGCACCTGCTAGCCCGGGAGTGGAAGGGACTCACTTGGGACTCGAACTTCTCCTCTCCTTTCATCTGTGTGTGTGGGTCCGGCGGGGTAGCTAGACTTAGGGGCTGGTGCTGGGCACTGCCCGATGCCACCCCGACCCCAGGGACACAGAGCTCCCTCTGCAGTCAGCTCCAGGACTAACAGAAGATCTGCTAGGGGCTGAGCATCTGCCGAGGGACGCCTCCCTGGCTTGTGCCAGCCCTCAGGATACACGTTCGCATTCCCGGCAGCACAGACTGTGTCTATGGACTCAGTCGCCTACCTGGACCGGGTCCGCTTCCTGCTGACGCCTGGGCTGTTACTCATCCGGTAGGCAGTGGGGACACTCCTTTCTTCCCTCCGTCTCTCGGGAGAGTGTGCTCTTCTCCGAGGGGACCGGGATCGTGACCTGGGCAGAGGAACAGAGGAGTTTTAGTCCATGTGGCTGGCAGGCAGGCGATCACGTCCATGCTGAGGCAGTGATGGGCCTCATGGGTCTGCAGGTGCCCGACAGGTGCCGCCTCTGTGCTTCTGGGGGGCAAAGTAGTGTCCCCCTCCCCGGCCTCACTACTCCACTGACACAGAACTGAGTCCAGACGCAGAGGCAGACAGAGACTCTGCTCCTAGTCCAGAACACTCAGCACACTGCCGCCCAACGTAACCAGGGCACAGCACGCATGAGGCTGGTCCGAACGGCCCACAGCACCAACGCTGCCCAATTCCAGGGTTGACCAGGTGACCAAGTCAGGCCTGCAGTTTCGCATCCTCCTTCTGCCTCTGCGTTCTACTGCCCTCAACCATTTTTAGCTCACAGACCTCTTGATCCAAATGACACAAGGAAAAGCAGTGATACTCAGGCGAGCTGTTTCTATTTGTTCTGAACACTGGCAGAAGGAAGAGAGCAGACGAACCAGAGCCACTACTTCGAACCCTCTCTCGTTCACGCCCACCGCATGGCCTCGTGGCGTGAATGATGAGCCGGCTGCAGCAGTTCAACTCCCAGCACACCACCTCTCAAGATAATTTACATTTGGGAGATGCCCTGGATTAAAACCATCCTTTAAAATATCTCATTCTTCCTTCTCAGGTTCCTGGAGAGACACTCGCTCTATCCGGGCAGAGACCTCGTCCACTCAAGGCAACCAGTGCTCAGAGCACCGACTGCAGACCCTCACCACTGGGGGTCAAAGCCCTCCGAGGAGGGTCCTGTAATGACACGTTTAGGATTCTCCTTTTTTGTTCATTCAGTGAAATTACTGTTTTAAGAAGACAAAGAGTAAGCAGAAATCTGGACAAAAAACCAATTTCTTTTCATTCTGTTTCTATGACAACCCATTCAAAAATAATATAAAGAGCAGTTTGATTTTGCCATAAAAGATTCCACACCGAACCATTTTAATTACACCCCCCCAAAATAACATACACTGTTGTTCCAAACATCAGCTTATCATCACAGTCCCTGCTCCTGCGTCACAGAGAGAACCCCACATTACTCATGAGAAAGATCGGCCGTGAACGGCCCCAGGTAAAACCGTCATCGGCTTCGTCTTCTCCAGCACCACTGCGTTCTGGCTTACGAAATGGTGTTGATGGTTTTTCTTCCAGACCTCCCAATATTTACAAACTATGAGGGTGAGGTCCATCAGACACCTCGAAATTTTACCGGGTTTCCCCTCCAAAGAGCTCCAGGAGTCGGGGAGAGGAGCTACTAACAGCTGCTGTGGTCAGTGCTCCCACTGGGCGAGCGTGGCCCTGGGGAGGCTGGGGCCTGCAACACAGAGGCACACACTTTGCACTGAGAATTCAGGGTGCCGGCTGGGGTGGGACCAGAGCCTCAGAGAAAGCTCTGCATAATCAGACCTCTACACCCGTGGAATGCTCACGCGGAGAACGATACACTCAATAATCAGGAAACGTGCATTAGTTTTTAGTGCCTGCGGATTCCTAACTCTCACACAATACCACTCTGCAGTGACCATTCCAGGTCTCTGAGGGGAGGTGGCTGTCCCCAGTAGATGTGGAGTCGTCTGGGAAAGTAGCCCACTCAGTACCAAGGGCAGTAAGCTTCGTCTTACTTAGGTTTTATTTCTTTCTTTATTTTTAGATTTTATTATTTGACAGTGATCACAAGTAGGCAGAGAGGCAAGCACAGGGGAGGGGGGAGCAGGCTCCCCACTGAGCAGAGAGCCCAATGTGGGGCTCGATCCCAGGACTCTGGGACCACCTGTGCGGAAGGCAGAGGCTTTAACACACTGAGCCCCCTAGGCCCCCCCTTAGGTTTTATGTTAATGAAAGAAGCACTGATATTTTAATTCTGTTAATAAGGCAGTTAATACTGGTATCACAACAACGCCAGAAACAGGAGCTCCATTTTATAAGTAAATAACCTGCGCGACGGGGCTCAGACACTTTTTCTTGTGGCTCATAAATAGCAGTCTGCTTTCAGATAGTGGCGGAACACGGCTCTTCACCTGAATGACAGTGCTGTTTGCAAAAAGCTTCTTTCCTTCTGTGTTTAACCACTGAAAGCAACCCCTGCCCTGTTCCCTCCACCGCTCTGGAGCAGCTCCTGGCGGGCGTGGGGCAGCAGGGTCCAGTGCTCACCGGCCTGAGCAGCCAAGAGCTCCTGCAGCCGACCATACTCCATCCTCCGCCCAGGCGGCTCCCAAGGGGCCAGATGTTCCCACACCGCTGTGGATGCAGAGAGCCCGCAGGCATCTGCTGGGTTAGGGTCTGCTCCATAGAACGGGGAACCCCTGGCCCTCACCTGCACGCTAAACACTGAGCGTCACCTCTTGGGAACCCTGTGCAGGATGAGGAGACTGTATGAATGACCATCATTACCCCAATTTTGCTGGCATAAGTTGTTCCCGAATATTAACTCTGACTTAGAAAACGTGTTTCTAAGGGCAATTGGGTGGCTCAGATGGTTAAGCCTCTGCCTTCGGCTCAGGTCATGATCCCAGTACCCTGGGATCGAGCCCCACATCAGGCTCTCTGCTCAGCGGGAAGCCTGCCTCCCCCTCTCTCCCTTCCTGCCTCTGCCAATTATGATCTGTCAAATAAATAAAAAAAATCTTGAAAAGAAAAGAAAACGTCATTCTAATCCCTAGCTCGTCCCCAAGCAGAAGTCTGGAGGGAGCTTGGGACTGTGCGGACGCTGCCCCCAACACTGTAAACAGGGCACAGAGTTCTACCTGGAACCTGCCCCCATTCGGCCTCCCCTTAAATACTGACGAGCCGATGGACCAAAGGCCGAAGGTGATCTTCTCTAGCGTTCTTCAAGTAAGCTTCATTTTAAGCTTTAGAGTCTTACAAGATTTTAACAACACCTAACTATTAAAGCTCAATTTTTAGGCGATATGCTAATGGCCTGAGTACTACTTCATTCCATTTATGGCAGAGAACCTGGTGAGAAAGAAGCGGAAAGCACAGAGGGGGCATCTGGGTGCCTTGGTCGGCGGAGCCTCTGACTCTTGATTTTGGCTCAGGTCCTGGTCTCAGGGTCGTGGGATTGAGCCCCGCGTTGGGCTCTGGCCAAGCGCGCAGCTTGCTGGTTTCGCTCCCTCCCTTTCTGCCCCTCCCCACCTGCGTGTGCTTTTTCTCTAATAAATAAATCCTCACCAAAAAAAAAGAAGGAAAAAAAGTCTTACATTTCAATTAATGTTGATTTAAAACACACTAAGCACTATGCGGTAATCGTTATGCTTTCTAAGAAGCAACATACTGATTTCTGAAGCTCAAGATTACTCTATGGCCCGGCTGCCTCTGGAGACCCAGGGCCACTGACAGCTTCAATGAGCTACGTACTCGGACCGGAGGCACGCGAACGCCACTTATCTTCACACGGAGATCACTGCTGCTAAGAAAGGGCCTCTAACCCTAACCTTCCACGCCTTACAAAACACTTCAGTAATTCAATATGTAAAAGAAAATACATTTCAACCACAGAACTCTATAAGTACAAATACTGACAAATAAATGTGCCTTTTACTTGGAGGTGGCAGCAGTCTTTCTGAAATAATCAAGTCGTGGGGCACCTGGGTGGCTCAGTGGGTTGAGCCTCTGCCTTCGGCTCGGGTCGTGATCTTGGGGTCCTGGGATCGAGCCCCACATTGGGCTCTTTGCTCAGCAGGGAGCCTGCTTCCCCTCCCCCTCTGCCTGCCTCTCTGCCTACTTGTGATCTCTGTCAAATAAATAAATAAAATCTTTAAAAAAAAAAAAAAAAAAAAAGTTTATAAAAAAAATAAAATAATCAAGTCATGCGTCAGGCCTAGAACAGTCTGACAGGTCCCTTACTGTAAAGGGTAGCGCTATCTGAAAAGACAGTTAACAATGATGACACTGTCTTTTAGCAACTTCAAGATCTGGTTAAAAATTGAAGTATTTTTCACACATCCAGATTCAATTACTAAGAACACCAGTGTCTCCTGGTTTAAACCTGCTGCAGTGTAAACCCACTGGGGTCATCCGAGCTGGCAGAGCCTGGACTGAGAGAGCAGGGGCGGCCGCCCGGGGACACACACCACATTCCCAAACGGAGCAGACGCGCGGCTGTTAGCCACAAGCCCAGGCAGGACTGCCCTGGGGACTGGCGTGAGCCGCATCTCCTCTGAGCAGTCCCGGGGCTGTGGGACAGCTGGTCTCTCCTCTCAACCCCGCGGCCCTGAGCTTGGCGGGGTCTGGCTTCAAAAAGCATCGTTGCCACACGTGATTTTTCAAGGCAAAACATCACGGATTACCAAACACTTGGAGGACTTTGTGTCACGATATAATTTTTATGATTTTATAACGAAGTGCACTTTGCCCTGATATCCTATGAACTGCCAATCAGAGGCCGGAGGGTCTGGCTGCCTCAGTGGACGGAGAAGTCAGCCCACGTACCCACAGTCAGCTGGAAGGAGCATGGAGACACTCAGCCACCACAACTGGAACAGCTTGAGTCATGAAAAAATCAGCTCTGGTGACAGGTAATTTTAACTGTAGGTCAAATTAAGGTGAAGCTGGCAGTTTGCCATCGCAGAACTCAAAAGCAGAAAATTTTTAACTTTTTCTTATAACTCAAGGTTACACACTAAGAATTAAGATTTTGCTTCTTGCACTTGTCAGCATTGAACATACAGAAAAATATAAAATATACTCACATATAAAGTATGGAACTCTCAATCTTTTTTAAAACAATGATTTAGGGGCACCTGGGTGGCTCAGTCAGCTCAGGTCACGGTCTGGGGGCTGCGAGACAAAGCCCCGTGTTGGGCTCTGCACTGGGTGTGGAGCCTGCTTGGATTCTCTTTCCCACTCCTTCTGCCCCTCCTCTCCCTCTCGCAAAAAATAAAAACCAACAACAATTATTTAACAAGTATTAAAATAGGAACACCTGGGTGGCTCAGTCAGTTAAGTGTCTGCCTTCCACTCAGGTCATGATCCCAAGGTCCTGGGATCGAGTACCGCATCGGGCTCCCTGCTCAGCTGGGAGCCTGCTTCTCCCTCTCCCTCTGCCCCTCCCCTGCTCATGCTCCCTCTTGTGTGCTCTTTCTCTCTCAAATAAATAAAACCTTAAAAAAAGTATTAAATGACATATAAAATGCCCTACTCTAATAGAGTCAATTAAAAAGCACATAAAACCTAGAATCTCGCAACTCTGAGAGTCAGACGAGCGTTGCAGCTGTGACGAGAACAAGCTGGGGAGATGCTGGCGGCCACCTCTCCCGCCCCCACAGCTGGGGATGGGCTACACTTGACGCTCTACGCGTTGAACACTCAACGATCAGAGCATAGCTCGAGGCTTGCACGGGATGAGTTTCGTCATTGCCTGTCCCCAAGACGAGGGGTCAGGGGCACCTCACAGTCGCCCTTGTTAAAGCCGTGCGGTTAAGGACAATGGGCCAGAATTTACCAGGCACGCTACAGCTCAGAGGGCTGGTGTGGGCTGACAGGACTTATGTCCACTACACGGTACCATTTAAGAAACTCTCTCAAAAAGAAACTTTAAAACATTTTGATATTTACCTACAAATTCCAGGGAGCTTCCAAAAATTGAAATTCTATCAGCAAAGTTGTTCATTTAATCAAAGAACAGCAAGGTGTGTGGGCTTGTGTCTGGGTGTGCATGTGTGTGTCTGTGTGGGGGTGTGTGTGTTAAGACAGAACTTCTGAAGAACGACCAGAATCCGACACAGCCGAGGATCAAACGTGTTTACATGAAGAAAATGCAATTTCACTGCTGCCGTACTTGTCAGGCCTTTGAGGTCTGGTGTGGCTAGAAACAGGGACATACTCAAGAGAGGCGGGTGCGTCTGAGACAGGATGTGCTGGTCGCGCGCTTTCCCAGGCAAGGAGGTGGACACGCATCAGCTGCAGAGGACAGACGCGGTCCCAGCAGGCCGAGCACTGCGCTGGAGAGGAAGCCGGCGGACTCCACTCGACGCCGAGTAATGGGCCGCAGGCCGTGATGCAGGGTGTAAAGGCAGAGGTTTTAAACCTGCTGCAAGCCAGCTGTTTCAGACAGAACTGCTTCCCGGGGCAGTAAATTCTGCGACCCTTTAAGGGCCTCGGCTGTACCTGCGGCCTCAAGTCTTCACCTGCTCTCACACCCGGCGGTTAAGGGCGCCTCTTGTGGGCGGGCAGAAGGGCAAATGGACGGAGGGAAGAGACAGGTGCCGCCTGTGTGGACGCTGGACAGGAGACGCGCTGAGCCCCGTCACAGCATGCACACGGGCAATTAGCACGGGAAAGGCCACACAGACAAAACGAGACACCCTGCCCCTGTGGGTTTTACATACTAAACAAACCCGCTAAAATTTATATAAATCTGTTCTTAAAAAACCTGGCTGTAGCTTTAGAAATCAAACTCCGAGACAACCTGGAAAGATGTCACTGGGGTTTGCAAGCTGGCCCCGCAGGGGAGCTGTCAGGAGGGCTGCGCTCACCCCTGCTGGCCCTGCTGCTCTGGGGAAGGAGGGCCCAGCGCCCACGGCAGTCCTGCGCCACGGGAGCCCTGCACACCCACCTGGAACGGCGCGCCGTCCGATAGGCACTGGGGAGACAGTGCTTTGCTTTCGAGTGGGACCTGGGTCTGGATTTGGAGGACGAGTGGTACTTGGGGGAGCGCGACCTTGTGCGAGACCGCTTTTTGTGCTTCTTCTTCTTCCTCTCCTTCTCCTCTTCCCTCGGCGGGTCCTTGCTTTTGCTGGAGGGCCCCTCCGGGGGCTTAACGTCTGAAGTGGGCAGAGGTCTACCTCCAGCCAGTAGCGGACAGGGCACAGAACTGGCTTCCTGGGGACAGAAGCAAACATCGGGGTGTTAAGAGGAAAAGCAGGACATTTCAAAACGCGCACACATAAAATTTCAACGTTGGGGCCCTCATACCATTTAACACACCAACACCTCTCAGAAAGGAGCACATCTCTTTCTACGGCTCTAAAACATCGCCCTGGTCTCCAGGGAAGTGGCAGATGCCAGGAGTATACGTGACAGTTTCCCAGCCTGTGCTCATTCACCAGCCCCAGCCGGCGGCACTTGACCTCATCAAGGGAATGTGGCAGCAAGGACACCGAGGTAGAAAAGAGCCGTGCTTGTGCCTTCATAAATCACTGTGACCTTCCACCGACCGAGAGATTCTCAGACCTCCAACATCGGGCTTTTATGAATCTCTACACCAGTCTGAAAGTAATTTTTAAAGGAAGACCTGAACTAAGAGGTTCCTCTTTGATTTTAAGAACTCTGTCTAAAGAAAAAAACCTTCTTTCTTTCCTTCCTGTGCCTGAGTTGACGGATGTTAACTAAACCTATCGTGGCCATCATGTCATACACACCTCAGTGATCACGCCGCGGACCTCACACGCACAGTGCATGCACCAGTCATGCCTCAGGACCAGCGGGAAAACACGGTTCTCACGGCAGTCCTCACCCAGGCAGCCCCACAGGCACCAGCCAGTCTGCATGTGCTGATCCAGCACGGTCCTGTACTCAACACACTGTTCACCATAAACCCCTGCATCCACGCGAAACACACAGAGGTGATGCACCCTGAGGCCCCATGGCGGGAAGGCCCACAGGTGGACAAAGACGGGGAGCCCGTCAGCTGCGACCATCATCCAGGGCAATGCCAGTTCTAGCAATTTCTTCTGATGAGTCAAGTGTGCACGCTGCACGCCCAAGGTCCCATACCACACCACTCTGGAACGACCACGACCTGCAAACCATGCAAACGACCCTCAAGGGCACTGGTCGCATGTGGTGCAGCCGGACGGTGAAACAGTGCTTAGCCTTTAAAAATAAGGCAGTAATCCTATGTCCACCGACGGTCCGCATCATAGTGTAAAATATCCAAGTTCACAGACACAAAACAGAACAAACCCCAAACCCACCCAAACCCGAACCTGAACCCCAGCTCACGTGCTGCCTGCCCTCATCCCCAAGAAAGGTCCTCGATGCACTCTAACTGAACACCACACAGACCGGGGGACACCCCGCAACTCTGCACTTGAACATCGGGGGCATCCGAGGACCCAGCTGGGATGCTCCGGGGACAGCGCGAGGCGGGTGCTGAGCCTGAGGGAGGGGTGTGCCTGCGGGGCAGGGCCCACGGAATCCTGCAACTGCTCCTGTCCTCTCCTTGGGTCCTTGTGGTCCACGTGGACAAGGCCCACTGGATAAGGGGACAGCGCTTCCTGCTAAAGCCACAACCCCCCACAGCCACGTCCCCACCTGCTGTAGGGGCCTGAGCTGTCACTTCTGAAGCCGAGCGCCCTGCACACTCGGGAGGCAGAGACGCCCAGACCCGCCCACAGCCCGGTCGCCATGCCAGGGCAGAAGGGCAGGCTCAGTCACAGTCTCATGCAGACGGTGCCCCCCCCACCCGGTCCCCGCTCATGAGCAGGTGCCGGCACCAAGCTCAGAGACATGCCACCTGGAGGTTTTCGGGCCATGCCCGTTCTGCACTGAAAGGACAGTGGGGGCTGGGGGATGTGCTTCGGGCGCTCCAGGCACAGGCCCAAGGCTCTGGTTGTGCAAACACAAGGGCAGGGTACCTGAAGGCCTCTCAGGGGTGTCCCATCACTCACTAAGGGACAGGTGTACATCACTGACCTCTCAGCTACCCTGGGGGGATTCTTGCTACACAGCGAGACAGGCCAGGGAAATTCAAGAGACACTGAGGGAAGTTTCTCAAAGATGCACAATAACGACTTGGGCCGTAAAACTTTTCCAGAAAATGTAAGCAAAATGTTTGGACAAGTACAGTAGACACTTGCTCCCCTACATGAGAAAATCCTGCCTGTGTGGGCAACGGCCCTTCCTGCCCCCTCAATCCATGAATTCCAGAGGATGCTCACTCTACCTGAGCAGGGAACAGACCAGAACATTCCAATTCCCTGGTTGCTGTGCCATGCTGAGGGAGATGCACAAGAGCCCAGTTGAGCTGTCCAGGATTCAGGTCTGAGTGGGTGATGAGGTGAGTCAGGGCTGAGAACGTAGCTGGCTAGGGGATGCTGTGCCTGGAGTGAACCCTTGAGCCCTGAGGGAGCTGTACCACGCTCCCAGGTCAGAACAACAAGCACCACTCTCTACTGGTTTTGTTCAGCCAGGTGGGGGCAGTGGGGTCGGTTCCTGACCCTGTGCCATCAGAGCCTGACTGCGCAGCAAGGCGGACTTTCAAACCACTAGAAGGCAGACTCAACAGCTCGCTAGCCGTGTCCTCTGTGCTCGGCCGCAACAACGGAAGCGTCTGTATAGCGGCCCGTACACGGCGGTCAGCTACTGGCCACGTGCGGCCAGTGCGGCTAGGGACCTGGAGTTTGAATTTCACTTAGTTTTTAAAAAAGGTTTTATCCATTTATTTGAAAGAGACCGAGAGAAAAGGAGGCAGAGAAGAGTGCGAGTCGGGGGGAGGGCAGGGGCAGAGGGAGCACTAGTCCCTCTGGAGCGGGGAGTCTGGCACGGGGCCAGATAGTGACCTGAGCCGAAGGCAGGTGCCCCAGTGACTGGGCCACCCAGGTACCCCATTTAATCTTTATCAAGTTAAATTTCAATGACTCCGGGTAGCTAGCGGCTACCATGTTGGGTAGTGCACGCCTTGAAAACACCCCTGCACACGAATGCTGTTTCTGCCTTACTCAGAGTCTCCACTGCCTTGCCAGCTTGAATGGCACGTACCAGCGGCCTGAAAGACAGCCCTCCGCGGCTCCCCATGCCCCACTCTGGGTTCTGACGGCGCCTGGCCCAGCCCTCTGTGGCCACGATCAAGGACAGGCCAACGGGAAGACCTGCGGGAGGCATGGCCCTGGGTGTGCAAGCAGACCGGCAGCGAATGAGCAGAGCTGCATTCCTGGGCTGGAATGTCACTATTCCAGCAACAATGAGCGAAGCACAAATCAGCAGGGGGGAGGGGAGTACACGGGCAGGTCTGAGTGGCACTGGGAATTCAGGGAGAGACACTGGGAAAACTTAGTGCCCCCAGTTTAGGACACTGGGAAACGACACGAGCCCGTCCTTTGATCACAAAGAAGAACTTGCCAACACGCTGGCACGAACCCAACAACTATCATGTCCCGCCGTGAGGAAACGAACTGCCCAGAAGCAGATGAGCAGGTACCTGAAGACATGACCTCCCCCAGGAAGGGAGGCGGTGTCAGCTGTCAGAGTGGGGGAACCCCGCACACGCCGCAAGGTGTGACGGTGAGTCTGACGCGGCAGACTGAAACACGTCCTCTGCAGCTGCCCGTCCAGGGGCGCCTGGGGGCTGTCGGCGAAGCCCCTGCCTTCAGCTCAGGTCATGATCCCGGGGTCCTGGGATCGAGCCCAGCTTCAGGCCCCCTGCTCAGGGGGAATCTACTTCTCCCTCTGCCCTCTGCCTGCCACTCCCCCAGCTCGTGGGCGCATTCTCTGCCAGATAAAATCTTAAAACATAAATAAATAAATAAACCTGCTCATTTGAATCTCCATTTCCTTCCTGTCAGTCACATGTCCCGCGCAGCCCCCTCCCACGCAATCTGACAGCCGGAGCTGAGCGCCCATGCTGTTCTCTGTGTGTTCCGCTGCGTGGGCGCCGCTGGTCACCCGGTCACTCACGGGCCCGCACAAGGCTCCTGCCGGCCCTCCCGCCAACACAGCGGCCAGTGTGCACTCCTTCCGTGGAAGTGCGCTCGCTCGTCCGCGTCCCTTTGAAGCTGGCAGACAGCGGCCCGCACCTGTTCCTGCAGACCCCGGGGCGGTACTGATTGCTGCTGCCTCAGGCGGCGGCGCCCACCTCCCGCCCATGTGCATCCCTGGCCCCGGACAGCCCTCCCTATGGTGTCACCTCTCACAGGACCAAGGCTCCCCAAGCCTGGCTGAGACGCCATCTCCGCCTCCTGAAGGCCCAGGCACATCCACAAGCTCATCTGCTCGGCTGCCCTGCAGGACGACCCCGGGGGACAGATGCAACTGTGCGGTCACCGGGTAAGAAACAGGCTCCCCGTTCATCTTCCGAGGTGCGCTGGTGCCTTGAATACAGCAGAGGCTCAACCAACACTGGCTGATTTTTGTTCTCGCATCCCTGCAATCGCTTGCTGGCCCCATAAACTCGGCAGGACCATTACCTTGAACAAACTGCTGGCATCTGAAGGTGTCCTGAAACGGGCTGTTACCACGCGAATGGTCACGTGACAATGCAAAGGGGCTCAGATTTAGGATCGTTGGTTTCTCTTCACTCTGAACCAAGAGCACACCCCAAAACGAGCCATGTACATGAATTTCCGAGGACTCACGTACGTGCTTTTCTGTGCCTTACAGACTGCTCCACAATGTACTGCCCCATCTGTCCACGGCGATAATCCCGCTCTAGACGTGAGATCGTATCTGGTCATGGAAGACCTCTCTCCTGACGCGGTCAGCGGGGGGATGGGGCAGGCGTGTACTCCAGGTCTCTACAGTGAGCAGGAAGGTGAGGGACCTGTCGACATGCACTGTGTCTAGCTATACGCTCTTCAAAGTGAATTCCAAGGCAGCCAGACCACAGCGGACAAAGAGGAAAACCATCAGGGAAACTGGTCACAAAAAGCCATCCCCAGCGAGAGTCAGGTCGGCAGCCAGGAGAACATGTGGAGAGGCTACGGAGGCGGCCCTCGGGGGGCAGGGGCCAGGACGCCAAAAGCCCCTAAGAAGTCACTCGTGTCAGGACAGCTAATGTACACGAGCTAACGGAACAGATGCCATCTTTCCACCAGTCAAGACCGACAGCCACCAGAGCCTGTTGACAGCCGGCACCCACTCCGGTATTTTCACATCCCCTGGTGAAAGACAAAACCCGCCACAATCGTGTCAAGGGCTCACTTAGTAGTGCCTGAGATTTAGAAACCATTTCCACGGTCAGGGGCTCACACTATGGCTCTACTCACTGGAGTAAGTGCATGGGACACGGGAGCATGATCACAGCGCTAAAACCAGGCCAGCTGCATGTCGGCCCAAGGCTGGGGCAGCTTACGGGCTGGCAGCAGGTGCTCACACACGATAAACACACACAAGCACAAGCCTGACGGACACAGGGAAGAGCTCTGCGGGGTGAAAAGCCCGGCACGCACAGTAACGCACAGGCTGCCATCCTAGGACTGTGACATTTATTTACTTAAATTCTAAAAAATCATTATTAATTTATTTAACAGAGAAAGAGAGACAGGGACACAAGCAGGGGGAGTGGCAGAGAGAGCAGCAGACTTCCCACTAGGCAGGGAGCCTGATGCGGGGCTCGATCCCAGGACGCTGGGATCATGACCTGAGCTGAAGGCAGATGCTTAACGACTGAGCCACCCGGGCGCCCCGGACTGTGACATTTAAATCTATACCGTTTTCCCTTGAGAATACACAAGCACTAATATGCAGCATTCACATACAATGGGTTATGATTCAGCTTAAAAACCAACATCGTGACAGGTGACCCAAGCTGGTCCCGCCAATACCCCGCCTCCACGAGCCCCAAGGGCAGCCAGGCTGATGGAGACGGACGGCATGGGCGCCAGTGGCCCCCAGCCAGCGGTGCACAGGGCAGTCTCATTCGGGAAGGTACCAGGGGCCTGACGGTGGAGGGTGGGGACAGTGGCATGCGACAGAAGTGTACTCAGTGCCTCTGAATGGTGTGCTCGGAAAGGGTTAAGATGCCCAGATGAAGGTATGGTCATTTTACACAATAAAAACTACAATGAGTAAGAAATTGGTACTTCCCTAGGAATTATGAAACAGGAACACATGGGAAGGGAAGTGTGTGTTCCCCTCGGCGCCTTGCCCTTGCACATGAACGGTCTGTGTCACACGCACGTGGTGCTGTAATGGAAGTCGAAGCAGACGAGCTGCCATAAAGCCCTGCGGGGTCTCGAGCCAGGCCCTCGGAGGACATCCTGAGCTGCCCTGTGCACGGCGGCTCACACGGACCTGGGGGCCTCACTCCAGAGGGCCGTACCCAGGCCGGCGGGGGACAGGTGTGCCAGCAGCGGCGAGTGACGTGTGCACAGAGCAGCCCATGAAGGCAGGCTGACCCATCTCCAGAAGCTGCTTTAGGATGCAACACTTTCAAGTGGAATCTCACTTATGACAATTGCCAACATAATTATTTTTGTTTCAAAGCAATTAAAGACGTTTACTACCATCTGCTACTAGTGTTACATTTTTGTCGAAACAGTGTAGGAGCTACAATCTCTCCCACTAGGTCCGCAAGGGGAATGACCCAGTGATTTAAATAAGAAGCATCAACACTCATTTCCATGTATTACGATTCGGAACACTTTCTCGAAAACAAGAAAGGTGGGACTCGCTGTGCATGGATAAACAGGAAAAAAGCCCGAGTTGAAACCTATCTCGCATTTATAGGGAAGAATTCTGCTGCTGGGAGGAGGCCACACAGCAGACTGGGGAATGTGGCGCACTAACACAGAGTAATTCCGGCTGTGACAGAGTTTTCGCTCAAGCACAGCGCTGTCAGGAAGCACAGCTGTGACCATGTGACAGAATCGGCTCCAACAGCCCCACACACAAATGTCCATGAACTACGCCATCTACTCCACGCACACACGGCAGCAGACTGCAGGACGTGTGCACGGCCCCCTCCGAGCCCCCCGCCAGGAGAGTTCCAGCTCCCCAGCCCCCGTGAGCCACAACCGTCCCAGCGGAGGCATGTCGGCCTCTGTCCCTCTCTGACCGAGCCCCAGACCGACTCCTGACAGAGACAGCGGGCTTGGCCGGCAGCAGGAGGCAGGAGCCTGGAACTCACCATGAGGCTTTCCTCAAAAAACAAATACACCCAGCGGCTATGTGTGGCCAAAATCCATCTGGAGTCATGGCCCTAGACTCAGAGACGTCTGGGTGATCAAGAGCACAGGGCACCTTCTCCGTCACCGGGAAAGGCCTTTCCGAGACACGCTGGGGACCATGGGAAGCGCTGGCCTGAGCCTGGGGTTGGGGGAGGAAGCGTGGAGGGCTGGTCATGGCCGTGACCACGTCTGAGTTTGCTTTCGAATTCAAGTGCTAATGTTGACACGGACCCGAGCAGTCACTGTTCCGGCCAAATGTGTCCCCAGGTGGACGTGCGTCCCTCCCAGGGAAGCCCCGGCGGCCTCATGTGCTCGCGGGAGCAAAGGTTCCTGGCTGGGGAGAGAGGCCCGAGTCTCTGTGACCACACCTGGCACCTGCGGTGGGGGCTCCGGTGGGGGCTCTGGTGGGCGCTTTGGCCACGAGCTCCGGGCCCCCAAGGGCAGGAGGCCCACACTCACCCACTTCTACCCGGAATGCTGATGTGGACTTAACTCACCTCCACACTGAAAGGATTTTCCTCAACTTTTCCGACTTCTGCTTCTGGCAGAGGATTTTTTAAGGTCTGTAAAAATAAAGCTGCTTTCCTTTTACGTTCTGCTTGAAGCTGCTTCTCCTTTGACTCCTTAGACGCCTGGGCCAGCTTCTCTCTGGCCGCAGCCGCGAGTCGGTCCTCCAGCTTTTGCTTTGCTTAAGGAATAAACACAGAAGAAAGCAAATGTTTACAACACGTGGTCTTTTATACACACCTTGCTATTTTGATTTTCACAGGCAGCGAAAGGGTCATGAAATACAATGCAGTTTTCTAAAAGATTAACATAACCCAAATTTCGGGACAGACGAATCAGGCAAATTGAATTTTGAGAGACTTAGTTCAAAACGCTTATTATTAGTATTTCTAACGTTTCACCTTCAGAATCAAAGCCACAAACCTGATGGGACTGCACAGCAGGGAGAGCGGGGATCAGGGAAACCTCAGAATGCCACTAACCCTGGCCAGGGATGCCACGTTACAAGGTTTACTCCCAACACGTGGCTTGGTTTACGGCAGTCGGTGCGAATTCAGACGCACACACACAGAGCCGAGCCTGCCGAGGGATGGTGACTCGCACCAGGCCAGGTCTGAGTGAGGCATCCTCCTACGAATGTGGCTTCACCTGTGCACGTGTGTACAGAAAGCGCAGCGTACATGCTGGGGAGCAGAGGCAGAAGCTGACGCCGGCGTTAATTAACTATGTGAGTGCAGAGTACAGTGTGTTCTGGGGGCGGGTGGGAGGCCGGGGGAGCATCCTCACCAACGCCACTGGTGGTGCTGGAGCAGCTGGTGGCCTGGCCGGGGCCCGTGTCACCTTGAAGGGTCGGACGGGCTCACGGCAGGGCATCTCCTTGTCTGGTATAGCATCCGAGCTGGGAGCGCAGGCCGAGCATTCGGCCCAGGGCTGTGGTCAGAGCGCATAGGCCCCCCGCCCCCACGAAAGCACTCTGGGCAGACTCTAGAAACATGTTGGCGGGGGCGCTGTGTCTGCCACTTAGTGAAGAGCAGTGCTCACTGCTCTAACCAAGAACCTTCCTCGTGTACAATACCACCACTGGACTCCCCGCGGTTCCAGGGTCAGGAGGATAGAGGTCCCGCTGGCAGTCTCTGTCCTGCGGGCTGAGTGGGTTAAGCTTGTGTTTACGTACTTTTTCCTTCAAGAAGTTGAAAACATATGGACAAACCTTGCTTCGCTTCTAGCTCCTCCTGGGTCAGCTGAGGCCGCTTCTCCTCAACCACTACACAGGGTGGGGTAACTGCCAGGTTAGTGTTTGTAGCACTACTAGAACTTTCTTGGCCTTCTTTGCCTTCTTCATCATCATCACTGTCATCATCTAGCTTAACACGATTTTTTTCCAGGGGAAGTAGATCATTTTCTTTGGCCTTGATTGCAAAGCTTATCGGAGCAAATGAAGCTATTGAGAAAAGTGAAAACGGTGATAGACTTTTAGGTATCTGGAAACACAGAGCAGAAACCCGCAGGGGCCCCACCATCCACAAGCGCATTGGCCGGCGGGGTAGCGTCCCGAGTGGGGCCACTTCTTACATGGAGGGAGGTTCTAGGGCTGCGGGCAGCGCCTGCGTATTCAAATAGGGCCGCTGAAATGCACGCTGCATGCAGGGGGGCTGGGCTGGCCCGCGGGGGGACCCCATGCACGCCTTGCCGGGACGCAGCCACCAAGGGTGAGCCAGGGTCACCGCATCTATAAAGGGTCAGTTGCTCTCGGGGTTTTCCTTCCTCTCCCAGAATCAGCGTATGGCTGAATGTGCATGGGACAAACAGGCACATGATGCGACTTGACTACGGAAAGGTGTTTCTAAAAACCCCACTCTGTAACGTAGCCTCTTGTTACAAAGCAAAAGTTACTGGGCCAGGTGCCTCATTCAGTGAACACTTTACTTTAACACGTCCCTGCTTCATGGAAGACGTGATGTCTGACTACTCTATGGCTGCCACAAAATGTCAGGTGGTGCCATGTTCTCCCCGAGAACATCTACGAATTTTACTAAGAGAAATACAAAGGCCCAAAAGGAAATAATCTTCCCCGTCTCCATCCACACAACACCCCCTCGCGAGTCCCTGGCTCCTTTGGACACTACGGTGAAGGGGATTCTGAACGACACCTGCCTGACTGTACTATGTTACTTCACTCTTAAAAACCATGAATCATTACCTAATGAAAGACATTCAAGTAAACCACAGCAAAGGGAAATTTAAAAAAAAAGATTTTATTTATTCATTTGACAGACAGAGATCACAAGTAAGCAGACAGGCAGGCAGGCAGAGAGAGAGAGGGGGAAGCAGGCTCCCCGGTGAGCAGAGAGCCCGATGTGGGGCTTGATCCCAGGACCCTGAGATCATGACCTTTGCTGAAGGCAGAGGCTTAATCCACTGAGCTACCCAGGCGCCTTGCAGGGCAAACTTTAAAGTGCAGCACACATTGCTGACTCGGAGAACACAGGAAGCGGGTCTGGGAAGGTATGCTCATCTTCTGGATGCGCCTGAAACTTTCCATTACGAAAACTGGCAGGCTCCAGAAGGGCTGTGTCTGTGGGTCTGTGTCTGTGTCGGCAGGACTCAGCTGGCCCCCGAGGGCCCCACCATCCGCACTCTGCGGCTCCACACCACGGAAGCCTTGCAGCACATAAGTACCCTAGGTCTGCCACATAACCACCTTTTGTCGACAACCGCCTTGGGCTAGAGCACAGTCACATACCACGTGTTGTGGAAGGCACAGCTTGAGTCCCCCAGAAAATCCGCACCACACCACCTCTCCTCGAGCACAACATACCCCGCGCAGGGACCATGAAGACGAAGGTTCGTTAGGGGAGCCCACATTAACAGCGGGACTGTTACACAGTCCCCTCTTCCACAAACACACTAAATCATCTCTGGGTGAGAGGCTACGATGTTGGGGACTCGGGTGGGCAGCGGGGGGAGTGGGGTGCTGCGCTCATCATGGCACGCTCCGTTTGTACACCCTGACATTTTCTGTGAGAAAAAAAGTTTAATATTACCCTTTACCACCTATAGTAACACAATCTTCTCAACAACATAGGGCCAAAAGACCTTAAAAGGCAAAAGAGTCACTTAAATGTCAATCAAAATTGCTCACAGACTTGTGGCTACAGCAGCACATCCCAAGATAACTTTAACGATTCTCAAAACATCTCTTCCTCCAGACTGAATAAACCAGCCGTCAACAAATGCTGTACTTTAAAATACTCGCTTCTGGAACACTTCCTATGCTAACACAACACGTCTACGGACCCTGGCATGTATGCGTGTGAAACGCAAGGCCAAAGAGCCCCGTTACTGACGCAGACGCTGAAGTGAGTCAGCAACGGCATGGGCCAAGTGGCCAGACCCGGGCCTCACCCAATGAACGTGCAGCCCCATCCGGGATGCTGCTGGGCTTCCTGCTTATAGGTGGGGAACCGAGGCTACAAAGACCAAGGAACTTTCCCAGGGAGCTGAGCTAGGGAGCAGGGGACCCGAAACCCTTCATGTAGGGAACTTAGCCCTGGTCCCCCTGCTGCAAGGATGTGGCAGCTCTGGCCCCGTCTCCGCCGGCACAGCCTCCCTTCCCCCACCTCCGGCGGGGCTGCTGCTTCCTCCTCCAGTCTCAGCTCACAGACGCCCGCCTGGCCTCTCTCCTCCACACTTTTGCGGGTTTCGCATCATGTTTCCACAGCCTGCTCACCCTGAGCTGCAGGGCGTGGGGCCAAGGCAGCTGGGAGCCGGGCCGGGGAGCTCGGTCAGTGCGTGTGGCACATACAGTCCCCAGGCCTCCGTCCTGCCGGTGAGGGACCAAGCCTCGTTACGAATGTCAGCCTTCAGAAGGGACTGCGTTCTCTACGGAAAACTGACACCACAGGTGGACAAAATGAAAGATCAGCTGTGGCACAGACACGCAGGCGTGCATGGGGCCATACTCGAGCGTTCCAGCTCGCTCCACTCAGGGAGCCACACTGTGCCTTGTTCCCCTGTCAGCAGAGATCATTTTTAAAAAACTGGAGTTTCATTTCTTGGTCTGGACGTTCCAATGTATTTCAGTTTCCCACGACTACGTCCGAGGGTTTACCTCTAAGAGCCCACGAGCCCCGCAGGGAGCACTGGGTCGGGGCGCTGGCCGAGCCACAGGTGTCAGGTGCGAGCACGTGGCTGTTCTAGGAGCTGCGCCCATGTGCACTTGCAAAGACGGCGCGGATTCCCGCTGCCCTGAGCCTCTCCCTCGCAGAGCATTATGCATAACTTGACTGATTTGAGAGGCAAAAGACAGCATTTTGTTAATGCAGATACACTTAAAAAATTTAAAAATGTATTTCCTATTGTCTTTTCTTCTTTGGTGAGCGATCTGCCATGTCCTTGGTCTACTACTTCTCTGCCATGCTCTTTCCTTACTGGTCACTGAGCTCTCCCCACAGTGTGCACACTGCCCCTTCTCCAGCCATGTGAATCGTAACCAACATTTTGACATTTGTCATTTAATTTCTTTCAGGTCCTTCCCCCATCAGACCTCCTTACCTTTCCTTAGGATTTATGGCTTCAATTTCTAGAAAGTCTATTCCAACTCTTAGATTATGAAAAAGAAACTGCCTTTATTTTCTTCTATCTTCGTGTTTCTATTTTTAAAAATATTTTATATTAGAGAGAGACAGTGTGTGCAGGAGCAGTGGGAGGAACACAGGCAGAGGGACAAGCAGACTGTGCCCACAGCACAGACCCTGACCCAAGAGATCATGACCTGAGCCAAAACCAAGCTGGCAACTGCGCCAACCAGGCGCCCCTTTATGAATTTTTTTTTGCATTTTAATATTGTGAGCTTTACTTATGCTGAAGATAGAGATAAGAGTCATTTGCAATTCATCTGGGCTAGTGTGCTCCACCAATGTTGAGAATATTTTCTTTTATATGGATTAGGAAGGTCTTTAATATATAATCTTCTGTGATGAATTTTACTTCAGAATTCCCTCCTGGAAATAACTTTGTTTGCCTTTGAAGCCCCTTTATGATTTTTTTTTTTTTTACATTTAAATACATAATCTGTCTGGAACTATTGTTGTGAGATGTGAAGGACCAGTCGTATTTACTTGTTTTCTGTAACTGGGGGCCGGACTTCCAGCCATCAGTTAGTCGCACTGAAGTGCACCATCCACACCCCAGGACACGCCCACGCCGACCAGGGATCTGCTGCTTGTGGATCAGCCAAGCTTGTGGGCTCCCACCCGGGGTGGTGTCCGTGGACTGCTCCCAGGCCCCACCTGGCCCCAGGCCGTCCTGCATTCCCGCTCCTTGGGTGGCCAAGCTCCTCTTTCTTGCAGGAGCAAACTTGACCTGATGCAGTCCTGCCAGCTGCCTGTGTTCCGGGACTTCACTGACCAGTGTACGTCCCCGAAATTCTTCCAGACTGTGCGTCCATCACACTGCTTCTTCTTGACACGATAGTAGTAATTAATACTTTTCTAGACCATTTTTTTCAGTTATTTTCAAATTCATTCAAATTTAGGGTTACATGTATGATTCCTGTCCACTTCGAAAATGTGTTCTTCACCTGTTGTCTGCTGTGTATCCGCTGGCAAAATAGCACGCTTCACCAGCCTTTCCCTACATCCTCGCTGGTTCCTGCTGACACGCATTGCCCCCCCCTCCAGCGTTCCTCAGATGCATTTAATGCTTTCCTTCTGGGTTGTTTTTTTCGTTTTTTGTTTTTTTTTTTAAGACTTCATTTATTTGTCAAAGCAAGCACACAAACAGGGGGAAGGGCAGAGGCAGAAGGAGCAGGCTCCCCTACGAGCAGGAGCCCAAAGTGGGGCTCGATCCCAGGATCCTGAGATCATAACCCAAGCAGAAGGCAGACGGTTAGCTGACTGAGCCACCCAGTTTTTCTAGGTTTGAGCTGAATAGCTGTCACAGGTTTTCTTTACCAACATAAGCATACAAAGCTATGTAAATTTGTGTTTGACATTTTTGCTGCATTTAATAATTTTTTGGTAAACATTCTCATTCGGGGTGCCCGGCCAGCTCAGTCAGTGGAGCGTGCAACTCGATTTCTGGCTCCTGAGTTCAAGCCCCACACTGGGTGTAAAGAGGACTTAAAAGTATCTCAAAAAGGGGCGCCTGGGTGGCTCAGTGGATTGGGCCGCTGCCTTCGGCTCAGGTCATGATCTCAGGGTCCTGGGATCGGGCCCCGCATCGGGCTCTCTGCTCCGCGGGGAGCCTGCTTCCTCCTCTCTCTCTGCCTGCGTCTCTGCCTACTTGTGATCTCTCTCTCTGTCAAATAAATAAATAAAATCTTTAAAAAAAAAAAAAAAAAAAAAAAAGTATCTCAAAAAAAGAAGAAGAGGGCGCCTGGGTGGCTCAGTGGGTTGAGCCGCTGCCTTCGGCTCAGGTCATGATCTCAGGGTCCTGGGATCAAGTCCCGCACCGGGCTCTCTGCTCAGTGGAGAGCCTGCTTCCCTTCCTCTCTCTCTGCCTGCCTCTCTTGTGATTTCTCTCTGTCAAATAAATGGATAAAATCTTTAAAAAAAAAAAAGAAGAAGAAGAAACATTCTCATCATTCTCGTCAGCAGCACTGACTCTGACTCACTATTCCGGAAATGCTGACGCATCTCTTGAGAGTCTCTGAGCTCGGGAGCACCCGGAAGACTTTCCGTTCAGAATTCCAGACACCCCCTTATCGGCTCTTCTTGTTGCAGACGTGGGTGTGATGGGCCAATTGTCCTTTTCTCTGCCTGGGGACAACCTGCCCCTGTCTCCTTCTGGATTCTTCTCTGCCACCTCCATCTCCTCCCCTGTGGATCTGAGAACATTTCAGCCTGTCTTTGCATCCACTGTGCTCCTGAGACTTTCACCGCATCGAACCATTTGGAGGCTGTTTCCAGGCCGTGCGCTCAGTCCCGCTGCCTCCCTGGCACCCATGGGCTCTGCGGCTCCAAGCCGCACTGTCCCAGGCGCGGGCCGTGTGGTCGTGGTGGTGTGGGAGCAGTCGTGGCTAAGGGGCAAGCCACCTGCCGCCGCGTTCCAAGCTGCTCTGGCCTCTCACCCACCGCCTCTGTGGCTGGCAGAGGCTGCGACAGCCTGGGGGTCACCCCCACTTCTGAGGCAAGAACTGATTTTATTCTCTATGTTCCTTTGTTATTTCAGCGAGAGTCTGCAGATGGCTGGGAAGGCTAAGCAACTCAACACATGTGCTTAGCTAACTTGTGCAAGGAGAGGCTCAGAGATACTGAGTTTCCCTGGTCAGTCGTCCGTGTGGGCTGGGCCGGCTACTCCAGATCACCCCTGGCCCCCACCCAACACAGCAGCCGGAGGCAAAGCACCGGCCTTCCTGCAGTCCTGCGACCCTCTACCCCTGCAGCTCGCCCTCCCCACCCACATTCTCCTATAGATCTGGAGCCGGCCCCAGCCCCATCGGCACTCCAAGTGATCCCCCCCGGGGGTACCCTCAGTCACCCACTTGCACTCACTCCTCTGACATGGCACTTGAGATGAACCCAGTCCCGGATCCCCACGAGCCGGCTGTGGCTGCTGTGCAAGCCACTCCCCCAGGACCCACCCGCCACTCTGACCTCGCCTCCTGTGTGCGCCCACCACAGCTCCGGGAGCGCAGCCTCTGCCAGGGACCGCAGCCCTGCCCTGGGGTGCCTGGTACTCCACAGCCTCTCTCATCCCCGCCAGGCAGGACTCACTGCAGCATCCTACGTTTGACCCAAACTAAGCCTCCTGCTGGTGGTGCACGTGTGCGGCTTTCCCAACCCCGTCCTAGTGCACTGGCTCCTTCTGTGCTCGCCTGTCCGAGCAGGTGGAAAACTCCTGCTGAGAACAGGAGTGGAGGGAGTGGAGGGCGCCCGGGAGCAGCCTCAGGACCCAGGACCCAGAGTCAACTAATCGCACTGGTGCCGGAGTCCACACGTGAGTGTGGCTGCAGGAGTCGGAGGAGCCAAACATCTGGGAACTGTGCTGAACCTTCCCATTAAGCTCACCAGAACAGACTGCGGACAAAGCTACGCCTCGGCTGAGCCCCTATACACACGGCCCCATGCCCCAGCCGAGGAAAGCACTGTGAGGCGGGGGATCTATGACAGCGACCTCCCAGGAGTGGCGACCCCCTCACCCCTTCCCCTAGCCCCTGCCGCGACCTCTCCTCTGCGAGGGCGGGACTGGCAGTGGCCTACCTTTGACCAGCTTCCCATCTGCCACCGTCTTACTGGACGATGCCTCCTTCTTCCCCGGGGGGCCGCCTCTTCCTGCCTCGGCTGAGTCCTCACACACACCCTCCTCTCCGCTGTCGCTCGGCTTCTCAGAAGCAGATTCCGCAGGAGCCTCTTCTGGTGCTGACACAGCCTAGAGATGAAACATGGCAATCAATGGCGCCGTCAGAGATGCCCGTGGTTGGTCACAGACAGACAGACAGAGTCCATTGTGAAACTCAAACTTGGCACCTTCTGCTACAACACTACACAGAGGGGAGCACGAGGAGGTTTTCCCCGTGGAAGGACAGACTGTCTCTCAAAGCTCTAATGCCATGCTGGGGGCCAAGGCGCACTGCCTCTTCCTCAGAGACAGGTGTCCAAGAAGGCTTTCAGACCCCAGGCTGTGCGCGTCGGCTGCACACGAGTTGTTTTTGCTCAGTCGGAGCAATTACAGAGAAAAGCCCGAAGAAAGCCACTGATAAGAAGCAAGGCCTACATCAGCTACCAAATAGGTCTGAGCAAAACATCAGGGCGCCCATGGAAATGGGGGAGCGGAGCAGGAGAGAGCACACAAGGACAGGGGAGCGGCATCCAGCAGGCCTCAGGGTCCCACGGGGGGAAGCAGCGGCACAGCCAGCTGCCCCCCAGGATAACGGCCCCACCATGGACAGCGCCGCGCAGCACCGGCATCGGCCAGGAGCCCACACGCTTACAGTTTACCTATGGATGGGTCGCTTAACTCAAAGGAAATATGGAACCTGGCCTCCACCAAGAGCTGTTAAAAATAACAGCCAACCAAAACATTACAAGCTTCAAGAGACAGGATTCTTTGTTTAGAACACATTGATCATCCATGGACTGCCCAGGGGTCAAAGTTTTCTAGGAATGCCAAACACAGGCTTCCACTCTGAGGAAGGAAAAGTTAGAGACTGTGCATGCTGAGCACAATGCTCCCAGACAGAGTATGGCTAGAGAGCCCTTTGCTACATCCTGAGAATAAGTACAAACTATTCCCGCATCTGTGCGGCAGCGACACAGAGCCTTCCGGTCTCCCGGCCCCTGCCGACAGGAACCTGCGCGCCCCCCAGCTCCTCCGACCTCGGAGATGGGAACCTGCATCACCCCCCAACCCCCGCAGACGGGTACCTGTGCGCTGTCGCCCCCTTCCTTCTGGAGGAAGAACTGCTTCTTGAACTCGTAGTAGGCGTTATACTGGTGCCACGGCTGCAGGAACTCGAACCTAAGAGCAGAGACAAGGACAAGTCAGCTATGCGGACATGCAGGGCACCTACCGATGGCTCGCTGCGAGCAGACGCCGTCCTCCATACTCTCCAATGACTAACTCGAGCCAGTTACGGCAATAGCCGTGCGCAGTAGGATGGCTGGATCCTACCCACCTCTTGGACATGGGAGACAGAGGCACGGAACGTTATTTGATTAAATGGCAGACTCTTTCCCCTGGTTCTTTGTTTTGTGTTTCTTTATAAATACGCTTTTTTAAAAAACTGGTATTTTCCTACCTCACGTATGTATTTTTTCAGTTTTTATTTCCCATCACTTGGTTACCATAGAGTGTGACATTCGTTTCAAGTGCAGGGGGTAGTGACCGAACACCTCCATACCCACCCGGTGTTCATCACGACAGGTGCCCTCCTTCCTCCCCGGCACCTACTTCACCAGTCCCCACCCCCTAAATGGCAGATTCTCGAAAAGCAGGAACTCCAGCTCTGTTTTAGGTAGCTTCAACATTCTTACTTACAAAACAAAACAAAACAAAAACCTACCACACAGCTCTAAGTAATTCAGCAAGGTAATTTTAAGACATATTTATGTAAACACGTGAGGATTAAAACATTAAAGAAAGGAATCACGTAGCTAGACTAAAAACAAGCTACGTGAGACGCCACAGGCCCGCATCCGCCCCCACTCTCCGTCCCTCACCTCTGGTCGTTCTTGGCACGAACGCTGGTCTCGAACTTGAGGCCGTTGCGAGCCACGTACTCTGCCAGCTTGTCAATCACGGGCTGAATGTCGGGGGGCGGGGGGATGATGGCTGCCACGGGGGCAAGTGCACTGCGGAGAAGAGCTTCATCACACTCATGCGCAGGGACCCCCCAAGACCACCAGCTGGCCAACCAGTGCAGTGTGGGGGGCTCTCAGCGTCTGGGGACACACACACACACACACACTGGCTCTGAGCACTTCAACCACAAAGTCAGTTCCTTGAAAAGAGACCAAACTATCATTTGCCAATGATAAAAATGGGGTTTTATGGAAAATAAGACTTAAAACCAGGAAAACAGGTTCATTTTTGCCTCTAACATTTCCCTGCAGTGATAAGCCAACTCTTAGAAGCAACCAAGAATAAGTGACGCACGGAGTCTTTTTCACGTTAAAAACAGAGGATGTGCACTTCAACACACTTGTTCGTGTCCCCTTTCTCAGCACGGTCAGAAGGGAAGTCCTTGCAGAAACACCCGAGTGTTCAGTCCAATTTCAACCACAGGCACCCGGGCCCCTGACACTGTGCCCACAGCGCACTCCCCCACTCTGCAGACCCCGGACACTGGCATAAGACAGGTGCGGGGGCCCAGTCCCTGGTCCACTCTGCTTTTGTTCAATGCCCAGCTGGCCCGGCCACCAGCACCCACCTGCTCACGGCTTGTAGGAGTCACTTCTGTCAACTTTCTAAATCCTGCACTTCTCACACATAACCACAATGACCCTTCCGCCTGAATTTACGAAGTTTTGCCCAGTTGAGATGGTAACATCAGAAAGGCCAGCTGTGTGTGTGTGGGGGGGGGGGTCAAGGCAGCATGGGTGTAAGGTCCCAGAAGTTATGGGGGGCGGTGGGGTGCTGAGGATGTGAGAGTTGGGGGCGATGTGGGGTTACTCGGAGTCAATTTTCTAAGTGTTTCCGTCATGATTTCCGCTGCACTATCAACTCCCTAACTCCGACATTTGGACACTTAAACCCTCAGGCGACAGAGACCCTTCATGAGACCCAGACTGAAGACCCCAAACCGAGAGCCCAGAAGTACCAGGCGACAGGCAGAAGTGGGCCTACCTTGTGGTGATGGTGGAGGTCACCCCGCTACTTGTCTCTGCTGTGGTTGGGGGGGGCGGGGGCGTGGTCCCGGGGGGCGGCGGGGCTGTGGTCGTCACCCCGGTGGAGCTGGGCACAGCCACCCCGGCAGGCAGGGTGCTGTAGTAAGTGGCCACGTCGACCCCTGGCGGGGGAGGCGCCAGGCAGTAGGTACCGTCGGGCAGCATGTAGTAGCTGTAGTACATGGCGGCCACGGTCGCTGTGGGAAGACAGGTGCTACGTCACTCCAGCCATCAGCAACCACACTGTTTTCTAGAGGTTATTCTAATACAAGGCAGGCAGCCAAGGGGACATACGCCTGGGGACATGAGACAGCGAAGGGGTAGTGAATGTGCCAACGAGAAGCCCCCCTCCAGCAGCAGGTGCTGACCAGGTCGATGAGCTCATGCGACTGAGCGCTAGGTTCCTTTCTTGGTTATTCCGGGGGAGTCGTGCTTCCCTCACATGTCTGTGACACCGTCTATGCTCATGACCATACATGGCCCCCCTCCAAGATGTGCAGCAGTGGGCCCACCACACCCCACGGACACAGGTCGCTGGGCACCCTGCCATCACAGACAGCAACGCATGACAGTTTCCTATGTAGTTTGGACACGTGCAAATATCTGTAGGGAAGCAGCCTACTGTTTCAGTAATTAAAAGTCCTATCAGCTTATTCATCTCTTTTTTGGAAAAATTTTTTGGGAAAACCAGCTAAATCACAGAAGATTCAGTGATTCAGTTAAGAATTTTATTTCTAATCCTGTTACAGATATGCAAATGGTTCCAACTACACCAAGATTTAATTTCCTTTTCATTGCAGAATGGTGAAAAGAATTTTCCAATTAGAGATTTCATTTTGAGGGTGCCCGGGTGGCTCAGTTGTTAAACATCTGCCTTCGGTTCAGGTCATGAACCCAGGGTCCTGAGATCAAGACCCACATCGGGCTCCCTGCTCAGTGGCAAGTCTGCTTTTCCCTCTGCCTGCCGCTCCCCCTGCTTGCGTTCTCTCATACTCTCAATCCCTCTCAAAAAAAAAAGAAAAAAAAAAAAACCTTAAAAAAATTTTGATTTTGATTTTCAATGAATTCACTTTTAGTAAGAGCATTTATCGACACCAGACGCTTCGACCCCGGTTCCCAGTGACGGGTGCTCTGCAGGGAAACAGCAGCAGGATGGCAGCTTGGACAGCTCGGCCCCTGCCTTCCCTGCAAGGCTGAAACAATGCACAGGTGACTGGGCTGCAGGCCCACCCACAGCGACGCGCTCTGTTAGCTGTGCGTGAGCTCCCGGCTTGCTGTCCTCTCTCGATGTCACACACCAACCACGGTTACACGTTCACATCGACACCCTGAGCTTTCACAGTCAGATACGTGGCCCCAGATCCAGTGGGCGTGATCCCTGCGGGAGGGCAGGGCCCATCCAAGACTGCTGGCTAGAAAGGCACTTTCACTCACTGTAACCCAGCACGGAGAACGTGGTGTTCGTCAGATGGACAGACGGACGCAGCAGTTCCAGTGGAAGCTTTTCCTAACCAAGCCAGGCGTTTGCACACAAGCCTACACCTCTGTGAGATGTGCTGTCCTTGCAAGAATGCAATTAGAGTTCCTACCCACTCGCCTTCAGGCCATCATGCTACCGGGGTCCTTCTTCTCAGCCCCCAGGCAGAGCCACCCCAAAGAGGAGACAAAATGGCATCGGCGAGAACAGAGCATAACCCTGACCTGCCTCAGAGAACACCCGTATGCAGCCAACGGTCCCCGGAGAGGGGACGTCCGGGACCCCTCTTACTGCCGAGTCCAGAGTGTCACATCTCAGTGGAAGGACAGACACTCCGTTCTTGTCTGGGACAGTCAGCCTCCTGCCCAAAAGCAAGCCAAAGTACACTTTAAGCCACAGCCACAACCAATGAGCCATGTGAATGCATAAAAATAGAAGAGTTCACAAGTTTTGACTACCGGTGTAGGTCAGGCATTCTTCGTGTTAACAGAAATCAGCAAATGGTTTTCAAAACTGAGCACCATGCCTTTGGAAGTCCTTATATGCAGGCTAGCCATCAGTCCATAGGACTTTCCTGAACCATTCATCATGTTAAATTTAACCAGGATTAAAAACTGCTCCTGGCAAGCCAGCAGACTCGCTCAGGGACCCATGCTCAGAACCCGGGAAGATGTTGGCTGAGATGAGCGGAAGCTCTAAGAGCACCGCAGAGCTCACAAAGAGGTAGGAAGATGAGAGCCTGCCCAAACCTGCCGTGCCCTGGCCTGGTCCTCAGGGGACCACAGCAAGGGGTCCCACTGAACCGGTGTCCCTAGCCACCCGAGCAGCCAGTCTCCACCCTCTCGACAGCCGTGCAGTGAGCCTTCCAGCAGTCTTCATCACGGCAAAGGCAGACAGGAGCTTGACGTTCTCCGTTTACCTAAAAATAATGCTGCCAGCCAGCCCACACCGCCGCCTAGTGAGATGCGGGGTGGCTTGCTGGCCAGCAGGCCTTCTGGCACAGAATGCATGTGCCACACGGGTGTAACAGGTCCCCTTTCAGCTGGATCCTCACTTTGAGGATTGTCAGGGATAAACGCCTCAGGGAGAGGGTCCTTTCTGTCCTTTTCCCCCAGCTCCGGGGGCTGGGGTGTGACAGTGATGGTGACCTGCAGCCCGACACACAAGCCTCACCTGTCCCACCACTGCTGGATCCCACTCCCGAGAAGAGTGCCTCGCTCCCTCCCCTCTGACACCGAGTGCCTCGCTCCCTCCCCTCTGACACCGGGACATCCCACAGTGTCCTCTGTGGGACACAGCCCCCTCCCGCCTCCCCAGGCTGACTCCAGGGGGCACTGCAAGGTATGAGGGCCCCACATGTGAAGCTTAGTGGCAGGCAACAGGCTGTGCCCCGGTGCACGGCAGGCACTTGCCCAGCATTTCATGAGCACAGCCAGCTGACAGCGGGCTGGGAGCCTTCCCAGATGCTCTGTTTACACGCACATGTGGCCTCACTCGCTTATACAGAGGCTTTCAGAAGACCGGGGCTCGATGACACTACAGACCCTTGAAAACGGCCGTCAGGGCACCTGAGTTTTTTGTACATGTGCCTTCCCCCCCAACTCAAGACGGTCACCAACACCCAGTTTTGAGAATCACTGGACCAGACCACAGGCAGGGCAGCCAGAGGCCTGGTGCTCCAAGACTGCACTCTCTTAGTTATTGTCGTCATGGCGGGGCACCGAGTCCCGAAGGGCCACAGCCACTCTCTCCCACACCGGGCTTCATTGACATCACATACCTCACCAGGCTCGCTGCTCTCCACACTCTAGGCTGAATTTCTGGGAGTCGGGTGGGCTTTACAGGAAGTTGGATGTGGATGGCCTGGTCAGCATCCGGGGTGCCACAAATGCCTACTCCAAATGAATCCAAGAGAGAAGTTTCCACGGGCACCTACATCTCCTAAGGGCAGACACAGCTGCCAGAAAACAAATCCAGCTGCTTCAGGACGTAAGGCACATTCTGGAGCCCTCCTTCCCAGACCACAGCTGCCTCAGAGATGGACGGAGCATCCTAATGGAGGGTGGGGGGCAGAGCAACACACCTAATTCCCTTCTAAAGCCCTTCTATTAAACTGGCGTCAAAAATCAAAGTCAATTTACTGATACTTTACGTGCTCTTCATCTCATATACATTTAACTCCCAGAAGAGAACCCCGGTGTTGAAAGGGTTTGGGGGCAGGGCTGGTGAGCAAGCCCTTCCGCGTGAGCCAGTTGAGAGCCGGTCCGGGGAAGACCAACAGCATGCGTGTGCCCTGAGCACAGAAACAGCTTCACCTAGTGCCACGGAACCAACCCACCTGACTTACACAAAAAGCCAGGAGGCTGGAGCATGCCCAACAGCCCCGGGGCCTGGACTGAACCGTCTCACCTGTCTAAGTCCAGGTCCTGTAGACGGTCCTCCCCATGCACCCCGGGGATCTTCCTAGTGAGTTCAATGGCTTTAAACCCTCTGTGTGCTTGAAGATTCCAGAATTTCTACCTCCAGCTCTGGGCGGCCCTGCACATTAACCGCTCACTCCACACCCCCACTGGGACATGTGATAAACAATTCGCCTGGGTTCAGATCTGGATCCCTGCCTCCTCCTGGCACTGCCACTCTCTCAGGGAGTGCCTCCTGCTGGAGGGTCAGCTGCACCGCTCGCTCCCCACTCCCCCACCCCTGCTCTAAAACTCCAGGAGCACTGCCTGCACCAGACAGAGCAGCCCCCCAAACCCAAAACCCTCCCCTCTCTCCCACCCAGGCCTAAGCCACATTCCCTGCTTCCTGTCCCACCGCTCTCCCATTCCACTCTCCTCAGGCCTCTGGCTTGGAGGGCCTCCCCAACGACGTCCACCGGCACGGTGACCTGCTCTTGGGCACTCAGTCTCCACGATTTTCCATGGCGGAAGGAATCTTGTTCACTGCCAATCCCAGCAGGGCGCGAGCACAATGCCCATCTGCTCAGTGACCACGAGTTATGTGCACAAGGATGAGACGTGGGATGGCGGGAGGCTTCTCGGCAGCAGCAAGGGCCCCTAGGACACGGAGGCCCAAATCTTCCAAAGCCAAAGGGACAGTATCCAACCAGAGTTCTAGGCCTGTCCTAACTACCACATGCGAGAGCAGAATGAGGGCACCTTCAGATATTTGAGGACTAAAATATCTGTGCTCCCACGTACCCCTTCCTGTGTACGCTACTGGAGCATGAACTCCAAGAGTGAAGGAGTAAGGCATTCACGCGCCCCAGGAGGCGCAGGCAGTAACCCAGGCCATTGGCAAGAAGCCAGACAACAGCGGGCTGCAGGCTGCGAGCACAGAGCCTTTGCATGGGGACGGGGGCAAAGGGGCTCAGCAAACAGCGGTGGGTGTCACCGGACGGCCAAGCACGACCCCTAACAGACCAGAGTGTGCACCGCTCTGAGAGCGCCCGCAGGTCACCTGCTGCGTCTGAAATGACTATGTGCCAGGAGAGGCAGCCCACCACCCAGCGGCCCCGCGGATGCCGGGCCGGGCAGTCACGGCGACTCTGTCTGGGTGACGGCCTCCAGCACCTGACAGCTGGGGCTCCACGAATGCAGGCTGTAAAGACAGGCCCCAAACTTACAGAGGAGTCAGGGGAGGAGACTGATGAGTAAGCCATTTCGGGATCCTTCTCCTGTGAATTTTAATTATAAAGTACAGATTTAAGTCTATCAGTTCAAGTCACAAGCAACCAGAGACGAAACACTTAAGGTAAGTAAAATTTGGGGTGTGAGAGGAGCACAAATGAACTCAATTACTACCCATAACACCACAAAGATAACAGAGAAAATCTAACCCAAGGAGGATAAACCCTGAAACAGCAGTATGGACCCGTGACTTAGAGGCACAGGGTAACCACTAAGAATGCAAAGACAAATGGTTAAAAGTAAATACTGTGAAACAAGTGTGGGGGGTTCGAAAAATACTTCTCATAAAAAGCATTTGTTACATGACTTCCAAGTGTATTACTCTGATTCAAATAATTTTAAAAATATCTTAATTACAATCAGAGAGATAACGAGCATCTGACTTTCCGCTGCCCCCTGAACGCCAGGGAGGAGGCCCAGAAACAGCCTTATTCTCGCTCCTCTCCAAGATATTACTGCGTGTGTCCATCCAGCCACCATTACTAAATACGTCCTCGCAGGAGAGAGGAGTCTAGGGGCTGGAGGCCCCACAGTATCCATGACAGACCAGTCCTGCCCTCCTGCTGCTTCAAGTGAGGCTATAAAGGAAACCAGATGAGAAACAAAGTAAGCTCAGACTCTGAGAATGGCCAAGACAATATGAAACCCTGTGAGAAGGACATGAACTGGGGAAGACCATCAGCACAGCCAGGGGAGGTCTGACCTGAGAGGACAGTGTTTCAGGCCAAGGAGGAGCTCGTGCAAAAGCCCTGTGGTCAGATCCCACTTAGCACATTTCAGGAACAGGAAGAGCAGATTGGGGGCAGTGGAGGTGAGTTTCTGGAATCTAAATGGGATGGGAAACCACAAGGAGGTTCTCAGTAGAGAGATAATGACACAGGTTCACCTTCAGGATCACACTGGCTGCACGGGCTGCAGGAACGCAGCACGAGGACCAGGGGCTGCGGCAGATGAGGCTGCTGACATCAGCTGAGACCACGAGTGGACCTGGTGAGGAACACCAGACTTGGGGGGAAGATCCTGAAGGAGGTCACCAAGGGCGTGTAATGTGATTACACGTGGGTGTGAGGGACTAGAAGACTCGCAAGGTGCCCGCTGCTCTGGCCTAAACTGGGGGTGTGAGGGCAAGTCGGGGGTCCTGCTACAGAAGCTGTGGATTCAAGACGTCTGCTGCCCAGCCCGGGGGCGACGGCAAAAAGGCGGGGAGGCGGGGGCTACAGACACAGATCTGTATCAACAGGATGTGAGAATGTTTCCCAAGAATACAAACAACATACTTGAGAACTGAATTTTACCAAAACTGGTCTTTGCTGTGTAGGATTTTCATATAAAAAGTCAATAAAATGAAGACATTTATATTCAAGTAAGGTCTCTCACTAATTCTGGGATAGAGCAGGCTTTGGTAAATGTTTCCTACAAAGAGCCAGACAGTAAATATATTACTCCTTGTGGACCAAGAGGCAAAACTGGGGGCATGATATACTCAGAGAGTAAGAAAAAGTCCCGCACATCTTTTAATTGATGAAATTCCAAATATAATAAAAATACCTGAGTGGTTTTTTGGGGGATACAGGTGTACAAATGGGAAGAATGACAGTCTTTTCACAAAGAATGACATTTCACTTAACTGGGGTTGAAAGCAGGATGTAAAGATTGGTCGCACACGCCCAGGCAGTGCCTGACCCAGCCTGCAGGCCGCCGCCCACCTGGCAGCTTTGTTCACGCTAGCTACACCTCCCTCCCCTCCACAAACCGGAATATTTGTTTCTGTTTTCCAAAACTCACACTTTCTGAATCTTCTAATCTCAGCGGTTAATAACTTCAACAGTGTATTAAAAACACATGGAAAAGACACAGGAGTAACAACTGTCCTCAGGCCCACCATTATCTGGGTTTCCCCCTATTCCTTCCCTTCTGTGATCACACGTTCAGGGGTTCCTGAGACATGGATGGATTCTGGGGAGAGGATGGGAGGCATCTTCAAACACACTCGGGGGTCTGATCTCCGAGTTGGGTTCACAGTCATCTGGTAAACACAAACGTGCAACATTGCAGACAATTTTCCAGATCACAAATGAGGTTCCTTTACCCTACTTCACATTCAAGCTAAAGCTAGACTTTAGGGCGCAGGGCGGGGAGGTGAGGGGGGAGCCACTGGGTAACAGAAGTGACTGCACAGGCCCTGGGGGCGGGCACAGCAGGATCACGGCCCTCCCTGGTAGTTAAGAGCTGACAGACCAGGGTCAGAATAAGTAATTTTCATGGTGATCTCACCATGTAACATAAACCTCTACAACACTACCTCTTCTTGGGGCACCTAGATGGCTCAGTGGGTTAAAGCCTCTGCCTTCGGCTCGGGTCATGATCCGAAGGTCCTAGGACTGAGTCCCTCATCGGGCTCTCTGCTCAGCGGGGAGTCTGCTTCCTCCTCTCTCTCTGCCTGCCTCTCTGCCTACTTGGGATCTCTGTCAAATAAATAAATAAATATCTAAAAAAAAAAAAAAGTCTGTAACAGGCACCTTGGTGGCTCAGTGGGTTAAGCTTCTGCCTTTGGCTCAGGTCATGATCCCGGGGTCCTGGGATCGAGTCCTGCATGAGGCTCCTGGCTCAGCGGGAGCCTGTTTTTCCCTCACTCTCTCTGCCTGCTGCTCTGCCTGCTTGTGTTCTGTCAAACAAATAAAATGTTTAAAAAAAAATCCCCAAACAAAAGGAGACTTGTCTCAGTCACCAAAGCCTTAGACTGAAAATCTGAACGGCTTCTGCAATGACGAAGAACGTCATCTGTTCAGCTGGAAAACCACCCAAACCCGTCAGTTTCACCCTATGAATACAGGAGTCAGGGACGTTCCGCCAGTGCTTGAAAGCAATCACTCTCTTTCTGGCAAATAACACCTCCTTCTAGAAAGGCTTCTTGTCTCCACCCACTACGTAAAGCCTTCATCAGTGACCCTCACACAGCAAGTTTTGAGTTTTCAATACTGTATTGGGTTTGCAGCCCGTTACACCGAAACAGGCTCTAGAGAGTTCTGGGCGAAGGAGTGGCTCTAGCGCGGGACCTGAACCGCGGGCGGAGGCGCCTGCAGCTTCGTGGGGTCGGCTTGCCGACTTCAGGCTCAGCCGCTCCACACCTGCTTGGGGGCATTTTCGGAAAAGGCTGCGCTTGGAAAGGAAGACAAAGGGTCTCGGAGGCGGCGGGAATGGTGTCAAGGAAGCGCCGCAGCATCGGGTAAAAGGCTCGGACAGAGCTGCGGGCGTGGGCAGGAGACGACCAGGAATGGGCGCAGAGCTGTGTGGCCCCCCAGCCCGGACGAAAACAAAATGCAAGCAAGCTTGGAGTTTTCGGAGCTGCAGACGAATCTGGTGGGAGAGAATTCCACGGAGCACAAAGGAAAGGAAAGCGAGCCGCCGGGGCCAGACAGAGCCCGAGAGGGGCTGGGTAACTGGGCTTCCAGCCCGCTTCTGCGCAGCCCAGGAGAGCTCACAACGGTACTGCATTTCAGCCACTGAAAACAGAACGTTTCAAGACACAAATGTCCTCTGGAATTCAAGTCCGGGCACCCGTGACCCCGGTCTGCTGCAGCCCAGTCATGTCCCCTCGCACTCCTGCCAGTGCTTGGCCCACAGAGACCGGGGACACGCAGGACCCAAAACGTGACATGGGGACCTTCCCAGCAAGTCTGCAGACCGTGCTGTCGCACTGCGAGAATGGAGGCCCCAAATCATGCCTTTCCGGAACCAACACATTTTAAGCTGCAACAGGCAGAAGAGGTGTAAGCGAGAAAACTGGTCACCGACACGGAAGGAGACGGACAGAGATGGATGGACCCACAACAGAGACACAACGGAAAACAGCCTCCAGGACGCAGAACCGAATCTCCGAGAGGGGGCAGGACATGCTCCAGGACAACGGGGAAGTGTGCGCCAGGTCACCAGGCATCCAGCCAGAGGGCGCCAGGCCCCCGGCGGCGAGGTGGGGGAGCAGCCGGCTCCTTCCTCTTCCCAGCAACGTCCAAGTTCAGAGCCCTCCTGGCAGCGCTCCTGGGCTCCAGGCAACAGGACCGAGTACGGTTCTCTCCACCACGGTGCTCAGCGACGTGACCAAGCTCCGAGAACGGCGGCCAGGGGCAACGAGTGACAGCTAAGCAGCTAACAACTCCACACGACTGGTCAGTGGCGGCAGCCGGCTGGGCCAGGAAAAGACCAGGCTGGATGCTAGCTTACAAAGTCGGGGAAGGGAGATGCTCCCCGAGAACTGTACACCCAGACCAGGTTTCCTGTCTGTACCAGGGCAGGAGGCACTTCTCGGGCATGCGAGAACGCAGGAACAAGACCCTCACGACACGGGTCCGCAAGGCTGAATGCGCAGAGGCGCCCTGGTGGAAGCCCAACCCTCAGGAGGGAGGCCAGCGGGCCAGGGGCTGCGGGCTGCAGAGTGAGCAGCGGACCGGCTCATGCTCTCACAACACAAACGCAAACACTGCTTCCTGAAAATCCAGAGCTGGGGGGGTGGAAAGGGAAGGGATTTAGGAGTATTTTAATTCCCTCCGGTTTCACAGTTAATTAAGGACATCTAAGATAAAAATAGAGCTTTTAAAAAAATCTACAATCTCAATCTCTTTAAATGTTCTCCTAATCGCCAGAACAGAATTCTTGATGTACGGAAGAAACTTTTATCTGAAAATCAGCAACCACTTCCCTTTGATTTTTTATTACAGGGTCTTCTGCTAAATTCGAGTAAAATTAAAAAAGCTTACTTCCACTTTAACACAAATATTTCTCTATGTCCAACCTTCTAATCCCTACTCGGCACAAAGCTCATCTTTGTGTTCCTGGCTGGGAGCTTCCCACTCTCCCCTTGCCTCACTACACTCACGTCAGTGTTTCCCACTGCATCAGGGACGCTCCCTCATGGTAAAAATGTCTATTTCTGGGTGGTGGAATCCTGGGTAATACCTTTACTTTCTTCCTTCCATTTCCCTTCACTTACAATAAATGTGTTTTTTTAAAAAAAAGGGTTTCAAAGGTAAACAAAGCACTTCAAGGTCATGATTTTGCAGGAAAAAAAAATGCTATGAGCAACCCCAGCAAAATCACACTTAAAAAAACAGCAGAAACAAGAAAATATCTAGTCTAGCCACACAATACGGTTTAATTTCACTTCAGCTATTTATAGAATGAAACATGAAAAAAAACTGGGTTGGCATTTTATTTTTAAAAAACTGCAACACCAGTGGGCAATATTTCAGTATCACTATTTCCTGCATAATTAACTGTATTTACGACCCTCTTCTGCAAAGATTTACAGCTAAATAGCAGGAGAGAACCAAATAACAGAAAATGACTGTCAAGCTAATACAAGCGAATTGTTAGTTTTACACGTCTCTATTTAAGGGTCTTTTAAAAAAATTCTTTCCAAATAAAAACAGCCGATTTTCTTCCAAGGAAGCCTCTAACCAGGAAAATCTCTCACTGGAAAGAAGTCGATCCCAAGTAATGGCCTGAGGGGATTCTTAATCACGAGCTAATAGAAAGAATGGGAAAACCTTGGTGACTCCAGCTCTGATGGGCCCCGTGGGCCCCAGGCTCCTGCAGGAAGCGCTGACAGACGTGCTCAGACTGCGTGTTAACAACACAGGCCTGCAAGAGCCCCTCGGGGTGCTGGGGTACTCTCACACAATCATCCCATCCATCCTTGTGCTTTTTCTGGGAAGCGGACAGTCACCAACACAGTCCAAAAGGCACAGCCCGGCGGGTGACGCAACAGGCCCCCACGGAGCCCCACGGTCATCTCCCACCTGACCTGCTGGAGGCACTTCCCTCCTTCTATACCTGCTCCACCCCTGACCCCGCCCCTGTGCACGGACAGGGTCCCCTCCGTCCTCTCCGGAGGGCATCCTCTCCCGAGGGCACACAGGGCATGTCAGTCTCCCGCCAGCACTAGAAATCTGGCTTGTGAGGACACTCCCATACCTCCTTCCTCCGTGAGGGTCCCAGGTGGACAGAGGCCACCAGCCCACCCGCACTCGCTCCCGCCGCGGCACAGGTCCCCCCAGCATGGCTTCTCTGTAACCTCTCTCATCTCGAAGGACTTCAAACTCACTAATGTCAAATAACACTTTCAACAGCCCAGAAACCCGGACTGCACCCCAAGGCTTACACTTCTCATGTTCGCGCGTGCTGCCCAGGGCCCACGACCGTCTTACATCCTGCACACGTGTGCTGTGGTCTGGCGCGACGGCGACCCTGGCTTGCACTCCCCGCGGACCGGGCTCTAGAGCCAGCAGGAACGATGCCATTCGGGGAAGCCACGAGGGGAAACCTTGGAAAAAACGGCGGGGCCATGTTACCTCCCTGAATTATTCACACGGCAGCCCGTGTTTCTGCTGCACATTTTCCTCTCCCGTTTGACTATAAAAGCTGTTGGTGTGTTAGACCCTTCTGCTTCCTCAATCAGTTTTTTTCTCTTAGCAGAATCTAGTTATCTGTTGGCTTAAAGAACAGAATCCTTCACTGGTTAAAGTCTCCTGACTTCGCAGAAAGCTGTCCACGCAGCACCTCCGCCTGGAAGCCGCCAGGCTGCTGGGTAAAAGGCGGGGCTCTTCCCCAGGGACCCCCTTCCTTCCAGGCTG
This sequence comes from Meles meles, assembly GCF_922984935.1. Lineage (NCBI taxonomy): Eukaryota > Metazoa > Chordata > Mammalia > Carnivora > Mustelidae > Meles > Meles meles. The sequence continues at coordinate 20,106,165 of NC_060077.1, read as the reverse complement.
CCTGCAGCTCCTTCCCCACCCACTTCCGAGCGTGGGTCTGAGGGCTCTGGCTCACAAACACTTGGAAGGAGCCCCTGGTTTGTGTGCGGGGTGAGCCGGTAATGGGACACGCTGCACCCTAGGGCCAGGAGGCTCCTCTCTGGCAGGCCGGACCTGTTTGCCCAACAGAGCTCTCCTGTGAAGTGACTTCCTCCACAGAAGCTACTGTGATGATGACGTATTTAATTAAAATTTATGCAAATGAATGGAAGGACAACTGCTTACAAGACTGTGCAGAACCAGGGGAGAGAACGGGGCATGAGAGCCACCACATCACAGAGGCCACCCAAACTCTGCTCTGGGCGCCGGCACCCCTCACCAAACGGCGTCCAGCGCGGAGGGGGGCAGCTCGGCACACCGTCCCAGGCGACTGGCCAACAGCCCAGCTCCTGTTCTCGTCGTGAGACGGTTCAGCTCTGCAGGCACCACTTCTAGACCAGTTCTTAGCACAGAGCTGGTTTGGACCACCACCTCATCAGGCCCCAAGAGGTCTTCCCTGTAACATTTCACAGACTACCTGACAAGACTCATTTCCCTTCACCGTGCCTCCTTCTCAAACCTTTCATATTCTTTTTTTTTTTTTTTTTTAAGATAACCATAGAATCTACAGACGAAAATAAACATCTTTGAAGACCTGAATACAGGTGCTCACACGTACTTGTGCCGGGGCTCTTCCTGGAAACTGGATCAGTGTGTCCAGCTGTCCAGGCCTCTTGCCTCACCCCACGAGCCCTGGACCCTGGACCGTGGCTGCTGTGGTGACCCTGAGGCTGATGCTCTCACAGTCCCCACTAGGCACGGCCCCTCTCCCTCTGCATAGCCCGGCTTCAGAGGGCCCATGCTCAGGCATGCAGTTCTACACTGTCTGCTGTCCAGTTTCTGGCCTCCCCACGTCGATGGGATGGCTCTCACTTCGGTAACAAGGTGTCTGCCTGAAGTGCAGACACCTCACAGCCCGCCTCCCTAGCCTCTAGGCAGCCCTGACCTCTGCTGAGTACAGGCTCTAGAGCAGCTCTGGGACAGCCTGTTGCCTTTGCGCCCGCGGCCCCTTCCACAGCGGAGGCTGCCTGTAGGGGGATGTCTACAATCAGCACCCACTGGGCCACATGTTTTCTTGGACTGCCTTGCATTTTTACAAAATATGATCTCATTGTCGACACCTGCAATTGAGAAAGTTCACCTGAATGTTTTAGATTTCTTGCTTCTCTGCAAACTCTGGCACCTGGTCCCTGATCCATGTGTGAGCTGCCACGAGTCCTGTCAGTGCTGTTCTTTCAGCTCTTGGGCTAGACAGCTGAGCTGTGCAGCTGAGCACCAGGTGCCAGTCCCAGACACCCCGCTCGCAGCCGCCTGTCAGGCTCCCACTGCGTGAGGAGGCGGGTGCTAACTGGTGCCCCCTGCTGGAGCACTCCCTAGGGGAGGGGGCTGGGGTCCCCACAGGGAGTCGCACCCGGTGCACCTGCCGTTTGACAGAGGAGGGACTGGCATCAGTGGGGCTCTGTGAGCCCACAGGGAGCCTAAGTCACAGAGCAGCCACTGGGCCAGCTGTGTGGTGGGGTCCCTCTACCCAGTGCCATGGGGGCAACAGACATGCTGCCTGCCACCACCCTGGGTGCTGAACAGCACGTGCTCCATGACACAGAGTGACGATCTGGTAATGGTCACCCTGCCCCCGAATTTCCTCTCTTCCGTGCCAGACAGTCCAACAGCTCCACAGATCTAGTGGATGCACACAGACAAGGTGTTTAACTTGCAGAAGTTCAATGACGGGTGTGAAACAGGAGAACGAGGAAGCCGAGGGATGTTCCACTCAGCCATCTTCTATGGTCACTCCTGGCTCCCACTCACCTGTGGGGCCCTGCCATCCACACAGCACTCCCCGCCGTGAGCAGTGCAAACCCCCAGTCCTTCACAAGGCTCTTTCAGGATACGCGCATTAAGTGCCCCCAAGTCACTGACCTGTAAAGCCTGCAGATGTCACTTCGGACCATTAGTCACACACGGCCGCAGGCCACGCCAGGACAGGGACGCAGGTGGGCCTGGCTACTCTTTCAGACAGACACTCAAATAACAAGCAGCCTATGTCTTAAAAGAGAATTACTCTCCGGATGACCTCTCGCCCTCTGACGGTGACGAGCTTTACGGATAGATCATCTGATCGGATCGGGTCCACCACGAACTCCTGCAGCTGTCCTGAAGCCTCTCCCCTCGTTCATCGTTAACTTCTGAGTAACTTTAAAAGATCGGATAAAGAGACCAAGCTCCAATACTTTCAAATCATTACTTGAACAGAACCTCAAGATTTGCCTTCCATTAATAATCTTCTGGTAATTAAGAAGACAAAAGGCCAGCAAGCAGGCTGGACAGGAGGGAACGTACGAGCCAGAACGCTGAGGCACACATCGCACACTAGCTCGAGCTGTGTCTTTTGCAGGAAAGCAACCATGCGGACAGCGCCACAGCCCGCCAGAGTCCTCGCTCCTTGGGCTTTGTAACAGAGCTTCAACTTCAGTTAGGGCCGTGGCATGTCAGACTCCAGCCCCCACTGCAGGCCGGGAGACCACACGACACTGTCCTGTCTGCGAGGGTCAAAGGGAGGCACCAGGCATGGCTTCTTGGGTGGGAGGGGCGGAGTGCCCTTCAAAGAAGGGCAAAGTCCCCAAACACCTGCTTTCTGCCCTCGCTCTTCTTCAGCCTTCCTGGAAGGCACGGCTGACACTGGACACAGAGCAGCCATCTGTCACCATTAGGGGATGCACAACAGGATGAGGCCACATACTGAGGACGGCTACCCATGAAGACCCAAGGGACCGAGTCCTCCCAGCACCTCCACTAGCCCCGCGCGGCATGCACGGCTGTAGTGGGGCCCGGCTGGGTTGGCCGTGCAGTAGGCCGCGGGCCGGGAGGCGCACAGCGAGGTACTCACAGTCAGCGGCGTACTCCGCCTGGGAGGGCTGCGCACTGCCGTCTGCCGAGGGGGGGGTGGGAGCGGGGCTGTCGGCCTGGGCTTTACGGACCAGCGCGGCAAGGGGGTGATCCGGGTCCACCACCTTCAAAGGCTGCAGACAGAGAGGATGTGTGGTCACATCATTCCCGTACCCGGAGTCAGGGGGAACCCTTCTGTGGCCAAGAAGTCTCAACTCAACCACAGAACACAGTGTTGTTTTCGGAGCACAGTGGACATGCCTCAGGACACGCAGAGAACCTGAATGACCATGGCCATGCTCTATGTGGCTGCTCCCGAGTCCCAGGGGAAGCGAGGGAACACATGGCTTCCACCTTCTAGTAACCACTCGGAAAAGGAAGGCGGGATGGCCAGGACTATACTGTCCCCCATAAAAGTGTGAGCCACCAAGCAAACAACAAAAATGCAAAACAGACTTTGATGATGATAAAGTAAGATACAAAAAAAAAAAAAAAATGGCCGCTTCGTGATTTCCCAAAACTAGACTAACACCAGTTCTGTTATGGCATAAAAAACACAGAAGATCGAAACCTTCATCAGCTCCTCCAGGCGGTTACACTTCTTGGAAGCAAAGAGAGACGGGTGCAGGTAACTCCCATCTCCTTCGTCATCGTCATCATCAGAGCTGACCCCCGACTCTGGAAAGCAAAAGCGTGTTTCAAGATTCTGGTGCGTGGGGAGAGACAGGGCACAGATACGTGACGGGAACACTCAGAAGCAGACAGAGGCGGGCTGCAGGCAAGCGTGTGGCAGTCCTCTACCCAGAAAGCACCCCTGGGGAGCAGCCCCTGCAGCACTACCGCCCAACGCGCTCTGTGGCAAGCGGGGGACGAAGACAGGTGTGCGCCGTGGGCCCACCCAGCATAGCCGTCCAGCGTCCCCTAATCTGGGGCCATTGTGTTTTAACTTTTCAGAAAAATGGCAAAACGTGCTGGTGGAAGAAAGGCAGAACAAGGCAACAGATACTTTAGAAAACTAACAGATGTGAGAAAATGAGATCTGTAACCAAGGTTTGTACAAATGAATCTGAAAAACACGTTTCCTTGGCAGACATGTGCAGACAGACTGCTGTCCCTAAACGTTATGCAAAAGTTACTTGGCCTTTGTGGTAAGAATTCCCAATTTAGATATTTAATAAAAACAACAGCTTAAGGTAGACATGAATAAAAAAAGGAGAGTAGAACTAACTTCCATTTTTGTGCACACATAACTTAACCTCAGGCCCTAAAGCCACGTGTGCGTGTATGGCGGGAACCATCCCAGGAGGCAGATTTACTCTTTTCTCCGGGAAACATGAAACAGCCAAAATGAGAGGAAAAACTTCCAACCCAGATGATTGTGTTCTGATAGCACCAATATTTAATTATATTTCACTGTCTCTGGAAATAATTAAGAATCTAGTGTGTTGTCAAGATTTCCTCAAGGAGAGCTTTGCCCCATCCTAAACCCCAGCAGCAGGTCTGACGAACGCCACAGTGGGGGGTCGCACGAACATTCTGGAAGCCCTGCAGCGCAGGCTTATCCCCTGCACAGGCCCCAGGTCCACACAGGACACGTGGTCTCACATACTCTTTTTCTCTTCGCTTCTGTTTTCTGCCAGCACCGTATAGCGTCCTTCTTTCATGGCTTTCTGAATGAATTTGTAGTAGGGGTTGAGGTAGTGATCAAAGCGTAGAAAGTCGAATTGAGAGTTTCGGGCCTGCTTGGCTTTCAGCATAATTTCAAACTGTGCTCCCTGTTTACACACGAAATTCGCTGTGCGCTCAATGATAGCGTGCATCTTGGCTGTTGGTGGCTATGGAAAAACATACATATTCGCATGATCAATTTTCCCCCTTTTCACTGGCCACATGACTTAAAACAGAAGAAAAACCTCATTTTACTGTCAAATACATGAAGTAAGAGACATTTCAAGGGGCACCGGATGGCTCAGTTAAGTGGCCGACTCTTGACTTTGGCTCAGGTTATGATCTCAGGGTTCTGGGATAGAGCCCCATGTAAGGCTCTGCACTCAGCGGGGAGTTTGCTCGTCCCTCCCCCTCTGTTCCTCCCCCAACTTGCATTTTCCCTCTCAGATAAACAAAATCTTTAAATTAAAAAAAAGAAAAAGAGAGGGACATTTCAGTCAGAAGAACCCCATTTGAACAGCCTGTTTGGTTCCATGACACTTTGGCCTGTTTCTGGATTCTGCAGTATCTCACGGGGAGAAAACTCACAGACCAAGGCAGGCCACTCCAGCCTTGAGCAGAACTGACTTGAGGCAACCTTTTTTTTTTTTTTTTTAAAGATTTTATTTATTTATTTGACAGACAGAGATCCCAAGTAGGCAGAGAGGCAGGCAGAGAGAGGTGGGGGGAGGCAGGCTCCCTACCAAGCAGAGAGCCTGATGCGGGACTTGATCCCAGGACCCTGAGATCATGACCTGAGCCGAAGGCAGAGGTTTAACCCACTGAGCCACCCAGGCACCCCTCAAGGCAACCTTTTTTATACCAACTCACTGTACCTCCACATTCAACAGGTTCCGTGATGGGGCTGGAGGCTGTGAACCCTCAGAAGCTGTATGCAAATTATGCGCATGTGCATGTCTCTAGGGAGGGTGTACACATTCACCCTGTTTCTCAAGGGTCTACCCAGCACTCCTCTTGCCTTCTGAGCTGGGACTAGATTTCCTAGCTTGGGAAGCAGCCTTTCTGGGCAGCTGAGGAAAGCCCCATGCTCTCACCTGCTCCTGCACCTAACTCACCCCCACACCATGAGGGCACGGTCTGGCCACAACAGGGAGGGTCTGTCTCACCTGTGGGAACAGAGGGCACCGCCTTGCTGCCTCCAAGTGAGGTTACTACCAGGAATCAGACCCTGCCAACCAGTTTCCTGACCAAGCTGCGAAGTTCCTTCCACCACATGACACGCGTGGCACTTCCCACCCACCAGCGGAGCTCATCAGACCAGACAGTGAAAGCCATACTCCAAAAATACTTCTAATAATAATGAAGAGATTAACACTTAGAAATTACATGCAAATAAAGTGGGAAATTATTCATTAAAAATGGGCAGTTAAGTATTCAAGATACTTTCCGTAATTCCAGAACCACATCCTTCATAAAATTTAAATGCCTTAATTTTCAAATTTAATGCCTGAAGTGATACGGTCCTTCACACTTAAACAGGATAAGTACCTACAATTAAAGTTATTTACTGTTCCCAAAATAAACCAGATTCCGTCACAGGCCCACTGTGCCTGGAGTACGGATCCTGAGGCAGACTTTCAATGGCTCATGCTAACAGCAGGATTAATCTTCAGATCTGTGTTCCACACACACATCGATCATTAACACCGAATTCAGAACAGTGACCTTGAAAGGAAACCACAACGGCCTCTATGGAGAGGCGCTCTCTGCCAACCACACTAAGCTGTCAGTTTAAAATCCCTAAAAGAATGCCTATTCATGACACAACAGCGTGGTGGAAAGACAAGGCCACAGCGCTGGTGACTACAGAGAGAGCTGTGCTGAGCGCACTTCTGGGCCTGCCGCCAGAGCAGGTGGGTAACATGCCCGCACCTGGTGGGAAGAGTCTTTGCTCTCCGCATCACACTACCCTTACGCAGGTCTTTTCCTATTTATACCACGAGTATCCCTACCACAGAGTGGGATTTCAAGGACATACACACGTATATGATATGTTACAAAAACTAATGATAAAAGGGGAAATGCTTGTCTTATACAGGGAAGCCTTTGACTTAAGAAGGTGCCCGAGCCCAAGAAGATAGGCTCATGCCTCCTCACTCCTCCCAGATTACAGACAGCTCTAAAAACTGTGGGGTAGGCAATGGGAAATGGAAGAAGGTGAGAAAGCCCATGACAGTGTCAGGTCTCCTAACAGCTCTGGAAAAGCAGAGGGACCAGGATGGGGTGGCATGGGAACGGAAGGCAGCGTGAACAGCGACAGCCCCTGGAGCGGCTGGGCTGGCCCTCTCCTCTGCTGTGATCAGGGAAGGAAGAAGCAAATGCCCACTTCATTCACAGCCCAAAATAAATATTACATCAACTCACAGTTCAATTGTTAAAAAAAAAAACAAACAAAAAAACTATAAATGCAACAGCAGGAAACAGGAAAATATTTTTAAAATCTTAGGGGTGGGAAGGGACTTCCAGAACAAAATAGAAAATCCTGGGGCTACAATGGGACCTAGTGATGTGTGTGACTCCATAAACACTCTACATTCTGCGAGGAAATAGATGTTGGAAGACAAGGTGCTCGGAGAACATGCATGCACGGTGCACACGGGGCACACTCATCATACGTGAACAGTCCTTACGGACCCCAAAGAAAAGGCAGGAACTCCACAGGATGCTTCCCACCCCTATCCTGGGGTGACAGAACCCCTGAATTATGATGACAACAACACTCTAATCTCAACATCCATCAGCCAGAGCTCTGAGCCCTCTAGACCTCAACGTGTCTCCAGTGTGTGCGGCCAGGCACATCTACTCCCCAGGCGCCCATGCTGCGAGGACTGAGGACAGGAGCACAGCACAGAGCACGTGGTTGGCAACTGTCACCGCACGGCCTTAACCCCAGACGGGGAAACGTTGAGCATGGCGGCAATTACACAATGAATCCTGCCCTATTCTTCCTATAACACAGCTTAGTGTTCAGATGAGCGTGTTTCTCCCAGAAAGAACTTCTAACCGGATCTGTGGGGCAGCAGCACTTCCAGCCCCCGTGGCTGACCAGAACAACCCTCCCTCCCCACTCCCAGCGGAGCTCTAGGTGTGCGCCAGGTGTGGAGGCACACAACTTAACACACGCAGGTGGGAGCAGAGTACACCATGAGTCAGGACCAGGCACATGGAGAGCTCAGGAGGTGACCAAGATGGGCATCCGGGTCCCTGAGAAGGGGACAGAGGGCTGAAAACACAACCCGGGAACAAACGATGCCAGGGTATACACCGAAGGAGAAACACAAGAAAACACACACAGACTCACTAGGAAAAGCTAAAACAAAGCTGTGAGGTTGCTTTAGGGGCCTGGTGGGATGTGGAGCCGGGAGGGCTGCTGGGGTTTCATGGAGGACAATACCAGCCGTGGCCTGCCTCGAACACCCACCGACATCCGTCTCCCGAGTGCCACGATTTCTAACTACTCACTCTTCACACAACCCCAGAGATCCCGTCATTAGGCTCTCCTCCAAAAGCCCAGTTTCAACATCAAGAACATTCAAGTGCCTGCTTTCTTTACCTAGTGAGGGGGGGACCCCCTGCACAGAGGCAGCACTGCTTCCCCCCCACAGGCCAGAAGCTCCCACTGCAAGCACCCCGTGTTCCACGCCGCCCCCCCGAACATCACAGTGTGAGTCACAGACCACCAACTGCCCCCAAGCCCTGACGCCAGCACAAAGGGAATGACCCTTTCCAGCAGTGCCCCGACAGTGCTCAGACACGGTTTCCACAGAATCAAACAATGTCCCACTTGAGAGGCCGCTCTGCGATACTATCACAAGAAACTCTTTAACATCAAGAAGGCAAATTACTATTCTGGTCTCCAAAGGGTAGCGACTATTTTTAGCTCCAGGAGACCATTAAACAGCTTAGTGACGCTTACTCTGGCTGAGAATGCAGAGCCATTAAATACTTTAATAGAAAGTAAACAACGCAATAAAATCTATTATACTTCCATGTTTATATCTGCATAAAGGTTTAAAAATAAACTTTCACATAAAAATAAACTTTCACATAAAAATAAACTTTCACATAAAAATAAATAAAATTCCATATAGTCAATCTTAAATAAAAGCTTTCAGCATTAAATATAGGTAAGGGAGCAAGTTGTTTTTAGTGGGTCTCTCATGTAAAATAAATAGCACATTCCAGAACAAGAAAGAATGTAACCCAGAACCACACAGAGGAAGCCCAGTAACACAAGTCTCAGGATAACCGACGTTCAACTGGCATGTTCAGCTTTAACTGAACACTGGAAATGGGGAAACAAATAGGATAATTTCACCCAGCAAAATCCACAGACATGGGTCACCTGGGTGGCTCAGTGGGTTAAAGCCTCTGCCTTCGGCTCAAGTCATGATCCCAGGGTCTTGGGATAGAGCCCCGCATCGGGCTCTCTGCTCTGCAGGGAGCCTGCTTCCCCCTCTCTCTCTGCCGACCTCTCTGCCTACTTGTGATCTGTCAAATAAATAAATAAAATCTATTATTTTATTTTATTTTTTAAAGATTTTATTTATTTGACAGAGAGAGAGAGATCACAAGGAGGCAGAAAGACAGGCAGAGAGAGGGGGAAGCAGGCTCCCCGCAGAGCAGAGTCCAATGTGGAGCTTGATCCCAGGACCCTGAAATCATGACCTGAGCCGAAGACAGATGCTTAACCCACTGAGCCACCCAGGCACCCCAATAAATTAAATTTTTGAAGAAAAAAAAAATCTGCATTTTCACTCCTACTTGCACGAAGACTGAGAGTGCGAAGGAGGGAGAGGGTGTGAGTGTGTAAATGCAGGAAGGGACGGGGTGGAAGCTCTGCCACTTGCCATCAACACGGGAAAACAGGGGCTAGAACCTTCCACCAAGAGTTCAACACTCCCCCCACCCCCGCACCCAGAGGTTCAGAACCAGGGCAGGCCTGTGTCCATGCCACTAGAAATTCAGTCACAAAAACGTCATGGGAAAAACCACCCCTAACACCTACATCGTCCCCCCGGCCCCGGCCTCTGCGGAGTGTGCCCAGGCAACACTCCCAGCCCTCCACCCACACGGCCACAGTCTTCTACAGAAGAGAGCCAGGCACAGCAGCTAGCATATGGGGCCGTTCACATCACACAACACAGAAGATACAAAGCAGCCAGTGCAGGGCTGGGAGTGTAGGAGACCCAGGAATGCCCACCGTAACCCAGCCTGAACCCCTCAGGGCGCAGCTGGAAGAGCAGCGTGAGGGGAGCGTGAACTGCGCCGCTCGGCCAGGCTCAAGGTGCAGAGCACTCAGGGCAAGACAAGTCCTGCCCAGGGTTCCTCCGGAGTGCCAGGTGGCCTGGAGATGCCAGTGGGCCTTCGTACCCAGGGACGGGAAGCCTGGGCACGAAAGCAGCAAGGTAAGGTAAAAGCATTTCCCTTAAGACCCCGCAAAAGGCAGGACAAAGCCACTTCCCCACAAGCCACACTGCTGTGATCAAGACTGTTCTTGGGCCTGAATGTGGCTGACGGCTTCCTCGCCGTTCACCCTGACTTGCTTTCTCCACGCTGATAAACCTGGGGGCTTAGCCCTATGGCCCCCGAGGGCCAGCTCCTTGAGTCCCTGGTGCTCTGGGCTAGAATTCCTCCCTTTCTCTTCGGAGGAGGACAGGCAGGGTGTGGTCCGGTGTCCGCGACTCACAGATCATCTGACAGCATCATGACCTTACAGAGCCGTCAGGGCTGCGCCAGGCTCCATGCGCCTGGCGCTCCTAACCCATAGCGGGAACGATGGGCAGCACCAGGACAGTAGGCATACATACCAGCTCCACGTCAGGTGGCACGTTCAGCCCCACAGGGGCAATGAAAGGCTCCTCGTTTTCCTCTATGTTTTCAGCCTCATTTTTTTCTGTATAAAAAGAAAATATAAAACTTCAGAACAATGACCAGGAAGGAAGGCGGCCACCAACAGTAAGCAATGACAGAGGGACCAGAGCGAGTGGCGCTCCCTGGTTCTTCACCTTCGCATCGTCACCATCATCACCTCTAGAAACACTCGCCTGTCTCCTTTTCCGCCCCGGCATGTGCCCGTCGGGCATTACCAACTCCCTCCGGATGAGGCCGCCAAGGCACTGAGCTCTCCCAGAGACCCAGCTCCAGGCGTCTCCCCACAATGCACCCTGCTTAGCGGGCACTCAGCCTGCGGTCAGTTCTCCCTGCTCCCAGCTCTGTGATCTGTGTGTGTGTTCAACTGGCACTAAGACCTCCTCTGAGTTGTTTCTGCAGGATCCCCAGGGAGACAAGCACAGCATGGGTGCCCAACCTCCAGATGGCAGGCTGATTTCACCATTGAGCTGTAAAGCCCTTAAGTGTAACTGCCAAGAATTCCTGACACACGCAAACCACCTCCCTACCGTCAATGACCAGACGCCTCTTTCCCATTTCCATCTACAAACAGCTCTGTCCGCTGTGGGTCTCACAGGACACTGCTCGTCAGAGCCTCCCGAATCAGAGGGTATCTGCATATCTTGCAATCTCTCAGGGGATCACCTACTGAAAGGACATAGTGAAATGTACAAAAACCTAAGAGAAAACTTGTCAAAGCTAACATTATAAAGGAGTTCAAGGCACACTTAGGTTTCCCTGCCAAAAAAATAACATTAAGTAAACATGAAATCTTCATCAAAATCAACGTTCCACCATATGTGGTTTCTTGATGAGATGGTTTCTATCAAATCTAATTCTTCTACGAAGCCAAGAAGGGCTTGTAAGCAGGTTTCATCGTACCTAAAAACCTGGGAATTCTAGTCTGATGAGATACGGGCGGATGAACACTGTCCGTCCTGTCTGTTTCTGCAGCCTTCTTCTCCCCTAAAAACCAGAGACACTCAGGCCTGATCACTTCCTGCAATCAGCAGCCCTGCAGCCCAGAAGTAGGGCCCAAATGGCCCGGTGTGGCTGTAGGACACCGGACACCCTGGTTTGCAACACGTCAAAGAGCAACTTCAAATCTCACAGTCTCCTTGAGCCTGGGGCCGCTGCTCCCGGAGTAGCGGAGCCCGAATCAAGAGCTGTGTGGGACACAGAGGTTACACGGAGCTCCACACACCTTAATTTACAGGAAAATGGCTTTAGTAGCACAGAACAAAACACAGCCGTTGCAACACTCAGATTCAAATAAATTCAAACCCCCTTTTTTTTTTAAAAAAAAAAAAGATCTTTAATAATGATAGGAAAAAAACAGGAATAGAAGAATCTGCCATGCAGGAGGAAGAGGGGGTGATATATAGACACAAAGCCACCGCCGCCGGCTCGCAGCATGGAGCTTCAAGTGTTCCCAGAATGCCAGGACAACAGAGTAACTTTGAAAATCAAGGAATATTTAGACCTGCTGATGGCACTGAAAAACCCCAAAACAAAAACAAAAACAACCAACTATTTTTTTTTTTTAAATAATGCAACACTTAAGTAGAACTTCCTCATCAGTGGTACTGGGCGCCAACCTGAATTCTACTCTGTGCAGGTATGTGCGGCATTTTACTGCATTAGCATAAGAGAAGAACTAAAAGCCGGGATGTAAGTTTCACATGGGTCTGACTTTCACTGGAAAAACTGATCAGCAGGGCGTCTGGGTCGCTCCGCTGAGCGCTGGCTCTTCATTTTGGCTCGGGCCAGATCTCGGCTCCTGGGATCCAGCCCCGCATTGGGCTCCACACTCAGTGGAGTCTGCTCCAGATTCTCCTTCTCCCTGTGCACACCACCCCACCCCCTCGCTCAGGCACATGCTCTGTAGTGCTCTATCTCAAATAAATCTATCTTCAAAAAAATTTAATCAGCATATAAGGCAAAGTCCTGAGGATGACTACAGAAAGAAAAATAAACTATAAAATACTAAAGAGAACTTTATGTTGAAAAGAAAGCATACTAAAACTTAGAAGGCAAACTAAATCACATTGAAATTCTTAAATTTCAGTAATTATAGAGAAGCTTAATTATACCGAGACGATATCTGACATGTGTAACAGGGGTTGGCAACTTTGTGGACAATGCCAGACGGTAAGCTCACTTCCAGCCACACGTGCCCTGTGGGCCAACTACTTGACTCTGCGGTTGAGACACAGAGGCTGCCCAGACACTGTGTGCACAAACCAGTGCGGCTGTGACCCCATTGACACTTCGCTGACAAAATCTGTCCGCTGGGGTGATGGTGGCAGTGTGCACAGCCCTAATCGAGAACGTTAAGAAATTAGTATTATGGATTTTTCCAAAGATTGTCACTTGACCTTGCAAGTGACGTTTGGCTTTTACAAATTTCCATTCTTCAGGTACAAAGTTAGAGTACACATTCTTTCCTTCTGATCAAAAACATGATGTGTTTAAAGCAGACAAAATGCACACGATTCAGGAACAAACAACGGACTCTATTATCCGGAACTCTAGCAGAGGTAAGTGTGGACAAAGGAGTGAGCGTTTACTTCCAGACCTGTAAGAACATTCCCACTGCGTCCTCACTTCTGAAGGTGTGAAATGTCTTTTTTTTAAAAAAATATTTTATTTATTTATTCGACAGAGATCACAAGTAGGCAAAGAGGCAGGCAGAGAGAAAGAGGAGGAAGCAGGCTCCCTGCTGAGCAGAGAGCCCGATGTGGGGCTCAATCTCAGGACCTGTGATCATGACCCGGGCTGAAGGCAGAGGCTTTAACCCACTGAGCCACCCAGGTGCCCCTGAAGGCGTGAAATGTCTTAACGAGGCTTTAACTGATCACAGTCCCAATGACCGCTGTAAAGTCTTATCACAAGCTCCTAGGACACAGCCACACAGCCATGACCGCTGCCCACGACGCAAAGAGCAGGAGGAGGGGAAGGGCAACAAGGAAGCACCCGTGCAAGACCGACCTCTGTCCCGTCCACGTGATGCCTGCCCCTGAAGGCTGCAGGAGCCCCAGGTGGCCGCACCAGGCCGGGCAGACCACGGTGCATCACGGAGCGGTCGTAACCACTTTAGACTTGTGAGGAGGTTTGCAACTGAAGGAGAAGCCAATTAAGTCCCAAATAACTGAGTGTTAGCCCTAAAACGAAAGCCCTGGTTGATGTCATTCTAGTTCATTATTTTAAACATTCAAATAAAGTTAAACATTCGAAAAGTTAAAGTTCTCCTTCCCTTTAACGTTTTTATCTGTTTATTTTAAGCTCCACACCCAACGTGGAACGGGAACTCTCGGCCCTGAGATCAAGTCACGTGCTCTATGGACGGAGCCAGCCGGTGCCCCACACAATTCTCTTTCCCCTTAAACAGAGTGTCCTGCACACAGTGACCCAGTCTTGCAGTTTCCGGCTCACATTGTCATTACTGATGTCAGTGTCTGATCGCTGCACAAGGCTGTGACAACAGTGCTCTCAGAGCCTACCAAAGCGGCAGGGTATCTGTTCCTGCGCTCACAGTCCAGCTACTTTGGGGCACTCTATTTTTATATCCAAAGTTCCTAGAGTTAAAGCAGCAGAGTAGGATTTTAAAGTCTCCCATTTCACATCACTATGACTGTGCACCACCACACGGGCGCCCGTGCTGCGGGTCCCTACCGAGTTCAACTGGGTGGGGGCGGGGGTGTCCTCCAGCTCTTCCCTGCTGAGCAGCAAGCGGCTCCACAGCCAGCCTTCTGCTGAGCCTGGCTGTCATTTCAGGTGTGGAGGGCACAGGGAAAGGGGTTCACTCCAGGGTCGTTAACACCTACTCTCTCAACGCCCCGAGGGCAAATCACTGGGTCTCATGAGATAAGGAACAAAGACTACAGAGTAAGTCATTTCCAGTTAAGGGAGTCCAAGAGCAATCTGCGAAAGGCAACGAGGTCTAATGCAGACATGAGCCTGCATTCAGTTTCCATCTCCAAGAACACTTCATTTTCTGGCTTCTAGCTCTGTTCTACCCTGAGAAGGAGTCTGCTAATGCCGCCTGCGTCGCCTTGAGGTGACAAGTATTCAGCGGCTGCACCCGTACCTTGAAGACTTTCCCACTGCATATGCCGTAGCCGCCAACACCATGTCACTTGGCGCAGTGTTCTCCCCTCACCTCTCTGTTTAGAAGGTTCCTCCTCTTCTGTGGGCTCTGATGGGTCATAGTAGTCACTACCGTACGTGAAGCCCACCGCGTTATAGCTCCCATCCTCTGCCAGGGCTTCACTCAATCGCTTGTATTCTTCCTCTTGAATAAAAATGAGAATTTTATTAACAAAAATGGAAACTTACTGAGAAAAATTTTACATATTTCTAAAGTTGTGGCTATCAGTAAAGCATACAACACACTTTTTTCAGCCTCTTTTGGAGGCAAAAATGTTTTTACAAATTCACACCTCACATCTATTAATATGTACTTTTGCCAGTACACGTTTACCACAGATAGCAGAATACACGTCTTTTGTGGAAAATTTCTTCCTGCTGAGAAATTTGGGGATTAAGAACTGTATTAAAGATTGTTAAGGCAAAGACAAGAACATCAATTTTAGTTTATACGATACTGTTAAAGAAGAACAGTTAAAGAGTTTGGTTTTTGTTTTTTCAAATCCCAGTCTGCCCTCAAAAGCTGGGAAAATTCTTTGTGGCTCTCTATATATAAACTATCCTGAGGTCCTCTCAGAACGCAAAGACTCCTGTTTTTCCAATCCACTGGGTACTGTCAAGATAATATCAGAAAGAGTGAGTATAAAAAAATGAATGGGAGTAAATTTTAAATACTTAAAAAATTTTAAAAAGTTTGTTGCTTAAGTAAGTTTTTCTTGAGCAGTACCTTGCCTTGCCTCCTCCTCAAGCAAGTCCGTATGCAAGGCTAAATACCTCTCCTCATCACACAGGGCATCTATTCGTGCCTCCTCTTCAGAGAGCTGGTAATCGCGGTTCCACGTGGAATACTCAGCATCGTACTCAGAAAGGTCATGCAGGTGACCGCGCCCATCATATCTGTAATATGAACACGCTGGTCACTGGGAAGAAGTTAACGTCTAGGTTGGTTCGTGTGGGATGTTTCACATATATACTTACCAATTAAAACAAAGAAAATATAAATATTAAAACAAACATAAAAAAATCTTCTCCGATTTATATTTAATTTGGCTAGTCACATCTCACCTACTTTTAAAACTCAAGTTATCTTAACAAAGTCTAAATTCCTTTGTATAATATGATAAAGCTTATAATTAAAGGTAAACAATCCTTTAACAGCATAAATGGTGCCCACTTCACTGGCAGTGCTTACCGTTTATGGTTTGGTCAACCATTCAATGCCATTTGCAAAAAAATAAAAACTAAAAATTTTTTTTTTCTGAGAAGTCAAATATCATAGCTTACATTCACACAAACCGAATACATAAATACCTATCCGTAAGAACCCAACGGTCGAAATTTCCTCGCTTCTTTCTGCTAGTCCCGAACTCTCAGGAGAGATCTTCACCAAAGAAACTTGCGTCCATTGGAGGTAAAATCTTGGCTAGGCTCGCCCCCTAGCCACTTGGCTGAGGAAATAAGTGCTGGGTTATGTGATAGAGAGACACACATACATAGGAACAGTGACATATACGTGCAGTTTAAGGAGGTTCACTGGAAACAGAGCAAAACTATTAGCAGGTGCAGTATAAATATCTTCTTCTAAACTTTACACCCCCAGGGAATCACATACGTTAAGACGCATCCATGTTTATGTGCATGGACCAACAGGCACTGCAGCCAAATTAGGAATAAGAAGGGCACTTTTTGTTATGCTTTTAACATGAAGATTCAGGGAAGCTGCTGTGATGTGCAATATCAGATAATAAACGAGTGAGTTAGAAACACTCAAATTTAGGCTTGCAAAAACAAACACAGAGAGACAAACAAAAGTCTGCCTGATTTTTTAATGCTGACTTTTGTAATGTGGACCAAAAAGTATTAAAAAAAAAAAAAGAAGACATTTACAAGAAAAAAGGCCAAAATTCCAGAGTAGCCAAGTTATTGCACTTTATTAAATTTCAAAATCATTTTTACTTTGCTGTAAACCTCCTTAACTTACAAATGTAGATCATTATTTGAAAATATACATGTACATGTGTAGCGTTTGCTCCCCATTAGTTTTGGAAGACCACACTCCAATCATGTACAGAATGATAGGGCAAACTGCATAAGGAGCTCAGACTTGTTGCTTACCAAGCTTTAATATAAATATCACAAGTGACACTTTGTAACACTTTGGAAAAGCAAGCTGCCTGACAACTCAGGCAACACTGATCACAGAAACTAAGGTTTAAAGGCACAGCATGTTTGAGCAGAGCATGGAGCATCAGGTCCAGACCTGCTCCAGCAACCCTCCCTTCCAAAGTCACTGTTGTCTAGATCTAACTCCAAACGGCAATGTCAGGGATGGAATAAGGCCTATTTGGTCATGAATGTGTCCATTCTGGCCAGCTCACAGGTCATCCCTACAGTCATGTCCCAGGGCTTTGCAGAATCCAGCTTTAATCAAACGACGGGCTTCCTTCACTCGGAGACACTATTCCACAGTTAAATGGCTGGTCATCGTTAGCTTTTCAGTCCGGGCCCCAGACGTAGAGTTGCCAAACCGGCAAAAAAACCAAACCAACAAACCAAAACTCCAAGGAGGAGAAGGAAAGTGGGACTGAAAATATGGGGGGATGGCGGCGGGGAGCAAACAACCTACACCATGTAATGCCATCCTTTTCAAACCAAACATCTTTAGAAATCCCCAGTCCCGGGACCCCTCTGCCCAAAGTGGCTAAACATCCCCCAGGGCGATTACCTAAAGCAGGTTTGATTTGAAAAGAAACACATCTCCGTCCCAGTTCCACCCTTCGGTTTTAATAGACCGTGAAACCAGCCCTAAGAACACTATCTCTAACACCAAAGCCAGTGTCTGCCCCAAGTCAACCGGCTTCCAACTGACTGGCACCTTCACCCTCGGTCTGAACCAGGTCAGTTCCGTCAGATTGTCCCAGTGGGGAGGAGGGGGCCGGCGGAGTCAAATGTCATGCCGGCAAAATGCCGGCGCTCCACAAGGAGGGCGCAGGCGGCACACGAGGTTCAAGGCTAACTCTCGGAATCCAAGAGGTTTTCTAACCGCTCGGCCTCCGCGTGCGCATTTCGGGGTTGCCCTGCCACCACACTGAGCTGTGGGAGCGCCGCGAGTAGGGAGACAGCGCACTACCCCCACGAGAACGCCGATCGGGAGAGGCCAGCGCACCGGCCGCTTTCACCGTGCGGAGTGGCCAACCGGAACCATCGACTGGGGTGAGGGGTCGCGAGGGGCTGCAGGAGCAGAGACGATCCCTCCCGCGACACACGCGGCGCGCAATTCCAGCCAGTGTCTTAGGGCAGGTTTCACCGTCCTCCTCCCTCCAAAACCTGGGGGATGTATGGACAGAGGAGGGGGTCCCCCAGATCCCCGCTGGCTCCACAAAACCCCTTTTTAGTCCTGGCCATCAAGTCAACATCAGACGAAATCAAGCGGGCGAGGGAAGGGGAGGACCGGCGGGTGGGGGGAGGAACCGACCTGTCGATGAGGATCTTGTGGTCCCCCATCCAGGGGATGAGGTGCTGTCCCTGCTCCTGGGCCAGCGCCCGCTCGTCATCCCGGAACAGCTTGCAGGCATAGCCGAAGACCAGCAGCTCCACTCGGTTCCCCCCACCGCCGGCACCACCGGGTCCGGCCTCTTCCTTCGCGCCGCTTTTCCTCTCGGTTTTGGCACGGCCTCCGCTCGCGCCGTACATGACAGCGTCCCCGGCGTACAGGCTGGTCTTCTTCTGCGCCGCGCGGATGTCCCCAATGCCTCCGCCTGGCCTACCCCCTCAGTCAAAAGCGCCGCATCCCGGCCCCAAACTCGACACCGCCGCCATAGCGGGCAACAAAATGGAGGAAGCGCAACTTCCGGCGAAGGGCAGCCCTACTTCCGGCGAGCAGATTCCGCAGATTCGCTACTCCTTGGAGCCGTTCGAGGCGCCAGAAAGTATTTTGGTTCTAGCCTTTTGCATTCGGAGGCGTCGCCACGGTAGGAGCTGATGTGATCAAAGGATAGCGCGTGTGTGGTGTTCGTTTTCTCAGACCGTTGTCCAGAGCAGTGGCGAAAGCGCGGCGCCGAATTGCGCGCTACCTGCATCGGGCCTGCCGGGCGCTGGGCGGAAGGAGGGCGGGGGCTGCGCAGGCCGAGTGCGCGGCTCTCTGGGGCGGTCCCTCCCTGCGCCGGGGCGAGGTCTTCTGGTACTCGCTGCTAGGGCATGAGCTCGGGCCGAGGACTGGGGTTCAGGGACTGGGCCCTGGGAGACCGGGAGATTCTGGGCCTGGGGAGCTCTTGGACCGGAGGGCTGGGGGCCCCGGGGCCGAGGGGCAGGGAGCTCGGGGAGCGCTGGGGCTTGGGGGGCCGTGGAGCTCTGAAGGTAGAGGCTGGGGGCTGGGGGAGCCCGGGGAGCTCTGAGGCTAGAGGCTGCGGGGGAGCGGGGAGCCCTGAGGCCAAGGGCATGGGGGCCAGGGAGCTCTGAACCTGGGGGCTGGGGGTCGGGGGGCCGGGGAGCTCTGAGGCGGGGGGCCAGGGGGCTGGGTAGCTCCGAGACTGGGGGCTGGGGGGCCGAGGAGCTCTGAGCCTGGGGGCTGGGGGTCAGGGGACCGGGGAGCT
Organism: Meles meles; assembly: GCF_922984935.1. Taxonomy (NCBI): domain Eukaryota; kingdom Metazoa; phylum Chordata; class Mammalia; order Carnivora; family Mustelidae; genus Meles; species Meles meles. The sequence goes on along the minus strand of NC_060077.1, from coordinate 20,086,840 downwards.
CTGAGGCTAGAGGCTGGGGGCTGGCAGGGGAGCTTTGAGGCTGAGGGTTTGAAGGCCGGGGAGCTCTGAGGCTAGGAGCTGGGGGACCAGGGAGCTCTGAGGCTGGGGGCCGGGGGCTGGGTAGCTCCGAGCCTGGGGGCTGGGGTCTGGGGTGGGGGAGTGGGAAGTTCTGAGGCAAGGGGCTGGAGGGCCAGGGAGCTGGGGGTTGGGGGCCAGGCCCTGCCTTGTCCAGGGCAGTCGCTCCAGGTTTCTGAGGCCCTGGTGACTTCTGGGTCCTGGGGATCGGGACCCTTATCCCATCCATCTGGGAATGTTTCCATAGCAGAAACTGCAGGGCTTAGCAAGCCGTGAAGGCCCTCCCGGTAACCTGGCTTCAGGGTCTGGGGACTCCTGTGGGAAAAAAGTAGTCGAGATTGGTACAGGGGGCCTGGTTCTGGGAGAGCAGCCACCTGGATGTGGAGTGACTGCTACTCGAGTGCATTCCTCTTGGGCCTCGGTTTTCCCACTTGTGTGTTCTGAAGGAGAGTGGCACCTTCCAGTCCAGGCTAGAGCTTCAGGGCAGACTGCCCAGCGGTTGGAGAGCAGAAGCACTTCTTGGGGCCCCGAGCGCTCTCCGAGCTGCGCTTCAACTGGCAGTGAAGTAGATGTTCTTTCCGCCAGCTCACATCTCTTGTCTGTGAAATACAGCTTTTCCACTGATAAGGTTGAGATAAGGTAATGCATATAAACGGTAATAGGGTTTTTAAAATTGAGCCACGAGCAGTTTCTACCTCAGGGCCTTTGCTCTTGTGATTTCTTTGGCTGTGTCACTCTTCTGGCTTTTTCTGGACCAGTCTTCCCATCCAGGTCCCAACTCTGTCCCCTTTTCACCCTGGCTGTAGGTGTGCACACTAAGTAGAATTTCCTGCACTGGTCCTCCCTTCTTGGGGCTGATCTGCCTTTGGAGCACCAACCACCGTCTCACATTACATCCTACATATAGCTCCCCCCAGTATTCGCTCCAGGAGAGCAGGAGCCTTGTGGGTTCTCCTGAGTATCCCCAGTTCCTGGGCTAGCGCCTGGCACACAGTTGGCCAAGCATGGATTTCTGTCTGTAGAATGAACATGATGGAGCCATGGTCCTATCTGGCTCTACAAGGCTGCCTTGCTACCACCAAGAGGGCATACCATAGCTTTCTCAGTTGCTTGGTAAGTCCCACTGGATGCTCTAGGCGCCTGCAGGTCTGGTGAGATGCTGGCTCTGCTTTGAGCTTTTCCTAGAGTTCAGGGAGCTGGGTAAGACCCAACGCTCCCAGCCAAAGTCCTCTGGTCCTTTGACCTGTAGGGATTCTGGAAGCCTTCAGACCCTGCGCAGATGGCTGTTTCAGCCTAGCATGGGATTTTGAAGACCTGGGTTGCACTCCTAACCCTGATTTCAGTTCCACTGGAATTTTGAGTTCTGTTCTTTCTGAGCCTCTCTTCTTCTTCAGAAAGCTGCTGGAGGTCTCAGCGCTGATAGCCGAGGATGTCCATTCTGCCCCAAGTGTATTTTCAAACAAAAGCACTGAAGCATGTGTGTGTTGGGGGACGTAGGAGCTTAGGTGTTGAACTAGTTCAGTGGTGTTTGAACTGTGGGCTGCAGTCCATCGCTGCCTATGGAATCCATTTAGAGGCTCATAACCAGCATGAAAACACAAAGAAAAAGTCCCTACGTTGGTTCTCTGCATTTCCAAGTGAATCTTAGAATTAGCTTGTCCAGTTCTTCCCAGAAGCCTCCACTTGTTGCTGCTGGGGTTGCCCGGGGAGGGCTGACACCTTGATGTTTGCTCCTGCAATCTACTAGGCATGCGTCTGTTGAAAATTCTGTCAGTGTTTACTCCACAAACTCGTGATCCCTTGTAAGTCCCACTTGCAAATAGCTTGTTGCAGAGAAGATAGTCTTAAAACACTGAGTGTGTGTTTGGCTGCCTTGTCCGGCTTCCTTATTTCCTTGTTCTTTATCTGTAGCTTGGTTTGGATTCCTGACCTGGACAGTCATATGGTCTGTGACTGATGCCCACTTTGCTTCTTCCCAGTCCCGCCCTCTCTTTCCCGTCCAGTCATTCTTCCATTCTCTCTCTCCCCGCCCTCATAGCATGAGTGCCTCTGCTCTGATGGAGGACACGTGGGCATCGTGCACATGCTCACTTGTTCCTGATCTCGGTGTGAAGGTTTTACCATCTCCACTGTTGAGTGTGGCTCAGGGTGGGGGTTCTTGGAGACCACCCTTTATCGGAAGAACATTGCTTTGTATTCCTAGTTCGTTAGGTTGTGCATGTGTGTGTATTTTAATGAAAGATGGTAGAATTTTATCAAATACCCTTTTTGCAGTGAGATGATTATTTGATTTTTCTCTTTTCATCTAATAAGTGAATTATATTGATTTTCTTTTTTTTTTTAAAGACTTTATTTACTTATTTATTTGACAGAGATCACAAGTAGGCAGAGAGGCAGGCAGAGAGAGGAGGAAGCAAGTTCCCCGCAGAGCAGAGAGCCCAATGCAGGGCCTGATCCCAGGACCCCGAGACCATGACCAAAGGCAGAGACCCAACCCACTGAGCCACCCAGGTGCCCCACGTTGATTTTCTAATGTTAAAGTAACCCTGAGTTTTTCAGATTATCTCAACTTGGTCATGATATTTTATTCTATGTATACATTGCTGGGTTTGATTTGACAACGTTTTGTTTAGGACTTTTTGTTGTTGAGAGGGGAGAAGACCTACAGTTGACAGAAGTGCAGAATATGTAAGGAGCTTGTACGAATCAGTAAGAAAATTAATTAAAAAATGGGTGAGGGGCACCCGAGTGGCTCAGTCTGTTAAGCGTCTGAGTCTTGGTTTCAGCTCAAGTCATGATTTCAGGGTCGTGAGATCGAGCCCTGCACTGGGCTCCACGCTCGGCGAGCATCTCCTTGAGATGCTCTCTCTCCCTCTGCCTCCCACGCACTGGTGCGTGCAGTGTTTCTCTAAATAATAATAATAATGGTGAAAGATTAACAGAGGCTTTTTGAAAAAGGACACGTAAATGACAGTAAACACATGGAAAGGAGCTTAATCTCTGTCAGGGAAATGCAAATGGGATACCGTTTGGACCCCAGAAATGTAAACCGCAATGTAAGAGTGGGTAAGGACGGGCGGCAACGCACACCTTCATCAGCCCCTCACGGGTGTAAGTGGGTAAAACCTCTGTTTGGTTTATTCAACTTTTATTCTGTTTATTTGTTTCCTTAGTTTGTTTATTGCTACAGCCACGGCAGGAGACCTGGACACAGATGTTTCTGGTGCCGCTCATTGAGCGGCCACACACTGGGAAGAGCCTGTGTCTGTCAGGAGTAGAAGGGATGAGTAAATTGTGGGGTGTGGAGATACGTGATGGGATATAACGCGGGGAGACGGGCCGCCGCTGTCGTCAAGAGCATTGAGGGGCCCTGCGAACAATTTTGAGCAAAGGAGGCAAGATAGAAAAGTGCAGGCAGTGTTTGAGTACACACAGGATTCCACGCATAAAAGGCAAACAGGCAGAATCCCCCCATAGTGTTTAGGGGTGAGTATGTGGCTGGTGAGGTTAAAAAGAAGGAAAGTGGTGTTACAGGTGTTACAGCGGGGGAGGGGAGGCAGACGGTCATGCTAGGATGCCCGTTTGTGTTGCCGAGCTGGGGGGTCGCTGTGTGGGTGATCAAAACTGTCAAGTGCCGTTTTCTTTAATGCCTTTAAAAAGGAAAAAGGACATTCCGGCTCTAAGTTGTTACTACTTTTTATATTTTAATCTCAGCTGCACCCACGCACACATGACTGTACTTCTTACGGGGGCTTGCTGTAAACATTTGGAAGCTGCTTGTGTTCTCTGGAAGGCGCCTTCCTGTTCTGTGATCGGGCATTGTCGCTAGCTTGAGTGAGCTTTGTTCCCACAGGGGAGTGCGTGTCGGGGGACGCAGCCGGCGTCTCACAGGGAGGGTGGGTGTTAGGCAGGACGGCAGCCCCTTCCCTCCCTGCAGAGTTTCCTCATCTGTGGGACTAAGAACCTAGCGGGGCGGGGTCCCACCCGCATGCTAACTAGTCACGCTGGTCTTGGGGAGGCAGAGGGAATGCCTGTCCTTAGGTCACCCACAGTGACAGGCAGAGGCCAGAAGTCAACAGTCACAGGAAATGGGTGCATATGTCTAGATTTCCATGTCAGCCCCTTTTCTTGCACTTATGCTCTGTTCAACTGAATGGGATCTGCTCTTCATACACGTGGAAGGGTTCCTGTGAGGAAGGCAGTAAGTCAGAGTGATGGGCCCGGGGTCCCAGTTTGGGTTCAGGGTGATGAAAAGTGAACCAGTCATGCCATCTTGCCCGCATACCCACTGTGTGTCAGAAAACATGAATTTGTATCCCAATGGCAACAAAAATCCATGACTCCTCCTTGGTTGGGAATTTAGTTCCGTGACAAATGACACGGCGGCCTCCCAGAGCTGGATGGAGCGGAGAGCTGTGTTTCTAGCAAGGTGCTTTGTCTTCTTGAATAAAAGGAAGATTCTCTTGCTAACAAAGAATGGGTACTGGGAGGCCCAGCCAGCCCCAGCAGCTGCGTTTTACATTATTCCCGCTCAATGTGTAATCAAGTGGGAGGGGGAAGCCACGTAAACATATAATTACTGCAAAGGGGCGTCGGGTCTGTGAATCTGCAAGTGCTTGGCTGGAAAACAGGGCACGTGTTACCGAGTGCTTCGTCAATCAGGTTTCAGTCTGGAAAACAGAGGCGGTTCCACGGAGGAAAGTTAGTGAGCACATAGTAAAGTCCCAGGGAAAACTGCAAACAGCTGGGCCGGGCAGCCCCAAGCCCCTACCACGCTCCGAGGGAGGAATACGTCAGCAATGACCCCACTGGAGCCCAGATGGGGCCCCTGCGGGAGCTGGAAGCAGGAATGGAGGAAGAAACCGCACCTGATGATGGAGAAAGCCCACGGCCTGACCCCCTCCTCCTGCCCTCTGACAGCCAGGCAGTGCCACCATTGGCTGGAGCCAGGCAGAAGCTGGGGCTGAGCCCTCTGTGACACTGGGCCCAAGGCAGTGGTTGATGGAGGACTGGTGGCTGTGTCACCCACTCAGTCCCCACGAGACCATGCTACAAAGAAGGCAGTGGGCCTTGGGGGGAGTCGTGTGTGCTGAGCCTCGCGTCCCTGAACCAAAACAATGACAGTTTCAGATCTCCCAGAAACAGACTCTTCAGCAGGTCCGTCAGGACCTGCCTGGTCAGAGCTGGTTGGGTCCTGTTAGACCCCTGCCTTCCCCCAAAGGGAGTAACGTTGCCATAACCAGCCCGCTTTTATTTTTGTTTATTTTTATTTTTTAAAAATTTATTTTGGAGAGAGTGAGGATGAGCGGGAAGGAAAGAGGCAGAGAATCCCAAGCCGACTCAGCCCAGAACACAGAGCCCTACGTGGGACTCGAACCCACAACGCCGAGATCATGACCTGAGCGGAAACTGAGAGTTGGACGCTTTACCGGCTGAGACTCCCGGGTGCCCCAAGAAACCCACTGATCTGTCTAGTGATGGCCTCGTTCCTGCTCCCTCTGCCTGTGAAAGTCTGCTCAGCTTCTCGGAGCTCCTGTCTCTGCTCGCTGGATACCGCCCGAGTCTCGAACCCTTGAATCAAGCCAGAACGACCTTTATGGTTTGGCCAGTTGAATTTTGTTTTCTCACAGCCTCTTCCTGAAGAAGGTGCTGTGTGGAGCTCAAGGGCCTGTCCAAGGCTGCGGATGGGCAGGGGCCTCCCGGAGCCTGTGCTCCTGTCCGCGGTGGAGGCGGTGCTCTGCGCTGGCCCTGAGGTGCGCACAGCCCCTGTCACTGAGGGGCTCAGAGCTGGGAGCGCACACCTGAAATGCCTGGGCAGCTGGGACACAGCAGAGAGAGGGTTTTGTTAGGACGTTTTCTCACTCAGTCTCTGTCCGCCCGACTATGCCATCGTGTCCACGATAGCAGGTGTCTTGGTTGCTGTGTGACCCAGGCTTGCCTCCTTCAGGCCGGTGTGTTTTTGGTTTTGTTTTTAAGATTTTTTTTTTTTGACAGAAAGAGTAAGAGAGGGAACACAAGCAGGGGGAGTGGGAGAGGAAGAAGCAGGCTTCCCAGCTAGTAGGGAGCCCAATGTGGAGCTCAATCCCAGAACCCTGGAGTCATGACCTGAGCTGAAGGCAGATGCTTAACCCACTGAGCCCCCAGGAACCCCTCAAGCCGGCGTTGTAACCGCCGAGTCTGAAGATGAAGCCAGGTTGTGCCAAAGATGGTAGCATGTGCATCAGCTGGGGAGGTTTTATGGTAAAGACAAAGGACAGATCACATGCTCTGCCCTTAATGACCGGTTCTCTGTCTTCCCACTGTGTCAATTCCAGAAGCTTTGAAAGCTCGAGGAGAAAAAAGCACTCTTTCAAACGAGGACAGTAACAACACACTGAACTCCAAATGCACAGATCTGTACCCCCGCTCCGGCCCATACTGTTTGCTAGGCTCAGAAACCGCCACAAGACAAGCCCCCAAATAAGCAGCCCAGTCTGGTCCCCGCTGCTTTGGCCCATGTTATCCCCAATCTGTCCCTTCGGCTTGAGAGTCTCCGGGCCGTCGTGGGGCAGCCCTTCGGGAAGCGTCTTTGTTCCTGCTGGGGCGTGCGCTCAGCTCCAAGGAGAGCCAGCCTCATGCAGCTCCGCCATGTCACACCCTAGGCTTTGGTCACCTTCATTTACCCATCGCACCGATTTGCTGACTAGATAGGAGCGAACCTCTGTATTTTACTCCTCACCAAATTCTTCCTGGTCATCCTTTCACTCACCGGTTGGCATGGTATTCAGCCTGGACTCGGCACCATTCCTGAACCGGCATTTCAGTTGAGCCATCAGGCAAAATTTGGGTCAGACGTTACCTGGGCCTGGGGTGCCCTGGGGGACTTCAGAAACAGGAGTGAGATTACCTTCGTGTGGTCCGCTGACATCTGATCGTGGCTGCCCCGTGTCTTCCATTGCCTTGAACTCCGGCCAAGTCATTCCGTTAAACACGGAGGGCAACAGCCCACGCACGTGCACCGTGAAGAGGCCTCAGACGGCCGAGGGGCTTTGCAGGCGTGATGAAGTTGGTCTAGAGATGGGGAGCCTGGTTTATTCAGGGGGGGCGCTCAGTGTGATCGCCAGGGTCTTTATAACCAGGAGGTGGCCGTGGGCACATTGGGGGAGCAGACCACGGGAACATGCAAGCAGGCTGGGCGCTGTGGCGACCTCTAGAAGGGAGCGGCAGAAAACATTCCGCCCCCCTCCAAGCCTCCCACAGAACCAGCCCTGCCCACACCCGGATTGGAGCCCCTTGAAGGCTCATTCTGGACTTCCAGTCTCCAGAACTACAAGATGATAAATTTGTGTTGCATTAAAGCCACTGAATATGTGGTCGTTCGTTACAGCAGCTGCAGGAAATCAATGCACATGGTGGTAGCCCCATATTTAACTGTTGGAGGAACCGCCAAAGTCTTGCACAAATGCTGTACCATGTGCATGCCTATGGCACGCGGTGTGGTCCGTCCTGTCCGTCTGAGCCATTTTAGCGGGTATGAACCCCGCTGTGGTTTGGATTTGTACGTCCCTAGTGATTAATGAGGTTGAGCATCTATTTTTTTAAAATTTTATTTATTTACTTGAGAGCAGGAGAGAGAGTGAGTAGGGGGAGGGGCAGACGGAGAAGCAGACTCCCCGCTGAGCAGAGAGCTGACGCAGGGCTTGAGCTGGGACCTTGGGATCACGACCTGAGCCGGAGGCAGACATTTCACCGACCGAGCCCCCTGAGCATCTTCCCATGTACTTATCAGCCACGTAGGTATATTCTCCGGCGAAGTATCCCCTCAAATCTCTTAAAAATTGTGGTATTGGGGCGCCTGGGTGGCTCAGTGGTTTAAGCCACTGCCTTCGGCTCGGGTCATGATCTCAAGGTCCTGGGATCGAGTCCGGCGTCGGGCTCTCTGCTCGGCAGGGAGTCTGCTTCCCTCTCACTCTCTCTGCCTGCCTCTCTGCCTACTTGTGATCTCTCTCTGTCAAATAAAATCTTTAAAAAAAATAAAAATTGTGGTATTTTTCCATAAATCAGGATATACTGATTGGCTTCCTTCTTGAAATGAGCTAGTGCCCTGTTTTAATGAATTTTTTAAAGATTTTATTTATTTATTTGACAGACAGAGATCACGAGTAGGCAGAGAGAGAGAGAGAGAGAGGGAGAAGCAGGCTCCCCACCGAGCAGAGAGCCCGATGTGGGGCTTGATCCCAGGACCCTGAGATCATGACTGGAGCTGAAGGCAGAGGCTTAACCCACTGAGCAACCCAGGCACCCCCTGTTTTATATCACAGTAGCTGAGTTTTGCCTGCTTTACACTGCAGATAAATGGAATGCTATAGTATCTGGCGTCTTGTTCATGATAACGTCTGCGAGTCATTGCTATCGGGTTCTTCTCCGGGTTGTTCCGTCTCACTGCTGAATAGCATCTGATCGCGGTAACAGCATCATTTATTTATCCACTGTGCTGTTTCTGGGCATCGGAGTGGTTTGCATTTGGGGCTCTTACAGACAGTGCTGCTGTGAGCCTGCTCACGCCTGCCTTTCAGGGAGCAGTTAACCTGGCATTTGCCCACGGCAGGGATTGCACCAGGTGGTTTTGTCTTCGGGCATTTCCCAGATGACCCTGTTTCCGATCAGGGCAGCCACCACGGTCATCCTCTAGTCGTTGTGGCACAGGCAAGTGTCGAGATTGGAAACCTGGACCGGGGATGGGGTGAGACCGAGGGTCTGCTGGCATGTAGATGTCTCAGCGAACGTCTGCTCGGGGTGACTCTGCTCAGCGCCACCGCAGAAAGCATGTGGCCTCAGCTGTGGCCGGGGAATTTACTTTAGAGGCATGTAGGGCCATGACCATTTCCCGGGGGGTTTGGGGGGGCCGCGGGGGGGGGGGACTCTGCCTGTAACTGGTAGACAGGTGTGACAGCACCGAGGCATTCCTGTTGTTGCCAGGTTACCTTTGCTGTCTGTCAAGTGAACCTGCAAAGGACCAGGTAGCAATGGTGGCCTCAAAGGGCTCCTTCAGGGACATCCTCAGCTGAGCCCACACCAGAGCCAAACCTCTTCTCCAGATCAGGGATGGAAGCAAAGCAGTGACACGCTCTCTTTCCCCGAAACACTGAGCCCAACACTTCATGATTTGTTTCCACCAGGAGCAGATACGGTTTGGGCAACCCGGCTGTGGACCAGTTCCTTGTCCTTCTGTCTTCCTGAAGCAACCTGAGTGTTTTGAGTCCGGAAAATGAACTTTTCCTCTCAACCACAGATATTAAACTCAGGTGCTTGCAGGGGCCAGACGTGATGCTCATGAGGTCACTCAGTGCTAGAAGGGGAGGTTGGGAGCGCCCCTCTCTAGAATTGAGGACCCTTGCCCCCATGCCCAGGGGCTCAGGGAGAAGCTGAAAGTCTGGTCTTTATGTGCCCCCCCCTTTTAAGTTGGAAAAAGCAGACCTAATAAAGCACCTTTCCCTCAGGCCAGCACTTTGCAGCCCCTGTCCTGAATGCTTTTGAAGGGGGTTGAACCCGCAGAATAGCGTTTCAAAGCGGGGGCTCCAGTGGAGAGACCCCAGGGAGAGCCCGAGCGCCGCCGGCCCTTCTCCCTGTCCCTGGGTGTGTGCTGAGAAGGGCACCCTCGCCGGGATGCACTCCCTCAGAAGAGGGGTGGCCCACCCATGGGCTGATGTGACTGAGGACCATTGTCCTCCCACTGAAGGGCTGGAGAGGCGGTGTAATGGCACTCAGCCAGGGCGCCTGCAGAGGCGGTGTGGGGTGGGCTGCGTCGGGAAAATTCAACTGGTGAGAGCCCGCAGGGTACCAGTACGGGACCCAGATGCAGAAGAGCAGGGGGCGGTCCTGGTGCGAGGCCGGAGGCGGATTAGCATAGAAATGATAGCTGGTGGGGCTCTGCCCAGCTCTCTGAGGGCCCTGCCATAGGGTCCTTAGAGTCGGCTGGGCGAGTGGGGTTTTGCTGGGACAAAACCCACCCCAGCACTCCCTGGTCAATGTCCCCGAATGCCCAGGCTCCACCCAGCCCGAGACACCCCCCCCTCCCACCGCCCCCATTCCCCAGCGTATGGAAGTGAGAATTAGTGGATTCAGGGATCCGACAAGCCTGAGGTGGGTTTGCAGGGTTCTGTGGGCACGGACACAGGTGGGTTTTGGCGTCAAGATGTCTACCTGTACATTCTCTCCTTGAATTTTGTGTTCAGTTGGGGATGCGTCAAAGTCCACAGAGGATTTTTTTTTAATCCAAAGCAATATTTAAATATTTGGAAACTTATCTTGAAGAATAGAATTACCTAGACTTTTGGGCCAGGGCTCTGGCCTGCAGACACTGTTCTGGGCCAAGGGGCGGCTGTCCCCGTGGACACAGTCCTCCCTCCTCCCCTCCTTAGCGCTGCTCCTGAGGGGTCTATGGGGAGCCTGGGAGAGGTCAGCTGCAAGGCCTTCTGGGAGCGTGGGGCAGTGCCTGGTCACCACCTGCTGGAGGCACAGGTCTTTACCTGCTCCAGTCATTGTGGCAGCGAAAAGCCTCCTGGGACGCTGGACGGGGAGTCAGGAGTTAGGGGTTGGTGGCAGGCAGCAGCATCCCGAGCACTGACACCTCCCTCCCGGCCCCCCTTTTCTCATTCTGGCCTCTCAGAGGGTCTGATGCCCTAACGTGGTCCAAGGGCTTCGTGTCACCAGAGCAGACACCAGCTGCTTCTCCAACCTCCCTCCTCCCTCCTCCCTCCTCCCTGGCTGTAGCTCCCTGTCTCTGTGCAGAGGAAGGAAATAGAAAAACTCAAGATCATCTGCCTGCCCAGACCCCACCTCCTGGGACCAGAGGGCAGGGGTCCTGCCAGGTCCACCCTGAGCCTCCTGAAGACAGTCCTGATGCTGTCTCCTCTCTCTTGTCTATCTCTGTCTCTGCATCTGTGTCTCTGTGTTTGTCAGTCTTTTGTCTCTCTGTCTGTGTCTCTGTCTCTTACCTGTGTCTCTTCCTCTCTGTCTCTCCCTTCTCCATTTCAATCTGTGTCTCTGTCTTTCTCTCCCCCTATCTCTTTTTGTCTCTATGCCTCTCTCTCTGCCTCTCTCTCTCTCTGTCTCTTCGTTTCTGTCTCTCCACCTGTGTCTCTCTGTCTCTGTCTCTCTCCCTATCTTCTCTGCCTGTCTTTGTGTCTCTTTCTGACTCTTTCTTCCCTTCTCTATTTCTGTGTCTCTGTTTCTTTCTGTCTCTGTGTCTCTGTTTCTCTTTCTCTGCCTTCTCCATATTTCTGTGTCTCTGTCTGTTTCTCTATTTTTGTCAATTTCTGTCTCTCCATCTGTGTTTCTGTTTCTCTCTGTCTCTATCCCTCTCTCTCCCTGTCTCTCTCTCTGTCCCTCCCTCTGTCTGTCTCTCTCTGTCTCTGTCCCTCCTTCCCTCTCTCTCTGTCCCTGTGTGTGTGTGTGTGTGTCTCTCTCTCTCTCTCTCTACCCCTCAGTCTATGTCTCTCTGTCTGTCTCTGTCTCTCTGTCTTTACTGACTGGGTGGCCCCTGGGTCTGGAGCATCATCTCCGAAGATACCCTGCCCAAAGCCCGTCTCCATCTGCCAGGCCCTGCTCTGCGATGACCACAGTCACTACTGAGGGCCCGGCTTTGCAGTGAAATGGTGAAGTGCGGGGACCCCAGACTATGTGGCTGGCTCGCTCACCCCTGGGGCAGAGGCACCAGAGCTGTGGGGTCAGCCGGGGTTGGGGGACCTCTGCACAAGCCTGGGCCTGGCTCGCGAGGGACGGGGCTGCTCCCGAGCCCAGGGACCAGAGCATCTAGGGGACAGCGTCCACTGAGGACCAGATGGGCATCGGTCAGCTGGTGACAGGTGGGCAACTCCGTTCCTGCGGGTGGTAAACAGTCCCAGGGGACTGTGACGGGAGCGATGACACAGCCTCTCCCCAGGGACGATGCAGAGTCACTTGAATGAGACTGGACAGTCCTTGGAGTTGACTCCACATCCTGACTGTCTGGTGCCCGAGGTGGGTGGTCTCAGTCAGGGCTTCTGTGACCCAGACTCTGCCTCTGACAACTTGGCCAGGGCTCTGCTGGCACCACAGCACCCTTGCGCAGACCAGGAAAAGGATCCGCTCCAGGGGACACCTAGGTTCCTGGCCCGTGCACCACGGGCTCCTCCTCAGCCCCCTCGTGCCCCCTCCTGGTCATCCTGAGCAGTGCACAGCCTGCTCCACCAGCCTGGGCGGCCCTGACTCAGCCCTTGCAAAATGGGCTTGAAGCAGCTTGAAGGTTGAAAGCACTCCAGGCCTTCCTTCTAGAAATTCATCCCAGGGAAGTAATCAGGAGTGTGTGCCAAGATTTATGATCATAGCAGTGTTGTTTATAATGGTGGAAAAATTGGAGACAATCTAAATGTTTAAAAATAGGGCTCCATTAAGTAAATTATTGTGCAATATTCTCCGAGCATTCCAAGCATGCGTTACAAATAATGCTCTAATGTGCGCAAGGACGTCTGTGCAAGGACATGCACTGTGGGCTTATTTGTCGGAACAAAAGGCTGAAGTAAACGTCTGTTGTTAGGGACCCACCTGAACTGTGGGGCGTCTGCTCAGCGGGGCTCTGCTGTCTCCCCATGGCGAGGGCGCTGCAGCCTCACGATGTGGAAGGATCCTCGAGATGTTTATGAAATGTCCAGAGGCGTGCTACCATCTGTAGAAAAAGACGTGCGGTTATAGATGTAGGTGTGTAAGCGCGTTCGTGCTCAGACTCGCTCTGCTGAGGCCAGCAGCTCACTCTGGCTCACATCCCTGCCCTGGGTCCCCCTGGCACTCTATTTAACCATGGGACTTAATTCGGGGAGGAAGTAAACAAAACATACCCTAATATGCAAAAATAACGAGGTGAGGGCATCTTGTCAGTTTGGGGATGCGTCCAGCCCTGCTGGTTCAGGGGCTCCCTCTCTGGCCCCACTGGACTCCCCACTCACCCTTTTCCTGCCCCAGCCCTGGAATTAGCTCTTCCTCCTGGAATGATGGACACACATGCCCAGGGAGTCTCTCCTTCCTGTCCGTTGAGGGAAGCTGCACATCAGTGCTGTTAGGATCAGAGAGCCGTTTGTGGGGGTGAGGCCCCATGACAATGCGGGGGGAGGATAGGTCACAGAGGACTCTGGCCCATGAATACCGTGTGCTGCATGGGCTGAAGTAGAAGTTAGATCAGTTTATGGAAGATGCAATGTGCCTTAGATCTCACACTCTGAATTTGGGGCTGGGACCTCTCCCTCCTGGGAGTTCCCTGCAGGGCTGGCTTGTCTTCCCTACTGGTCCCCTCCTGGGTCGCAGCTCCACCTCCCACCTTTCCTTTATGCCCTCTGGTCCTGTCAGCACCCCCGGGGCCGCCCTGGGGTCCTGGGAGATCCGCAGCCCCCACTCCTCCGCAGGGGCCTCCTCTAACTGTGGGCTCCTAACGAGAGCTGCCTCATGGCCCCTAGACACAGGGCCTGGGATGGGCTAGCTCACCATGAGGTGTGGACGACTCCAGGGGTAAAAAGCAGGCCCTGGGTGTCACCAGCATGTCCAGAGAGGAGCTGTCTTGGGAAGGACCTAGGGCCTTTTCCTCACTGGGTCCTTCTCTGGGCACAGGCAGAGGGAGACAGCTAGAGATGTGTCTCTTCCCCATCCCCAAGTCCCCTGCCAGTCCCCAGATCCCCCCTTCACCCTAACCTGGCAGGTCCCTCTGAGAACACTGCCTAGTCTGTGGTCTGGCTCTCCTGAGGCAGGACAGGGCACAGCAGCGCAGTGGCCCGTCTTCCAAAACCACGTCTCTCTGGCATCTCTTGGCAGGGAATCCGGAAGCCTGGAGGAAGCCCCCCCCCTCCCCGGAGGACAGGACTTGAGAGGCAGGGGAGGAAGCGCTGCCGGTCCAGCGAGCAGGATGGAGACTCCAACAGCTTCGTTGCTCAGGGCTGGCCCTCCTCCTGCCGTCTGGGGTCAGCGCCAAGGACCAGGCCATTTTCTGCAACTGAACAGATTTTTCTGTGACATTTCCTTGATCATGTGCAAATAAATATTTCCTCAATTGGGGACATTTCAAGCTTTATTTGAAGTGCGCTGGAGGTGAACGTGGCTTCCGCGCTCACCAGGCAGCAAGGAACTGGAAGGCGCCCCCGTTCTAGTGCTCCCCTTTCCAGGAGCGAGGAGACCCCCTTCCGGGTGCCCCTCTTCGAGAGCTGGGGCTCGCCGGGTTTGGTTAAACCGGAGGACTTAGGCTGCTGTTGGTGTTCTCACGCAGCGACACTCCGGCGGTCCACGGGGCTCGGCGCCCGGTGGCGAAGCCCGGGTGCGCGGGTCCCGGCTCCTCGCGGGGGAGCCCCAGAACCCGGCACGGCTCCCTTGAGCCGGCGAGCATCCACCTGCAGGGAGGGCGCGGGACCCCAGTCCCGGCTGCGTGTCGCCAGGTCGTCACCGCCCTTCCTCCCGGGGAGCGCGCGGCGGAGGGTTCCGTTCTGGTCAGCACTAGCAGGACCGAGGAGGGGACACTGGACCCTCCGAGGGAAGACCCTCCCCACCCCCTTCAGGACAGAAACTTGTCCCTTACAGCCCCGCCCAGAGCTTGGCCCGCGGCGGAGCCCGCCCTTCCTCGGTGGCGGAGGTGGGGGAGGGGCACGGCCGCCTCCGACGGGTGGGCGGGGCCGGTAAGGGGCGGGGCGTCTTCGGAGCCGCGCCCACACGGACCGGGCTCCGCCCGCTGCTCGGACCCAACGTGGGGTCTCCCTAGCCATTATTTATCAATCGCCAAGGTTTTGGGTTTTGACACACCACGCATGCCGGGGGAGTTGCGCTCGGTGACCCCACTCCCGCGGCGCCTCGTGGGGGCGGGAAGCACGGCCGGAGTGCCGAGCGCGGCCATCCAGAGGCTGACGTTCTGCGCTTGGGGGACAGCCCGACTGGCTCCCCGTGGGCGTGTGCGGGGCATTTGCGGCGCATAAGGAAGGACTACTGTTGCGGCCGGCCCGCTGTGAGCCATCAGGAAGCTTCCCCTCCCTCCCTCTTGTCACCTGTGGGCCTCAACCTCAGGCCCCGCACCGGTCCCCCGACAGCCCAAGATCCCCTCCGGCCGTGACCTCACCAGCCCTGCAAGCCCTCCAACCTCGCATGCTCTCCAGAAAGACCCCCGACTCCTTCACTAGCTCCTGCAACTGCCCGAAAAGGACTCTGATTGGTCCGCATCAGGTTGAATGCCCAAACCCCAAAAAACGCAGTGGCCAGGGATGCTGGGCATTGTTGGGTGACCCAGGTCACAGCATTCACGTGTAGGAAAAGGCAAGGGCCCTATATACACCACAGGCGCTGGCGGCAGAGGGGGTCAGCCCCCAACACTAGGAGGGATAGGGAAAGGAAAACCTCAGGTGCCAACTGTGGAGAGTGACATTTACTGAAGGCTGCCTGGCACTCAGTGCCCGCGGCTGTGCCCCATCCTTGCACCAGCTCTCTGGCTCCTCAGGAGAGTCTGTCTCGCGAGCCCCGACCCTGCATCCATCAAGGGCAGGCCCTGGAAGAAGGCACAGAGCCCTGGTCTACATGGGACCCAATCGACACAGGAAGGCTTTCTGTGCAGGGAGACTCCGGGGTGGGGGGGGTTCCTGATGGAGGTTCTGTCTGTCCCATCACTTGGGCCCAAACCCCCTGGCGGCAGACGAGGCAGGCCCTCCTTTTCCTGCCCTGAGCCTGCTGCCATTTTCTGCCCCGGGATGAGGCTGCAGCTGGTTCCCACGTAACCCCAAGCCTGCAGACGGCAAGTGGACAGGGGCTCTGCTGACATCCCCTGGGCGGCCTTGTGCCCACATCACCAGCTGCAGCCCAGAGCCTGTGCCTGCGTGCTGGGGGCAGGCAGAGGAAAAGCAGGATCCCTGCTGGAACCGGAGCTCCCCACAGGCGGGGGCTCCAGGAGAGGTGGCTGGACCCTGGCTCTGGGGCATGAGGGAGGGAAGGGCGAGGCTCAGAACTCAGCGGCCCTGGGACCTGGGGCAATGAGGCCACTACTGGGCCCTCAGTTTACCTGCCCTGTGTCTCAGCCTGGCAGTGCTGACGACACGGGTAGAGTGGGTGGGGGCGGCATGGACACGTGGGCATGCTGCGCTCCCTGGGTGGTGGGTGTTCATCTGACTTCACCTCCAGAATCTCGCCCTCCTGGGGGCCCCTCCTTCCTGCTTTGTGGTGGCTCAGCACTGGCTTCTCCAGTCCGAATCCTGAACTCATTCCAAAACTCTGGAGGTCCTGAGCTCATTCCAGAATGAACTCCGCAGGTTCCCACTCCAGTCATCTGGTCAACCCGGATCAGGCCTGCAGGTCCCACCCCTGCTGGGCTTTGCACACACTAAGTGGAGGGAGCCACACTTAGCTTGTCCCTGACGCATGCTTACTGAGTGTGTGCTATGTGCCAAGACAGCTGGAGTGGAGGGCACATGCCAGTGAGGACACAGGACAGCCCCGCCCAGCAATATGCCCAGCATTGGGTCACACCCAGACTGCCCCTGCAGTGTTGTGAGTCCTGGGGGCAGAGAGGGTACCCACCAGCCCCATCTCCCCTCTGCACCCACTGGGGCGCGGGGGAGGGACCTGCCTCCTAGAGCTGGAATAGGAGGGTCAGAAGACACTCACAGCCGGTGGTCGGCTTCATTCTGGAGCCGTGCGTTTGGATCTGTAGGTTTGCCTCACAGAGCAAGAGGGTTCTTAGAGGGCGTGGGACTGTCCAGCTGGGCTCTCCAGCCTGGCCAGAATGTGTCTGTGGCCACGCTCTGAGGTTCACAGCTCACCCTGAGTCCCTGTGGGGTGATGGGTGCCAATATGTCTCCCTGGAGGCCTCAGGTACCCCCGAAGGGCACAGCTCAGGTCCGTGACATTGTTACACCTGTGGGCCTGAGCACTCTGGTCCAGGCTAGATGCCCCTCCGTGGCCCCTCCTCCCTGGCATCCCCCTGGCAGACCCCAGAGCCTCCACCTGCTTTGGCCCAGAGGGCTGGGCTGCACAGGTCTGGGACCCGTATCCTGGAGGGGCCTGTCACGGGTCAGAGCCATGGCACAGGTGAGGCCTCACTCTCGTGTCATTCTGTCTTGCCTTTGGGTGGAATCCAGCCATGGACAGTGTGCAGAGGCACACAAGGGAGGCCGGAGCTCAGGGCCTGTGTTCCTTGCCTGTCCCACACATGATTTTACCCACTTTCCTCTGTCGTGACCCATTCTGGACCCTCAGGCCCCAGCGTCCAACGTGGCTTTAGACTCTGACTCTCCAGGAGACTCCTTTCCTAAATTAAGCTGAATTCCTGAATGCCGCCTGTGCCACAGGGACACGTGTGGGGGTTGCTAAGGCTCTGTTCCCATGGAGCCGGCGGCCAGCAACTGATCGCGAGGTGCCCCTGGAGGGGTGTCAGCAGAACTGGACCTGGCTACGTTTGTCCCCGATCCCCGTCCTGGGGCATCCAGGCTCCTAACCTCCTCTCTGCCTGCACCTAGGGCCCTGGGCCAGGTGCCCAAGCAGGGCCACATCCTACTCGCTCCCTCCTGCAGGACGTGGGAGCTCAACTCTGTGTCTGTCCCCACGGGGACCCGCTCGTGCCCCTTGTCACCCCACAGAGGGCGTCTAGGGTGGCCACAGAAAGTAGAGGAGACCTCATACTCTTCCTGCACCCACCTTTCTGAGCTTCTGTGTCCCGAGGCACTGCCCCTGCCCCGCCCCTGCTTTCTCCTGGTCCTTCCTGGACTGGAAGCATAGTTTGGCTCTTCCCCAGCCGGCACCACGGGGAAGGGCAGGTGATGCTGCTCTAGAAAGTGCTGGAGGCTAAGCGCCCGCCCAGCTTCCTGCATCTGGTTGGTGGGAATGAGCTGACCATTACCCAGCACCCCCTCAGAGACGTGCTCCCCCGAGGATGGTGTCCCCCAGCTGGGACAGAGGGACGGGCCCCCGCCGACCCACACCATCCCAGGCACCACGCGGACCAGAGGTGGAGTCACCGTCTCTGAGCAGCCGACCGCGGCTCCTCCTGACTCTGTGATGTTCTCACCGTCACGGACACACATGGTGATACGTGACTTTCACCTCCATGTCAGTAAGCAGGACCTTGATGCCCCCGCGGGAAGCAGCTGCTGCCCATACAGCCAGGGGGTGAGGACAGGGGCCCTGCAGACACACAGGCAGATACACAGGCAGACAGACAGCCCAGGTGAACACTCGCCGGGCTTTCTGCCAGCCGTTTGGCCGAGAGCAGCTCAGTCCCCATGCAGAGCCCTGTTTGCTGGCCTGGAAGCTGGGGGCAGGGGGCGTCCCCTGATTTGCTGACCCCCTCCATCCTCCAACCCCCTCACACACCCCCACTCCCATCCCTGGGAGAAGACACCCCCCCAATTTCAGGCCTGCAGCCAGGATCCGAGGGGACCCCAGAGCCGGGCAGTCCCTGAGCTCCATGTCCTGGTCATAGGAAGGTCTCCGGATGGGGACCCACCCAAGTAGGCATTGCAGATGAGATTCCAGGATCTGGGACTTGGGAAGGTGGGTGGGGAGGGCAGGTGCGTCCTGGACGGGAGTGGACATTCACACCTGGAAAGGAAGGTCACCTCCCTGAACACTGCACAGGAGGGCAGAGGGAATGAGACATGTGGGCAGACCAGCAGAGGTGCCCGGTGCACCCTGTGGGCCCACAGACAGGAAGCAGCACCCCTCCCCCCTGCACCTGCCAGTCACGTTGCCCTGCGGTGCTGAGGCCTCAGTCCCTGCGTTTGCTCTTCGGGGGCTCCGGCCTGACTGGCGTTCGCAGGAACTTTACGAGGACGCGCTCGTGAGGCTCCGAGGGGCTCCGAGTCACCAGGGGGGCCGGTGCGGATCCAATTCAGGACCTGCTCCTGGCACGTGGGACCCATGCCCTTACGGCTCCCAGAGAACTGGCCTCTGAACCCGCCGCCCCTGCCGGCCACGCCTGCTCGGAAGTCTAGCGCGCAACGCAAACCTCTACTTTCTAGAAGCCGCCGCTGTTTTCTGAGCTTGCGTTTTCACTGGCTGCTGCTCCGTGCCTGTGTGGTTGTTCAAACGCTTCCGTGATGAGAGAATCCGGCTCATTTCCTCCGGGCTGCGCTTGAAGTCCCTGGGCACCTGGCGGCCCAGCCCAGCCCAGACGTGCCTCCGCAGGTGCAGAGCAGCCAACCGGAGAGCCTGCTGGGCAGCTCTCCCTGACGGCACCTGGGGGCCCTGGGTCTGGTGGGGGCGGCACACAATCCAGGGACCCCACCCTCCGACGGGCACAGGGGAAGGGAGAAAGGAGAAATCATTCCTTCAGTCATTCATTTGTTTCTTCAACACGTGTTGGTTGAGTCCCTATCTTGTACCAGACGATGTTTCCTACCCTGGAAGCACAGCCTTGAATAAAACAACCAAACCCCAGGCCTCCTAGACGTTCTAGTCAAGAGGTGAGACCGACATTTATTACACAGAACACAGAGTGTCAGCTGGCGACTAGAGGTCTGGGTCAGAAGGAAGAGTCAGGGATGCAGAGGAGGAGGAGGAGGCAGGGCTGCCAGGTGCTGTTGATCAGGTTGTGCACTGCCCAAGTCTGCCAGTACAGTTCCCATCAGTCATCCTGGAGTTATGCCCTCACGGGGTAGTTTCCCTGCAGATGGCAGTAATGTGTCTGAGGAAGGGCCTACTTGTAGTTTGCCCAGAGCCATGTCCTGGGCTCACAGAGGTGGGAAGAGTGGAGGTGCTGTCAGGATGACACAGAGTTGGGAATGTCACTTCCAGGCACCTCTGCAGCCCTCAGGCAGCTTCTATCATGGCACCGCACGTCCCAGCCCCCAGCAGGCTCAGGATGAGCCCCCAACTCAATGTCCTCAGTGCCCACACAGGAAGAGCACTCGGGAGGGAGGGAATAGCTTGTGTAAAGGCCCCGAGGCAGGGAGACAGGTGTCTCAGGGACACAAGTGGCCAGTGTGCTGGGAGGGATGGAGGAGGAGGATGTCCGCAGCTGGGAGAGGAGGCCTGTCCTGACCCACAGGTCATGGGGAGGAGTTTGGATTTTATTCTCAGTGTATCTGGGAGCTACTGACTTAATTGTTAGCATCAGTGCTGCTGTGGGGCTGAACCAGGGCAAGGGGGCATGGGTAGCAGGGATTTCTCATTTCTTCCTAATTACACCTACTTAAACATGATTAAACTTTCTCCGAGGCGAGCAATGCCGAGCTAGCTGATTATATTTCGTGGGCACATCGCACGGGAATGAGGGCGGCATCAAGGCTGTCGTTCTCACACGGTGTGCACCACGGTGCGTGGCAGCCGTCGCGATAATGACATTGTAAATTCTCAGGTAGAGTCTGTAGGGGTCCCGTCCACAGCCAGTTTTGGGGGCGTTTTCCCTGTTCTGTGAACAGCAAGAGCGAGAAATGGTCTCCGTATGTTGTGATGCGTAAATCACGGTGATGTTTGCTTGTACGCTTGCTTATTCTAGAAAATGCTCAGCTGTCATCTTTTCCCCCACAACGGGGCATTGTGTCTACACCCTGGTAATGGGCTTTAATGAGTTCATATTTATTCTCATCATAAAAGAAAACAGAATTGACTTGTCCTAAATTCATGAGTTTGGGAAATCCTGGAGGTGAGGAGGCAGTGGCCGGCAGCGATGCCCATAGCCTCCCAGGTTCCCGTGCGGGGACAAGACCTGGCCGGGGGGCCCCAGGTCCAGTGTGGAGGGTGCCTGAGTCTGATGGGCTCTGATGGGCCACCTGGTCATGCTAGAAGCCACCCTGGTGGCAGGAGAGTGAGCCCTCCACGGCTCACACCTGAGCCCCATGGGCTTGCGTGGACACGAAGCACCCAAGCCCACCCTGAGCTGAGAACAGGGTCCAGAGAATAGCAGCAGGACAGGGACCCCTTGCTGGGGTGTTGGAGGAACAGACGTCCACATGGCTCCTCACCAAGAGCTCCAGCCTGTGTCTACACTGGATGGAGGTCCCAAGGGTGTGGTTTCACCTCTGCCCCTCCCCTGGATGCCCACGAACAGGACTCTGCCAGGACCTTGCTTTGCCCACGCCCTGAGCAAGCAACAGCTCTGCCCCCTGTATCCCTCTGGACTCCCGGTCCTGTGCTTCACATCAGGAATGGGCTCCCCAGAAGAGAGATGGAACATGGTGCTCCATGCAATCCCCAGGGAGGGTCTTGGTGAGTAATTCACATTTCAGCCCAGCTGGGCTATGGGTCCCAGGTATGTGGTCGATGTTTCTGTGAGGGCGTTTCTGGATGAGGTTGGTTGTGACATCAGTGAGAATCAGTAAAGCAGGTTGCCTCCATGGTGGGTGGGCCTCACCCAATCAGAGGATGGCCCGGAATAAGTGTGTAGGTGGGAAGGACTCACAAGGAAGACTAGCATGGCCCCCACCTCCGTCCCTCTCTGGACGGCTCCTCTGGAACGTGATACCTCTCTGTCATCCATCAATAACCCTTCCCGCCATTTCTGCTCTGGCTTCTTCCAGAAGGGACGAGCTCTTCCCAGCATTATGGGATTCTAGGAAACCTCTCAGATTCCATGTGTCCCAGCACCAATGGGACTCTCAGTGCACAGGGTGCAGGTCCCTGCGTCTGGGGGGCCGAGTGGACATGTCCGGGTCAGAGGAGGGCTGGGATTTTGTGTCCAGCTGTGTGGGCAGAGAACGTTTCTGAAGCTCGCAATATTTCCACAAAAATTCCTTCCCCAAATTTATGAGCCTGAACAGCACATTCATTTTTGTGACACAGAATGAAATAAGGCATCCATTTTCCTGTTTCTCTTTTAATTCACTAGGCACCATGTGCATTACTCCAGCTTGTCAAAATGTTTTAATTCATGAATGTTTTCAAAAAAGTATGTGATTAGCACGAATATGGAAGAGGGTGCCCTTTCCTGAGAATAACCTTGGTGATGATTCTGATTTGAGGGGCCATTGTGGGGACAGGAGAGCCAGAATGGAGCATGGGGCAGGAAGGTGTCATCCTGGACAGAGAGCCTCCCAGCTGCTCTGCTCACCTCCATCCACAGACCTTGGCTCAGCGCTGCCCTTGGCTCAAAAGGCTGTCAGGGAGGGGGAGTAGTTGGCAGAGGGAGGGACAGCCTGGTCAGGGGACCTCTAGAGCCTCCCCAGCCTCCTGCTGGAACCCTGTTTGCAGCCTGTCGTCCTGGGGCCCCATAAAGGCCTTGGCACAAAGAGTGGGTCCTGGAAGGGCCCAGATGTCCCCAACCCATGTCCTAAGAGCCCCCATTGACCCCATCCTCTTTTGCCTCCCTGGGCAGTGGCATCTCCTGTGACCCCCACAGAAATGTCCTAGGAGATGGGCACATCAATGGCTTATTTCAAAGTGATCTAACACCTCTCTTCTGATGTCGATTCCTGACTGCCCAAGCATGATGTGAATACACTGATAATCATCTATTCCAGGAAACAGAGATTGTAGATCAGTGAGTCTTCTCAGGATGCTGGGCCTATTGGGGTCTCGGTTCTGGGTCAAGAGACCCACCAGTGTCCCCTCCTTGTCTCAGGGATGTTCATGCTCCCTGTGGTGGACTTCTGTTAAGGAGATGCTGGGAGAAGAGGTGGGGCTCAGCTCCTGTGTTATATAGAGGTGTCCACGACGAGAGGGACAGCTGCTGGGTGAGAGAAAGCTCCACATCACCAAGAGTGTGAGATAATAATAATGATGGTAGTAATAATAGGCACACCTTATGCTCCATGCCCTTCCATGACTCCATCACATCTCCTCCTCTCCCTGTCAAGAGATCCCATCATCCCCATCATGATCACCAGCACCATCATTGCCATCACCATCATCATCACCATCATCATCACCATCATCACCATCATCACCATCATCACCACCATCATCACCATCATCACCATCATCATTCCTACTTCACAGCTGAAGAAGCCCAGCCCCAGGGAGCTCAGTGATCACCACATGATAAAGCAATTAAATTGCTCCAAAGCTCACAAAATCCCCCTTTCCCTTTGGTTTTCCTGGACCAACATGAGCAGTGGTGAACCTAGGCTGACCCAGCCTCATGTGACCAGCAGAAAGGAGGAATGGGAGGGAGGGTTCACCTCCATCTTTTCAGGCCATGACCTGGAAGTTCCTCCCATGACCTCTGCTCACAGTGCATTGGCCAGGACTGGTCACATGGTCACTAGCAATGAAGTTCAGCTGGGAAATGAAGTCTTTCTTCTGGTCAGCCATGTGCCCTGATCCTAGTAGGCTTCTAATACCCAGAAGGGGAAGATGTGGAGGGAAGAGCCTGGAGCCTGCATTTCTAAGTTCCTGGTGAGCTCATGCTGCTGGTCCACAGACCCCAGGCTCACGTGCAAAACTTTAGGGGCTCAGACATTCCTCTGTTCTTTCCCTGTGGGGGGCACCTGCTGAGGCTCACGAGGGAGGTTCCTGTTTGATCCTGTGACTCATCAGCATCCAGGGGCCATGCTGAAGAGCTTTCTGTTGAGCCCTGAGGACAGAGCTGTACAGTTCCTTCAGCTAATTAGTGTAGTGCTTCCCGTGGCACCCTCCACCCCTGGACAGTTGCCGAGTCACCTGGTGACTGTTTGTTTTCCAGACATTGATTCGATGTGTGTTATGAAAGCAGAGAGCTGGCTTAGAAAGGGGTAATTTCTCCTGTTGGTATCAAACACACTCCATGCATCACCAAGCCTGCTCATTATAATTTCAAATGTGCTCAGAGAGGGGAACCTATAATCCTCCTCAATCTCTGCCTCAAACTTCAGAGGGGAAAAAATCTGGGTTCCAGCAGGGGCACGTGAAAATGCCGAGCCCCTGCATGAGGGCAGAGGACCCCTGTGGCACTCTGGGCAGAGACTCATATGCCTTCAGGGTGCAGACGGTACCAGGAAGGATGGGACCACATTGAACAGGACACCCTGCCTTTCTCCACACATCCCCAGATGTTGGCCATTCCCCAGTGGAGTGTGACAGAGCACCTGAATGTTAATTCCACAGGACTCAGGGCTCTGCAAACACAATGATGTCAGGTTGCTGTCCGCTGCACTGCTTGGGCTCAGCCGGGGAGGACGTGCAATACTTTTCTGGGTGTCAGTCGTCCACACATGGCAGTAACCGCTTGGAAGGACTCACTGACCCAGATCCAGCTTCTGGGCATCCCAGTGAGGTACGGCAGCTCCCGCCGTGCCCCTCCTCCTATGACCACACTGTTCCATACATGATGGGGTCAACCCACAGCTGTCAGGATCATCCAGTCCTGTAGGGTGAACGAGAACTACCCCGACAGGTCATCATTTAACCAAATCTTGCAGTTAACCCCTGGAAGATATTTAATTCCATTTTTCCCCTCCAGGCTATCATTAGTTCTGTTGCAGGTCCCTGCATCTCACTGTCTCTGCACTACCCCCCCTCTCCCCCCCCGTGTGAACATTTCCCCAGGGTGGATTCCAAGAAGAGGAACTGGTGAGCCACAGGGCTTCTGCGGTTTCTGTTCTAATAGGCGCTCCCGGAAGGCTCTCCACAAAAGGTTATTCAACCCTGAAGTTCGCACCACCATGGTACAAGAACCCTGGTTCCACATTCGCAGCCAGACAACCATTTTGAATGTTTGCTGGCTGTCTGTAATCTCCGACCCGTGAATTGTGTGCTTCTATCCTCTGAGTTTCTGTGCTGCTTATCTTTCTCGGATTACCATGTGAAGGCAATGAACGTACATGTGAACCCCTCTTTACAAGTTGTGTGAATGTTTTCTCCCAGTTTGTGAGTAATCTCCTAGCTGGATCTTCAGTCATGTAGAAGTAAGAAATGTTGGTGTAGTCGAGCTTATGTGTTCTTTTATGTGTTATTTTACCTTGCTGCATTAAAAAAATTTTAATTTAATTTCATTGTAATTGACATTTAGTATATTACTAGTTTCAGGGGTAGAGTTCAGGGGCTTTTCCACTGCACATCACACCCAGCGCTCACTCCATCATGTGTCCCCCTTAATGTCCATCACCAGCTACCCCAGGCCCCCACCCCACACCCCTCCAGCAACCCTCAGTTTGTTTCCTAGAGTTAAGAGTCTCTTTCTACATTTTTTTTTTGTTGTTGTTGTTCAATGTCTTTTGTCACTTCAGGTTACATTTTCTTATATTTTTTATATTTAGGTCTTAAATCCATCTTAAATTACTTTGGGAAATGAGGTGAGGTTGAAGATTAATTTTATTTTCCCACGGTAATAGACAACTGTCTCCACACCATTTATTGCTATCACTCCCCTATGGATTCGAAGTACTTCCTTTCTGGTCTGTTAAACTCACGTAGGTTGATGTCTCTGTTTCTGGACTTTTCTTTATATTCTATTGATCTGTCTGCTCTATTGATGTCTGCACCTGCTTTATACACAATGCATTTGTTATATACATATAATGCTGGGAGAGAACCACCACTTTCTCCTTCTTGCCTTCCTTTCTTGTCTTTATAGTTCTTGCACGTTTTCAAGATGGATTGAGAATTGACTTGTCAATGTCCCCGAAACTTTGCATTGAGGCTTTGATTGGTGTCGCACTGGAGACATGCATTAAAACAGGAAGAATGTCAGCGATACGATTTTGAGGCTTTCTGTTTACAAACACAGCAAATGTCAGCTTCCTTTTGTCAGGGGTGTTTTATAGGCACTTTTGTAAAAATCTCCCATTTTCACCGGTCTTGCTGCCATAGTAAAGGGAAATTTACTTTTTTAGTTTTTACTTTTTAAAAGTATTTTTATTTATTTATTTATTTGACAGACAGAGATCACAAGTAGGCAGAGAGGCAGGCAGAGAGAGAGGGGAAGCAGGCTCCCTGCCGAGCAGAGAGCCCCATGTGGGGCTTGATCCCAGGACCCTGAGATCATGACCGAGCTGAAGGCAAAGGCTTTAACCCACTGAGCCACCAAGCGCCCCTTATTTTTTATTTTTTTATATTAACATATCATGTATTATCTACTTCAAGGGTACAGGTCTGTGAATCATCAGTCTTATACAATGCACAGCACTCACCATAGCACATACCCTCCCCCACGTCCATCACCAGCCACCCCACCCCTCCCACTTTCCTCCCCTCCAGCAACCCTCAGTTTGGAGAAACTTACTTTTTCTATGGAATCTTCTAGTTATTGCTCATCATGAAGACAGATTTTATTTTTGTATTTTGAATTTTCCTTTAAGTCCTAATGATTTGTGATGTTGAGTAATTGCGTTTTCTGTGTACATAATCATACATTCTGTAAATATGGATGATTATGTCTCTTTTTTCAACAACTACACATTTTTCCTTGTCTCATGTGTTCTCCACAATCTCCATCCAATATCCTTCATAATAGGGATATCAGACCTGTTTACTAGCTGCTTGACTTCAGTGGAACAGCTTCTTTTTTTTTAAATTTATTTTATTTATTTTTTATTTTTTAAGATTTTATTTATTTATTTGACAGAGAGACACAGCGAGAGAGGGAACACAAGCAGGAGGAGTGGGAGAGGGAGAAGCAGGTTTCCAGCTGAGCAGGGACCCCGATGTGGGGCTCGATCCCAGCACCCTGGGATGATGACCTGAGCTGAAGGCAGATGCTCAACGACTGAGCCACCCAGGTGCCCATGCTTCTTCTTCTTTTTTTTTTTTTAAAGATTTTATTTATTTATTTGATAGACAGAGATCACAAGCAGACAGAGAGAGAGAGGGAGAAGCAGGCTCCCTGCTGAGAAGAGAGCCCAATGTGGGGCTCGATCCCAGGACCCTGGGATCATGACCTGAGCTGAAGACAGAGGCTTTAACCCACTGAGCCACTGAGGCACGCTTTTTTAAAGATTTCATTTATTTATTTATTTATTTGACAGATCAGAAGTAGGCAGAGAGGCAGGCAGAGAGAGAGAGAGAGAGAGAGAGGGAAGCAAGCTCCCTGCTGAGCAGAGAGCCCAATGCGGGGCTAGATCCCAGGACCCTGGGATCATGACCTGAGCCAAAGGCAGAGGCTTTAACCCACTGAGCCACCCAGGCAACCCCCCCATGCTGCTTCTTTTTTAAAAGAAGTATTTTATTTATTTATTTATTTATCTATTTATTTCAGAGGGAGAGAGAGACACACACACAGAGAGAGTGCATCAGGTAGGGAAGGGGCAGCGGAGAAGGGAGAGGGAGAAAGGGAGAGAATCTTAAGCAGATTCTGTGCTGAACTTGGAGCCCATGTAGGGCTCGATCTTATGACCCTGCGGTCATGACCTGAGCCAGACACTTAACTGAGTGAATCACCCAGGTGCCCCCAGTGGGATACTTCTGATCCTTCTCACGACTATGACAAAAAATGAGCTTCTATAAGTTGTCCAAATGTTGTGGGTTTATTAAGACCTTGGTTCCTGGTCATGGTCTCGAAAGGTTTGAAAAATGATATCTCCAATTCCTGAGCAGATTGAAAGGATGTTGTTAAAGTCAACCAGAACCACTTCCCAAGCATCCCACCTAGGTTCCTAACTCTGGGCAAGCGAAGAACAGCTCACCTCTGGGGGAGGCTAAGCGGGAAGAAGCCCTGGATGACCGCTAAGCTTCCACAGCCCTCACAGTGCTCAGGCCAGAGCCCCAGGGAAGACCAATGCAAGGCAAATCCGCCCACCACTGATCAGCTGACACCCTCTCTGACCCTCATCTCAGCCCCGAGAGCCGGTGTTACTCTCTCTGAGTCACTGAGCAGAGGAGGTCCCTGAGTCTCAAGACATGTGAGACGGTTTGGCCAAGGCTTGTGGTCCGTGAGATTTGGAGATGGGGCACACACCTGTCAGGACCATGGTTCTTCCCACCGCGGTGTGGAAGGAGGTGAGGAGTGTGAACCACAGATAGCATTGATAGAAGTACCAGGTATTATGAGTAAAATGAAATAACCCTAAACAGAGTTCACTGAGGTGGTTCGTGCTTTTCACATACCCAAACCTGGACAAGATCGACTGAGGCCACTGTGCAGCCAAGAGAAGGACATCTTCTAGAGGGAATGGGCTGAGCAGCCCCTTTGCTGTCCCCGCCAGAAGGAGACCTCACACTGAACCTGAGGAACAAAGACCTCCACCAAACCGGTGGAGAGAATTAGGACAGAAGGTGGTCCCGTGATACTCAGTCACAAGCTGCCTCCTCTTTTGTGAAGCAGTGAGTGATGCATTTCAACCTAGGGTTCCAGAGAAACAAGAAAGCAAGTATCAGCACTTGAATTAAAGGTAAATCCTGCAAAGTCTTCAGGTTTACACATTCGAGTCTCTCACTGCAGATGAGCTGCCTGCCTCCAGCAAGTCTGCAGTCACAGAAGACCTTCTTGTAGGTTCATCCAACTCACCTGATACCACCCCCAGTAAGAATGTCACTCATGGGTGACTCCGGAAGTTGTACAGCGCAGGACTGCGGGGCGGGGTGTGGCCAAAGCCTTCATCACTGTGAGTGCCTGTCGGTATAGATCATCAATAAGGACTCATATCTGGTCCTTAGAGGACTGTGTGTACAAGGAAGTAGCAATTCAGGTCCCGTTCTCCATGGAGAGGGCTCTGGGACCAAACGACTGGCTAAGAAAGATCCTCCACGCTCCAGGTCTCCGTGATGTGCGAGTCTTGGAAAGCACGGGGGAGACATTATGGTAAAGGAGCCCATGCCTCCCCATGGCAGCGTAGTGATATTCGCCAGTTGTGCCTGGTTCTTACCTTCTGTAGGCATGGAAGGACTGCACTTTCAGGTCTCCTGGGTTGGGTGGGGACAGTGACTGGTCCTGGTCACTGAGTTTTGAATAGACATGACACATGTCATATCTAATCAAAGCATTTAATTGCCAGTGCGGGACTCCCAGGGACCCTCTTTCCTTCTGGCACACCAGCTGGTGTCATTCGACATGGTGGCTGCTCCCCGTGCGTGACCTGGACGACAGTCACAGGCCCGAAGGACCTCAAACATCCGTTGTTCCAGTAGCAGCCTGGCCCCTTATGACCACCACACCTCCAGTTCTTTTTCCCGTTTGCACACCAGTGTGGAGCATTTCCTTGCACGTAGTGGGAGCTTGGTCAATAACGATGGCAGGATGGACGGATGGATGGTGTGATGGTGCCGTAGCCCTCAGCCCAGAAGTGGCCACCGCTTGGTCCTGGAAAGCTGGGGCTAGCAGGACTTGGAATCCCTCCTCACTCGCATTATGCACATGAGGTCATGCTGCTTTGCAGGTGTCACCTTACACAGGACCAACCCTTGATAGGACACACAGGCAGCACCTGTGTAGGTGGTGCCGGCCAGAGGAAGACCTGGTTCCTGACCAGTATTATCTAGTTTTCACATATCTAGTAGCCTTCAGCTATCAGAGCACTATTGCTTTGAGCTAAGCATTGACTTGTTCAGGCTCCGTAAGGAAGCATGCAGCATGCCCAGCTCTGTGTGCAGGAGTGCACTGGCTCCTCTCCTCCAGGAAGAAATGTGACACAGTGCCTGAGCCCAGGCTGCACGGGACATGGGGAGAGGAAGGCGTATGTTCAGAAGGAAGGGGAACTAGATTCCGAGATGACTCCTCAAAGCTGATGGTGTCTGTGTGAGTGTGCATGTGTGAGCACACATGTGTATAGGCAGGCAGGCATGAGTGTGTGGGTGTGTATTTGTGAGTGTGCATGTGAGTGCACATCTATGTATGGGTGCTCATGCATGAGTGTGTGGGTGTGCATATATGTGGCTGTGTATGTGCGCACATGTGCATGCATATGCGTATGGGCATGCATGTCTGAGTGTGCATGGGGGCGTATGTGTGTGCGCACACATGGGCGTGAGTGTTCGTGTGTGTTTGTGTGTAAGTGTGTGTTTCTGTGTGTGTACGTGTGTGTTTGTGTGTGTTTGTTCATCTCTCCTCCTGAAGGTCAGGAGTCACACACTGACAGAAACATACGCTGTTCATTAGAGGTGGTCAGAGCCCATGAAAACACAGGAAAGGATTTCAAGCAAGCCATCAATGCACATGCGGGAGCAGAAGAAAAATGTTAAGGGAGACCTTTGAGTGCGATTAGGAAGTGCCATTATGGAGAAGAACAACTTGCAAGTGTCCTAGGAAGACCATTAAAAGCAGAAGTTTAATAACCGTGCCTGTTGTCACTGGTGGCATAGCAGGCAGATGGCTCAAAGAATAGGATCTGGATGAGAATCTTTGTCCCACCGCCTAGCAGGTGAGTCAGCATGGCAAATTAGCTCTTCCTCTCTGAATATGAATCACTTATAAAACTGAAGCACTTTGCAGTGATGTTTTAAGAACAAAGCAGCATCTCACACAGAACTGCTGGGACAGAGCCTCGTGTAGGCGCTCTGTAATGTCTCACTCATGCAGCTGCTGCTTATCATCCCGTGTCCCTGGAGCCATAAGACACCACATCATTTCATTCTGGAAGATGCTTCTCCTTCCCACGTAATTTCAGCCTTCTCAATAGAGTCCTTTTCCTCACCATGGTAATTGGCTAGAACAGGGCTGCTGACACCACTAGACCACACGCAGAGCTTTGAACTTGAATCCAGAGGGAAGGATGTTACCTGTTAGATGTTTATGCATTATGTTAGAAGAATGAGTCTCTACGGAAGTCAGTGGCTGGGGTCCATGGGAAAGAGCCAGTGTGAGGTAGAGGATATTAAAATTTGCACACGAGGGGTGTCTGGGTGGCTCAGTGGGTTGAGCCTCTGCCTTCGGCTCAGGTCATGATCTCAGGGTCCTGGGATCTAGCCCTGCATTGGGCTCTCTGCTCGGCAGGGAGC
Source organism: Meles meles (assembly GCF_922984935.1). NCBI lineage: Eukaryota > Metazoa > Chordata > Mammalia > Carnivora > Mustelidae > Meles > Meles meles. The sequence goes on along the minus strand of NC_060077.1, from coordinate 20,056,015 downwards.
CTGCTTCCCTTCCTCTCTCTTTCTCTGCCTGCCTCTCTGCCTACTTGTGATCTCCGTCAAATAAATAAATAACATCTTTAAAAAAAACATAAAATTTGCACACAGAAAGAGAAGATTGCATGCATGTGACAGAAATGGTGAGAGAGAGGGACAGAGACAGAGAGACAAACAGAGGCAGTCAGAGTCAGAGACACACACACAGAGAAACGTGGTTGCTACTGAGTACTGATACAATTTCCTAATTTCCTTGAGGTTTATATCGCTCACAGAGGACCCTCTTCCAAAGCTCCAGCAGCAAAAGTAAGTCTTAGAGTCAACTTCACGGAAATGTGGGATTGTGATAGGAAACTATGCTTAACACGCTTGTCAACCCCAAATTCTGCCTAAACAAGGGACGGCAGTGAGCTCTCAGAAAGCCAGCTCCTGATAAGACCCGTGACTTCCTAAATTTACCAGCTAGATGTTAACAGCACTGAAATACATGTTCTCTCATCTTTTATACTCTGTATTGAATGTTGACACCTTATTACCTATAACCCTCCAGACCCAAACCTCACATGTCTTTACCAAGCCCTGAAGGCCCAGCACAGTGTTATGAAGGGGAGGGCCTGATAAACATTTGCTGAGCTGGTTGATAAGCGCATTAACATTATTTCCACCCCCATCGATCTTAGAGTCTGCAGATGAGTGAGCGAATCTGGAAACGCACTGCATCTCAGTATGTGCACTGTCTCGGAGGACATTCAGGATAAAGGTATCATCTCCCAGGCTTCAGCTCAGAAGCATCTTTTTAGTCAGAAAATCTCTTGCATCGCATAATTTTTTTTAGATAAAAAAGGATTTTATGTATTTGACAAAGAAAAAGAGAGAGCACAAGCAGGAGGAGTGGCAGGCAGAGGGAGAAGGAGACTCCTCACTGGGCAGGGAGCCTGGGTGCGGGACTCAATCCAGCACTCTGAGATTGTGACCCGAGCCACCAAGACGCCCCTTCATCATGTACTTTCAAGCTCCTTCCTGTTGGATTTAGGCCATGGAGGAATCCCTAAAATGACACCTGGGTACCCCCCATATGTGTTCACCATGGGTCGGCAGCCTCACCTCCATCCCGGTGTGCCAGCGGCTTTCAGCACCCTGGACAAGACCGAATGCCCAGGTTGGACCCATAAGCTACTCCGTCTTGGAGGGAGGTGCTGGGGAAGATTCCATCGGGAGACATGATGGCGGACCCAGGAATGACGTCTGCAGGTGACTGACAGGAACTTTTGAAAGAGCTGGGAGGACAGAGAGGCTTCTGGGGGAGGAGAGGCTGAAGGCCACCACCTGGGGAACCTCTGGGTGGCTCATGCCGGATTACCCAGGGCACACCCTCGCTGAGGTCATGGGGGCAGACTTCTCCAGCGTCGCTGCCCCTCCCCTGCTGGCCATCTCCTAGACAGGCTCTATCGGGGGCCCAGCACAGGCATGTAACTATGCACCGAACACTGGGCCTGAAAAGGACAGAGGAGAAGGAAACCTTACCTCCCAATGTAGGGTGGAGAATTCCCGAGACAAACATACACTTGCCTCTTTATAAGACTCAAGACGTCTTTCCCTGTTCACTGCCATTCTGGGGGCCATGGCAGGGGTATTAGTGTAGCGCCACTTCCTGCATCCTCCTGGCTGCTGGGACCTGCACCCTTGGCCCTGGGCTCATTTCCTGGCTGGCAATCACTCTGCTGGGTCCCATCTCAGCTCCCGCTTTCCCTCTCCGAACACATGTGCACATGCATATTTATTGATCTATTTATTTGCTTTTGTTTGATGATACCACTGCAATCTATTTTAATTAGAAAGTTCGCCATGGACCAAGCATAATATATACTTATTTTGTTTGACTACTTTTGAAAACAAAACCACCTAGAATCGCCCATAGCTAATTAATCTGCCAAGATTTGTGTAATAGCAAAAAGAGTGAAATGCCTCCACCCAGATCAGCAAGGGAGACGTGCAGTGAACGCATTCCCAGCTCTGTGTGAGCCCAACTGCCTAAAAAGGCCACCCCTTGGGGCGCCTGGGTGGCTCAGTTAGTGAAGCGTCTGCCTTCAGCTCAGGTCATGATTCCAGGGTCTTGGGATCGAGCCCTGCATCGGGCTCCCTGCTCATCAGGGACCCTGCTTTCCCCTCTGTCTCTGCCTGCCTCTCTGCCTACTTGTGATCTCTCTCTGTCAAATAAATAAATAAATAAATAAATAAAATCTTTAAAAAAAGAGAAAAAGAAAAATTCTGAAAAAGGATAAGAAATAAAGGATAGGAAAAAAAAAAAAGAAATAAAGGATAGGGACGCCTGAGTGCTCAGTGGGTTAGGCCACTACCTTCGGCTCCGGTCGTGATCCTAGGGTCCTGCAGTTGAGTCCCGTGTCAGGCTCCTTGCTCAGTGGGGAGCCTATTTCTCCCTCCGCCTGCAGTCCCCCTGCTTGTGTGCTCTCTCTCTCTCCTGGCATATAAATTTAAAAAAATAGATCACCTAGTCCTCCCAGGGTAGTAAGAGGGCTGTGGTTCGGCCTGCATAGACAGAGCTTGGACAGCAGGATGATAAATTTCCTGCACCTCCCCTCCTGCCTCTTGCTTTTCTGCTTCATTTCTGTCTCCCACAGAGACAGCAAATAGGCACCCCACCGTGCAAAGGTAACTCTGCCCCAGTCCCTGAATTACTTACACGGAGATGTGATTACATGATGCCTCTCACGACATCCCTCCCATCCCTGCTGCTGGCTCCTCCGTCACAGGTGGTTATGGATCATTATGGAAGTCTCCGTCAGGGTGATCTATTTACTGTTCTAGATGATTCATCAATTAATCCATCATGAAAATAAGAAATTAAATTTGATCACTCACCCAATTAAGATAATAATAATCTTACCTTGGAGTTCTCTCACGCCCTATCTTGGATCCTGCATGAGGTCCAAAGGCCCCTGCTTTCACACAGACGCCCACACCTCCCCACGCAGCAGCCTGGGGTCCCTTCCCAGCATCTGTCACCCCTAGCCCTCCCGGCTCAGACCCCAGGAGCCTCCACCTGCTCTGTGTAAGGTGCTGTCCAAAATGTAGGCACAGGCGCGTGTGCTACTGAGGACCGTTCTGTGCGCGTAATTTCATTGTACGCAGTGTTGCAGAGCGGGGACCTAGGCCCTGTCCATCTTTCTGCCTAGCCTGAGCACCAAACACATCACCACCCTTCTGGGCCTCAGCGACTCCATGGGACCCTCCCACACCCTCACGAGGAATGTCTGAAGATCGAGGAAGGGAGTTGTGCGGCCCCTGGAAGAGGACAGACAATCTGCAAGGTGGCAGCTTTGTTGCTCTCCCTTCCCGCCCCCCCGGCCCCTGCGGAGAATCTCCCTACACCTGGTCCTCTGGTTTGCACCCTGCCCCTTCCATTCTGAGTGGCCCCCCACTTAGTCTGTGAGCTCTGCACGTAGCGAGTGGGAGGGTGGGAGCCCTGAAGCCGATGTCCCATGCTCACGTCCTGACTCCGCCCATCTGCTGGGGGCAGGAGGGATACTTACCTTCGGTGCCTCAGTGTCCTTACTTGCAGAATGAGGGCTGTGGATGCTGGGGCATGAACTCACATCTCCTGAGGAGAGTGGGGGAATCGCTACCCCCCCCCCCAGGTGGCCTCCCAGGGGTTCCCTGCATCCATTCCAGAGAATGTGTGAGGTCTCCCAGTGCTCTCCTCTCTCCCTTCCGGTCTCCTGCTCCTGGGCACCAGCAGAGCTTACCCCTCCCTGTGCTCTGGTAATCTCCCAGGTGTTCAGAGCCTGGCTGGAGCTGGGACACCAATGGCAGCCCAGCTGAGCACAGTCTGGAACTCCCTCTGTGAGCGCAAGTAGACTGCAGCATGCACTCCCAGGGTCATCGTGAGATTTCATCTGCCACTTAGGGGAAAGCAGAACGTCATGGCCCGGGGTTCTAACTGTGCTGGGATGGAAAGCCATGATGGGCAGGGGTGCAGGACCCAGAACCAGGCTGCAGCAGTGGGGGCAGTCTGGCAGGAAGGGCCCGGTCCTGACCATCTGGGGGATGCAGGCTGGTGTCCTGTTCCAAACTGCACCCTCTACAGGAGGGCCGGGAGACAGGGGGTGGCTGAGCATTTACCACAGCAAACTGCTGGGCACGCCCGAGGCGCCAGTCCTTAGGCCAGGACTGTGGGCTGCGCGGTCCAGCGGTGGCAGTGCCACGTGACCTTCTCTGACCAATGGGTTGTGAGCTATGGAGGGACTGTTCCCAGGGGCCTCTCTTTTCTCCCCAGAGGCGGCTCAGTCTCTAGGGCCGCACAACACGTTCCACGCACCCTGCACTGCCAACAGCCCCCCATCTGCGACCTCGTGGCTTGTGGCGAGGTCTGGGCAGCATGTTTCTTCTCTTCCGCACCACAGAGCTTGATGGGAGGGGAGCCGAGAAGGACCCCGGACTCTCCCTGGCGCATGGCCATGTGCAGGTCACTGGGGTTGGGGGCTGTGCTCCCTGAATTAGATGGTCACAGTGGGAAAGTGGATGTGGGATTGCTGAAGTGGGTGTGGGGAGGGGCTGGTGGCCAGGAAGGGAGGGCAGGGTCAGTCTGGCTATGATGCTGGGGGGACAGTGGAGGCCTCACGAGGATGAGGGTTAAGGGAGCAGGAGGAAAGGATGGGGAGCAGGGATGAGGCTGGGGAAGAAGAAGAATCAGGAGTCACAGACGGATCAGGGACACTTTGGCAAAATGTTCTCGCACCTGATTGGCCCCAAGGGAATCACACCCCAGTGTCTGAACCAGTCACCTGCTGGGGAAGGGGGCAGGGTGCTGATTGCCTGGGGCCAGGTCACGGGATCTGCCATTGGCTTGGGGAGGTCCTCACCCACGTGGTCTGAGACCTGTTAGAGGGGCATGCTTCCATCTGCTACAGGAACTGGAGGATGGCAGAATAGACGCCTCCAGAATGGGCAGTTCACCTGCTTTACAAAAAAGAAGGCCACCGCTCTGGCAGTGAGGATACCCCAGGACCACACAGGTCTTGTGTCAGTGCCGGGCTTTGGACCCCACCTGTCCGGCTGAGCTCTGATCGCTTGCTGCACTGTCCCGGGACATGCATCAGGACCTGAGCCCCACATCAGCCTGGGAGCAGCTTAGGGCGCAAGGGATGCTTCCCAGGGGCCCTCCCCATTCTGTTCTTTACCCAGAGCCTGACAAGGAGCCCAGTACATCCAGGGTCCAGCAAGCAAATGCTATGAAATTGTCTCCAAACGCTAACCTTAGAAACAGAGCTGTAAGGTCTTCAGGAAACTCATACTATTTGTAACTAAAATGATGTTCGTCCCCAAATCTCAAGGATGAGGCACATAACGAACAGTGAGAACTAATCATCTTTTACAGTAAGCATCAAATGATTATGAAAAATTACCGCCCCCACCCAACTTATAGGGTCAGGTCTTTTGGACACAGCTGCATCTGTTTCCACAGGTGTAAATATCAGTGAGTCCCAGAGAAAACCCCCGTCAAAGGAGGACACACACTGACTTTGAAGCCTTGAGGCTGCCTGCGGTCTCTGAGGCTCCCACACATGGGCTCCTGTCCCAGGTTGGCGCCCTGGCTCAAAGTGGGTGTCCAGTCCTACAGGCAGATGTGGGGTTGGTCTCGACTCCTTCAGAGAGCCTCCGGGTACCTGTGTCTCCTGACCCACCTTCTTGGGGTGGAGGGATTGATAGGGCTGTAGCATGAGGACAGATGCTCACTCGTTCTGTCTGTGCTGAGTTCCTGAGATGACCTGATTGACCTTGTTCCATTCTGATGGGCCGTGCCCCGCTGAATACTACCCAGATAGGAGCCACCCCATTAGCGTGGAAACCCACCCCAATCACTTCCCTGCACTCCATCCCCTCCTGATTAGTTTCTGGTCAAGGATTCTGCACACTTAAGAACCCTGCCGACCCGACTGATTGTCTGTATGGAGAAAAGTGCGGGAAAGATTGGGGATACGAGGAGGGCGGACCAGGTCTGTGTTTATTTTAAAGTCCCAAAGTCTCCCTTAACTTAGATTCTTCAGAGCCAGATGCCTAGCCATCTGCATAAAGCACTCTCTCCTGGAAATGAGTCCCCAGGCCTCCCTGAAGGCCCATTCTTTATCGTAAGTGAGGGTCATATCCCTGCTGCTGGAACATTCCTTCTGCTATTAGTATCCAGAGAGAGAAGGCTGCCTTGTTCGGGACTCTGCTATTGTTAAGACGGCAACAATCCCCAAAGCAATCAACAAATTCAATGCAAGGCCTATCAAACTTCCAGCTGCCTTTTTGCAGAAATAGATAAGCTGATTCTAAAATTCATATGGAGGGGCGCCTGGGTGGCTCAGTGGATTAAGCCGCTGCCTTCGGCTCAGGTCATGATCTCAGGGTCCTGGGATCGAGCCCCGCATCGGGCTCTCTGCTCCGCGGGGAGCCTGCTTCCTCCTCTCTCTCTGCCTGCCTCTCTGCCTACTTGTGATCTCTCTCTCTGTCAAATAAATAAATAAAATCTTAAAAAAAAAATAAAAAAAATAAAATTCATATGGAAATCCACACGGGTGATGGTGAGTTGGGAAGGGGGCTTCTTGGAGAGTCAGGCTCTGTGGACAGCCTGTGGAGTGCGTGGAGAAGAGCTCTGGGGTCACGTGGGCCTGAGGCTGAGCAGTGGACAGGGCAGGGACATGCAGGTCGCTGGGCAGCACCATTGGGAGGAGCAGAAACTGGAGTCGACGGGTCCTGTGACTTCAGGTGGGTGGGGGTCACCATGAAAGGAGGCGGGGCCAAATGAGGGGGTGGGCCAAACTTAAGAGGGGGCGGAGCCAGGTGAATGTGGGTAAGGCCTCTCTGTCCCTGTGGAGAATACAGGGCTTCTCTCCTGCTGACAGGTCCCCTCACCGTGTTCCCTGGCCCCAGCACAGGGTCCCCAGCACATCAGGAGCAGGAGAGGGGGCAGTCACCTGTGCATGAAATGACGAGTCCCCTATGTTCAGGATGGTCGAGGGGTTTATTTTGCGGAGGAGGAGGAGCAAAGTGGAGGTCACCATGAAAGGTTGATGGCACCTTCAGAGATGCTGGTGTCCCCGGGGCGGTCATGCCCCAAGACAAGAGCGAGCTCACAGCCGCCCTCTCGCCCACGTCTCCGCCTCCTTCCGGCTCCTGGGGTTTGCTCTGTGCTGCACGCGGGGTCCCGTCTAGCTCTGTTGGTGCCTTGTTCACCGAGAACTTCAGGACTCGGGGACACCTGGGCCCTGGGGGACGACTTGATAATGTTCTCGGTTGCATGCTGCAGCAGGCGGTTCTGATGGCAGCCCCCATGTGACGTCCCAGTAGTGTCCTCTCCCGCAGGGCTGACCCGGGAGCTGCCGGGGGAGCGTCCCAAGTCCTCAGGACAGAAGATGTGGGAAGGACACTGTTGGGAATGCTGTTCCCTCTGGAGGGTCGCAGAGGACAGAGGAAGGATGGGCAAGCTCCTTTTCAGAGATGTGCGGGCCCCATGTTCCCTGAGCCCCTGGTCCCCAGGGCTCCATGGGCATCTCTGTCCCTGGTTCCAGGTGGCCCTAGCGCATGCTGACCTCCTGCTGTGCTCAGCTGCAGGTGCACAGAAGAGGCAGGTTGGGGGGGTTGGGCTGTCACCTGAAGACAAAACGAGCTCATGCTGGCATCGCACGGGCGTCTACATCATATGGTCAGGACGTGTCCCTTGACAGGACAGACCAGAGTCCAGCCACGTCCAGCTCAAAGGGGCCTCATGCGCCTGGAAGTGTCCGGGCAGGAGGGAGTACCGGCAGCATTTGGACAGGGGAGGCGGGGGGAGGGCCTGGGTCAGGGCCCTCGGGCTGTCCTCAGATGACCTGACTGATGCGTTGAACAAGGGTGCCTGTGATCCCCACGCAGCCTGGGGTGAATGGTGAGTGCAGCACACGGATGTGTCCTCAGTTTCCCCACACTGCCCAGCTCTCCACCTCTCACATACTGCACACATGTGACTGTGTTCAATCTGGAGGATTTTCTGGGTTTCCTGTTTTAGAGCTGTGAGGCTCCATTTAGTGGGTCAGACATGGTTTTCTTGTCCTGCCACATGGCACCCAAGCCCCCGAGTGGGGATGGTTTGCCCTCTGCAGGACTCGAGGGCAGAGATGAGTGTCCCGGGTGTGCTCCCTTCAAGGGCCCATCTGTGTTGGAAACAGGGACTCGTCCTGGAGGCGATCCTCCACGTGGAGGCATTCCCACAGGGAAGGAAGGAGAGGGCAGTGAGCGATGGAGCTGCGTCTTCATTCCTCCCGGTTGTGCTGGAAGGATGCCTCCCGTCTCCCTCCTAATGTCCCTGCTGCTCACCCAGCCTGGAGGGGCTTTGTGGAGAGGGAAGAGACAGGCCAACGGTCTCTGACTCACACACACACACGTTCACACACTCACACTCACACAGCCCACAGTTTCAGAGGCTAATAGCTGTTTCCAGCAGGCTCCCTGTCTGAGCAAGGGGGTGGACACTCAGAGTGTGGCTGGAAGAATTCATGAGCAAAGTCACTTCAGGCACCCCCCCCCCCCCCCCGCCTCCAGGCTATCACCCTGCCCGTCGCTGTCAGGGAGCTCTGCTCCTGGCTCTCCTTGGAGAAGGGTAACCCCGTGTATGTGGGGTCTGGGGACCCCCGTGGCATGCACGGGGTCACATGGAACAGTGCTCGCCTCCCACTTGTGCTGAGCATTCCTGGGCCTCCTCCTGTGGTCCATGGCTGCTTCCTCCCTGGCGTGTCAGGACACCCCTGGGTGGGGTGGGGGTGGGTCTTGTCCTCTGCCTTTCCAGGGCTCAGCTCTCCCCACACACACATGTTCTGCCTCCTTGTCCCCATGAGGAGCCCCTCTGCATGACGTCTACTCCAGGCTTGAGGGGAGCTGCTGCCCAGGCTCTAACCAGAACCTCCCATCAGAAAGATGTTTCTGCGTTGCTGTGACTGGTATAACCTCCTGGGCTGTTGCGGGTTGGGTGGAACAAGACCTGGGAAGGCTCAAGCAGGTCCACCCAGGGGGCATCTCTGGTCATGACCTGGCTGAGCCCAGCCCCCGGGGCCTCACTCTAGAAAAGGGTCTGAGGCTGCTTTATCATGTCCCTTGTGAGATGGAAGCATCTAGGAAGTGTTAGCCCAGGGTCTACGTGTTAAGTGAGAGCTCAACACCAACAGTGTCTACTGACAGTTCTGCAGCTGTTATTCTGGAACATTCTTGCTACCCATCTGGAGTGCTGGTGACTGCAGAATATTCTGGGTTCCTCGTGTCTGATGTCATTTATCTCCTGAACATGTAGGTAGCATTATGTCCCTGTGTGACAGTGACTGTGACCCTGGATGGCCTGTGAGCAAAGCTTCCTCGTCTGGGTGTAGCTGTCTTCCTCTGTGGTGTGGGACAGTCTGCTGGGTGGCGGGCATGTGCAGAGGGGGTTGTTCAGTCTGTGAGTGTATGGGAGGGGGAGAAGGGAGGCAGCTCAGTCCATCAGTTTAAATAAACGAAGTCACAGAGGTATTTATGATTAAATATATCTCCCCCCCCCAATCTGTCACCACTCGGTGTTGAAGACACCAGATTTAGATAGTCTGTGGGTGTCTTTGTGGGAGCAAATCACATCTATTCATTGCCAGGAAAGGTTGATTTAAAATGGCTTGAAGTTATCCATGCTAAAAATGAACACTTCATGAACAGTAATGTGATTGAGTGACAGCCTGAGCCACATGCCCACCTCTTGGCGTGAAGTGTGGACATGAAGAAAAGAACCTCGGGCTGTGTCCAGGGAGAATTATCATTTCTCCCAAAGGAAATTCAGTAGGAGGGGGAGGAAAACAAAAAACAGAGAGGCAGGGTAGGAGCCAGTTATGAAAATCCTTAAATGGAAAAGTCAGGGAAGATTCTAGAAAAGCTTAACTGCTGGTTGATGTGGATTCGCTGAGCTGGAAAAGACAGCAATGTAATGCTGCCTGAAATCACCTTCAGTAAGGGGCTCAGGAGTCAAGTTGAAAGACAAATGAAGCATCATTTCTGCAGCCACACACCTGCCCTCATGTCCTCACCAGTGGGATTATGTATATGGGAAACACAGTGGGATGGCCTCACTCCTGGAGAATTTCTCAGAACACAGTTAGCAGGGAAGACCAGCTGTGGCCAACGAGAGCGGGTCGGAGGGCCTGGATTCTGGTAAAATCAGGCTGCCCTGAGCTCCTGCCTAATGGGAGTGGAGCTGAGGCTTCACGATTTCCTGGAGACAGAGGTCTGGGAGCATCTCCCAATGGGACGGGCCTCTTGAGGACCTGGCCCAGGAAGTCCCAGTTCTGTTCCTCTCCTCTGCCTGCCTGTGATGCCATGTGTGCAGGCACACACCTGTGACATGGACCCAGCAGGGTCCTCAGCCCCCACCTGCCTGGCCTGGGGCCGCTACCGGGGGAGAGATCCACTCTCCTGGGCTGCAGGGTGGTCCTCCCTCGCTGGTTTAGGGGCGCAGAGCGGCATCTAAAGAGCCCCGCATGAGCCGTGGAGGGACCCGCCATGCGCTAGCCGCGTTCTCCGGGTGCGTCCGTCCTCCGGTTTCCTTAGAACACGTATTTGGGTTTGTAGCTCTGGGTGTGGCCGGAATTCCGGATTTCCATCAGGCCTCCGGATGATGCAGATGCTGCCTGTACAGCGCCCACCCGCCTCCAGCAGGGATGGGGCCCAACCGCGTGCCCTGGGGGCCCATCCCGGAGCGGCTGGGGGGCGGTGGCGCCCTTGGGAAGGGCCGCAGGGACGAGCACTGCACACGGGACACCTGCCTCTGACGCACACCCGGGGCAGATGAGGGACCTCCAGCTGCACCTGGGAAACTACGTGCCAGGGACATGATGCTGTCCTGAGAATGAGCTGGTATCTCGGGGAGTCTGGGACAACAGAGCTTGGGGTGCCCGACAGTAATCACGCCGTACCTGGGGCTCTGTCTTTAATTCTTTTATTTTCCCCCCCTTTTCATTATTTTAACTCTCGAAGGTGTTATTACGTATTATTATTTTTCCTCCCTCCCATCCTTGCGCCCCCTTCCTGGCCCCACGTGGACACGGGCTATGGGCTCCATACCCAGCATGGGTCGGTTTTAGGGACCTAATCGCAGCTGCCTGGCCCACGTGTCTGCGAAGCCCCAAGCTCGAAGGCTGGCTCCCTGGCAGCTCTGCCCTTTCCCCAGAGCCCACCCCATTGGGCCGGTCTGCTCACGTGACCAGCCTGAGCCAATCCTGTTGCAGAGGAACCCAGCCATTATGCTGATACGCTCTCCTGAGCCAATCACTGTGCCAGAGTCGCAGGTCCCATCTGAACTAACTGCGGGACTAAAAAGAGAGCCTGGGCCCTGCCCCTTCGTGTGTGTGTGTGTGTGTGTGTGTGTGTGTGTGTACACGTGACCCAGGATGGACTAAAAAGGGAGCCTGGGCCCTGCCCCTTCCCGTGTGTGTGTGTGTGTGTGTGTGTGTGTGTGTGTACACGTGACCCAGGATGGACTAAAAAGGGAGCCTGGGCTCTGCCCCCTTCCCGTGTGTGTGTGTGTGTGTGTGTGTGTGTGTGTGTACACGTGACCCAGGATGCCAGGAACTGCCCAGGGCTCACACCCAGAGAGATGGCCCTCTGCATCTTTGATCGTAGGTTCCCTGCCGGGTGATGGCCATGCTCCTGCACTACTTCTTCCTGAGCGCCTTCGCGTGGATGCTGGTGGAAGGGCTGCATCTCTACAGCATGGTGATCAAGGTCTTTGGCTCAGAGGACAGCAAGCACCGCTACTACTATGGGATAGGATGGGGTAGGTGGGGATGGGATGGGGCAGGAGGGGTGGGATGGGGCAGGAGGGGTGGGATGGGGCAGGTGAGGGTAAGGGAATAAGATGGGACAGGTGGGGGTAGATTTAATTTTCATGGGTTTATTGTACATGAAGATAATGTGTTTTGCGCTTTGAGCTGGCAAATTTCTTTGAGGAGGAAATGGAGGTAAAATATACCTCTCTGCTTCTGGTTTTCTAGGTGTGCATGGCTTCATTTGTCCCCTGGAGGGAGGAAGATGGAGACATTGGACTTCAAGGAGCCGGTAGAGAGTAGGGGTCCTGAAGGAGGGGCCACAACAGGGAGGGGCACCTCATGGCAAGAAGGAGGGGGAGGGATGCTGGTAGACAAATTGTCTGTCCTGTCCTGCAGTACGAACTGAACCTTTTATATCTTTTATTGAATGGGGAACTAGGTGACGGGGATCAAGAGTATGCTTACCAAGAGTGCCCGGGTGGCTCACCTGGTTAAGAGTCTGACTGTTGATGTCAGCTCAGGTCTTGATCTCAGCGTTGTGAGAGTGAGTCCCAGGCTGGGCTCTGTGCTCAGTGAGAGTTTCCTGGAGATTCTCTTTCCCTCTGCCCCACTCCCCCACATGCTCTCTCTACAAAACACAAAATAAAAGTACACTTATCGTGATGCACACTGAGTAATGTATAGAATTGTTGAATCATTGTACACCTGAAACTCATAACACTGTATGTTCACTATACTTGAATAAAAAATAGAGCAAGGAGGAAATCTGCTCCATTATTTGCAAAATCAAAAAGAAAATGTGAATCTTCCCTTTTGCAATAGATGTGCTCCTCACAAGGAAGGGACTACAACAGGTTTTTACAAGTTTGTGATAACCAGGATGGGGCATAGGCATGAAGACGAAGTCTCTCTACTTCCCCTGTCTTGCTTTACTCAAGGACTCTAAATCGTGGTTTCGAACCCACATGTCCACCGGGACCAGACAGGACACATACACCTGTGAAGAGGCTAGGTGTAGGAGAACAGGCTGTTGGGGGAGGGGCAACATGTGACCCCCCCCCCCCAAAGCATGTGAATTTAAAAAAGTTCATACCCTATTGAGTCCAAGTAAAGCAGTTTTGAGATCTGGACTCAGCACCCCAGCAGTTTGGTGATAGACTCCTGTGTGTATAAAATGACACCATGGTTTCCAAATCCAACTTAAATAGACATGCGTAGAGGAGATTTTTTTTTTTTAAGATCTATTTTTTTTTTTTTTCAAGAGAGAGACTGCATGTGAACAAGTGGGGAAGGGGCAGAGGGAGAGAATCTTCAAGCCAACTTCCCGCTGGCCACGGAGCCTGAGGTGGGCCTTGATCTCACAACCCACAAAATCATGACCTGAGCTGAAACCAAGAGTCGGATGCGTCACTGACGGAGCCACCCAGGCGCCCTGCATAGATGATGTAGGGGCCTGATTAGGCAGAGGAACTGTAAACCCCGGATATAGGGGCGGGCCAGGCCAGATAGCCGTATTCAGTCAGAGGGGTGTGCGTATACTAACTGTGGTAGGTTGAAATCCGATTGGCCACCTGTGTGTGGGCGGGGCTCAGCCACCTCTATAAAAGATGGTCTGTGAGACTGGATAGGGGTTTTTTTTTCTTTTTAGCCAGAGCCCTGCACCACCGCGAGCGGCAGCAGTAGCGGCACCGCCCCGTGCAGCACCGCAAGCGGCAGCAGCGCCGCCTTGAGCTGTAACACCAGCGGCGCCGCCCCGGTGCACCACCGCGAGCGGCAGCAGTAGCGGCGCCACAGCGAGCGGCATCGCCCGTGCACCAGAGCAGAAGCGGTAGCGGCACCACCCGGTGCACCACCGCGAGCGGCAGCAGTAGCGGCGCCATAGCGAGCAGCATCGCCCGTGCACCAGAGCAGAAGCGGTAGCGGCACCACCCGGTGCACCACCGCGAGCGGCAGCAGTAGCGGCGCCACAGCGAGCGGCATCGCCCGTGCACCAGAGCAGAAGCGGTAGCGGCACCACCCGGTGCACCACCGCGAGCGGCAGCAGTAGCGGCGCCACAGCGAGCGGCATCGCCCGTGCACCAGAGCAGAAGCGGTAGCGGCACCACACGGTGCACCACCGCAAGCGGCAGCAGTAGTGGCACCGCCCCGTGCAGCACCGCAAGCGGCAGCGGCGCCGCCTTGAGCTGTAACACCAGCGGCGCCGCCCCGGTGCACCACCGCGAGCAGCAGCAGTAGTGGCGCCATAGCGAGCGGCATCGCCCGTGCACCAGAGCAGAAGCGGTAGCGGCACCACCCGGTGCACCACCCGAGCGGCAGCAGTAGCGGCGCCATAACGAGCGGCATCGCCCGTGCACCAGAGCAGCAGCGGTAGCAGCGCCAACTCCAGCGGCATCGCCCCATGCACCGCCAAGAGCAGCAGCGGCAGCGGCGCCACAGCGAGCGGCATCGCCCCGTGCACCGCCCAGAGCAGCAGCGGCAGCGACGCCACAGCGAACGGCATCGCCCCGTGCACCGCCCAGAGCAGCAGCGGCAGCAGCACCACCGCGAGCAGCACTGCCCAGAGCAGCAGCGGCAGCGGCGCCACTGCGATGCCACGAGCGACGCCACCCTGAGCCAGAGTATCAGCAGCAGCACCGCCGCAAGCAGCCACGCCGCCTCGGGCAGCGCCGCCATCAGGAGCAGCCTCTCAAGAGCCAACGGTGCAGCCATGCCGGGAGTGGGTCTGTGGTACAGTGAGGGTGAGGCAGGGAGCCTCCAGGGGGGACCCCAGCGACTGGGAGGTGGTGGTCCCCAGCAAGACTCGGGCACCTACCAGTCGGTTTGGTTTCTAATGTAGTTTGGTTTCTAATGCAGTTTGGTTTCTAATGTAGTTTGGTTTCTAATGCAGTTTGGTTTCTAATGTAGTTTGGTTTCTAATGCAGTTTGGTTTCTAATGTAGTTTGGTTTCTGATGCATGGCGCGAAATAAAACTTTGCTTGATTTTCGCTTTGTGTCAGTCTCGTTCCTTTGATCACGGACCCTAACAGATGAGATATTCTATAAAGCCATGCACATTCAGGTGGCATGCTGATAGGGTTATTTTGTTTTTTTTTTTTTTAAAGATTTTATTTATTTATCTGTCAGAGAGAGAGAGATCACAAGTAGGCAGAGAGGCAGGCAGAGAGAGAGGAGGAAGCAGGCTCCCAGCGGAGCAGAAAGCCCGATGTGGGGCTCGATCCCAGGACCCTGAGATCATGACCTGAGCCGAAGGCAGCGGCTTAATCCACTGAGCCACCCAGGTGCCCCCCAATAGGGTTATTTTGTAACACGTTAGGGTTATTTTGTAAATTCAGATTATTACTTTCTGGGTGAAGACCTCAGAAAACCCTTGTAATTCTGTCCCTCTAATCAAGGTCTGTGGAAAGCACTAGTATTTACGGCAATGTGCTCACCAGCTTTGGGCTTCCACTGTCTTCCACCACCCTCCACTGGGCTCATTTATTATGGCTGCCGGAGTGACAGCAGCTTAGCCTCGGGTTGCACAGGTGGCTGGAAAATTGCATGATGCTGCGTTGGCGCCAGGCTCAGGAGGGAACCGGGGCATCATTAGAACATGCTGGAACTCCCCACGGTGAGGACTGAGCTGGGTGAAGAGCTTCAGTCGGCCCCAGGTGTTTGCAGCATTGCGGGAGGCAGCTGTCTCTCCATCCTCTCCCCTTGCTGATCCCTCACCCATACAAGGGAGGGAGCAGGGTCCTTGCCCTCTGGACATGTCCTGCCAGAGCCCCCCAGGCCACCCTGCCCCAGGATTTCCCGGGGACAAACCAGCACAGGCATCACCAGCTCCCCCAGCTGACTCCAGAGATGCTCTAGTGCCCTCAGAGGCTGCAGTACAGGCCTCCAGTTGGCCCAGCTGCCATCACCACTGGCTCCTCCCCTTCCTGGAGGCTGCAGCTGAGAGGCCATGCTCTGGAGTCAGGAGTGGGGACAGGACCTGCTGCGGACATGCAGGACAGCTTTTCCCTCACCCGCCTGCAGGCTTCTCCCCGTATTCATCCAGAACACAGCCCGCATTCTCACAGTCTAACCTGAGACAGAGGAAGTCTGATCCTGGGACATCCTCCAGTGGTCCATGCTGGCCTGAGGGCAGGCCTTTTAAAGAAGCCATGTATGTGAAGTTCAGCCTTGCACCCTTCCAAGCTGGGTCAGAGAAGTGTGAGTAGCTGAGAGAGAAAGGCATTTCTGCCAGACCCCTTACGGAGCGGCAAGTCTAACGGACTGGCTGGGTTTATGCCCCAGGGTCCTTCTGGGAGGAGCCCTCGAGTATTCGGAAGGTGCCCAGAGCATCCATGGCAGGGCTCTGCCGGGGTCCTGAGGTCTGGGGGAGTGACGACTTGTCCCGCCTCTGATGTTGTGTTGAAAGAGGGAGGACAGTGGGGCCCCACGTGTGCAGTGTGGTCAGTGCTCAGGGCCTGGCATGGTGTCCTGGACTGGCGGGGGTGGAGGCGCCAGCTCAGGCTATGTCAGATCCGCTCTAAGGGGGTGCTGTGGGAGCCAGGCCTACATGGAGTGGTGGGAGAGAATGTTCCAGAAATGCCGGCGGGGCCAGGCCCGGGGTGCTGGGGGCAGAGGGTGGCCCGCAGGTCCTGCCCACGAGCTCGGGCTCTGGGCGAAGCCAGCCAGGAGGAGACCCTGCCAGCCTGTCTCACAGCAGCTCCCTTCCTACGTGTACTCATCTTCGGAGAAGAGTCACCTGCAAAGGTAAAACCACGCGCTGCCTTCCCGGCCTCCCTTGCTGCCGGCCCTCCACTCCCACGTGATCCGGGCACACCAATCAGAAGCCTCCCGTGAGCCTCTGCGCAGGAAGGGAGCCGGGAGAAAGATGGCATCGGGGACTGAGGGAGCCCCTGGAGTTTCGGAGGTCACGCTGTCTCCCAGGCACGGGGAGGGGCTGCAGCCCGAGGTCTGGTTGAGTGGCCTTCCGAGGCACTGAGGCCGAGTCTCTGCCGGGCTCCAGAGTGTCCCGGCGTCCACAGCTGCAGCCCAGTGTCGGCCTGCCCCGGAGCGTGTTGGAAATGCGCCCAGACCTGCATGGGGTTCTGGGCGCAGGTGAGGTGGGTGCGCCGTCGCCGAAAGGGCACCTGGTTGGGCCGTGTCCGCCCCGCGGGAGGGACTTTGGTCCTGATGGGACCCACGTGCACACACCACACGAGCGCCAGTGCAGACACTTTCTCGTGGACACAACCACAGAGACTCTAGTGGGTGCTTCACCCCAGTCTCTCTCGTGTCCCCTGAATGGCGGACCCCTCACCCCCCTCTGACCCTTCCACTGATGTCGACTGTCCTCAAGACTATGGGGCCAGGTTCGGGAGAAGGATGCTGTAGTGAGCGGCCACAGCCCCAGGCCACGTGAAATGCCCAGGCTTCTGCGTCTGCCTGGCAGGGTCACTGGTCGCAGCTCCCCGCACTGCACAGCAGTAAGGATCAAACACTGGTAGCTTTATGGCTGGGCCTGGTGGTGACCAGCATCGAACCCTGGGCACTGTGTACCAGCAATGGGCACCTTTGTCCTCAGGGCAGAGTGGGCTGCCATGTGCTGTGACTGTAGGTTTGTGATTCGGCTGTGTTATTTGTGCATCAGCAGGGGGTTCTGACATAGTGGGGGCATTAGCTTTTGTCGTCATCAGCTGGAAATACTATTTATACCCAGGCAAGTCTGTCCCATGAATCAATTACAAGGGAAGGAAATCAGATTTGAGAGAAAGTTCCTGTGTAGTATATTGCACTTCAAATTATAATCCTGCGAAATTTCATTGTTTACGTCTAGACTAGAAGAAATTGAATTTTGCTTATTTAATTACATTTCCTGCTGCTCTTAGGAGGAATATTGTTTTTATAAAGGCGTTCTGTCTTACTTGTTGAGAGTGTTTTTGTTTTCTCATGTTGCTTCTGGAAGTGAGCAGCGCCGTCAGGGCTTTCTAGTCTTCTCTGGGAGTCTTGGCATTTGTCCTGGAGGGCAAGTCTGGAAGGACATGACATCTGTCTTGCACCTTTTACTTTTGTCATTGTTACTGTCCTATTGCCATCATCATCGACATCACAGTCCCTGTCATTACTGTTACCACTGTCTTCCTCATCCGTGTTGGCATCATCACCAGCACCATCCCAGCTGCCACTGCTCTAAGTGCTTTCAGTGTATTTTTCCTTTGTTATCATCACTGATCCATAAGGTAGTGTCATTGCCATCCCCATTCAAATGAACAAGTTGAGGCACAGAGAGGTTAAGAGACTCCCCTCATGTTGCACAGGTGGTGAGATACAGAACCTGTGCTCACCCTCGGCAGTTTCCCCCTAGGTCCTCCTGAGTAGGAGCACACCCCTGCTCTCCATGGAGAGCCCTGGCCCTCTGCACTAGTGTTCCATCCTCACATGGCTATCTCCAGAATGCCGCCTCCCACCCCCAGGCCTTTTCCAACCCACCCTCCTTCAGGCTCCCTTCTGGTTCACCTCCTCAGGAAGCTCCTTCTAGTGTCTCTCCTCAGCAGCTCACAACACTGCTGCGGTCCCCTCCTGACATCAGCCACCTGAAGCACAGTCCTGATGACCCAGGAGGTGGTCCTTCAGTTGCGTAGACCGTCCCAGCCGAGTGCCCTGAGCATCCCTCTAGGACATCTGGAACAGCTTGTTGTTGGTCTTTCAGGGCCCTGATGGTGGGCCTTAAGGTGCAGGAGGTGTCTATCATCTGAAATTTCTGGTTTGTAAAAGAAAACGGTGTTCTCTTGATCCCCATGCAGACAAATAAAAAAGCTTTTCTTCCCTCAAGTGACCTCTGAGTCTCATTCATCCTTCAGAGGTAGAGTGAAATATAGTTGATTCGATCACAGGATAACTGCGGGTGTTTTACTTGTGCCTGCGCACACGCTAACTCACAGAACACAGTGAGCATCCGGCTCAGAAAGGCGTGGGATTTCTCGTGTTTCTGTTTCTCATGGTGGTTTGTGTGCTCTCCTCATCTTCATCCCTCCTGTGTCCTCACCTGTGCTGGGACTTCGGTTGGAACAGGTGTGGTGCCTGGGCCGGTACACGGAGTCTGACAGGGTGGGGCCAGGGCCCGGCTTCGAACTGAAGAGCTGCCACTGTTTCATGGACCCTCATACCCGTGTCCCCGAAGACATACCTCGGCTCACTCACCAGCCCCAGGGGATACGAGACTTGAGGCACAGAGTCTCAAGCGGGTTCAGCCCAGACCAGGCCAGAATTCAGACCGCTGACCCACTGCAAGTGGGTCCCACCAGACAGGAGGAAGCAGCAGGGAGGAACCCACAGAGCAGCCGACCCTGAGCCCAGCCAAAGACCCGTGAGGACACAAGGTTGCTGTTTTAGGCCACTGTTCCAGGGTGATTCCTTACACAATAGCCTGTAGCGAGAGCTGACAGACATTGTCCCCTTCCCCGTCTGGGCACCCAGGAGTACATGGGTGTCCCTGCCCACAAGTGCCTGGGTTCCTCATCCCACTGAAACAGCAACTCTGCAAAAGCTGGGGGAGCCTCTTTTCTGGTCCATTCCGAAGACACGAGGCATGTGTGGACCCTGCGTTCCAAACGCTTAACGGTCAATTGACAACTCGTGTAATAAACATGTCATTATTGCTTATGAAGGTTTTATGGCTGCGTTATAGGAAAGATCTATTTCTGCTCAGGAGTTAGTGGGGGAAGAAAAATACTGTCTCCAGCCAAGCCTCCTGAAGAGTAATGTGTGATGTGTTTACTCACAGTGAGGGATCAGGCTGTAATGAGCTTTCACATTCACACGCAGGGCACACTCGGAAAACCGTCCTCGGTGGTATGGTCTGATGAGGCTGGGAACATCTTAGACGTGTGAGTGGTCATCCCGCTGCTGATGAAGACACTTGTAATCCTCACTGCCCGCTGTGAACTAGTTTGGGGACCCTAGGCAGCAGAGCCTGTGACAGGTGGGAAGGACCTGGCAAAAACGCTTTATGCTTATTGGATCGTCATCAGAGGGAAACAACACGACTTACCAAGTGGACCAGGAGTCATCACGTCCCCCAATGGGGCGGTGGGAGCCGGGACCTCCCGACCAGCAGCAGACACAGGCAGTTCTGGGCTGTGAGCGCTACCTGGCGGCCCCAGGCCCACATGTGCTGTGTCCTGGAGGGTAGAGAACTTTTGGAGGTATTCAGAAGTATTCTGACCCTACCCCCCGTGGCATAGGCAGAGTTGTGCTGCCCCTGGTGTCGGGCAGAGCCACGGAATGTGTGTGGGCCCACTGCAGAAAGAGGTCGCTGCATCTAGAAAAGCACTCCATGGTGAGCTTTGAGAGGAGCCTGCTGGCCAGCCCACCAATCCAGGAGGTCAGGAGACCTTCGAGGCTGACCCCAGCAGGCTCAGGAAGGGCTTCCCTGCTCACCAGGAGCCTCACCCGGCTTACCCTCTTTGGCCCTGCTGAGCTCCCTGAGAGCGCCCGCCTGTGCCCCTCCAGCTGTGTCTTCCCCGCGGCCGCTGCCTTCAGGGCCACCTGCTCTCAGCTCAGAGCTCCTGCCTTCAGACTGATGAGCTGTCGGAGCTGAGCCAGAAATGGCCTCCTTCAGAAGCCTGGACTGGCTGCTCCCTGCCAAGGAGAAAGGCCTGAGTGACAGCTCTCCAACCTGAGACAGACTGGCTTTGCACATGAAATGAATCTCCCTTCCACGGGATTTTCTCCTGAGGGTGAGCCCTTCACAAAATTACAATTTTAAGGATTGGATTTGTGAACGATGGGTTTGCTCCTCCTGTTTCCAGAAGCTCAGGTACGGCAGCTTCTCCCAGCTGCCCCCGCACAGGCTGTGCCCCCAGCAGCCTGCTCCCGGGCAGAGGACCCGATCCCAAGGGCAGCACCCGCTCCCTCTGTCCCCCGTGTGGGGGAAGCAGTGGCTCAGACCGGCCCAGAAGCTCCTGATTGCATCCCCACCGTCTTCCTTAGAGATCGTGGGTCAGAATGCCCGGGCCCAGCGTGGCTCGTTTCGCTCACGCTGGCTGGACTTCTGGGCGCTCGGCTTTTCTGAGAAATGCCCTGGATCTTTCACTGTGCTTCTCGTCTCTATTTTTAACAGCTCTATGGAGTTACCGTGGACGTGAGACAGAAGGCCCAACTGGTGACCGTGCTTATGTGTATCCGTGTGAAACTGTCCTCACGGGCAGAACGGTGAGCATATCCGTACCCCCAGCTTCCCTTGTTCCTCGTGCTCACCCCCGCTGCTGTGCGGCAGCAGGCGCTCTGCGTGCTGTCACTAGAACGCGTTTCCACGTTCTAGGATATTTTATAAAGAGACTCCTGCCATTGGCACCCACTTGGGCTCCTTTTCCTCAAAGTCATGGTTTTGACCTCATCCACGCAGCTGTGTGTCTGTGGTTCGGCCTTCCTGTGGCTGAGCAGGTCGGCGTGTGGATGGACCGTGACGAGTTCATCCTTTCGGCTGTGGGTGGACGTTCAATTATTTCCAGTTTGGCTCATCGCAGACAACGCTGCTGTGCACATGCGCGCACGTGGTTTTATTTAGGCATTTGCATTTTCCTGGGGTGAGAATCTAGGAGTGAATTGGCTGGGTTACGTGTGGGGACTGTTTAGGCAGCCACCATATTGTTTTCTGGAATCCTGCCATGTCTCCGGACATCAGCAGGGTACGAAAGTTCTGGTTGGCCCACATGCTGTGCAGCACTCAGTATCTACGGGTCTGAAATGTTGGCTGTTCTGATAGGTGGGCAGTTATGTTTTTAGACATCCGGAAAGGGTATGACTCCTGAACCGCACACTGGCTTGTTGGAGCCTACAGTTCAGTGATTTCTATTCAGTTCACCAAAGCAGCACTACAATCCAGTTTTGGAACCTTTGATCTGTATCTGTATCCTATGTTTGTTGTATTGTTCAAAGTATGAGGCTTCTGGTTGACGTTTATTTTGTTTTACATGAATGTCCGATCTTTCCAACACTGTTAGCTGTGAAAACTAGACTTACTCCACTGACTTACTGTTCGACTGTGTGAAAAGTCAGTGACCACAGTATTACGGGTCTGTTCTGGATTACTGTCACTGGAAGGAATTACTAAAACTGGGTGGGGGGGGGCGTTCCTCCAGTTCCTTTTTTTCCTTAAAATTGTTCTGACGGTTCTGTTTCATTTGCCTTTCCATGTGAATTTCGGAGTCAGCCTGTCACTCCCTGTGCATGGAAACTATGAGAATTTTACTGTACTGCACTACACAAGGGATTATGGTGAAAAGGTGTCCCCACTCTAGCGCCCTCAAACCTGTGAGCATGGTACGCCCCTCCATTTCTTTAGACCTGTGGCTTGTCTCACCAGTGATTTTCAGTGTTCAGAGCGCAGGCCCTGTACATGTTTCATGGCCAAATGTGATTATAGTCTGTGATTCACGTTTTCACTTCCTGTGTATGTTGAGGCTCATGGATACGGGGGGCGGTGGAGGGCAGAGAAGGAGAGTGATTCCGGAGTTGGTCATTCTTCAAGTTCTGGTTACCTTCCCACATCCACCACATCCATACCAAGCTGTGGGCCTTCCGGAGTTTTCAGAGAGCTGTTCCGTGCACTTGAGGGTTTCCGGTGTGTTTCCTGGGAGAGCAGGTGGCACCTGTGGACCGGAGAGCAGACTTCTGTAAGGAGCTGTGGCTGACGCCCCCAGCTATCCACTGAAATCCAGCCCGTCCCCGGGACACACAGTGGGACTGCCTTTCCCAGCCTCCCTTGCATTCCCATGTTCACGTGACCCTCTTGTGTCCAGTGGTGCGTGAGTAGAAGGGAGGGGCACCCTGTCCAGGGCTGGGCCCTAGAGGCACCTGCCCACATGCTGAGCGAGGGGGTGATGCGCTGAGAAACCTGAGGCTGGTGCCGGCTGGGCAGCCAGGACACAGGGTTCCTGCCTGACTGTGGAGGAGAAGCATCCCGTCAGGCTGAACATCCATCCTGGACAGTTTTGCCAGAAAAAAATATTTTTCCCCTTACGTTGTGGAAGGTCACAGGTCGGGTGTCATTCCATCTCAGCCTCACCTGGCTATTACCTGGAGGATGGACATATTTTTACCCACAAAGAAGAGCACACTGGAAGCCTAGCCGGAGATCAGGAAGGACAGAGTGTGAGGGAGAGGGGGTCATCGCATCTGCCCCGATGGAGTGGAGGTGACAGGGAAGAGGGGATTTGCAGAGGGATTCTGCCTCCGAGGCAGAACCAGCCTCCGAGGCCCGGACAGAGTGGGAAGAGAGGGCTCCTTTTGGGGCTCATTTGAGCAGTCTCTGCCCGATGTGTACCCTAGTCCCATGTCCCTTTGAGCTCACACCCCACATTGTCTGGGTGGCTTGACTGACATGGGGTGTGGCCCAGGACCTCAGCCTGAAGCAGGGGCCACAGCCAAGCTGGCTCGGTCGGACAGCAGGGGGTGGCCCTGGGGATGCGGCAGGAGGCCCATGTGAGTCTGTTCCCCAAATTAATGGACCTGAGCGGCCGACCCACAAGGCCTTGTGGGTCTTGTCCTTGGACAGAATTGTCCTCGCAGGCCCAACCCCAAGAACAGGTGCTTCGGGATGACGCCCCACTCTGGGTGCAGATGCATAGGGGTGTCTGCAGGGAGGCACATCTGGGGAAGGACTAGGAAACGGAGTGGCCCAGTTGACAGAAGAACCATAGTGTGCCAGGTGGTTCAGTCTCTCCGTCCACAACCTTGGACATGCCCAGATGTTCGCTCTCTGCTCACCATCACTGGACTCGTCTTGTGTCAGGCCCAGTGTTCGGACTGATGTGAAAAATGTAGTTTTGTAAATTCTTTTTTTTTTTTTTTTGCTTTAAGATTTTGTTTGTTAGAAAGAGACACAGCGAGAGAGGAACACAAGCAGAGGGAGTGGGAGAGGGAGAAGCATGCTCCATGCCGAGCAGGGAGCCCGATGTGGGGCTTGATCCCAGGACCCTGGGATGATGACCTGAGCCGAAGGCAGATGCTTAATGACCGAGTCACCCAGACACCCTATAGTGTAGTAAATTCTAGGGAAATTCAGACCAAGTCCAAGTAACATAGGGGGGGTGTGATGGGAGCTCTGTGACGCAGTCCCAGCCACCAGGGGCTTATAGCCGTGACCCTGATCAGGTGTCTGGTGCTCGGGCTACAGGAGGTGCTGTGCCTCCCGTGCTAGAACCCAAGGAGGTGGTGCTGCCCAGGCCGGTCCTGTGCTGCCCCTGCTGAGAGGAGAGGTCACTGGTGTAGGGGTGGAGTCAGGGGACGGAGGGGTCTCATCCCTGCAGCCTGAGAACCCTCCGTGGAGCCCCAATCCCGACTCCCATCCTACATGCAGCCACTGTGTCAGGGTGTTCGTGTCAGGGAGGGTGTAGAGGGAAGGTTCCAGAGCCTCTCTCAGTCCCGTGATGGACACGGTGCAGCCCGAAGACAAGGTTGTAGGTGTCCGTGTGCACAGCGCACATCCCCCTGCCAGGGTCATGCTGGAGGGTGAGTGAGTGTATGCCCTGGGGTCACGGCCCGCGTCTCAGTGTGTGATTGCAAGACCCTGGGGAGTCCTGAGGGACCAAAAGCAACTGTCCCGTGCACTGGGTCGGTGCTCGATGGCACGCTCTGCAGAGACCAGGTGACCGTGCGGATCTGTGTCATTTACACTCAGTGGTCTCTGCTGTGTATGGAGTGCTGCGGGGACAGGGACATGTCATCAATAGTATGGTTCCGGCTCGGTTGGCAGGAGGTGGTGTGTGTGCACGCAGAATACGTGTGCTGTCTTCTAGTGACACGTCCCTCACACGCTGTGTCCGTGTGACGCGGATGGCATAGCGACTCAGCAGTTCCGTGCGTGATCTCGTGCTCCCCGGTGCGTGTCGTCACCCTCTGTCACCACACAGCGTGATTGCACTAGAGTCCTGATGCTGGCCTTCCATCTCTGTGACACCGCCCGCATGTGTGTCATCCTGATGCCCCGGCCATGCCCATCTTCTGGATCATTCCAGGCTTGGTATCTGTGCTTTTTTCTGAGACCAAGTAAAAGTCAGGGCAAGGTGCAGCGTTAGCTGGTAGTGGGGATGGGCTTCTGATGGCGGGACTGTGGGTGGTTCTAGTTCTTCTTCGACTCCCTGCATTTTCTGGGCTCCTTTCCCGTGCCGGTAATATGCGCGGCTCATGTGGCTAAGCTAACGGGAAGCTTTTAAAAATTGGCTTTGCCTGCTGGCACCTTCCTCCCTGGGCACGCGTCTTGGTGAGCATGGGCCCTGCATGTCTCCACCTTTGTGGAATGCATGTGCGGTATCTCCCACTGGCACCGCAGCCCCACGAAGATCATCCGAATAGCGGTCAGACTGGGCCGCAGCCGTCCCTGCACGAGCGGAGCTTGGGGGTGCGCCACTGCTCGTCTGTGCGCGAAGTTCGTTTGTCTCATGGTGTCATCCATGGACCAAAATAACCTCTGAGTTGTTTAACCTTCCCCCATAATTTATACTTTGCCTGCGAATAAATCATTTCCTTTTGTAGCGATGATTTCATCGCAGAAGAATTTCATTTAAAAAATAGTGGATGAGGGATGTCTGGATGGCTCATTCTGTTAAGTGCTAAGCTCTTGATGTCAGCCGAGGTCATGATCTCAGGGTGTGAGATCGAGCCCCGGATCAGCATTGCACTGGGCACAGAGTGTGTTTGAGGTCCTTTTCTTCTCCCCTGCACCTGTCCCTGTGCCAGTCTGTGTTTCTCAAAAGAAAACAAAAAGTCCTTAAAGAATTAAAAAAAATATGTGTCTGAAAAAGAACAAAAAATGGACGACTGTTCTAAGAGTTGGGTTCCCCTAGGCACTGGGTGACTGATGAAGGGGACGGAGGACAGGAGGGCGGGGGTAGGGAGGAGGGGGTGGTGGAGGCAGAGGCGGCTGCTGGGTCAGAAAGCCAGGCCGGGTAGAGGGTGGTGAGAGAGGACGTGGGGGTAAGACAGTGAGGTGGGGCAGACAGTAGGGTGCTGCCAGACAAGTAGCGGGGTTTGGAAGGTGAGAGGGGCCAAGACAGGGGGTCTGAGCAGAGGGGCTAGCATAGACAGGGGTGGTCCAAGAGGGGATGGAGGGGGGCTCAGACCACGGGGCTGTTGAAGCCTAGGGATCAGGCCAGTTATGGGTGGGCTAGAAGAGAAAGGTGGAGTTGGGTCAGGGTCAAAGCCTGGATGGAGGGCCAGTCCTAGGAAATGGGCAGGGCTACAGCGGGGTTGGGTAGAGGTAAGGGCAGAGCTGGGTCAGAGGGGATACCCCGCAGCTGGATGGGCCTGGCCAGTAGGGTGGGGTCCATAGCCCTTTCCTGCGGAGTGGCATAGGAGAAGTGAGGAAAGCCTCCCAGGATCTCAGAGGTTCTCCTGACCTGACTCTGGCGTCACCTTCACTGGACCTCAAGGGTAAGGGGCGGAGGGAGCACACTGTAGCTTCTGCACATGCGCAGCCGCCCCCTGCCGGTATGTTCCACCAGCCTTAATGTTCAGGCCACTGGCTTTAAGCTTTACTCCACTCCTCCTATTTGGAAACCATAAAGCTGTGTTTAATAGTGTCTTTATACTTTTTGTTGAAATTTTTCTTATTTGAGCATGTTTGAGACTGTAAGATTTTCTTCCTGGTAAGTCCTTGAACTGTGTAATGACCGTCTTTCTAGTTGAAAGTGTTCTTGCAGACCATCCGTTACTGCGTGGTGGGCATATATTTTAAATACATTGGATGGCACCGTGTTACGTCTTTCCTCCTGTTTGTGAGACTTTCAGTTTTACGAATGCTTATGTTTGGCACCGTCGCTCCCACTGCTAAGTGTACAGGACGTCTGTGCATGCCCCCATCATTCTCCAAGGCTCATCTTCTCCACGTTCCCTGTCGCTATCCCAGGAGGCCGCCACCTCCCGGCCACCACAACACGCTCAGGGAAGCCCCTGCCCCATGTCCCTGTGGGCCTGGGTCTGCATTTCTTTAGGCACGTGCTGGAAGGGACAGGACAGTGCGACCCTGCCACCACCTGCTCCCACAGACCCCAGGGTCCCTCACACACCTGCCACCCAGACGCCCAGGGCTGTGAGGAGATCCCAGCCGGGGAGCACTAGATCTCATTACAGGGACCTCTTCGTTACAAGGGAACCCCCACCCACACAGGTCAGGGTGCACAGTGCACATCCCAGCATGCAGCTGGTACAGCAGAGGAACGTGGTAAGAACATACCCGTGTCATTGCAGGTGACCACCTGGACAATAAAATTACACGATGCCAGTTAGGTTTTGATTTCCAATGAATGACAGATCAGTTCTACTCTATGTAGGTCCCATGCGGTGTGTTCTTGAACATGTAGGGTCTGTTAGGAGGGGATGGGCCTGTGGACAGGAACCACCACTTGTGATGCTCCCTGAGCCCCTGAACACAGACCGCCTGGGTGGGGTGGGGGGTGAGCACAGAGTGGCAGGAGCCAGTGGGAGGGAAAAGCACTTAGATGATCCATGAAAACATTCTCCTGTGGCTCCAGGTTCTCTGGAAGATTTTCCATGAGTGGGAACAGTGGAGCCTGCAGTTCAGGGGGGAACAAGGCAAAGAAATCCGGTTTTCAACACGCCAAGGCGAGAGGAGAGCAGACAGGAGGCTCTGCAGGCAGCAGGGGAGGAAAGGGGAGTGCGAGAGGGTGGCTTGGGGAGACGAAGAATTCTTCTGAGTGGGAGGAAAAAGGTAGAGGTGGGAGGAGCTTCTGGGTGGGTGAACAGGTGGAGACCTGGGGAGCGTGTGTGTCTGGAGCGGGGAGGATGACTCCAGGCCCTTTCTCCATATCCTGCCCTGTGCATCTCTCCCATCTGGCCGTTCCTGAGTTGTAGCCTTTATAATAAACCAGTAATCTAGATCTTTGAAGTCGATTCCGAGTCATACTATTTAAATTTGATTTCTGCTATCTCTGAAGTAGACTGGTAGATGTCGTAAATGCAGACATGGCCGCTTGTGCTGTAGACTTCTGATGCACAGCTCAGTTGTGTTCCTTTGGAATGTGATATGCTTGTGTCATGTAATCAAAGTAAGGAGATATGTCATACTGCAGTATGAACAGCCCAGATATGACGGACGCATGGACGGTGTCATTGAAGGCCTTGTCTGCTGTTTTGGCACACTGGGTCCTGTTCTAGAACTGCATTTTCAGGAGGAACCGCCGCAGAAGAGAGGACAGTGAACCGCGATCTGGAGCTTCAGGCGTGTGTAAGACATGCAGGGAGCAGTGTTCCTGCAGGCGACACCCTTGGAGCTGGCCCAGTTCAGCCACCAAAGGTCTTTATTCATCCTGTGGACACAGGTGCAGATTTGGCAGCTCCCTTACACCATCCTTGGGTGTGTGAGGGACTGGATTCCTACTTACACAGAGTTAATCTCGAGGAGTCTTCAGGATTGGAAAAATTTCCAGCTGGTGCTAGACCAGTGGGAAAAAACACGAAGTCTTGTGATTTAACGCTAATTGATGAGTTTTGACAGAAGCAAAAAGGACGTCCATTCTCAGAAGTTGCGGAATGGGTTCAGCAGGAAGAAGAATCTCACAGAACACAGGAAATGAGGTCAAACCACTTAAACGCCTTACGGTGCCGGAGGGACGGTGCGGCAGCTCTGAGTGTGCTTTCTGAGGGGATGGCTGAGCCCACGTCAGCTGTTGGTCTTTCAGGCTCCCTGGGAAGCAGGCCTCCTAATCTTCACACGGACCGTGCCCCTGCTGTCTGAGAGCACATGAAGGCAAGAAAACTGGATATAGTTTCGAGTATGAAGGACAAAAATACTGAGCAAAGCTCCTCTGGATACATGTGTAGACGCAGTCAGACCCTGAGCCGGGAACTCCCTGAAGAGTCTGTGTCTCACCTGCTACACAAAGACACAGCAGGAAGCTTCGGAGGCTGCTTGGGCGCCGTACAGGAAGCTGCAGCTCTAGAGCGGGACACCCTGGCCCCTGTCACGGCTCAAGGCATTCGACTCCAAGGCCACCGGCCTCTTCTCACGAGTCACACGCACGGTCCACCTGGGGCAGGAAGGGCTGCGGCG
Organism: Meles meles; assembly: GCF_922984935.1. Lineage (NCBI taxonomy): Eukaryota > Metazoa > Chordata > Mammalia > Carnivora > Mustelidae > Meles > Meles meles. The sequence continues at coordinate 20,027,164 of NC_060077.1, read as the reverse complement.
CGGCTGGAACTGCAGGGGCCCCAGAGCCCCTGGTGTTTCGGATGGGGCTAAAGGCAAACCCTGGAACTGACGTAGTCATCAGATGTTCGATTCCCAAACGCTGTGTGGCAGGGCAGCTCAGTCCCGAGAATGAACATCCATTCTGAGAGGGAAGTGTTGGTGTGTCGGGAGGAGGCCGCGCCATCGACATAGCAATCCTCTCGGCGACGGGAAGGGGAAACCGGGCAGATATGCGTACGTGACTGCACCGAACATGTTAATGCTCTCCTAAAACTTCACAAAAAACTTGGGTAAGAAAAAGTGTCCTGGGGTTTAGTGGACAGGGAGGGCTCCCAGGAAGTCTGTCTGCTCCTCCTGGCCCCGACCCCCTCCCCAGCCTCAGCGGGTCTACAGCTCTGCAGCTGCAGCGGCCCCCACGAGCCCCCTTCTGCAGGGGTTCTTGTTCGCCCTGCTGGCGGCACCTTCTGATCGCTCGTCCGCTTCCACGAGTCCCATCAGTGAGTGGTGACACGTCGACATTAATCTCCCCACCTGGCTCGGGTCGTTTCTTCTGGGATTCCTCCGTACCCCAGGACACCTGCAGGCACGTGGGCGTCTTGGTTCATCTGTGATTGAACAGAGGGGCCTCCCAGCACGGGGGCACCTCCGTGTCACACGTGGGCCGGTGGAGCCAGAGCCAGAGCTGCTAAGGAGCTGTTGGTGGACACCGAGGGGCAGGCGCCGTCCTCCCTGCGGACCTGGGGTCAGGACCCATCCACAGTCACACGGAAGCGGCACCCGCACTGCAACAGCATGTCCAGTGGTGGACGGGTTTTCGCTCGTGTCCTCTGCTCCCCAGAGCCAGAGCCCAGCTCTGCTCTGGGAACCCACGTGTTCCGTGTGCTGGTTCTTGCTACAGCTTTGGAATCTGCTTGACCCAAGCTTTTTACCGTCAGATCTTCACATCTTCTGGAGAATGGGGGAAGGGGAAGTTTGGGGAGAAAAGGTTTCCTAAGTAAGAGCATCCTGGGCAATGATGTCCAACCTGTGTGTCTGTGCCGGGCTCTTGGGTTAGGTAAAGCCAAGAGTATGTAATTCCCCAAATCCAGACATGGTCCACATGCCGGGGCTGGGGAAGGCCACCATCCCACCCTGGCTATTTGTCTCTCACGGCTACGTGGAGAGGCAGGTGCACTCCCAGGTCTTAGGGTTAGCGCACTTACTGCGCTGCTTACCTGCCCAAGGGCCCCTTTCTCACCCAGACCAGGTGCTCTCTGTGATCCTCCTGAGCAACCTCTGTGCCTCAGGAGCCTGTGAGGCCTCACACAATGTCCCTGGAAAGATGACTTATGTGGGAACGTGGGAACGTCCCTTCCCCCCAGATGCAGAATTTGTCATGCTCACAGGGGCTCCTGTCTCCTCCCTGGAAAAAACTGGTTGTGAAAAGCCCGAATGGGCCAGGGCACTGGTGGCCCAGTGCTGGAGACGGTGTCAGCGGCCTGACGTGGGAGCTCACTCCACCCCCCTGCTCAGCCTCACTCCGCCCTTCCCCACCCCACCCCTGCCTCTCTGGGCGCTTCACTTGGAACCCCCAGAAGGGCCCCCTGTAGTACCGGCTGAGATGCCCCCTGTCCACCCTCACGCAGTCCGTGGCTGGACAGGCGAGGCTGGGTGTGAGACGCTGCAGGGAGCACCTGGGGGTGGGTGTGGGGAGCTCCCTGAGGCGGCCGGGGGAGGGACTCGAGGCAGCCTCTGCCTCAGGGCTGATGGTTCTGTGCCCACACACTCAGTGAGTTCACACACGTGTCTGTCTCCCACTGACATGCTGTGTTGTGCCCTCAGCGCTCAGGACGAGAGGCCTGTCCATTATTTATTCAAGTGCTGGCAGTGTTTGACCCGACACGGGACGAGAAGCAGCTACAGAGACGGTCCTGTGATGGGCCTGACTGTCATGCCCTGCGCCTGAGCACTGCCCATCCCCACCCAGCTCAGCTCCGGGCACTCAGCACGCGGTGTGGACAAGGGACCCTGGATGTGTCTTCAGGGACCACAGGCCGGGCGGGAGGCCGCCTTCCTCAGTGAGCGATTCCTGCCGAACTTGCCAAGCACAGAAAGCACGTCTGAGACCGTCACGGGAGTTGATAAGTGAAAGCACTTCAGCTCCGTCTCCCTCGTTTGGAGCAGCTTTCCTCGGGGCTCTGAATCCCAGGCCTGTCGTACATGGAGTCAGCTGTGGCGTTGTCACTGAATATAAATTAATTCATTTGGAGGGTCACACTGTGACAGGTGCTCACACACTTTGCGTGTGGAACCCTAGGGCCTTGCTGTAGCGTCGGCCTCACATGCACGTTTCTCGAGCAACGTCAGCAGGCAAGCTCTCCTTACATTTACCCTTCAGTCCTGTCTTACTCTGCTCGTTTTACATGGGGTCTTTTGCTCTCGGAGGTCGACACGCACAGACGCATCACCATTCAGGTGTTCTCTGTCACTGTCCGCATCAGGGACAGTTTTCTCTGTGTTCTCCTGTTTCAGCCCATCGTGGGTCCTCACAGTCCTCACACATTTCTGCCCCACTGTGTGCTCTGTGTGTGTCCGCTTCCATCTTCCTGGGCTCTTCTCTGAAATACCCTTGTGCTCCCTGGGAGGGACTGTTGCCTTGTGGACAACAGTGCAGAGCCTGGACTCAGCCAGGGGGACCCCATACTGCCCCTGCCCAGCGGTCTGGCCCTGATGACGACAGGCAGGATCCTCATCTGTGAACTTGGAGTTGAGGGAGTGTGGGGTGGGAGAGAGAAAATGCCAAGCAGGCTCCGTGCAGAGCTCGATTCGGGACTTGATCTCACAACCCAGAGATCATGACTTGAGCCTAAATCAGGAGTCGGACGTTTAACTGACTGAGCCACCTGGGCAACCTACAACTGTTGGGATTCTTACTTTACGTATTTCTTTGTTCTCTCAGGAGACATTGCTCCTCTCTGAGACTCCTCTCGTGCCTCCTGGTTATTCGTAAGGGTCTAAAATGACTGGTGTTTAGAACCGACAAAAAGGGAGACAGTCACCATATCGCTGGCACCTACTATGTGTCAAACACTCTGATCTGTGACTTAATCCTCACAATATCCCCTGACACATCCACCATGGTCATATCTATTTGCAGATGAAGGAAATGAGGCTCAGAAAGTTGAAATCACTTGTCTAAGGCCCATAGCTGGGATGTGCCAGAGCCGGTATTTTTATGAAAGATGGGAAAAGTCTGAAGTCTTGTGTTTTTTTCCCTCTGTGTCATGTGGTCGGTCTGTTCTGTTCATAATTAAAAGAAGAAAAATTCAACCTATAATTTTTTGTAGCATAGTACAAAGAAAATAGCAGTAAAGTTTTAATTTCAGAGTTTGCTGAACGCTAGCCTAGGCCAAAGATATGTTTTAGTTCCTTTTTTTCCTTTTTTCAGTGTAATGTTTATCAGCCGTTCACAATGACTTACTCTGTTTTGGCCTTGTGTCAAGATTATAGAGGAGTCTAGGGGCGCCTGGGTGACTCAGTGGGTTAAAGCCTCTGCCTTCGGCTCGGGTCATGATCCCAGGGTCCTGGGATTGAGCCCCGCATCGGGCTCTCTGCTCTGGTGGGAGCCTGCTTCCTCTTCTCTCTCTTTCTGCCTGCTTCTCTGCCTAATTGTGATCTCTGTCTGTCAAATAAATAAATAAAATCTTTTAAAAAAAAGATTATAGCGGAGTCTAGAAAGCATTCTGCATGTCTGTTACTATGATTTACTTTCTCTTACATGAGCATTATAATTTCCATCTTTCTTTCATCAGTTCATATATATTCTGCATATTTTCTGTTAGAGACTTTATTAATCAGAGTTGTTTTAAATTCACTGACTTACATTTCCAGTATCTGCGTCGTAGCTGAGTAGGGTTGTGTCGATTGTTTTGTCTCTTGACTATGGATGTTCCCCTTGTCTTTTCTTGTGTCTTGTACTTCTGAGTTGAAAGCTGGACACAGGAATGGACAGTAAAAGCTGAGATAATAGTATTTATACCTGGCAACGTGCTTGCATCGTGTTCTACACAGGCCTGTTTTGTGGGGTGAGTTGTGCTCCAAACCCAGCCAGAGTTGGGCTGGATCTGGATGTTATGGTTTCGTAGTTACTGTCCCTGTACCACAGCCTCCAGAGTCTTTTAGCGCCTCCTTGTGCCTGTGGTTGGATTAAGTTACTGGAGCATCTTTCTCCGTATCCTTGGTCCACCCTCTAAATGTGAGCCTGTGCCTCAGAGAGGGCCTCTCTGTACACACTTGCCCCTCTCCCAGGTCCTCTGCTGTGACTTGAACTCAGTGCCTGCTAACCTCATGGTGGGGGAGTGGGGCTTCTCTGGTGTCTTGGTTAATTGTTAGGACTAGTCACACTCCATGTCACCATGTCTCGGGTGAGGCTCTTGCAGTGATCCTGACCACCCAGGGCCATCTCCACACGCTGCCTTGTCATTTTGTTGTGTTGTGTGTGGGAGCTCCCTGCCCTCCACCAGCAGAAGGCATCTCTTACGATCTGGGACCAGGATGTTTTTACAGCTGTCCCTGAGCAGGATGTCTGTCTGAGCCCTTCCTCTGGCCACAGTGGGTCTCCAGCCATGACACGGGGGTGGCAGGGTTGACTGATGCCCCCGAGCTGTTGGAGGTTTTTGCTGCCAGAGTGAACAGGTGAGAAGGATCTGGGAAGGGCTTTGTTCCTTTCCCGCAGTGACAACTGTGCCCCTCTCCCAGGCCAGCACAACAGAGGGCAGCTTTCTCCAGTATCCTGGCCTGTCTCCAGCCTTTTTCTTTTTTTTGTTATTATGTTGTGTTGGTCGCCATACTGGACATCGTTAGTTTTGATGTAGTGTCCATGATTCCTTGTCTGCGTGTAACACCCAGTGCTCCTTCCAGCCTTTCTCTTGAGTCTGCAGCAAGATCCGGGGAGCATCCACATGTGCTTACACACACGCCATGTGTCTGGGGCTTCTAGGATTCTGTGCTCATGGGCTGGCCCATCCTGAGACTTTAGAAGCCTCCGAAACAGTTTAGAAGAAAGGCTCCTGCTTGCTCTTAGAGCAGCCCCGTGTCGCTGTTACCCTGATGCAGGGAAGCCGTGCTCCTTCCCCATCTCTCCTTGGAGGTGCCTTCCTTAGATTTCAGGTTAGTTGGTTTTCCTGCAGCCTTGACTCTCCGATGGGTCCCAGCAAAGCTGCTTTTGTCGCTCATCTGGCCTTTTCTTGTCACTGGTATGGGGATGGCTTCCTTTATAGCATTCTGCAGCCTAAATGGAGTCCAAACGGTCATGACCCTCTCTTTGCGGATATGTTACTACCTTCCCTCATAGCCTGTGGGACAGACACTAATTGTCTGGGCCGTGCATGGCTGAAGAGGACACTGGAAATGCAGTCTGCATCCCACACAACTTGGCGCGCAGATGAGCATGAGCATGCAGGATGTGAGGAATGCTTACTGATGGCGACTAGCTGGCTTGGCCTGCCCTGTCTTCTCAGTCTTCACGATAGCTCCCCCATTCTGAACTCGAGTTCAGAGATGTGGCATCCTCTGTCCCCATCACAAAGCCCCAGAGCAGCAGTGCTCAGGCATAGATGCTCCATTCTGGGCACAAACCCAGTCAGTGGGAACACGGACAACGACAGATCCAGGTGGAGCCCTGCAGCTCCTTACATGTTCCCCTCAGGGCCCGTCATGCCTGTGTCCCCTTCTGAGCTGCCATCTGGTTGGCATTCCTCCATCAGGCTTTACTGGTATCCAGAGATCTTGTCAACTTTCTGCAAACCAGAGATCCTGTCAACACTGCAAATCCCCAGGTGTCTCAAAGAGCTGGAAATACTTTTGTGAAGTGTGAGGGGACCTTGAGTGGAGCAGCTGGTCTCAGAGAGGAAGACCACTTTCCAGAAGAAGACCGTTGACCAGGAAGGTGGAATGCACCAGGAGATGGTAGAGAAGAGCTTCTGGGGGATGACCGTGGGGTGCTGGTCTGATGAAGGCAGCGCCTCTTTCCTGCTGTGAGGAGTGCGTCTGCATTCTTCACCAGGACCTACAGTGTTGCTCCCGACCTGGCCCCACTGCGCTGTCCAGCCTGATCTCACGTGAGGGTGTCTGCCGCTCACACCGCTCTTTGTAGCTGCACTCTGGTTTTTAGTGTGTTTCTGGGTACATGTGGTGGAAGTTTGCAGTTGCCTTCCTTCTGCCTAGAATGTTCTTTCTGATGTTCCTTCTTTCCTTTCCATTCGCAGAATGAAAGTCATTTCACAACTTCTCTGACACTATGAAAGTGGCCTCTCCAAGTTATTCACCATTTCTTCACTATTTCTGTTGTAGCAGCTATCATATGTAAAATTATCTTTTTTTTTTGTTACATATTTTGTTATTTGTTGTCTGTTTGTTGCTGGTGTCCTAAGTAACCTTGTCAGCATTTATCAAAGTGACTGGACCATGCCAGGAACACAGTACATGACCAGTAAAGATCTCATGAATGACCGAAGGAACCGGGGATTTATGAAACTGTTCCTGAATCTGATGAGGAGGTTCTGGTGGTTTTTCCTCCTTCAATCCCATCCATCCTTCCCCCCTCCTCCCAGACTGTAGGAGGCAGCTGCTTCCAAGTCATGAGGATGATGAAAGGGTCAGCTCCTCACCTGTGGTTTTCCCACCAAGTCTGCTTCTCCCAGCCCAGTTCTCTGTTTCCTTCTTGTCTCTCTTCCTCCTCTTTCCTCCATCTGTCCTCTGCTTCTCCCACACCCTCCACAGCTCAGCTGCTCCTTGAACTCGGCTGAGTAGCCCTTAGACCCCTCCCCTGAAGTCACTGAATGGCCCCTTATCCCACCCTCCAGAGGCTGTCAGACCCAGACCAGCCTCTTCGGTCCTGGGCAGTCCCTGGTTAAGAAAAAAATGGATTTTGTTCCTCCTGGACCTTAAGGCAAATTGGACATTTGTTAAGCGGAAAGTAACTGTTTTCCCCAAAGCCTGCTCAGAAGTGTAGAGGCACAGATTTCTGAGCCATCAACTCAGGTGTGTAAAATAACTTGATTCCTCTCTAACTATGGTTTCTCCCCAGAGCCTTCACTCTGCCTAATGGCAGAAGAAAATAGATTCATTTCCAGGTGAATGACATCAATTCAGGGTGGTGAGCTGCTCTTTCTAGACAACCCAGGATTTCCTCCCTCTGCCCTTAGGTGGCTGGTTCACGTGGGGTCAGGGTGGAACCCTCAGCCCTCACCTCCTGTGCTGACATCTCCTGACTGTGCACGTCACCATTCCGGATCTGGTCCCAATGGTTCATGTGCCTTTCTTGTTGTTGCATCCCCTGATGCAGATGTCTTCCTGGGGCTGCATCCCTTCCTGCGCCGTAGGAGTCCTCTGTGGGACCCAGGGTGCACCACACTGCCCCCACCCTTGTTGGGATGTGGAAGACCAAGGGCTGTCTCCCAGGTCCCCTTTGCCCTGAAGCCCCACCTGCTTTCATCCTGGCTGTGGGGGGTCCCGAGGTCGGTGCTTCCAGAATCTCAGGTAGGAGCAAACCCAAGTCCGGTAGGAGCAAACCCAAGTCCTGTCTGTGGTTCAGCCCTCTGATGTGTCAGGGGCATCCCCTGCTCTCCGCTTCACAGGTAACTCTGGGGAGGGGCATGGGAGAGGGTCTCTCACAGACCCTCCTCTGTGTCTCGTCTCTCTCTCAGATTTCACTTCCTCCACCCAGGGATCACGTTTACCTGTTCGGGGGTGGGGAACCTCAGACTCCTGATACAGGAGTGATGGTGTCACAGTGATGCCAGGTGCTCCTCGCCCACAGTTGTCACAGTGTCCCATGGCCCCACGCAGTGGTCGTCAGCTCACATGGCGACTTGGCTGATCAGGTATGAGCTGGATTTCTGTCATGGGTCCTGGGTGTGCACAGGACTGTTGGGAGGACTGCCAATCAGCGTTGACCATGGGTCTTACCTGGCCAGATGAGGTACTGGCCGTCTTTGCTGCCGCTGCTGCCCAGCACCCGGTACACCCTGGATGCAGGGGTGCAGGGAGGGGGCTTCTGTTTTCTTGAGTCAGCTCATTATATGCCTGGGAATTTGACAAAACATATCCGAGCCCCACATCTCTATTCCACAAGCCTTGTCCGACCCCCCATACTGTTAGTGACCCAAAATGGCACACTCTTCCACTACTGTCAGGGCATAACCAGAAGCAGCTTACATCATGTTCTCTTTCAACCTGACACAAGGCTCTGTCGTCTGACTCAAAATTGCTGCAGGGGCGGCTGGGAATTGTAGTCTTTATTCAGGAAGAAAAGAGTTCAGCTAAACTCATGGTGCTCATTGCTACAGGACAAAGGATGGACCAAGGGAGGCTTCCAAGCCTTGAGGGCCTTTTCCATTTATAACCCAATAATTCAAATGAAGGAGGTAGATGCTGAGACAGCGGTTTTGGCTGGGGACAGGAGATGACCAGCAGTGTTAGGAAGAGAGAGCAGACCAGTGGTTTAAGACAAGCTGTAATTTTGGGCCCGTGAGATCCTTGAGTCATTGGATGTACAGATCTGAATTTCGAAACAGACAGACAACAGTTCCAGCTAGAAGGGAGATGGAAATTGTTTCTTAAAACGTTTGTACCGCTGCAGGCAGAAGAGCCCACGGAATGCTGATGACATCTTAAAGTAACTCTTGTGCGGCTTCACTCTCCCGAACAGTCCTTGATTTTATTATGCGTCACTGTGACAGCCAGTTGATGTGTTCCCAGCATCCACGTGTCAGCCGTCCGCCCTCCGCAGTGTAAATCCAAACACCGTTCCCGCAGACAGCCCTCCCCTTCCACCGTCTCTGGTACCGCCTGGCGAATCTCACCGTGGCGCACGTGGGATGCTTCATCCCCCCAACCATGGGGATCCAACCGGCCAGACCCCCTTCTCAGTGTGCACCCCAGCCCCAGACTGTGTGCAGGAGAACCGTCCTCTGAAAGGGGCACTGAATGCGTAGCCGGTCTTGCTGGGCCGTCTTGTCTCCTGAGCCATTTGTAAGTGAGCGCTCCTCGTATCTGCACACACAGAAGTCAGTGCTGGCCATGGGGGAGGACTGAGCTCCTCTCTCTGTGAGCAATTTTCCTGCACAATAGCCTCTCACTTGCCTTTCACTTCTAGAAACAATTGTCCACCTGAATGTCAGATAGAGATAGAATTGTCTCAGAGATGATAATATGTTTCCAGCTCTCAGACGTCCGCTTCATCTTCCTGAACGAGCTTCAGGATTTGTGCGGCCGCACACCTGAGTCTGTCCCTGGGGTGGCAGCCCTGACAGGGCCCAGACACACACACCCAAACCTGGGCCCAAACCTGGGGTGATGACCTAGTAACTCAACGCCCAGGTCTGTTTCCAATTACACATTTCAGGAATGCTCCCTGCCCAGTACGTCACTCTTTGATTTCATGAAGAGAGAAATTCGAGCCAGAGAATCAGCAATTTCTGGTCTCTTCTGGAAGGATGAGAAGACATCAGAGAAGCCCCAGTGTCAAGCTGACTCTCAGATTAACATTGGCAAGTGCTCAGGGATGTCTAGGAAGCACGGAGCCAATACCTGGTTGGGGTCGAAGATGGACCAAGCCAATCAGAGTCCTTCCCGGAGATTTTCCCAAGGTGGAACAAACACTGTGTGTTTCTCCAGTGGGCACGACTCCATGACATGAGGCTTGGGGTCTGGGGACTCCTATGTGTCCTGTCTCCTGGAAAAGCTAGTCCAGCATGGCAGAGGATAAAGTCAGAGCAGTGAGTGAAGGGGATGCAATGGTGTTCCATTGTCTGGTGTCTGCTTCCCCATGACGCTTGTGCCCGTCTGCCGCCTGTCATGAGCTAACATACCCAACCTAGGTGGGACCCAGCTGGGACCAGATGACCCACCCGACATGCATGACTGAAGAGTCTAGAGCTGTCCTCAGAGGTGCAGACAAGTGCAGGGGACCCACAGGAACACGGAAGCACCCCTGGTTCTCGCAGGAGTGAGGAGTCTTTATCCTGGGCTTGTCTGAATGACAAGGGAGGAAGCAGGATTTCTGGGGGCCAGGGACAGCTGTAGCCTGGGGAGAGTGGCCGTGGGCAGGACCTGGGACCTTAGAGGAATGCAGCCTCTGTCAGAGCCACAGGCCAGCAGGACAGAAGCAGAAACGCCCCAGCCTCCCTCTCCTCCTGCCCTCCAGGCTCCTGTCAACTCCCGGAACTGGCTGAAGCCAACCAGGAGCTCAGGAGCCGCTTTCAGGCAGAGTAGGGCCCAGCCTCCCTGCACAGAGCAGAGCCGGGCCGAGGAGGAGCAGAGCAGGAGGGGCGCAGAGAACAACCAGCCCAGAACCCTTCCTCCTGGTCCTGGACGGACAAACGCCCCTTGACCTCTGGCATTCGGAATTGTGTTTATGTCACCTGAAACCAGGATTTCTTTCTTTCTTTCTTTTTTTAAAAGATTTTATTTATTTATTTGACAGAGAGAGAGAGCTCATAATTAGGCCAAGAGGCAGGCAGAGAGAGGGGGAAGTAGGTTCCCTGCTGAGCAGAGAGCCCAATGTGGGCCTCAGTCCCAGGACCCTGGGATCATGACCTGAGCGGAAGGCAGAGGCTTAACCCACTGAGCCACCCAGGCATCCTGAAACCCGGAGTTCTGATGATTTTGTCTATTTCCATGAGTCTTTACTGGACCACAGCGTGATCCAGGACTATACTAGCCCACGTCCTGGTGGATCCAGGACGGGGCCTGCGCCGTATGGGTCCGGGATGGGACATGGAATGATGTGCAGATCCAGGATAGACCCTATGCCATGCGGGTCTGGGAAGGGGGATGCGATGATGTGCGGATCCAGGATGGGACCTGTTCTGTGCTAGTCTGGGATGTGATGTATATCCTGCGGATCTGGGACAGGACATGGGACCTACAGATCTGAATGATGACGTCTGATGCGATATGCACCCGGCATGTCTGAGAGAGGAGGCAATGAGCATCCAGAGTCCACCGTGCAGTCCCAACTGGAACAAGCAGGAAAGTGCCCCGGGAGCCTCTTGAGAAGTGAGCTGTGGAGTGGCAGGAAGGTGCTATGGATGGAAACGCCAGCTCCTGTGACTGTGGCTCCAATGAGGGGCCAAGGTAGAAGCTAGTGGCCAGGTCAGGTGTCTGAGCTGAGGAGGCTTGAGTAGGATCCTCACTGTGGAGGAGGGGAAGGAGCGTGAGAAGAGCAGGGAAGAAGGCAGGTAAGAGCCACAGCAGAATCATGCCCTTGCTAGCTCGAGGGGTCACGGGGCTGGGTGACACTCACAGCCTGTGTGAGTCTGGGACTCAGGGAGGGACACAGGCTCAAGGAGGGAGTAACAAGACAACCAAAGATGGTGGAGACTGAGTTAGCAGTGCTCAAATAAAGGGAGAAAGAGGGGTGCCGGGGTGGCTCAGTGGGTTAAGCCTCTGAGCCTTTGGCTTAGGTCATGATCTCAGGGTCCTGGGATCAAGCCCTGCATCCGGTTCTCTGCTCCACGGGGAGCCTGCTTCACCCTCTCTCCCTGCCTGCCTCTATGCCTACTTGTGATCTCTGTCAAATAAATAAATAAAATCTTTAAGAAAATATTTAAAAGGGGAGGAAGAGAAGAGTAAAACCTTCCGGGAAGCGAGTCATATTAGCATGGGAAGGAGAAAGGGTGCGGAGGATAATAGCAGCAGTGGGGACGTAGATTTGAGAAACGGACGGAATAAAAAGACCCTTAGGAAGAGTGAAGGAGGAAAGTATTGATGTGGGGGAAAAAGGAGGTGCAAGGTGTCTCTGGTGTGTGTTCCTCAAGAAACGAAAAAGCAAAAAGAGAAGTACCCAGACTTGTAGTTTAAGGGAGCTTTTCTGAAATCAAAGAGAGGCTGAATCCACAGACTGAAAGGATGTTGTGTCTTCCAGATAAAATCCATACGGGCTTATCAACCCTAGGATATGTCCTAGTTTTACGAGACTTCACAGAGAAAGAAACATTTCTCCAAGTTTCAAGCAGCAATAACAGCTGCAGACATCAAGGCACTTCTAGGGCAAAATTCAGCATTGCTCCGACTTTCTGGAGCAAAATGAAGCATTCAAAATGCAGCCACTGTGACTGGGGGGAAGTGAGTGAAGGAAAGAGTGGGGGTTACAGAACGAATTCAAAGGAGGGCAGGGCCCAGGGCATGTTAGAGATGGTAAGTTGCAAGAAGAGATAGAGATTTTGATGTTGAGCGTAGTGAGAAGGCTTCAGGAGATGCTGTTGCTGTAGTCCAGGCAGGAGGTGTTAGTGACGGGGACTAGGGTGACAGCAAGGGGAATGGGGAGAAATGCATGCATTCAGTGCATATATTGGAAGTAGATTCAGCTGGACTCAGTGACCTGCTGTGCAGGAGTGGCAACAGGGCCGCAGGGTAGGAGAGAGCATGGGAGTGAGCGAGATTTTGGGTCGGAGCAAGCTGGGTGTGGTGGCGCCATCTTGCTGAGATGCAGGCTGGAGGAAGAACTGTCTTGAGGGCGAAGAGTTTGGTTTGGGGCATGTTAAATTTGAGATGCCAGGAGTGAGAGTAAAATGACAGGTAGTACGCTCATAGGCACCTGCTAATAAGGAGCACTCTTCTGATCAGGACATGTGTGATTCAGTATATACACCAGTGTTGGAGTATCCTGCTGGAAATCGTGGTGTGACATTGAGCGGGCACTATGTCGGGATGGGGAAACTCAGGCCAGCGATCATGACTGAAACAAATGGAGGGGTCATCGGGATGTGGGTGATGCTCGCTGACTGAATGGATGACATTTCTACGTATGTAGAAAGGGAAGTCAGGAGAGCCTAGGACCAAGCCCTTGGGGGCACACTGATACTGAGAAATCAAGGAAGGAATAGGAGCGAGCAGAGCCTGAACTGGAGGGGTGAGATGAGAACTATTGTGAGTTAGCGTGGAAGCTGAAAAAGGCCGTGTTCAGAGCAGGGTGGTCAGCTGAGTCGGGCTCTGTTAAGAGCAGTAGGATGGAGACAGAAGGAAACCATGGGTTTCCTTCCAGCATAGAAGTCCTAGGGGGCTTTGACAAGAGTAGTTTGAGTGGGAGTGGGGATTAGGCACTTGGCTCAAGATGGTAAGGGAATGCAGGAGGTAAGGGTGCAGACATGGTCGCCGTGTACAGTTTGACCAGGAAGCTATCAGAAGTAGGGTGGGAGCTGGAGATAGAGGAGGCATCCAAGAAAATGGTACCGTTTTTAAGATAGCAGGTAAGGAGGCTTGTTTGTCTGCTGGTAGGACGGATCCAGAGTAGAGGGGGAAGCTGATGCTGGTGCAGTAGAGGGGAGGGTTACCAGAGAAGGCTTTTGAGGAGGTTAGAGAAGGTGAGGTCCAGGGCCCGAGGGAGGGATCGGATGCTGCAAGGGGAAGGCACACAGCACACGTTACACCAGGAGAGAGGGTGGAAGGCATGGGTGCACAGGAGGCAAAATGAAGGTTTGATGGTGAGAAGCTGGAAAAACAACTAATTGTTTGTTTTCTCCATGAACTATGAGGCCAGATGGTCAGCTGAGATTGGAGAAGAGAAGGTAGGTGGGAAGCTCGAGGACGGAAGGGAAAGTGAAAGCATTGTTTTCGAGAATGGACGTGAACTTTGTCAGAGGAGTGCAGTGGTGCAATTTGGGATCTAAAGACTCCAACCGACAACAAGACCAGTTGGCACAGAGTGTGCTTTCCTGCAGGCACACTCAGCTTGGGGGCAGGTGCAGACTAAGTGGGGAAATGGATTTTTATTTATTATGTTCTGTTAGCCACTGTATAGTACGTAATTAGTTTTTGATGTAGTGTTCAGTGTTTGATTCATTAAGTATAATCGAGTTCTGTTTTGCCCATTAGAACAGCGGAGGGAGAGGGGGCAGGGGAGATAATGGTGTCCGGTGAGCACGGACTCTAAGGTGAGCTGGACAGTGAGGGCACAGGGAGGTGTGGACAGTGAGAACTCGGTAGACCTGTTGTTCTCATGGGGACAGCATGGCCAGAGCCTGGACGGGGCGCTGCATCCTGTGGAGTGAATAGTCAGGAGTGCAGCAATTGCATACAAGATGCCAGGAGCAGAGTGGCTGTTCGGGATGGCAGGGTCCCAGGAGCTGGGGTGAAGGTAAAAGTCATTGGAGGGGCAGAAGTCAAGGAATGAAGACCAACGAATGGAAATGACCATCCACTTGTCACTTGTAACGTGTTTAAAAATGAGTGACATGTGCGCACTGTGTTAGATGTCAGGACGGTGGTGACCTAGGGGAGGAGGGGAGGATGGTGACCCGGAGGTGCCGGTGGAGGCTTGGCAGAGGCGGCGGTGGGGGGTGGGGCACGTTGTTGGCTGAGGTTCTGTCTCTTGAGCCAGTGCCGCTTGCCCAGGTGCATTCACTTTGTGAAAATTCCTCAAGCGGTTGTCTTATGATATATGCACTTTCCTGTTTGTTATAATTTGATACGGAATTAAAGACATAAACAAAATTAAAGGAATACCAAGACAGGGTTATATAAATTATGGTGCAAATTGTTATAGCTGTTTCTTTCCCCCCCTCATCTTTGTATTTGACTTCTTTCTACTCACACCTGGGCACCGACACAGAACTGTGGACCTCCTGAATTTTTCTGAATATTTGTTGTTTCATTTCTTATAATTAAGTCTTTCATCAGTTTTTCATTAGCAGCATCAACAGGGGATTGCATTTAAAATGGAATATTTTTAGCATCCCAATGTGCAGTGCACTCTAATTGTTCTGTTTGCAGGGTCATTGGAGAATTTATTGCACAAGTCCATTAATAACCTGGCCAGGTGGCGTGTTGGGTCCAGGCACATGGGTTTAAGGTCATTTTCTTTTAGTCCTCCCTGTGTGACGGTCATTAAGTGTAAAACCTCATCTGGAGATAATGTCAGGGATGTAAAGTGCAGGCCCTTTGTGGAGGCGAGCTGGGCTCCCACTGGTCTGGCAAGTGTTCCTCTTTTTGTCCTCGTCCAGATGGCCCCAGAGTGGGGCTCCAGCTCTTCCCGCTGTGTCTGTGCGCCGGGTAGACAACAGGCTCCTTTGTTTTTGTTGGAGCCCCAGAGCTTCGGGCTGGAATGGCTGCAGCATGCCGGGCCTGGCGGGCACCGATGTCTGCAGGCAGCTCTGCTGATTTACACAAAACATCACCCCTCCTCGGTGGCGGGAGAGGGCCTGACAGCTGGCCCTGTTCAGCCCAGCTCCATTTTCTGGAATCCGGAGTCTCCCCCAGGTCTCCTGAGAGCTGGAGGCAGTCTGTGCTCTACAAGGAATGTGTCTGAGAGGCGCAGTCCTGCTCAGTTGTGCAGAATAGGATTACCTTCCTCGCTCTCTGACTGGATCATGCTGGTCTCTAAAAGCCCCATTTCCCCCCTTAATCTCATCCTTGTGACTTCTGCCTTAGTGCTCCAAATAACCCCAAAACACTCATTTTGGAGAAAATTTCCGACCAGGACTAAGGTTTCCATTCAAGTTCCCCAACTCCAGATTGGGCCGCGCTGTCTCAGCAGTGTTCTCGGCTCTGTTTCTTTTGGGTATAGAATCCTGGGGAACTAGGGAGATAAAGCAGATAAAGGACAGGACTCCCATTTATATTTGATTTCTAGGCAATTTATTTTTATTATAAATATGTCCTAACAATTTCACAGAACGCTTTTATACTAACAAGCACATATATTATTTGCCAAAAACGCAAATTTAACGACACATCCTTTATTTGCTGAACCAGGCCACCCTACGTCTCCCTCCCCTCTCCCCCACCTCTCCGACATCGCTTCTGAACCTCCTGGCTGTGCGGGGCCAGCTCAGCCCCCTTTGTGTGGACATCAGAGCCAGGATGATCTGAGCCAGCAGCCTCCGCTAACGCAGGGAGCCTGCCCCTCTGTGCCGCTGGGACAGAGGGACACTCGGAGGGAGGCAGCAAGTCGCATATGGGTCGATAGGTCAGGACGTGTTCTCCCGGGCTGTGTTGAAGCTCCTCTGCTGGGCATTCCTGTGACTGCGTCCACCTCCCACAGGGGCCGTGTCCGTCCTTAGCTCAGCAGTACGTTGGGGTCTCTTTGCATGGCCGGGTGGTGGATGTGGGGTGGGGTCACCACTCCCAGGAACTGCGGGGCACTGGCGTGGGGGAAGCAGGTCATTTCGAGAGAAGTGGTGGGTCCTGGAGGTCACAGGGAGTGACACACCCTTCCCTTGGGTTTCTCAGGAACCCGGCAGTGAGGCCTCTGAGCCTAGGAGTCATGTGGGGCGTGGGGAGCAAGGTGCAGAACAAGCTCGCCCACGGAGAGTGGAGACAAGGCAAGACAAGGGGCATGGGGTGGAGAAATGTCACCGTGGAGGCAGCCGGGGTCAGGACCCCAGGGCGTGGCCAGAGGTCAAACCGGGCCAATGTCCCCCCACCATTGTCAAAGCTTTGCCCTTTGATGCCTTTTGATGCCTTTATACTCAAAGATGGCACTGCGACGTCGGTTTTAGCAGTTGACTTTGGAACTCTGAAACTTTCACTGGGGGCGCTCTGAGAGGGGGTGGGTGGGGCTGACGGAGGTGACCCGACTCACGCGGCATGAGCCTCTCGGGCGTGAGGGCCTCTAGCACATGTTTGCACACATGGCTACACAGCAGCCTCACTCCAACAGCTAGACGAGCAAGCAGTCCCCCGTGTGTCCTGATGGACGAATGTGGTCCGTGCGTGTAGCTGGACATTATTCTGCCAGACGACAGAGGGACATTCTAATGCCACAACCAACAAAAAGACAATGGCCGGCTGATGGCGCTTGTGTGGGTCGCCGGAGAGTCAGACTCCCACTCAGAGCAGGGGCTGGGGAGTTAGTGCTCCAGGCCTGGAGGACGACACAGCGCTGGCGGTGACCGTCGCACAATGAGGGAATGCTTCATGCCGCCGGACCGCGTGCTGAGGCCCGCCGAGGCCATAGATTGTACATGATGGGTTCTTCACCACAGTTAACGAGAACTCGAAGAGAATAAAAGCTGGTGTTCTCCTGATCCTGGTGGCATTCCCCGGTCTCACATAGCTCTGCACGGGGGTTGTAATCTTGTTTCTTCTCCGCTGTCATCCATTCTCCAAACCTCCCACCACGAACCCCTGTATAAGCAGATGAAGTGTAGGCGACGTTGTGGGAGGTCCCCCAGAGTGTCCTTGGTGCCTTTGCTGGAAAGGCTGCATCAGGTGCCTGCGAGGGCTGCAGTGGTGGCTGGGGCCTCGGCCTGAAGTCTCCTCCTAGACCGAGTGTGTGTGAAGGTCATCCGGTCGCACTGCATGCCGCGGCTCGGGTGCTCCCTGAGTGCTACTGGCAGCCAGTGGCGAGACCAGGATGGTGCTGCTAGGGACGGCGATCCTCGCCTCACTTGGTCCAGGCCTTTGTGGCCTGTCCCCCCTGCTGACCAGACCCAGTGAGTGTCCCACCGCCTCAGGCTGCCCCAGACATGGACACTCTATTATGGAACGAGCGGGTCATCATGGCCGCTGTGGGAGCCAGGCCCACCATGCCTCTTGATACACAGTTCTCAAAGCCGGTCTCAGGTAGGCCTTGCCTAAACGTCAGTGAATCCTCCAAACCCTTGTCCTCGGGCTGCTCTCCATCAGCTGAGGGGATGTGCAGTGACCAGGGGTTGGGGAGGGGTGGAGTCTTCCTAAGGAATCCCAGGTTACATGACCCCTTCCCAATCCCCAGCCCAACACCCTCGTGTACCTGGCCACACCCCCCCCGCACATGTGTGCACACACAGCACGCACTCAATTCTCTGCCATATGATTCAGCATCCAAACTGTGACAGTTCCAAGACTGAAAGGGGCCACTTTTTGTATTTACCCATGTCCACCGACGGCCACCGGGACTGTCCTGGGAGTATGTCCTTCCACCCAGAGGGTCCTTCATGCTCTGGTTCTTGCCTTTTTCTCAAGAATCCTCTAACCTTCTCTCCCTCTTGCATTCCAGCTGCACCGACCCTCTCCTGCTGCCTCAGGGCCTTTGCACAAGCCCTTCCTGTGACTTGAGCCACCCTCTCCTTTCCTGGCTCATTTCTGCTCATCCTTTAGATTTCAGCTAAAGTGTCACTGCCTAGGAAGTGCTTTCACTGCCCTTCTGTGTTCATCTTCCATTTTTGGTTCCCTTGATGGGCTGGTCGTATTTCCTTTCTAGCGTGTACCACAATTTGTAATGACATACTGCTTTCATGTGATTATTTATTCAAGGTAGAATTTCTGTAGACTATGACCTCTGTGCGGAACAAATAACCCTTCTTACCCGTGTCCAGCATGATGCTGCCACTGGATGGAAGTTTGCTGAAAGTTTGAATGAGTTTGTTCCAACACCTTTCCTTTAAGGGGAGAGAAACCGAGGCCCAGACAGAAGGGATCAAGTCCCTCTGGTCTCATCAGGTCACATCCTAAGGATCAACAAGTTTCCCTCTTTTTTTTTTTTTTAAGATTTATTTATTTATTTGAAAGAGAAAGATAGCACAAACAGGGGGAGTGAGCAGGGAGCCTGATGCAGGGCTTGATCCCAGGACCCTGGGATCATGCAAGTCTCCCTTTTTTGACCCAAAGATCCCTGTGGGTCTTTCTGCATGAACTTGGGCCCCTCACAGATGGAGCAAGAATTTGGGCTCCTTCCCTGGAGAGCAGTAAATTCACAGGCTGGGAGACAGTAGATCCTCCCTGAGGCCCAGTTCTGGTGACGGGATTTGGGGCTCAGTCCCAACGTGGCGTGCTGGGTGCTGGTGAGAGGCCTATCCGAGTCCCCAGAGGGCTGACTGGAACGGCAGTACGGAGCCCTGATTCAGTGCCTGCAACCCCCGAGGGCTCCTAAGCCATAGGACATCCCATCCAATAAGATAAGAATAGCAGGGGGGTTAATGAGCCTGTGAATGAGAGTTTATCTTGGCAGAACATGGAAGCGCAGCATAATGGCAATGTGGGAAAAGGCCATTAGTGGGAAGGCAGAGACTAGAATATTAGCATCGGGCCCCCCCTAACGGGCTAGATTCCCCAGAGCCTGCCCCATCAGTGGTCCCTCGGGAGGCCCGCAGGTGGCCTGGATGGCACCAGCCAGATTCTCACTTGGCGGGGCCAGCAGTGACCCATTTTGAATAAGAAGCCATTTCTCTTTCCATTAACCACATTGAATCGGTCAGTTTGAAAGAGTGAATATTCCTTCCTGCTATTTGCTGTGTTTTAGCTAATTCTTTCCTTTTCTCAGTAACTGTATGAGTTCAGGCCCATTTCAGCAGCAAGTAACAGAATTCTAACTCAAACTGGCTTATGGGAAAAAGGTAGCCTAGGAACATGAGAGGAGTTTATTGTAGGACCCCAGGAGTGTCCGATTCTGTCTCTCACCTCTGGTCTTGTCTGGGCGGGGATTCTCCTGCAGGTGGCAGAGCCCAGGGAAAGAGATGTTTAGTTGCAGCTTGGCCCGCCTGCCCGCCCTCCTGTGGGTCCTGCTGTACGGGTGTTGGCTGACTCAGGCCTCCAGGAGCCTGGGACTATTCCATGTGGGCAAAGCTTCCGCCTTATAAATTCTGCACAAAAGTCTCCTATGGACCTGCGGAGGGGAACACGGCTTTCATGGAGCCATCGAGTCCCGCATGGAGAGCATTCTGTAGAAGCATGAAGTGGATCTAACTTCCCAACCCTGGGCTTTCGGGTACAACTCAAATGAACACATTTTCCTTGATTTGCAAATTAGTGTGCTGGAACGGGTCAGGGAACTAGCTGTTGGGAATGGGTTGTTAAAAGTGATCTTTCAAGGGCGTCTGAGTGGCTCTGCCTTAACGTCTGCCTTCAGCTCAGGTCGTGATCCCAGGGTCTTGGGATCAAGCCCCGCATCGGGCTCCCTGCTCAGTGGAGAGCCTGCTTCTCCCTCTCCCACTCCCCCGCTTGTGTTCCCTCTCTCACTGTGACTCTCTCTGTCAAATAAATAAAATCTTTAAAAAAAGAGTGATCTTTCAAAACATGATAACGTCAGACAGGGTTCTTGCTCCCTTTACAAAATTCGTTTATAAATACTGGAGAGCAGCGTCTCTCCTGGGACACCCCAGAGACCCCCTACTTCCCTCCGTGGTCCAGATGTGGCATACCAGACTGTACGATTATGGAATGTGTGGAGTACTTTCCTGTAAGGGCACCAGCCATTTCTCATCCAGCTGTGAAAGCACCATGCTGTCTCCTACGGCCTGAAGAGCTCTGTGGGGCATAGCCCCTGCCTGCCTCTTCAATTCAGTGCTTGAATCCCCCTGTGGATTCTCCTGCAGCCACTCTGACTTTCCTGCTCTTCCTTGAACTTGGAAAAATCACTCCTACCCCAGGGCCTTTGCTCTTGCCGTTCTATTTGCTTGAACAGTGTTCCCACAAACCCTGTCCTTCTAGTCTCAACCATGTCACCTCCTCAGAGCGGTCTTCCCTGACCTCCTGTCTAATGCAGCCTCCGCACACCAAGTCACACTCACATCAGCTTCTTTCATTTGCTGCCCAAATTTGTTACTGAGATTACTTGCCCATTTGTTTAGACTGTAGTTTGGAGTCCACTGATTCCAGAACCAGGTACCTTCTCTGAATGTCAGCGTCACCACTTCCTGTGATCTTGGGAAAGTGACTTGGCCTCACTGTGCCTCAGTTTTTCATTTACCACTTGAGGTAATGAGGGCCCCTACCTCAGGTATTAGGGCATCAGTTGGGTGATCTAGCCCATGTGAGGTGTTTAGAATGTCTGGTGCATATACGTTCTTTGTAGCTGTTGACTTGTATGGTTATTCCTCTGTTGCTTCCCTTGCTGCTGCCCCCACTACCACCACCATCATTATCATCACCACCGTCGTCACCACCAGCATCAGCATCACCACCGTCATCATCACCATCGCCACCGTCGTCACCGTCGTCATCACCATCGCCACCATCACTATTTCATCGCAGGAATGTAAGCTCAGGGAAAGCACTCTCCCCAGTGTCTGGGACATGCCTGGCGTGTGGTGGGCGTGGAAGTACGTACGGACTGCGTGTGGGATTACTGAACGAACACATGTGCACAAGCTCCGTTTGCAGTGGGACTCCGCTGCAGCGCCAGAATAAGCTGCTGATGGCTGGAGTCTGGACAGTTTAGGATTAAAAATAAAAACTACCCTCCTGCCCACTCTGGACAGCCCTCCAGCCTTGCCTGCGCTCCCGGCACCTCTGAGTCACGTGGGACTCCGTGTTGCCTCATTGATTAAGTGTCCAGGCCCATTAAATGATGGATTTTACATCAGTACCATCCTGCCCTGGGAGCAGGCCCGGGCAGGAGAGTGCTCTAAATAAAGACATCTAATGATGGGTGTGTGACCCTGGGCGAAGTGGGGTGGGGGAGGGAGCTTTCTTTTCATTAGCGGAGGCCAGTAGAGGCCCCGCAAGAGGCGTGGGGTCAGAGCCTGCCCAGCGCTCTGAGTCAAAGAAGCTGGGCCCATAAATCTGCCTATGGGCTCTGGGCAGCAGGTTTTTGAATGGTTTTGGGGTGAGTAGTCCGGGGCCACTCAGAGCTACAAAGGAGGAGGAGAATCTCTGGCCTGGACTTTGAGCATCTGCCTGGAGACTGCTTTGCAGCCGCTCTCCCTCTGTGCCCAGCAAAGGGAGGAAATCAGGTCATTGCTTATAATACCTAGCACACCAGATTACAATGGGGTAACCTGTATTACCCCATTGTAATAATATTCTACTAATCCACAAAAAAGAAAGAGCAACATCTCGCTTTCTTGTTGCCATCAAAATCCATCATTAATGAAATGCTCCTTTTCATCCAGATGCGTACTCGTTAGGTTGCTAATACTCTCGTACATCTTATAGACCGAAAACGGAGGTGGGGCTTTCCTTGGGCAGCTCTTCTGTCGTATTGGAAATCAGTTGTGCTCTCCAGAATCTGTTTCTTTTTGTCTGTAAAAGTCCAGAGTCGGAACCCCGTCTTAGCCCCATTTTCCATGAAAGAAAGGAAAGGAGGGCGGAAAGAAGGGGCTTCCCTAAGATCCCCCAGCCTATCCCTGCAGCAACGGGACTCCCCTCTCCCCCCACCTGCTGTTGGTCCATCTTGCTAATTATCAGAAATGGCCCACTTAACGCTCGCATGAATTAACCCATATGACACTTCTTTCTCCGCCCCACCGACTTTGCCTTTATGACTTTTCAGGGAAGAGTTGGTACTGTGTGATGATCGAGTCACTCACAAGTGGGGCTGTGCCATGAGGACGCTGCATGGAGGTCCTCACATTTCCTGAGTGGCAGTGACCCCAGAGGGTCCTGGGCTGGATGAGGTACAGAAACACCTATGTGGGCATCACAGTCAAGGTAAGTGAGTCAGAAGCGGTTCTGCATGGGCCAGTGGTCAAGGTGAACACAGAGCAGTGGTCCCAGAACTTAGAGGACGTAAGGTCCTGGTAACGCTGTGGAAAGTATTAAACATGGGGGCTCCCGGAGTCTTTCTCATGGAGCATTCAGAGAAAAGACTTAGGGAACAAAGATCTGCAGTTAAAGGCTCCTGCTCCACAGCCAAGCTGTTTCTGACCCAGACGGTTTGCAGACCACACGAGGGGAAGCACGTCCCCAGGTCAGGCCAGGGCCCGAGGCTGGGTGACTGCTGCTGTCTCTGCCTTGGGCAGAATGGGAGGTCTTAGGGCTGTTAGGGCAGAGCCATCTATCTCCCAGGCTGTTAGGGGAGGTGGTGTCCTTGGGTAATATATGGTAAACATCCCATGAATTTATAAGTGGCAAGGACAGCTCTCATTGCAGGAACTGTCCTCACACCGTTGTATTAGCTTGGAGCGTTAAACAGCCTTGTAAAAGTCATAGCTATTTTTAGGAGGACAGTGTCCTTGCACAAATGCAAGGGTGCTTTAGAGTCAAAGCAAAACATGATCTACTGGTGAAGGCAGCCTGCACTTCCCCTCTGTCACTAAATTACTTGGCCTGACAGCGTGTCCAAGCTTTGAATTATTAAATACAGAAATGTTGGCCCCGTTTAAGCGCAGTTCCTGTAAGCTCAGTGTTGGGAAGAAAGGTCACAAAGGAAACTCTCTGTAGAAAAATGAAAGGAAATGTGACACAGAGACCCAAATGTCTGGGCCTGCGGGAGCAGGGGGCGGAGAGGGTCCAGGAGGAGGAGAGAACAGTTCTTGTGGCGGCGAAGTGCTCCACTGTGAGAAGAGGACGCCCCTGCATGCACTTGGGCGTGCACTTGGCGGTGGCGCTCTTCCTAACTTGGACCTGGGTTCTCACGAGGAGGTTTGCAGACAAGGGGCAGCGGTTCAGGGCAGAAGGTGAAAACAGACATCCGCTCCAGAGAGAGAGTTCCAAGTCTGCACCAGCCACACGACCCTGGGGAGATAGCGTGCCCCTGACCCTGGGGAGACACGTGCCCCTGACCCCTGAAAGATACATGTGCCTGACCTGGGGGAGATACATGCTCAGACATCACTGTCGACACCGACCAGGGGTGTCTTCCTTGCACCCACGGTGTGTCTACACCCACCAGCGAAGTCTCTATTGTTCCTCTGGTGTGTCTGAAGGTGTCTGCCTGCTGCACTTGGCAGGTCTTCTCCCTGGGGTATTGATACTGCATGGGATGTCTACACAGGACATGGGGATCACACTAGTCTCTGTGTTATGTCTACACCACAGACATCCTGGGTCTTACTCCTTCTCAACTGTGTTCACAGTGACAGGGCAACTCCCCAGTTGTAGGTGTTTCTGAACTGAGCAGGGATGCTCTGAGGTTCCCTGTGGTGACTACACTCACCTGAGACGTCACATCAGTTCCAAGGTTATGTCTACACTGCTCTGATGTATCCCTAGTCCTCCTGGTGTGTCTGCGTTGGCCTAGGATGATTCCCTAGTTCTTCTAAGTGGGCTCACACTGACCTGGGAGATCTCCTGGTGTGTACACCCAATGAGAAATGTGTCCCTACACCAATCCTGTGGTCTACCCACCTGCCCACCTGTGTCAGCACTGAACCCAGTGGTCTGCCCCTCTCCCCTGCTCTGTCTACACTGACCCGGTGGTCTCCCCACTGGCCCCCTGTGTTTACACTGACCCCAAGTTCTCCCCACTTCCCCCACTCTGTCTACACTGACCCAGTGGTCACCCATTCTCCCCGGAGTATCTACAGTGATCCAGTGGTCTCCCCTTCTCTGCTGCTCTGTCTATACTGCCCAGTGGTCTCCGCCTCTTTCCTTCTCTGTCTATACTGATCCAGTAGTTTCCACACCAAACCCCCCTTCCCCTGCACTGTCTACACTGACCCGGTGATCTCGCCCTCTCCCCTGCTCTGTCTGCACCGAGCCTGCTGTGGCTCCCAAGCCTCTTGGGCCTGCGCTGGCACAAGAGCTGCATGGAGGGTTCCTAGTAAAGCCGCCTGGAGCCCTGAGTGTGGCTCTTCCCCGCCCACAGCCCCGGGGTTCTCAGCGGGGAGCACTGGCTCCAGTCTGGAAGCATCTTCACAACCCCTTCCCCACCTGGGAATCTTTCACACAAACTCTTCTGTCAGCAACTTAACAGCTCACACCTGAGCCCTCGGTCAGGTGCCGACCCTCCGGCTCTCAGCTCGCTTGTTCGCTGAGCGCAAGGTCGCCTGGGCCGGAGTCGATGAGCGGAGGCAGCCCTGCTGGGGGAGAAGAGTTTCATGCCCCCGGGGGGAGCGGCAGCCCCCAACCCCAGAACTCCCACGCCGAGCCCGAGGGAAGGAAAGTGAGTTGGGGTCAGTGGTCAGAGAGGCCTGCCCGAGTCCCAGACGCCTCTCCCCGCATCTCAGGCCGCAGCCAGGAGGGTTCAGGCCCCTTCCCAAAGTCGAGGCCTCTGAAAATCCCCCAGTGGTAGGGAGACCACCAGGTCAGGCTCCCCAGGGGAGGCCCCTACAGGGGAGGTCCCCCCAGGTAAGGTTGCCCCAAGTGTGGACTCCCAGGTGAGGCCCCTAAAGTCAGGCTCCCTGCAAGGGCGGCCCCCCCAGGTGAGTTTCCCCCACGTGAGGCCCCAAGAAAGGACTCCAGCCCCCGTGAGTTCCCACAGTTAGGGTCCAACCAGGAGCATATCCTTCCCACTCCCAGGTGAGGACCCAGGAGAGCTGCCCTTGGGGGTCTGAGCCCACAGACTCAATGGGGAGCAGGTCGTCTGGGAGGGAGGCTGACGCGTCCCCTGCTCTCGCCCTCAGACTTTCTCTGCGGGCAGGAACGGGGCTGCGCGTGTCTGCAGAGAGCAGAGCTTCTCCAGCTGCGGCCCTCACCAGGGACCCACTGCTCCCTGTCCTCTGTGCCCCCTGGTGAACTCAGG
This sequence comes from Meles meles, assembly GCF_922984935.1. Lineage (NCBI taxonomy): Eukaryota > Metazoa > Chordata > Mammalia > Carnivora > Mustelidae > Meles > Meles meles. The sequence goes on along the minus strand of NC_060077.1, from coordinate 20,001,858 downwards.
GCTGGCTGTGGGGCAGGAAGCCTGTCCCCGTGCGTCGTTCACACCTTCCTGAGTCCCCAGGTGAGTGGCCTTGCGGTAACGGTCCCCGAGCATGGGTCAGGGCTGCGTGTCACCTGCGGCTCAGCCGGAGGAGGAAGGCAGGCGTGTTTGCTCTGCTTGCGGCCTTAACTGCGGGTCTGAGCAGCAGAGGGGGGAGTTGGAACGTCAGCAGGGAGGAACTGAACTCCTTTGTAGAGAGAGGCTCAGAGGTTTCTGGAAGGCAGAGCAGGCCTCCGCCTCAGAGCCCAGCCTGAGATTGGAACCACGAAGGGACCTACTTCCTCGCCCGCCCCTGTGAGGCTGCACATTTGGGGGCAGCAGAGCCTGGAGCCCAGGCTGTGGAGGACTCAGTCCTTCCCTTGCGCTATGAACGTTGGTGCAGGTTAGAGGCAATGAAGGGGCAGAAAGCAAGCCCAGCATCGGGCTGGGTCCCTCTGGGGCCCGACAGTTCCGCTCTGAGTTGTCCCAGGGAGCCCTGCATGGTGCCTTGTGTGGGCAGTGGGGAGTTTGGTCTGCCCTGAGGCTGCCAGAGGGAGGGAGTCTGTGGGCAGAGGCAATGGCTGAGCAGGGGTCCTGGGACGCCCGGCTGCTCAGGAGCTGAGGGGCTGTGGGGGCCTCTGAGAGCAGGGGTGGCTGGGGGCAGGGGCTCAGGTGGAGACCAGACTCAGGAAAGCAGGAAGAGGGGGTGCAGGATGGAGCCGTGTGTCTGCAGAGCTGGGCCAGCAGGGAGGTGTTTCCCACCCTCCCATGGGAGGCTGCTTCACGGGGTGGTGAGCTCCCCGTCGCTGGGAGGATTCAGGCAGACATGGGTGATGGATTTGCAGTCAGGGGCTCGGTCCTCAGGAAGAGGCTGGACCCAACTAGGTCGCCATGAGGGTTCCCTGATGATAAATGCGTGCAGTGGCCCCGGGAAGCTTTGGGCCCTCCCTGCAGAGTTGTCCTCGGGGTCGGGGTGGGGCCTGAGGACCCCCGGCCTCTGCAGCTGCTCTGGGGTCTGAGAGCCCAGGCCCTGGACTCGCTCCTGCAGCCGAGGGTCCAGGAGGGCAGGGGTCTCTGTCCTGGATCCTCCACCCCATTCCTGGGGCCAGGACCACCCCAGGTCCGGGCGGACCCTCACTGAGCGTGTGTGACAGACTGCACAAACAGGGAGGGTTGGGCCTCCTCTCTCTGCTGGTGCCTGGGCTCTGACCCGGGAGCCCCAATGGTGGGGCTGGAGCTTCAGGCATGTGCAGACGAGCCCTGGACGGGGACGCCCCAGCCTGGGAGCCCCTGGGAGGAGGCAGCCCTTGGAGAAGCCAGGTCTCCAACCCACGGTGGGGTCCCTCAGGAGGGTTCTTCCCTTTGTGAGGACTCAGGATGTGCTGATGGTCAGCCCTCCCCCAGCAGCTGGCAGACGGTTGGTGTTGTGAAATCAGACTCCAGAGGGAGCCTCCGTGGGCCTCAGGTGTGTGTTCGTTGGACTGACTGTCCACTCTGGCCCCACTCGACTCTCTGTCACAGTGGGACAAGGGCTGGGAGGAGCCCCAGGGAGCCCTGTCCAGGGGGCCGCCCCCCTGGGCCTCCCCGCTGTGTCAGGACAGAGCCTGGGGGCTGGGATCTGGTGGAGCCAGTGCTCCAAGGGGTGGAGCTGGTGCTCAGGAAGCAGACTGTGCTCCCTGTGCAGCCAGGTAGGCAGATGTCAAGATGGCAGGACGCAGTCCAGGTCCTGGGGGGCCACAGCTGCAGGTCCTGCTGGGAATTACACCTGTTCCCTGCGGGACAGTCCATCACCTGAAGGTGTGGCAGGAGGGACCCCAGATTCCCACAGGAAGTGACCCCGGCACCGGCTGCTCACAGGGACAGGGCGGCATAGAGGCTGGAAGGATGCGGGCTCTGCTGACCAGGCCAGGATTTCTCTTGCTTGAAGAGTCCCTGCAGGGGTGGGGAGAGGGGCCTGGGGAGGCTTCTCAGGTGAGGTTCCCAGAACAGCACCCTCGGTGCCTGAGCTAGAGCCCTCATGGGGCACCTGAGCTTCATGCCCCAGGTGGTGACTCTCCTGGGGGGGGGGCAGGGGGCTCTTTCCCACCTGCCTCCTGCCCAGTGCTGCCCTGAGAGTCTACACCCCTGGAGGGGCCTGGTGGGGGGCTGTACTTGCGGTTTACAGAGAAGCTCTTGGCAGCTGAGCATCTTAATGTAAATAATTCAGTAGGAAGCATAAAAATCACCTGGACTTGGATTTGCTTAAGGACAACACTGTGAAGACTTTGGATTATTTATTCCATTATTTTTCCTCAAATGCAACCATAAATCTGTATTATTAGATTTTTAATGAATATTGATTTCTAAAATGGAAGGTTTCTGATTTCTCGGAAAGGCCAAGGGAGGGAAGCCCAGTGCAGTTCTCAGGCTCCTGAGCCCCTGACTCTGGGGGCGGGTCCTGGCTACTTGGAGACCCCAGGGAGCACCCCCGCTGTGTGTGTCCGGGGTCTTCAGAGAAAGGAGCGACGCATCCCCTGACCTGAGAAGGAGAGGGAGGCAGGAGCCGGGGAGGGGACAGTGGCAAAGATGTCCCCACTGGGCCCCTTTGCATGGAGCAGGTTCACCGAAGCAGAAGCTTGAGTGCTGAGCCTCAGGGGCCCGTCTGGTCATCAGGGGTGCTGCAGGCTGGGTCCACAGTTGCAGGTGTGAGTCCGGCCTGGAAGAGGCCCGGGCTCCTGAGCATGAGCACAGTGGGGCTGCAGGATCAGGAGAATAAGGTGAGAGGCCAGCTCCATCCGCTGGGAGCAGAACGGCACGGTCCTCCGGTCATAGCCTTGCTCCTTGGCCCTGGACCATATGGCTCCTGGAGGCACCTTCTCCTGGGGTCCGGTTGGGCTGTGTAACCCGGGGAGCGCTAGCGAGTCCTGCAGCCTTGCCTGTGATGATCAGGCTGTTAGGGACCAGGTCGGGACAGGAACCTGGTACCTGCCTCCCGCGGCGGGCTCTGCTGCCCAGCAGCATCCTCAGCAGGGGCCGATTGGTTCCCCCAGGAGAAGCTGCCAGGGAGTGTGGACAGAACACCCCCCTTCACCCCCAGGACACATGTCTGAGGCCCCAGGTGGCTCTGGTGGGAGCCTGGGGCTGCCCATGATGATGAGCAGGGGGTCCCTGTGCATGGAGCTGGGTGTCCTTGCTGGGCGGGCAGCACCGAGTCACAGGGCAGAGGTCAGGGCTGCCACCCCCTAGAGCGGTGACTGGGGCCTGCAGGTTGGGGGTGATCATAACCGTTCCCTGAGATGAGACCAGGCAGGTGATAAGACAAGCCCCTGGCACAAGGTGTGCTCATCGAAACACGCGGTCAGACCCAAATGAGGCTCAGGCCCCATCCCCGATCCTGTCTGCTCAGCAGGGAGCTGAGCCCCTGACTGTCGTGACCCAGTCACCCTGCAAACGGAGAGTCGGGTGCCGTCCACCTTGCTGGGATGTGGGGGGCTGGAAGCTCATTAGCTTGCATCCCTGATGGGTGCTGTCCAGCCTCCTCTCAAGACTTGAGTGATTAGCTGGTGGGTCTCCCGAGAGTTCCTTGGGCATCTCACCTTCAAATCAGTGCTTCTCAAACCTAGTGCCATGTGGGGGTCACCGGGCTGCTTGTTGAAATGGAGACTGATTCAGGCGGGGTGCAGGCAGTGGGACCTCGGATTCTGCCTTTCTCCAGAGCTCCATCCACTCCATCTTCTGTCCTGGAATTCCCCCGTGGGTTTACCCTCAACCGCAGCACCAGACTCCGACCGGCCGCCTCCCTGCAGAGAGCCCCTGTGCCGCCTGTGGACGGTCATCTTGACCTTGCCTGGCTCCCACCTCTGTCGTCAGGGGGGCTGTGCCAGCTCAGCCGGCCAGGAAGAGGGAGGCGGGGAGAGTGCTGTGCCCATAGCCACTCCGCCGAGGGAGAGCTTGGAGCTGTCTTCATCCCGCTTCCTCTGTTTCTAGGAGGTGACATGCATTGGCTTGGGGATGGCCATGTGCCCGCGTTCCTTGTTCAGGTCCCCTTCAGTCTCCTGATGGAGTAGCGGACTCTGCCAGGGGCTGGCCTGCCCTTCGCCCCTCCTAGATGCTTGCTGGTCTTCCTCCTCCCCAGTCAGACCGGGCCTGAATCTCCGAGGCTTCGGTGGCGCTACGTTTGCCTAGCTTTTAATAACAGGGGTGCTTGGAGGCATTTTCATGTATTTAAGTAAAAAGTGAGTCATTATTTTAAAATAATTAAGTTTTTAAGAAGGAATTTTAGGTCTGTGACAAAATTGACAGGAAGGTACAAAGATGTCCCACAGATCTCCTGAAGTGACACACAGCCTCCCCAGTGGCAACGTTCCCCTGAGATGGGACATTTGTTACCACTGAACCCACAGGGACAGGTCATCACACCCCAGGGTCCATGGTTTGCTGCTCATTCGCTCCTGACATCGGAGGTCCTATGGGTTCATGGCTGCCCAAGTGTGTGACAGAAGGGATCCATCACGACAGGGTCCCACAGAGTGCTCTCACTCCCCTGGAAGCCCCCCCGCTAGTTACCCTTCCCTCCCACCTGCCCTCACCACGGCAGCCTTGGGTCCTCTCACCGTCTTCTTGGCTCAGCCTTTCCTAGAGTGTCCTGTGGTGGGAACCACGCACCTGGTGGTCTTTCCAGAGTGGCTGCTCTCACGGAGTGGTCCACCCTTCAGATTCTTCCTGTTTCTGTTCCTTCCCAGTTGTACTGAGTTACAGTCGACATTGTGCGAGTCTAAGTGTTAATTTGCAACACTTCTGTAACAGAAGAGCTAACGCTTGCAGCGTAGCACATAATTATCATTTCTTTTGTGGGGGGAGAACATCTAAGATCTGTTTTAGCACTTTCTAGTATCCAGTAAAGTATTATTAACTCTAATCACCACCGTTCCTGAGAACTCACCAATCATAAAACTGGAGGCTCTGTCCTTTGAGCAGCACCTCCCTGACTCGCCTGCCGCTGGCAAATGTCATTCTGCTCTGTGAGCTTGGACTTTTCAGATTCTATGCATGTATTCTTCTTTCTCGGTGTGGCCGTTTCACTGAGCACAATGCCTTTCATCCATGTTGCCACAAATGGCAGGATTTCCTTCTTTCTTGTGACTGAATAACATCCCGCTGCATATACAGACGGCATTTTCTGTATTCACCAGTTGATGGATGCTCTGTTTGTTTCCATCTTGGCTGTTGTGAATTAATGCTGCCTGGAGGTGGGAGTGCAGATACCGCTGATACCTTGTTTCATTTCCTTTGGAAATCTGCCCCTAAATGGGGCTGCTGTGTCATAGGCTGTTCCCATTTTTGGGACCTCCACACTGATTTCCAGAGTGGTTGCACCAGCTTGCGTTCCCACCAGCAGTGTAGGAGGTTCCCCTTTCTCTGCATCCTCGCCAACACCTGTCATTCCTGACTTGTTGATTTTGGTCATTCTGACTGGTGTGAGGTGGGATCTCATTGTGGTTTTGATTTGCATTTCCTGATGCCGAGTGATGTGGAGCATCTTCTCTTGTGTCTGTTGGCCATCTGGAGGTCTTCTTTGCCGAAATGTCTATTCATGTCTTCTGCCCATTTCTTGATTGGATTATTTGTTCTTTGGGTGTTGAGTTTGATATGTTCTTTATAGATTTTGGATACTAGCCCTTTGTCTGATATGTCATTTGCAAATATCTTCTCCCATTCTGTCGGTTGTCTTTTGGTTTTGCCGACTTTTCCCTTTGCTCTACAAAAGCTTTTAATTTTTATGAAGTCCCAATAGTTCATTTTTGCCCTTACTTCCCTTGCTTTTGGAGATGTTTCTAGGAAGAAGTTGATGTGGCTGAGGTCAAAGAGGTTGCCGCCTGTGTTCTCCTCAAGGATTTTGATGGATTCCTTTCTCACATTGAGGTCCTTCGTCCATTTTGAGTCTATTTTTGTGTGTGATGTAAGCACATGGTCCAGTTTCATTCTTCTGCATGTGGCTGTCCAATTTTCCCAGCAATATTTGTTGAAGAGACTGTCTTTTTCCCACTGGATTTTCTTTCTTGCTTTGTCAAATATTAGTTGACCATAGAGTTGAGGGTCTATTTCTGGGCTCTCTATTCTGTTCTATGGATCTATGTGTCTGTTTTTGTGCCAGTATCATGCTGTCTTGATGATGACAGCTTTGTAATGGAGCTTGCAGTCTGGAATTGTGATGCCGCTGACTTTGGCTTTCTTTTTCAACATTTCTCTGGCTATTCAGGGTCTTTTCTGGTTCCATGTAAATTTTAGGATTATTTGTCCCATGTCTTTGAGAAAAATTCATGGTATTTTGATAGGGATCGCATTGAATGTGTAGATTGCTCTAGGTAGCATAGACATTTTCACTATATTTGTTCTTCCAATCTGTGAGCATGGAATGTTTTTCCATTTCTTTGTGTCTTCCTCAGTTTCCTTCATGAGTACTCTATAGTTACCTGAGTACAGATTCTTTGCCCCTTTGGTTAGGTTTATTCCTAGGTATCTCATGGTTTTGGATGCAACTGTAAATGGGATTGATTCCTTAATTTCTCTTTATTCTGTCTTCTTGTTGGTGTAAAGAAATGCAGCTGATTTCTGTGCATTGATTTTATATCCTGACACTTCACTGAATTCTTGTACAAGTTCTAGCAGATTTGGAGTGGAGTCTTTTGGGTTTTCCACATATAGTGTCATATCATCTGCAAAGAGAGTTTGGCTTCTTTGCTGATTCAGATGCATTTTACTTCTTTTTGTTGTCTGATTGCTGAGGCTGGGACTTCTAGTCCTATGCTGAATAGCAGTGGTGATAGTGGACAGCCCTGCCGTGTTCTGACCTTAGGGGAAAACCTCTCAGTTTCTCTCCATTGAGAATGATATTTGCTGTGGGGTTTTCATAGATGGTTTTGATGATATTGAGGTATGTACTCTCTATCCCTACACTGTGAAGAGTTTTGATCAGGGAAGGATGCTGTACTTTGTCAAATGCTTTTTCAGCATCTATTGAGAGTATCATATGGTTCTTGTTCTTTTATTAATGTAATGTATCACATTGATTGATTTGTGGATGTTGAACCATCCTTGCAGCCCAGAAATAAATCCCACTTGGTCGTGGTGAATAATCCTTTTAATGTACTGTTGGATCCTGTTGTCTAGTATTATGATGAGAATTTTTGCATCCATGTTCATCAAAGATATTGGTCTGTAACTCTCATTTTTGATGGGGTGTTTGGTTTTGGGATCAAGGTAATGCTGGCCTCATAAAATGAGTTTGGAAGTTTTCCTTCCATTTCTATTTTTTGGAACACTTTAAGGAGAATAAGTGTTAATTCTTCTTTAAGTGTTTGATAGAATTCCCCTGGGAAGTCATCTGGCCCTGGGCTCTTGTTGGGGGATTTTTGATGACTGCTTTAATCTCCTTACTAGTTATGGGTCTGTTCAGGTTTTCTATTTCTTCCTGGTTCAGTAGTGGTAGTTTATACATCTCTAGGAATGCATCCATTTCTTCCAGATTGTCAAATTTGCTGGTGTATAGTTGCTCATCATATGTTCTTATAATTGTTTGTATTTCTTTAGTGCTGGTTGTGATCTCTCCACTTTCATTCATGATTTTATTAATTTGGATCCTTTCTCTTTTGTTTTTGATAAGTCTGGCCAGGGGTTTATCAATCTTGTTAATTCTTTCAAAGAACCAGGCTCCTAGTTTCATTGATCTGTTCTACTGTTCTTTTGGTTTCTATTTCATTGATTTCTGCTCTGCTCTTTATTATTTCTCTTCTGCTGCGTTTAGGCTTTCTTTGCTGTTCTTTCTCCAGCTCCTTTAGGTGTAGGGTTAGGTTGTGTACTTGAGACCTTTCTTGTTTCTTGAGAAAGGCTTGTATCACTATATACTTTCCTCTCAGGACCACTTTTGCTGTGTTCCAAAGCTTTTTTTTTTCTTTAAGATTTTATTTATTTATTTGACAGAGAGAGATCACAAGTAGAGAGGCAGGCAGAGAGAGAGAGAGGGAAGCAGGCTCGCTGCTGAGCAGAGAGCCCGATGCAGGACTCGATCCCAGGACCCTGAGATCATGACCTGAGCCGAAGGCAGCAGCTTAACCCACTGAGCCACCCAGGTGCCCCCAAAGCTTTTGAATAGTTGTGTTTTCATTTTCATTTGTTTTCTTGAATTTTTTAAATTCTTTAATTTCTTGGTTGACCCATTCATTCTTTAGTAGGATGCTCTCTAGCCTCCATGTATTTGAGTTCTTTCCAACTTTCCTCTTGTGATTGAGTTCTAGCTTCAGAGCATTGTGGTCTGAAAATATGTAGGGACTGATCCCAATCTTTTGGTACTGGTTGGGACCTGATTTGTGACCCAGGATGTGATCTATTCTGGAGAATGTTCCATGTGCACTGGAAAAGAATGTGTATTCTGTTGCTTTGGGATGGAATGTTTTGAAAACATCTGTGATGTCCATCTGGTCCAGTGTGTCATTTAAAGCCTTTATTCCTTGTTGATCTTTTGCTTAGATGATCTGTCCATTTCAGTGGGGGGTGGGGTGTGTTAAAGTTCCGTACTATTATTTTATTATTGTTGAGGTGTTTCTTTGATTTTGTTATTAATTGGTTTATATAATTGGCTGCTCCCATGTTAGGGGCATAGATATTTACAATTGTTAGATCTTCTTGTTGGACAGATTCTTTAAGTATGATAGTGTCCTTCCTCATGTCTTACAGTATTCAGACTAAAATTGAATTTTTCTGATAAAAGGATTGCCACCTCAGTTTTCTTTTGATGTGCATTAGCATGGTAAATTGTTTTCCACCCCCTCACTTTAAATCTGGAGGTGTCTTTGGGTCTAAAATGAGTTTCTTGTAGACAGCATATTGATGGGTCTTGTTTTTTTATCCATTCTGATACCCTGTGTCTTTTGATTGGGGCATTTAGCCCATTTGCATTCAGGGTAACTATCGAGAGAGACGAGTTTAGTACCATTATATTGCCTATAAGCAGACTGTTACTGTATATTGCCTCTGTTCCTTTCTGGTCTATTACTTTTAGGCTCTTTCTTTGCTTAGAGGACCCCTTTCAATATTTCCTGTAGGGCTGATTTGGTGTTTGCAAATTCTTTTAGTTTTTGTTTGTCCTGGAAGCTTTTTATCTCTCCTTCTATTTTCAATGACGTCTAGCTGGATACAGTATTCTTGGCTGCATATTTTTCTCCTTTAGTGCTCTGAATATATCATGCCAGTTCTTTCTGGCCTGCCAGGTCTCTGTGGATAGGTCTGTTGCCAATCTAATATTTCTACCTTTGTATGTTACAGACTTCTTGTCCCAAGCTGCTTTCAGGATTTTCTCTTTGTCACTGAGACTTGTGTTTTACTATTTTACTATAAAACTTTAAGTTTTACTATTAGATGATGGGGTGTGGACCCATTTTAATTGATTTTGACGGGGGTTCTCTATGCCTCCTGGATTTTGATGCTTGTTCCCTTTGATGTTTTATGGAAATTCCCTACTATAATTTGCTCCAACATACCATCTGCCCCCTCTCTCTTTCTTCTTCTTCTGGGATCCCAATTATTCTAATATTATTTCATCTTATGGTATCACTTATGTCTCGAATTCTCCCCTTGTGGTCCCATAGTTGTTTGTCTCTCTTTTGCTCAGCTTCTTTATCCTCCATCATTTGGTCTTCTATGTCACTATTTTTTTCTTCTGTCTCATTTCTCCTAGCAGTAAGAGCCTCTTTTGGTTGTTCCTCATTAAGAGCTTTTTTGATTTCAACTTGGATAGATTTTAGTTCTTTTATTTCTCCAGAAAGGGATTTTATTTCTCCAGAAAGGGATTCTTTCATGCCCTTTTCGAGCCTAGCTAGCACCTTGAGAATCATCATTCTGAACTCTAGATCTGACATATTACCAATGTCCATATTGATTAGGCCCCTAGCCATTGGTACTGCTTCTTGTTCTTTTTTTTTTTTTGTGGTGAACTTTTCCACCTTGTCATTTTATCCAGATAAGAATATATTAATGAGAGAGTAAAATACTAAAAGGGTGGCAAAGACCCCAGAAAAATATATGCTAACCAAACCAGAAGAGAGCTAAAACCGGGGGAAGAAATGGGGGAAAATAAATAAATAAATATGTGTATGTGTGTGTACGCATGTGTGTGTGTGTGTGTGTGTGTGTGTGTGTGTATAAAACAGCCATCCACTTGATTTTGGGTGTATTGTGGTCTCTTAGAAGAAACTACCTCCCAAAATTTTAAAGAAAGAAAAACTTATATATATATATATACAAAAATAAGGGTAAACACAATGAGGAGATGGAATATGACTGTAAAGGTGAACATTAAAAAGGATTCTAAAAAAGGAATTGATAAGTTGGTTGGAAAAAGAAAAAAAGAGAATGTGATCAGGCCGAAGCTAGATTTAGGGTGTATTTTGATCTATTAGAAGAAATTATATCCCAAAATTTTAAAGAAAAAAACACCTGTATGTATACAAAAAATAAGGTTAAATACAATGAAGGGATAAAATAATGACTATAACAATGAAAAATTGAAAAGATTTTTAGAAAAGGTATTGATAAAATAGTTTAAAAAGTTTAAAATAGGAAAGAGGAAACATTTTTTAAAAATAGAATAAGAAAAAAATAAAATTAAAAGAATTTGACTTTGAAACACAAAAGAGTCATGGGAAAGAAGCCATGAATTCTGTGTGCTGTATTCCCCTAGCTCTGGAGTTCCACAGTTCTCATTGATCAGTGAACTTGGTCTTGGCTGGATGTTCTTGCTAATCTTCTGGGGGCAAGGCCGGTTGCCTGTGATTCTCAACTGTCTTTGCCCGAGATGGAATTGCACCACCCTTGCCAGGGGCCAGGCTAAGTCATCTGCTCGTGTTCACGCTGGAGCTTTGTTCCCTGAGCGCTTTCCATAGTGCTCCGTAAATCGGGAATGAACATGGCGGCCGCCCAGTTTCCCGCCTTGAGGAGCCAAGAGCTTGGGGCCGGTCCTCAGTGCACCCTCGGAGAAAAGCCATCAGTCCCTCCCACCTTCCTGGTCTCTGGCTGTGCTCCGAGCTCACCTGGCCTGTGACCGAGCATTTCTGTCTCTGGCGCACAGCCCCATGGGAGTCTCCAAACCCAGCAGATTCCAGTCGTGCACTCCTGTACCACTCCTCCTGGAAGAGGAAGGAGGGGGGTCTCCATGGATCTGCCACTTGTGTGGTCCCTGCTTGAAGAGCAGTGGCCCGACTGTGTATCGGATCACGGTTTAAGGTAACCCCAATCTGAGAGCCCCCCCGGCTCTGTGTCTGCTGTCAGTTCCCCACTTTGATATTTGGGGTCTCTGCAACTCAGACAACCCCGGTCTTTCTGTGACCCCAGGGACCTGAGACCACACTGTCCCCATGAGGGCTCCACACCCCCTCTACCCCCCATCCCTGCTCAGTCTCTGGAGTGATTTCCCTCTGTGGAGCTGACTTCTGAAGCTCTGATTTTGTGCTCCACAGCTTGCCAGGAGCTGGCCCCTACCCCTGCGGTCTCTCTCATGTATTGCCTCGGATTCACTTCTCCGCATGTCCTACCTTCCTGAAAGTGGTCACTTTTCTGTTCCTAGAACTGCTGCTCTTCTTCTCTTCGATCTCCTGGAAACGGTGGCCTCCGACGCTGCTCCCCTCTCCCAGAAATGGAGGCACAAGGAAATTCCCCTCCTCGCTGCTGCCACAATCTCCAACCACCCCCAAAATAAAACTTGTACTGTCTTTCATCTATTTCAAGTTAATTTTTGCCAGCAGTGAATGAGAGGGCTCCAGTTTCAGAAACCGGTCCTGTCAGTGCCCTGGATGTTTGCCAGTCCCATAAACGTGTATTGGTTCCTCACTTTGATTTTCATCTCCCTGATGCTGCATGGTGTGGACCGTCTTTCACATGCATTTTTGCCATCTGTATCTCTCCTGTGATGAGGTGTCTGTTAAGATCTTTGGCTCATTTTTAAACAATTTTTTAAAAATATTTTATTTATTTATTTGACAGAGAGAGAGGTCACGTAGGCAGAGAGGCAGGCAGAGAGAGAGGGAGAAACAGGCTCCCCACTGAGCAGAGAGCCCGATGCGGGGCTCAATCCCAGGACCCTGAGATCATCACCTGAGCCGAAGCCAGAGGCTTAAACCGCTGAGCCACCTAGGTGCCCCTTTTAAACAATTTTTTAAAAATATTTATTTATTTGACAGAGAGAGAGGTCACAGGCAGAGAGGCAGGCAGAGAGAGAGGGAGAAACAGGCTGGCCCATTTTTAAACTGGCTTCTTGCGTTACCACTGTGTTATAAGAGTTTTTTCTCTTTTGGATCACGGCACTGTGTCAGACTTGGTTTGTCTTCTCAATCTCTTGACAGTGCCTTTCCCAGAACCGAGGTTTCTAGTTGTTGATTTAATCAAGCCCAGATTTTGGATTTTCTCCTTCATGGGTTGTGTCTTTGGGGTCAGAGCTGAAAAGTCATCACCTTGCCCAAGGTCACCTGGGTTTTCTCCTGAGTCATCTTCTGGAAACCTTAGAGTTTCACACTTGAGGCTGTAGATCTATCTTGAGTTGATTCTATGTCTGGATTCAGCTTGTTTTTCTGTGAGGATGTCCAGTTGTTCTAGCACCATTTGCTGAAAAAAGACGGTCTTTGCTCCATTGTTTGCTGTTTTGTCGGAGATGAGTTGACTGTGTTTATGTGGGTCTATTTCTGGGCTCTGTACTGTGTCCATCGATCTCTGTGTATGTTCTCACCAATGCCATGCTGTGTTCACAGGTTGAAGTCAGGTACCATCAGTCCTATAATCCTATCCTGTGCCTTTTTTTTTTTTTTAAGACTTTATTTATCAGAGAGAGAGAGCATGAGCGGGGGAGGCAGAGGGAGAGGGAGAATCCCAAGCAGACTCCCTGGTGAGCCGGGAGCCTGATGTGGGGCTCGATCTCACTACCCTGAGATCAGGACCAGAGCTGAAGCCAAAAGTTGTATGCTTAACTGACTGAGCCACCTAGGTGCCCCTTAGTCTGTTCCTTTAATATGGTGTTGCCTGTTGTGGGGTTTTTTGCTTCTCTGTATAACCTTAAATTCATTTTGTTAATGTTTACGAAGTAACCTGCTGGGATTTCTCAGGGATTGTGCCGGATGCATAGATCAATTTGGGAAGAACTGACATCTTGACGATGCTGAGTCTCACTGTTCATGACATGGAATATCTATCTAGTTCTTTGATTTCATTTATCAGAGTTTTATAGTTTTTCTCATATAGAGCTTGTCATATTTTGTTAGATTTATACCTAAATATTCCATTTTGGGGGAATAAATGGTATTGTGTTTCAAATTGCCCTCGTTAAAGGGAGTCATTAAATGAAAAGTGAAAAAAGAAAGTTAGCAGAGGCTGTCAGACAGGTGTGCTCTGCCCAATGTGAGGGCCGTTTGCGCAGGCGGATGATATGGACCAGGGGTCTGCTCGTCCCAGCCCCAGCTGCTGCTGAAGTGCACTTAGTGCGCTCGCATGGTTGGCACAGCCTGAACCCGTTCCTCTGCTCACTAACCGGCCCCCACTCCCGACTCCCTCCCTCCCAGGCTCTTCCTCAGGGAGGGAGCGCCAGGCCCTCACTGTTCTGGCTCTGGTTCTAGCTCCACCCTCCTCCCTTCCCCCCTCCTTGTGTTCCTTTTCACTCCCCTCCTCCCTGTTTCCCCTTCCCCCATCTCTTCTCCCTCCTCCCCCTCCACTCTTTCTGTTCCTTTCCCTTCTTCCCCCTCCTCCCCCCACTGCTCTACCCGCTTCCACTCCTCTTCCTTCTTCCGTCCCTCCTCTTCCCCTCCTCCTCTCCCTTCCCTCTCCTCTCCTTCATCTTCTTTTACAGCCCTCTTCCCCCTCCTCCCCACTCCTTCTGTCCTATTCCCTCCCTCTTCCTCCTCTTCCCCCCCACTCCTCCCTCCTTCCCCTTCCTTCCCTCTTCCTGTTTCCTTCCTTCCTCCTCCTCCTTCCCCCTTCCACCTCCTTCCCGTCCCTGCTCTGCCCCCTTCCTCCCCCTTTTTCCTCCTTTACTCCCTCATCCTCTTCTTTCTTCCCCCTCTTCCCTCCTTCCTCCCTCTCCCCCACTACAAATCCAGGTTCCCCCAACACACCCCAGGGCTGTTGCCTTCCCTCAATGGACTTTTCTTTCTGCCTCTTGCCCAAGAGATGTCCTCCAGTGAAACATATAAGATGCCACCAACCAAAGGACTGGCGAGAGGGGAAGGAGAGGGGAGAGAGACAGGAAGGAGGAGAGAAATGGAGGGGGAGGCCTCTTAAAGCTTCTGGTCAGAAGTGACGCACGTAACTCCCTCCCATGCTTCTTTGGCCAAAGGAGGGTCCCTGGGCACGCCTGAGTCCGGCAGGGTTGGGATAGAGAATCCTGTCCCCAGAGGAGAAGCTGATAAAACCAGTGGGGCCCGTCACAGTCCCTCTCCTAAAGAGTGCCTTGATTCCCTCAGAGAAAGATCTGGTTCTTTCCTTGTATTGCCATTGAATTTACGAACCACAGGTGCACAGCCCAGTAGATTTTCACACGTCTCACCAAGGGAGGACACGGTGACCTGTACTCAGGTAGGGAAGCGAGGTTGTCAGCAGAGCAGGGGACCCTACTGGTCTCCCGCTTAGGACAACAACACTGGCACCCCTTCCCCTTCCGCCTGGCCCTCCTGAGGGCCTGAGGGCTGAAAGCCAGCAGGTGCAGCCTCCCACAGAAGCAGCGGCTCCGGCTCCGGCTCCGTGTGTCTGGCAGGAGTCCTTGAAAGCACAGATTAGGACTGAGAAAGGCCTGGGGGTTTGGGGCGGTTCCGGAAGAGAAGGGGGGCCCTGGAGCCGTGCCTGGAGGATGTTGGCTCCAAGGACAAAGCACCCGAATTCTGCCCTCTGCCCTCCTCCCTGGGGATTGTGTCCCCCTTTGTCCGGGAGCAGTCAGTCCACCAGAAAAACCAATTGGGGGGGAAGGAGATGAAAGGTACTCACTGGTACTCTGTGGGCATTTCAAACAGCCCCGGGGAGAAGCAGCGAGAGTCCACTCACATTAAATCCCAGCAAATGCTGGATACTCAGCAGCCTTGTTTCCGCAGTTTGTGCTGTTTCTTTGGAAACACGCAGCCCTTACGTTAAATGCCGCAGCTCTGAGGTCTATGGGCTTCTGCCCCAGCTGTGGGCACGTCCACATTCCTCGGACATTCCTTGGGGGTGGGGGTCCTGCTGGGGGAGGGGGCGTCAGCTGAAGGCCCGTTCACACTGGGAAGCACATCTGCTTTGGGCCTCCTGTGCTTAGCACGTCCTAGGGTATTTGCAGTGAATAGGAACAGAGTTCTCAGTGCCCGCCTCGGGGGGAGCTCAGGGTCTGCCCCAGTTTTCTTTCCACCAGCGAGGAGAGCCCCGGATTCCGGCGGACAGTGGTGAGCTCGGACAGGGTGTGACCAGAGACTGGAAAGAGAAATCCAGACCGTGGGCTGTCTGTTGAGCAGAGCGGGCCTGAGTAATACCTCTGAGCCGTCTGCAGCAACCATAGAGGCTAGGGGGCCCACTGTGGGGCCTGCAGGGGGCCGGCCTGGCCTCCCCAAGCTTGTGGGGGTGGCGGTGTCACCCCGGGGAAAGGAGGTGGCCGTGCACATGTCTGTGATTGTGACAGAGGCGGGTCCTTCAGAGGGGAAGCTGGGGCGACTGTAGCAACACGTGAGATGTGGAAAGGCGCCGGCCCCTCACTGGGCCATCTCAGGCTCTGCAGGTGCCCCAGGGAGGGGGCTGTGCTGAGCGGGTTTGTGGCACAGAGAGACCCGTGTCTTTCCTGCAGTGTGACCCTTATGGGCACCTGATGCTCAGCTGAGAAAGGGGGCCTGGGCCAGGCTGCAGGAAAGGCTGTCCTTGCAGCTGAGAGACATTCTGGCCTCGCGTGTCATTCAGGACCTCTGGGGACCCGGAGAAATAGCCACACTGGGTGACAGCTCCTGGAAAGGGCAGAGACGGCAGACTCAGAGTCAGGGGGACCTGGGTTCCGGTCTCAGACCTACTGCGTTCAGAACGACCGATACTTCTTGAGTATGCTGCCTGCACCTTTGTCCTCAGAGGGGCGTGTGACAGGATGCTCACCAGGACCGGGCACGCCATCCAGAGGGAGCAGATGGCATAGCCAAGGGGGTGAACTGAGAGGCACAGGTGAGCCTGGGCATGGGAACCCTCTCGCCTTCTTCAGAGGCTACTGCTGGTGGGTCCCTGACGGGAGGGGGAGTGCAAGGACGGCTTGTGTAGAAGAGTCTGGGTCACACACCACATGGTCCTCAACTAGGGCAGAAACCGCATTTTCCAAACGCAGGCTTCTTTTGGGATGGAAACTCTGGTACTTGGAAGTTCAGTAAAGGCCTTCCTCTCTGCAGTAAAGGCTGGGAGACTCTGACGCCCTCTTTGGAGAGGGGGAGAGAACTCTCCTGCACGGTCAGGAGCAGAGGACCTGACGCAGCTCCTTCCCGTCCACACCACACTGCCGCTGCGGCCAGAGCCAGCAGACGAGGAAAAGAAATGACAACCTGCGACGGAAGGGCCGGGGTTCCCTCTGTTCACAGCACGGTCTGACGTGCCGGAAACTCAGTGCTCCAACAGAGGACGCTGCTGACAGATCCAGGAAGGCAGAAGGACACAAACCAACACCCGGAAGTCTCTAGTGTTCAAGACACTGAGGACAAGGATTCTGAAAGGAAATGAAGAAAACACTTCCTTTTCAGATGGCATCAAAAAGAACAAGATATTTAGACATGAATTTGACCAAAGAGACAGAGACTTGTGCAGGGTCAGTGCGCAGAGCTGCAGAAAGACAGTGAAGAAGGTGCTGGTGTGCAGACAGACATCCCAAACTCACGGGCGGGGGGGCTTGATGTTGCCACGACGGCAGCACTCCCCACGGTGGTCTCAGGTTCAGTGCCAGCTACCGAAGTCCTAAAAACCCTTTTCTGTAGAGATAGAAAAATACATTCTAAATTTCTTAGGGGATCTCAAGGGATCCGGAATAGTCAAGATAATTTTGACAAAGTTGGAGGAGTCATACTTTGATTTCAAAACTTACTGCAAAAATACAGCAACAGAAATAATGTTCTGGTGTAAACCAGAAGTGTAGACCAATGGAAGAGGAGAGGAAACCCAGAAATAAGCCCTCATATACCAGGCCAAATGATTTCCATTAAGGGTACTAAGACCATTCAATGGGGAAACACCGTTTTTTGGTTCCTCAACAAAGAGCATTGGCAAGACTGGACATCCACAAGAGACAGGAGTGGGATCCTTACGTGAGGTTGGACGCCCAGACCAACAGATGCGGGATCAAATACCTACACGTAAGAGCCGAGACCGCAGAGCTCTTAGGAGGACACAGAGGAGCAAAGACTTGTGACGTCACATTTGTCAGTGAGTTTCTGGATGCAGTACCCCGAGCACAGGCGGCCGGAACACACGGCCAGCCTGGACTTGCGCAGAATGAAGACCTGCGGCATCAGGGGACTCCATCAAGGGAGTGAAAAGGCGGCCCCGAGAACAGGAAGGAACATCGTCACACCTCCGACGAGGGATTAGTAGCCAGGACATACGAGACTCCCATAGCTCAGCTACAACAGAACAATCCAGTTACAAAACGCACAAAGAACCGGAATAGCCATGTCTTCAAATACGACGGACAGATGGACAATTAGTACGTGAGATGCTACTCGAGGTCTTTGTTCATCAGGGGGCACACAGGACCGTCACCAGGCTCCAGAGCCGTGGGAGCGCCCTTGTCAGGACCCAGAGGCTGTGGGTGTCGGTGAGGCCGTAAGAGCTGGAAGCCACGTGAACGTTGCTGGGGGCCGTGGGAGACAACGTGTCCACCAGGGAAACAGGGAAGTCACGAAAAGACTCAAACATGGAAATACTGCGTGACCCGGCGGATCCCCGCCAGGGCTTTGCCCAAAGGCGCTGAGAACAGGGGGTTCATGAGGTACTTGTCCTCCGTGTGTAGAGTGACTGCGAGGGGAACGGACCCCGGCGTGGGCTCCTCGGCATCAGCCGCCCCGGGGTACCCCTCGGCCACATGTGCCTGGGCCCGGGGGCAGGGGTGAGCCTGCTCGCAGGGTCCTCCCCTGACTCCGACTCTCCCTGGGGGACCAGCCTCCGCCCCTTGAAAGCAGCCAATCCCGGGTCTGGAGATCTGGACTTGCAAAATTAAGTTCCTCTGCAGGCCAGAGGCTTTTCACTCAAACAGCAATCTCATAATTGCTCATTCTGGGATCTGAACAAATGCTTCCTTCACAAAAGCCTATGGATGTGGTGTGGAGGGAAGAAAAATTATTGTGTTTCTGGGCTCCTTTTGCCAAAGGCTCTAAACCCCGTTTCTGACGCGTTTTCCACAGGCAGATTTATTTTTACTCTCCCTCTTTATTGCTGGTCTCCGTGGAGCCAGGGCCATGTGAGGAGAGAGAGGTTCTGATTTTCCGCCGCGTGGCTCTTAAACATGGGGCAACAGCGCAGAGTCTGGACCGGAGTCACACACTTAGATGGCGGGAGGCCATCGGGAGACCCGGGGGAGGCGTTCAGGCGGGGCCGTGGGGACTGGAGAGTGTGCGTCCCTCACAGGGGTCGCTGATCATTGCCAGGTGGGCAGAGTCCAGCACGGCCAAGACCCCGACTGTGGGAGCATCCAGGCATCCCCCTTCTCAGGTGAGAGCTCACGCAGCCGCAGGACGCCCTCCACGGCCCTCCAGATCCACGCTCCACTGCGCTCACCCTGTCCATCCCACAAGGTGACCTGGGGGCCCCGTCACCTGGGCTCCCGGCCTCCTGCCTCGTGTTCACGGTCCACCAGTGGGAAGGAGACGGGTGCATGCAGAGAGGCTGGGGTCCTCCCTACTGGGGGCTGCACCTGGACCAGGAGCTGGGGTTGCCTGCGGGGCTACAGTGCCTGGAGACCCCAGCCCCTTCCTTTAGCACCCTGCAGGACCAGCAGTACTGTCCCCTCCCTGCCCTGCAGGCCAGGGGTGGAAACAGCTCCCCCCGTGGCCCCTCTCCACGTCCCCTACCTCCTGGGCTGCATCCTCCCTAAGGAGCCCCTTCTTGCACAAATCTTGTATGAGCCATCGTGTGTGTTTCCTGCAGGACCTGGATGACAGAGCCGGGGATTAAACCAAGAAAAGGAGAGCGTTCCGAGCCCCTCCCTCGTGACAGAGAATTACCCTGCCCCTCCGCCAGAGGAACCATCTGTGCGGCATCTGACTTTGGCCCTGACTGAGCACTGGGGACCAGATCACAAGGTCAGACCCTGTCCTCCTCTAAAGCCCTCGCGGCCACAGTGTGACCCTCGCGCCAGCCTCTCTGCAGGCTGGCCATGGTCAGCTGAGGCCAGCAGAATGCAGAGGGTGAGGGCGGGGGCATCTGGCCCAGGCGTTCCTGGGAGCTGGGTCTCCTAGGGTTGTTGCTCAGGGGCATAGCCCACCAGGTGGTCCCTGAGGAGAAAGGAGGCTTGTACACAGCCGCTGGTCCCATGGACACGCAGGGCTTCCAGCGGGGCCGTGGGCCTGGGGTGGGGCAGTGGCCAGCACGTCCTGGGACTCCTGCTGGGACACACTGCCAGGCCAGCGGCTGCTCGTGGCCTCCTGTGCGGGGATGTGGCCCACCCACCAAAGCAGCAGGCAGGTCCCGGCTCTGGGGGGCCATGGGAGACCCTGGCAGGTGCACGGGCGACTGGGGGCCCCTCCCGGGCTTGTTCTCACCCCCATCCTGGGTCAGGCCTGTGGTCCGGAGTGGGAGGAGCTCTCCGTCCCTGGTCCAGAGCCCATGCATGGCTTTGCTGCTTGTCCAAAGGACAGACTCCCCGGGTGAGGAGAAGCAGAGCCATGAAAGAGCAGCGACGGCAGCAGGAAGCCCGTGTGGGGGTGAGCTGGCGGCCAGCTCTTGCTCTGCAGGGGCAGTTTCCCGCATAGCGATGCCCCACGTGGACTCAAAACAAAATGGGGCCACGATACACACAGAGTTCTTGCTTTAATGCCACATTGGGCCACGGGCATGGTCCCAGCAACTCTGGGTCCCCACGGTGTTCTATGACGGTTTCCACTGTGCGGACGTCTCCAGGCATCAAGTCACTGCTGTCTCCCGGAGACTGGCCGTGTTGTCCATGTGCTTCTGCCCCGTGCGCTGTCGCCGCCGACCCCCGCGTCTGTGCACGTCCCAGGCACAGAGCTCGGTGAGAACAGCACAGCCCAGCATTTTAAGCCAAATCACTTGTGTCTTTTAATTTCACTCCTGAGCACGTCTGTGTGCGTCGTGATACACATTCTCACCGTCCCAAAATGCTGCTCTTTGTGACACTTTATTAAACAAACAGGAGCTCTGTAATTGCATGCCGGTCGGGCTGCAAACTCTGGGCCTAAAAAGCTGTATTTTAATAGCGGGTTCCTCGGACCCCAGGTTGAAACAAATTCTACATACGGTGTTAGCGCTATGTCCCCCACGTCTCTCCCACACTCGTGGCCGCCCCACCCTCCTGTCCATGAGGGCACGGAGTCACCTGGGGTCTCTGTTCGAATGCCCCACAATCTGATTGTAGCTGAACCGCTACTTTGGAGGGGGTCACAGGCTCTCCCGTCTCCCACGGTGCTGCAGTTGGACATCAACTCTGACTGCTGAGGAGGTTCACATTTGTTTCTGTGAACGTGTCCTAGAGAAGCCATGTTCATTGTGCCTCAACACGCTGGGAACCGCGTCCTGGCTGTCCAGCTCATGCCTGTGACGCCGAGACCCACCAGTGATTGTGGGCGCTGAGAGTCTGCCCCCGTGGAAGGTCCGCTGTCAGTTCCACCCATGGCGCCAACACAGTTGCAATGAACAGAACTGGCTTTTCCAGCAGGTGCCGAATCTCCCAGTTCTCTCATTATCTCTGAAATTGTTTCCTGAGTTTTTTTCTTTGGAAGAGCGGCTCCACGTTCACGAGGACCATGGAGTTACCAGGAGTAAATTTACCACGATACTGCAAAGGCTGGGTAGACGCGTGGCTTTTTCCTTTATCAGTTTCCAGGGTGATGAACAGGCACCCAGCAGCCTCCAGCGGAGCACGGGGTTTCCTGGTGTGTGGTTTGCTCTCTGTCGTCCCTACGCTGTTGTTTCGCTCATGCTTTTAATTGAGCTGAGATTCTCGTCACATGAGATCAAGCCGTTTAGCGTGTGCAGTTCAGAGATGCTCAGGACATTCCAGCGCCGTCCTGCCGTTGGCTCCGAGCATCCTCACCGCCCTCCCTTGTCCCTCCGACCCAGCCCCAGCCTGGCGGTTACTGCCTCCCCATCTCTGCATTTGCGCTCTCAGTCCTTCACGTAAACGGAATCCACGTCTGACTTCTCAGGATGACGCGTTCCGGTTTCATCCGTGTCACGTGCATGAGCGCTCTACTTTTTCATGTTTTACTTTTTTAAAGATTTTATTTATTTGAGAGCTAGAGAACACAAGTAGGCAGAGGGAGAAGCAGGCTCCCCACTGAGCAGGGAGCCCGATGCAGGGCTCGATCCCAGGACCCTGGGATCACCACCTGCGCGGAAGGCAGAGGCTCAACTAACTGAGCCACCCAGGCGCCCAGGGATACGTCTCTCATTACCGTGTGTGTCTGTGCTGACCTGGGATGCATTCCTTTTATTTATTTTTTATTATTCTACTCAGTAAGCCATGGAATATTTCATGATCGGCTTTTGATGGAGTATCCTTGATTCATTAGTTCTGAAACCCTCCATTTGTTTCCTGGAGTCCAGAGTCTCTCGTGGTTCGTCTCTCCCTCTGACTTCCTCCCTTGAGTTTTCCCGTCCTGTCCCTGTGGTCCTCTGAGGTATTCCTTTGATTCGACCTTACAGGTAATGGGCTGGTATCCAAGATTTGTGCAGAACTTCTCAAACTGTGATGTATTCCTGGGTCTGTACACTATGTCCTGGGCTCTTTCTTGTATCCCCCAGTTTTGTCCTCCTTCAACTGGGACGACTCCGTAGTTACCCCAGTTTCGAGTGCCCTGACCTGGGATATCGCCCTACTTCCCGCTTGTAGGTCTGCCCTGCCCTGGGCTGCAGGAGTCATAACCCAGAGTCTGTAGTGCCCTCATCTCTCTACATCGTGACTCTGGATCATGTCTAGATTATGCTCTGTGGTGGTTTTCTGCACACCTCGTTGTGTCCCCCTGACCTGGGAGGTAGCCTCATTTCCTCAGGTTTGTCTGCCCTAACCTGAGCTGCCTCCATATTTCCTGAGTTGTGTCTACACCAACGTGGGAATTCTCACGAATTCCCTGTGTCGACGCTGACCAGGAATGTCTCCCTAGTTTCCCAGTGTGTATCTGCCATGATGGGGGGCGTCTCTCCAGTCCCACGGGTGTTTCTCCACTTTCCCAGTGCGCCTCCCTCGTTCCCCACTTCCGCACACGGTGAGATGGACACGTCTGTATTCACACAGGCTGGCTTCTCTGTCTCCTCCTTCCGTAGGGGCGTTCGGTCGTGAACGTCTCCCCTGTCCCAGCGTTCACGACCCTGAAGTTGGACATCTCCCTGACTCACCATGTCCGTGCTGACAAGGGTTGGCTCCTTGTTGCCCAGGCAGGGCCATCCTCACTGTGGAGGTCTCTGTCGTCCCTCAGGCGGGTCTGCAGTAGCCTGGGCTGTCTCCCTCATCCCTTGTCTGTGTAACCCGACTTGGGAGGTTTGGTTAAACCCTAAGGTGCGTGTCCTGACTTGGGCTGTCTCGTTCCACGATGCGTCAGCACCAACGTGGGGCATCTCCCCGATTCTCCCCGTGGGTCTGTTCTGACCAGGGTTATTGACCGAATTCTTCAGTTTGGTTTGCAGTGACCTGGGTCCTTCTTCATCCACTCCGTGTTCACACTGACCTGCGGGATGTCTCTGATTTCCCAGGCTCACACATGCCCGCTCTGTGTGTCTCCGTGATGACTCCCATGGGTCTGCTCAGACCTGGGATGTCCGTCTGCTCACCCACGGGCATCCCCACTAACGTGGGACGTTGGCCTAAATCCCGGCTTCTGTCTCCCATGACCTGGGAGGTCTCCCTGGTTCCCAAGGTATGAGACTTCCCCGGGGATGTTGCCCTAATTTCTTGTGTGCGTACACCCTGACTTGGCACGTCTCCATAATTCTCCTTACGTGTCGGCCATGACGTGAGATGTCAGCTTATTGCTGGACTACGTCGTCTTCAACCTTGGCTTCTCCCTAACTGCCCAGGCGCACCAGCTTTCACCCTGGTGTTCCCACGGTGCTGCAGTCGTACCCGCACTGACCCAGGCTGTTTCTCTACTTCCCCACCGGTGTCTGGCACGGTCTGGCCGTCCGGTGGTCTGTTCACAGTGACAAAGGATGTCTCTCTAGTTCCTCGGATTCGATCACTGTGACCTGATTATAACCCTTCTAGTCCATGCGTGTTTACCCTGCCCAGTGATGTCTCCCGAGTTTCTCCTGTGTGTCTGCTGTAATGGGGAAAGTCTCCTTAACGCCCCGGGTGTGTATCACTGCCCTGGGATGTCTCCCTAATTCCCTGGTTGTGCCTACGCTGACCTTGGATGACTCGAGTTCCCCAGGAGTGTCTGTATTTACCTGGGATGTCTGCTGACACCCACCTGCCATCGTAGGCGGTCTGCTCTGACTGAGCATGTCTTCACCATAAACCAGATGTGTCTGCTCTGACCGGGGATCTCTTTCCAATGTCCCAGTGTGGTCTGCCTTCACTCGGGATGTTTTCCTCAGTCCCTGGGTGTGTTGACTCTGACGCTGTACGTCTCTTCGTCACCAGGTGCATTTTCTCATCTGATGTGACTTTCTGTTTCCCACTTGTTGTATACACTGCCATGAGATGTCTGTCCTTCCCCCGAAGTGTGCCTGCTCTGACCCGGTATGCTGGCATAGGCCACCAAAGGCCATGAGCGCCGGCTGAAGGACGAGCGCGGTCCAGGCGCCGGGATGCTCCACGTCTCCTCCCACCATCAGGATGTGCATTCTGCTCACCTTCCCGGCTCTGCTCCCAGGAGCTGCCTCAAGGCCGTGGCGTTAGGCAGTGATGAGCTGTCGAGACCATCTAGAGAGTGACAGGGACTGAACCCATTTAAGGGCTGTGTGTAAACTTCTAGGATTTGGCAAGCAGGTGCAGAGATCTGCTTGTCTAGCTGCTGCCCGAGAAGTCTCGCCTGTAAGTTCCCTCACTGAACCCACCACCTGCCAGCTGGGAGGGCTCTGTGCCCTCTGCGGTTTCTCCCTGCCCTTCTGTAGGGTTGCTGGGCTCGGATTTCACCAGGGAAGCTCCCAAGATTATAACCCTGACCCCCCAGGGGTGTCTTGTGTGTTGAACTAACCTTGGAGGTCTCCCTTGTTCTCCAGTGAGTTCTCTATGACCTATGACGTCTCTTAACTCACCCACAAGTGTGTGCGGGGATCTGGCTTGTCTCTGCATCTCCCCGGTTGTGTCTGCTCTAATGTGGACATCTGCCTAGTTCCCCAGATGTCTTCTCCGGCGTGGTGTTGCTCAAATGCCCCTGATCTAGGATGTCTCTCTCATTCACCAAGAGTGTCTGCCTTGACTCGGGTTGGTTCCCGAATTCTCCACGCGTGTCTATACTGATCTGGGATATTGCTCCAAAGCCCCAGTGTGTCAGTTAGGACCCGCGATGTTTCTCATTCCTGGATATGTCTGCACGACTCAGAATGTCCCCTTGTTTTCTAGGTGTGTCTCCTCTGACATGGTCTGTCTTCATAGACCCACGGGTATTTGTATTTTTGAGTCTGGTGTTTCCTTGTGCCCCCAGGTGTGTTTACACTGACCTCGCATGGTTCCCGGATTGCTCAGCTGAGCCGGCGCTGATCTGGTCTGCGTTCTCTGGTGTGCTGTCTCTGAGCTAGCCTCTAGTCACCAGGTGTGTCTGTCCGAAACTTGGGTTATTTCCTGTTGCCCAGGTGTTTCCATGGTAACCCAGGAAGTCTCCCTAATTCCTCAGGCGTGTCTAAACAGACTTGAGGTGTCCCTTAATACCCTCTAATGCCGCTCTAATTTCCAGGTCCGTCTTCACTGGAATGACTCCATTTTCCCAGATATGTCAACCCTGATCTGGTTGCCTCTCTGCCCTGGTGTGTCTGCACCCCCCTGGGATGTTTGACTCCCTATTTGTATCTCTTCTGACCTACAACGTGCTATTCATATCCCAGGTCGGTCTACACTGACAAGACTCCTTCATTCCCCAGGTGTTCCTACATTGACCTGAGAGGTCTAATTCTCCAGGTATGTTTACACCAACCTGGACCTTTTCACTAATTCCTCCGGTTTGTTTGTCCTAATTTTGGATGTCTGCCAGCTGTGCTGGTGTGTCCCAGATTGAGTTCTCATGATCTTCTGCGTGTGTCTTTCCTGACAAGGAATGTCGTCTTTGTTCCCCTGAAATGTCAGCCATGATCAGGGATGTCACTCCAACTCCCCAGGTGTAAGTGTCTGGAGTTGGATTTTCTTCCTAATTCGCGAAATGTGTCTGCTTTACCCGGCATGTATGGTATGTATCTTATTTCTATATATTTATAAAAATACAGATTTTTAAATACATATTTTTTTGAGAGTGGTCGGGTGGGGGATGGGGGCACAGGGGGAGGGAGAATCTCATGCAGGCTCCACAGCCAGTGCAGAGCCTGATGCAGGGCTCGATCTCATGACCTGAGCCAAAATTGAGTGTCAGATGCTCAGCCGACTGAGCCCCCCGGATGCTCCTGGTGGGCGTCTGTGTTTTCTCGTGTGCTTCTGCTCTGACCTCACTGGTCTCTCAGTCTCCAGCTGTGTCTACATGGACCTGGGAGGTCCTCGGGTGTGTCTGCGCTGATCAGAGATGTCTCCTAGGTAGGTCTCCATCGAATTGGCCAGTCCCCCTAACAGCTGCATTGTTGTGGGATCTCCCTGATGCCCTGGGAGCTTCTATCCTGACCTGAGAGGTCGGGCTTCCCAGGGGTGCCGCTCTGATCTGCGCGGTCTTGCTAATCCTCTTGTCCTCTCACCCCTGATGTGGGATGTGTCCCCAGTTCCCAGTTGTGTCTGCTTTGACTTGGTGGGTCTCCCCAGCTCCCCGGCTGCGCCCACCTTGATCCTGGGTGTCTGACTCCACCAGTTGGGCACTTCCTGCCTGGGGGTCTCCCAGGTCCCCAGGAGGTCCCCTTTATTGCAGGATGTCCCCTTCGCTATCCATGCCCACCCACATCTGTGTCCCTGCTTCATCTGGCACGTCTGCACCCAACTGGGAAGTCTAACGTGTAGGTGCATCTACTAGAAAAGTAAGATTCGAAGAGCTTCACTTGAGATGAACATTTTGAGCAAAAAACAAGCATTTTCGGAGCAGGGATACGTTCAAACTGAAACTGGCTAAGCAACTCTGCTCTTACACACTCGTGCTTTATAACCCGTAAGTACATCACTTTCCATGGTGATTTGTTATCAGTAATCCTACTTGATTGTAGCTGATTAGCCTGGACTATAAGGTCATGCTAACATGAAGAAAGCTTAAGTTTTGTTTAAAATCAGAGTCAGTATTTTTGGAATCCGGACATTTTTAAGAAGGGGATTAGTAGGAGTCTTAGGGGCGTATCCAGACTGTGGCGTCCATCTCCCTTTTAACAAACAACCTGTTCCTTTTGTCCACGGTCTCAGTTGAACTGACAATGGCTGACTCGTTAGCGTCACGCTCGGTTATGGTCTTCGGACATCTGGGTCTTCTGGTAATTCTCGTTCCGGTCACATGGAGACCGTGGGGTCACTCCGTGTTCATGGAGCAGCCTGGAGGCTCTTGAGCAGATACAATGTATGGGGGTTTATTACCACGAGTAAGAGGAGGAGAATATCCAGTGGTTGAAAAATACCCAACTCCAAGGTGTCCATTTGCCCAAATTTAACCAATTAAAAAGATCAAGTCAGTTACGAGATTGTTTTTACTTTCATAAGCTAATCTGCACTGTTTTTCATAATGTGTAGCTAGGTTTCAAATTTTTTTTTTTTAAGATTTTATTTATTTACTTGACAGAGAGAGATCACGAGTAGATAGAGAGGCAGACAGAGAGAGAGGAAGGGCTCGATCCCAGGACCCTGAGATCATGACCTGAGCCGAAGGCAGCGGCTTAATCCACTTAGCCACCCAGGCGCCCCCAAATTTTTCTTATTTATACAGACACAACATGACGTACTGGCAGTGGCGGATTCTTACTGTAACCGTAGATGTTCTGCACCAGACAGACACCCCAAAGGAACGTTGCAGCAGCAGCGGTAAAGGTAGGCAGTGCTGGCATTGAGGTCAAAATTCCAGGTCAGAGTAGAAGCACGTTGGGAATCAGACGTCCCAGTAAGCAGAGACACACACACTAGCTGGATCTACGAGGTCCGAGTAGACACACCGTGTTACAGGGAAATGTCACTAGTCAAGGTAGATGAGGGGCACAAGGTCCACCTGCCCGGTTGGACTGGTAACACTGGGGCTCAGAGAGCTTGTAGGTCAGGGTAGCCATGGCTGGCATACGGGGATCATCCTGGGTGTGTCTGAGAATAAGTGAAGACATAGATGTGATTGTCCTCATGCTGAGATTCTGTGCAATAGTGGGGAAGGAGAGAGACACGGAGGTCAGAGCAGACCTGGGAAAGGAGGCAGATGTCCTCAAGTGCAGACCGTCCTGATGAGGGTAGCGACACGCGGGGAAAAGACACTGCGGGTAAGTGTACACACGACGACTAGGAAGGAAACCTCCAGGTTCAGGTTATATGCACTGGGTGAGCAGGGAGACACGGTTCGGGAATTAAAGACCCACAAGGTAAGAGACCGTCTGGGGAAACAGACTTCCCCAGTCAGTATGGACGAAAGACTTAAGGAATCGAGGTGACCGTGTGGGTCCCAGTACCTCTCCCTGGGGAAGCAGACAGAACCCAGGACATTAGGGGGAAGTCTCTGGTCAAGAGAGGTGCATCTGGTTTAGAAGGAAGCAGACACTCCCATCAGAGAGAAGAGGAGAGATCTCTGTGGGAAGAGGGAAAGGTTCCCGCTCAGGCCACACCCCAGTCGACATCAGCGCAGACACATATGCGTGTCCAGGTGGAGATCCCGAGTCAGGCTAGGGATGCGGTGAGTTCAAGAGTCGCTGCAGTCAGAGACTCCACGACATTCCAAAGCAGAACAGACGTACCTGGAGAGACGGGGAGACATCTCAGGCCACTGTGGACACTACTTTGGCCAAGGTCGGTTACCTGGGGTTGGGGGGAGAGAGTCTTCCATGAACTACACAGATAACCTTGGGAACAAGGGAGACATGTGAGCTTCAACTGGGACAAGAGAAGGACAGTCCGAGTTAGATCACTGTTGGCACGCACGTGAGCTGCTGGACATCCCAGGCCACGGCAGACAGAGCAGGTCAGTGTAGACATCAGGAAGTCCAGGGAACCTTCTGGGTCAGCACAGGCAGCCCCGCAGTGTCAGACAGACAGACGGCCGGTGTTGAGGCAGACGCGGCTGGGATCCACGGAATCCTAGGATGCTGGTGTCAACACACTCGGGGAGGAGACTGCCAGGTTAGTGCGGACAGAAGTGGCGCACCATCTCTGGTGCACACACGGAGACACGAAGTCAGGATAGGGCTGCGGAATGGACGAGATGTGCCAGAGCAGGATACGACAAGCAAAGAGGTAGACTTCCCGAGGGGCACAGAGGAGTCCCTCAGCGGACACACACTTGAGGAATTACACAGCCCAGGTCAGTGTATTTACCCTGCCCCAAGAGCTCCCTGGGCCCCGCAGAGGAAGAACAACTCTGCTTACCCATCAGCAGCTGCCCAGCCTCTCCCTGTTCTGCTTCCTTCTCTGACCTCGTACAGATCTTCGGTATTTCTTTTTATCGGCTGGATTCGATGCTGCCAGACTCATGAGTCACTACGTGAAAACCAACTGGGTTCATAAACTGGAAAAATTTCTTTATAGCTCTGATGAGAAATGGGGATCCAGGGGAGATGGCCAACGGCTGTGGAGACGAACAGGACACAAGTGCTGTACCTGCTAAATGCTGGGGTTCTTCGTGGACTTTCCCCTGTTCCCACAGGCCATGCGAAGTTCCTCCCAGAGATGATGCTTGTGTTGGAGCTGCCTGGTCTAATGGGCTTCTCCGTCTAGCGTCTAGCAGGTCGGCTTGAGCTGGCAGATAGTTCCACGTGGAGCCCGAAGTCCCCATCCCTGTGTTAGCCAAGAAAGTCTGGATTGACTGGGTTCTGCTGGTTGGTCCGAAGTTTCACCCCGGGAGCTACCGGTTTTGTTGGTTTGGACCTAAAGTAAAAGTGACAAATGTGACAAACAGAAACCAGGGAGACAGGGACGCTCTGTTTCTGAAGCATCCGATGACCCCGTCTTCTCTGCCCCAGCTCTCTAGGTGTCTGAAAACTCCGGTTCTGGACGTTGTACTTGTTTACAGAAAGGGCAACAGCCTGCTACGGGTCATCCTGAATTACAGCAGCCACAGCAGGAAAATGGACCTGGGATAAGCTTGTCCATTCACGGTGCCCTAGAGGGAACGCGGTCGCAGCCAAGAATTCACTGCGAAAGCTAGAAGGAAAATTGGGTTTTCCCTTTCGACAGTGTCTGGGGACCCACCGAGACACCTCACTTGCTCTGGAGCCTGCAGACAGGACCCCAAGGAACCTGGCAGAGGCTGGCAGAGAGAGGAAGGTAAAATTTCATGTTGTCTGTCCTTTCCCAAGTCCAGACTCGTGTGGATTTGGTGTCCGGAGGCCCCTGGTTGTGCGCCTTCCCCTGCCAGGGCCAGCCACTGCTTTGCTGCGGGTCTCGCTTCGTGGCCTGAGAATCTGGCGCGGCTTTCTGCCTGCCTGCCTTTTGTCGCACGTGCAGGCAGCTCAGCTGTCAGGTCAGGGGCCCTGAGAAGATGGCTGGGCTGAGACGTGGGGTCCCCATTGGTCGCTAACCTCCCACCGACCGTTGCTGGCTCTCAGAGGAGCTGTCTTCATGTCGCCTGTCCTTGTGAATGGCCCTGGTCTTGCGAAGACCATACCTTCTGCTCCCTCTTAGGAGATGCTCTGTGACTCCATGGAAATGTCATACGAGTCTTACTGGTTTGGGTTGAGTAACTTGATACACTTCTGGTTTAAAAGAAGAAGAAAAGAAGAGTGCAATACTGCCAGGAATGTTTACTCTTCGTCTCAGCCAAAACCTGCAGGTAAGATAATGTGAGGGCCTGTATGAGGGCCTGGTTAGCCAGAGGAACTTACTTGCAAACCCCGGATATAGGGACGGGCCAGGCCGGATGGAGACATCCCATCAGTGGGGCGCGCATATAGTCACTGTCGTGTGTTGCAATCTCATTGGCCACCTGTGTGTGGGCCGGGCTCAACCACCTCTGTAAAGGTTAGTCTGTGAGGCTGGGGGGCGGGGGCGGGGGGTAGTAGCTGTTGGGATAGCCATTGGGAGCAGCCTCGTTGGGGTCGTTGTCGTCCTCGTCTGGCCTCATTGGGGGAGCGGCGTCGTCCAGAGTGGGCTCATCCTGAGTGGCCTCGTCGGGGGAGCGGCCTTGTCGGCGTCATCGGCGTCACCTCTTCGTAAGAGACGGCCCCCACAGGTCGGTTTGATTTTCGATGCTTGGTGTGAAATAAAGCTTTGCTTAACTTCCGCTTTGCATCAGTCTCGATCCTTTTGATCACGGACCCTAACAATACTTGGAAGGATTTTTATAATGAGTTCTAGGGTCTGAAGTCAGCCACATGGGAGGCCCCGGCAGTCAGACATGCGGAAGGAATCCAAGGCCTCCAAGCTGGTGAGGGCGGACACCTTTTCCTCGTGGATGACCCGACACTGCATCCGGGAACCTCACAGACGCCATCAAAGTGCTATGAGACTGACACATGACCTCAGCACAGCTGCAGGAGACATAATCTGTGGCATTTTTATATGCTAGTAGTGAAGCAGAAAGATTAAGAAATCCCATTACAGCTGTACTGAAGATAATACCTAGGAATCCACCTAATGAAGACCATGGGAAGCCTGCTGTTTGCCGGCTAAAACACGCTGATGACCGACACTGACGAGGACACTGTAACCGGGACAATGTTCCGTAGTCATCGAGTGGAAGAACAAATACTGTTAATTACCCAAAGCAATCTGCAGATTTAGTGCAATCCCTATTGAAATACCAAAATTTTTCACAGAACTAGAACAAACAATCCTACAATTTGTATGGAAACATAGAGGACCTTGAATAGCTGAAACAATCTTGAAAAGCAAAGCTGAAGATACCAAGCTTCCAGATTTCAAATTATACCGCAAAACTGTAGTAGAGAAAACTGCGGTAGTGGCACAACAGGCACATACATCAGTGGGATCGCAGAGATCCCAGAAATAAACCCACATTTCCACGGTTAATCTTTGTCAAAGGAGGAAGAACACGCAATAGGAAAAAATCCCTTCAACAAATGGTGTTGGGAAAACTGGACAGCTACCTTCACAAGAATGAAACTGGGCCCTTATGCCACACACAGAGATAAATTCCAAAATGGTTGAAGGACCCCAATGGGAGACCTGAAACCACAGAAATCCTAAAGAGAGCATAGGCAGTGATTTCTCCAGTGTCGGCCACAGCAATTGGTTCTGGGTATGTCTCCTGAGGCAAAGGAAATAGAAGCCAAAACAAGTATTGGGACATCCTCAAAAAACTTTGCGCAGCGAAGGAAACAGTCAATGAAACTGAAAGACAACCTACAGAATGGGAGAAGATGTTTGCAAATGACGTGTACAGTTAAGGGTTAGTATCCAACATATGTAAAGAACTGATACAACTCAATGCCAAAAAAACAATCCAAGTTAAAAATAGGCAGAGAACATGAACAGACACTTATCTGAAGACGACATCCGGAAGGCCAGCAGACATCGGGAAGAAGCCCCACGTCACTCATTGTTAGGAAAATGCAAATCGAGACGATCTGCTGACATTCATCAGAAAGGCTACAGTCAAAAGCACAGGGATCAGCACATGCTGGTGGGGAAAGGGGCGCCTCTTCCAGTTCGGTGGGAATGCATGCTGGTGCCGCCGCTCTGTAGAAGCGTGTGTAGGTTCAGCAGAAAGTTAAAAAGGAGCTACCCTGTGATCTAGTAACCCCACCGCTGGATATTTACTCAAAAAATACAAACCCTATAATTCACAGGGATGGATGTACCCCGATGTGGAAACAGCACTGTTTCTATCAGTCAGATGGCAGCAGCCCCCCCTCGCCCCACACCCCCGAATACTACTCAGCCATAAGAAGGAGGAAATCTTGCCGTTTCCCACAACACGGACGGAGCTAGACAGCATGACGTTAAGTGAAACCAGTCAGTCCAAGAAAGACTGTTACATGATTTCACTCGTATGTGGAATGTGAGAGACAAAGCATATGAGAGACAAAACAAAGGGACAATAAAGAGGCCAAGTAAGACACAGACTCCTGACTATAGAGAACAAGCTGCTGGTCACCTGTGGGAAGGGGATGGGCTGAACAGGTGGCGGGGGTTGGGGAGGGCAGTGATGAGCAGTGGGGAAGGCACAGAAGTGCTGAATCACCGTATTACACACCGGAAACTGACACAACACTGTGCACAATGTACACTGGAATCTTAAAAAATTAATTTAAAAAAGCCCAATAGGGATTCTTTGGAAAAAAAAAAAAAAAAAGGTTTCTCACTAAAAGGAAACTATGTACCCGAGGGAAAGAAAAACATTCTGAAACCCTCCTGGAAGGATTTAGTAAAATATTCAAAAGACAGTGTGGGCAAGGAAGGTTATTTTGATTCTTCCTGGATGTATCTTGATGTTTTTGTTAAGGGACTCAACTTTCCTAAGATACAGGGGGATTAAAAATTGGTTTGCCTATAGGGGTAGCATTGATTGGGGAAAGGGGATTACCTTGAAGTTTAACTCTATATTAGAAAATAAAAATTAAAAAATAAACTAAGTTAAAATAAAAAAAATTTTAAAAATAGAAAAGCAAAAGAAAAATACGGGTGTATGTATCAAAAAGTTCAGGTTAGAAGGTTATTAAGGAATTTGATGTACTGGACATCTCAGTGTGATGGTAAATAAGTTAAAAATTATCTGTATGTATTAAAAAAAAGAACCAGAATATTGGTAAAGAGTTAAAGATAAAAGTTGTATTTATGAAGTAGTGGTGGTTGTTCTTTGTAGTGTTTTATTTTCTCTTCCTTCCTGGTTGGTTTTCTGGGGGAGGGGCCTGCCACGTGGGTTTTCAGACAATGATGTTCCCTGAGTTAGGTCCTCCCGCACCCCTCAAGGGGGTGGGCTCTGGGGAAACCGTTTTTTTTTTTTTTTTCAGGCTTTTGTTCTCTGGAGGTTTTTATGTTCTTTCATCTGTTTTCTCTTGCCTTGACAGCTTTTGATGGTTTTTGGAGGTTTAGAGGAGAGCAAACTGCACCCCGACCTCCCTCTCAGAGAGAAGCCTCAGAATGCTCCCCTGTGGGTGTTGCAGAGCTGCTGGCAGAGTAGGTTCTGAGTCACGGTCCCTGGGGATGCAGGATCTCCTCGTTGTACCCAATACCAGGGCAGCGGCGGCTGTCTGGGCAGCTCCAGACCGCCAGAGAGGTTCCAAGCAGTGATCGCACACTGAGATTTTCCCACTGTCCCGGGCCGGGAATGTCATCTTTTCCTTCTGCCAGTGTTTCTGTGTATTTGCGTTTGTCCTCATAGTATATAAATCTTATACTTGGGGTTCTTTCTGATGAGGTTCTTCCTTTTTTTTGCTTATATATATATATATTTTTTTTTTCTCTTGTCATATACTTTTATCAGTCTTTTTGTTTGTCTGTTTTTGTTTGTATACTTCATAAATCTTACCTTGGGGCCCATCTGGGCTGAGCCTTCTCTTTTATCTTCCCTTTTTTTCCTGTCTCTCTCTTTTTTTCCCCTTTTTTCTTTTCTTTTCTTTTTTTTTTTCTTTTTTCTTCTCTATTTCTTTTTCTTTTCTTTTTTTCTCTAATTTGGGTGGGGAACCCTGATTGCACAGAAGCGTTCCGGGTGCACCTTGACTGCACCACAATTGATAAGTCCAGCTGCATCTGTTCAGTCATCTCTTACCAAAATGACTAGGAGGAGGAATACCCAACAGAAGAAAAATACAGAGGATGGACCTTCTGCAACAGAGCTAATGGCTATCGACATAGACAATATGTCGGAAAAGGAATTCAGACTAACAATTATCCAGGCAATAGCTAGGTTGGAGAAAGCCATGGATGACCAAACAGAATTGATTAGGGCAGAACTGAAAGCCACCAGGGATGATGTTCACAATGTTAGGGCAGAACTGAAAGCCACCAGGGATGATGTTCAAAATGCTCTCAATGAATTCCAATCTAATCTAAATTCTCTAAAAGCTAGGGTAACTGAGACAGAAGATAGAATTAGTGATCTGGAGGACAAACAGAGAGAAAGGATCAGGAGGAAGCCTGGAACAAACAGCTCAGAAGCCACGAAAACAGAATCAGGGAAATAAATGATGCCATGAAATGTTCCAGCATCAGAATTATTGGAATCCCTGAAGGGGAGGAGAAAGAAAGAAGTCTAGAAGATATAGTGGAAGAAGTTGTCTATGAAAATTTTTCCAATCTCACGAATGAAAATAACGTTCATGTACTAGAGGCAGAGAGGTTTCCCCCCAAGATTTTAGATTCTTGAAAGTCCTCGCGGCACCTTATAGTTAAAATGAGGAATTATGATTCAAGACAGACCCTCTTAAAAGGAGCTAGGACAAAGAAGCTCCTTACATACAGAGGAAAGCCCATTAGAATAACGTCAGACCTGTCCACAGAGACCTGGCAAGCCAGGAAGGGCTGGCAAAGTATATTCAGAGTACTAAATGAGAAGAACATGCAGCCAAGAATACTCTATCCAGCAAGACTGACATTCAAAATGGATGGAGAGATAAAGAGTTTCCAAGACCGGCAATGCTTAAAAGACTATGCAACCACCAAGCAGACACTACAGGAAATATCAAGGGGGGTCCTATAAAAGAGAAAAAACCCTAAGAATATCATTGAACAGAAATATAGAAACAATCTACAGACAGAAAGACTTCAAAGGTAACACGATGTCAATCAAAGCGTATCTCTCAATAATCACTCTCAATGTGAATGGCCTAAATGCGCCCATAAAATGACACAGGGTTGCAGATTGGATAAAACGACAGGACCCATCCATATGTTGTCTACAAGAGACCCACTTTGAACCTAAGGATACACCCAGACTGAAAGTGAAGGGATGGAGAAGCATCTTTCATGCCAATGGGCCTCAAAAGAAGACCGGGGTCGCGATTCTCATATCAGATAAATTAGATTTTAAACTAAAGACTGTAGTCAGAGATACAGAAGGACACTACATAATTCTTAAAGGGACTATCCACCAAGTTGATCTAACAATTGTAAATATCTACGACCCTAATATGGGAGCACCCAATTACATAAGAAAACTATTAATCAAGATAAAGAGTCATATTGATATGAATACATTAATAGTAGGAGATCTTAATACGCCTCTCTCAGTAAAAGACAGATCATCGAAGCAGAAAATTAATAAAGAAATAAGAGCACTGAGTAAAACATTGGACCAGAGGGACCTCATAGACATATACAGAACATTGCACCCTAAAACAACAGGATACTCATTCTTCTCAAGTGCACATGGGACCTTCTCCAGAATAGACCACATACTGGGTCACAAAGCAGGACTCAACCGATAACCGAAAGACTGACATTATTCCCTGCATATTCTCAGATCACAATGCTTTGAAACTGGAACTCAATCACAAGGAAAAGTTCAGAAGGAACTCAAACACCTGGAAGCTAAAGATCATCTTGCTTAAGATCTTAATGCTTGGATCAACCAGGAGATCAAAGATGAACTTAAACAATTCATGGAAACCAATGAGAATGAAGACACTTCAGTCCAAAACCTATGGGATACAGCAAAGGCGGTCCTAAGGGGGAAATACATAGCCATCCAAGCCTCCCTCAAAAAAATTGAAAAATCTAGAATATACCAGCTGTCTCTACACCTTAAAGAACTGGAGAATCAACAACAAATCAAACCAACTCCACACTCAAGAAGGGAAATAATCAAGATTAGAGCAGAGATCAATGAGGTAGAAACAAGAGATACAGTAGAACGTATCAATAAAACTAGAAGCTGGTTTTTTGAAAGAATCAATAAGATCGATAAACCATTGGCCACACTAATCCAAAAGAAAAGAGAGAAAGCCCAACTTAATAAAATTATGGATGAAAAGGGAGAGATCACAACTAACACCAAGGAAATAGAAACAATCATCAGAAATTATTACCAACAGTTATATGCCAATAAGCTAAGCAACCTAGATGAAATAGATGCATTCCTGGAGAACTACAAACTCCCAAAATTGAACCAGGAAGAAATTGACAACCTGAATAGACCGATATCTAGTAATGAGATTGAAGCAGTGATCAAAAACCTCCCAAAAAACAAGAGCCCAGGACCTGACGGATTCCCTGGGGAATTCTACCAAACTTTCAAAGAAGAAATAACACCAATTCTCCTGAAGCTGTTCCAAAAAATTGAAGCAGAAGGAAAACTTCCAGACTCTTTTTATGAAGCCAGCATTACCCTGATCCCCAAACCAGGCAAAGACCCTACCAAAAAGGAGAATTTCAGACCAATATCACTGATGAATATGGATGCAAAGATTCTCAACAAGATCCTAGCAAACAGGATCCAGCAGCACATTAAAAAGATTATCCACCATGACCAGGTGGGATTCATCCCTGGGTTACTAGGTTGGTTCAACATTCCCAAATCAATCAATGTGATAGAACAAATCAATAAGAGAAGAGAGAAGAACCACATGGTCCTCTCAATTGATGCAGAAAAAGCATTTGACAAAATCCAGCATCCGTTCCTGATGAAAACGCTTCAAAGTATAGGGATAGAGGGAACATCCCTGAACATCATAAAATCTATCTATGAAAGACCCACAGCAAATATCATCTTCAATGGGAAAAAGCTTGTAGCCTTCCTGTTGAGATCAGGAACACAACAAGGATGCCCACTCTCACCACTTTTGTTCAACATAGTATTAGAAGTCCTAGCAACGGCAATCAGACAACAAAGAGAAATAAAAGGTACCCAAGTTGGCAATGAAGAAGTCAAACTCTCTCTCTTCGCAGATGACATGATTCTTTATATGGAAAACCCCAAAGACTCCATCCCCAAACTACTAGAACTCATACAGCAATTCAGTAACATGGCAGGATACAAAGTCAATGTACAGAAATCAGTGGCTTTCTTATACACTAACAATGAAAATACAGAAAGGGAAATTAGAGAATCGATTCCATTTACTATAGCACCAAGAACCATAAGATACCTGGGAATAAACCTAACCAAAGAGGTAAAGGACCTATACTCGAGGAACTACAGAACACTCATGAAAGAAATTGAAGAAGACACAAAAAGATGGAAGACCGTTCCATGCTCTTGGATTGGAAGAATAAACATTGTTAAAATGTCTATACTGCCTAGCACAATCTATACTTTTAATGCCATTCCGATCAAAATTCCACTGGTATTTTTCAAAGAGTTGGAGCAAACAATCCTAAAACTTGTATGGAATCAGAAGAGACCCCGAATTGCTAAGGAAATGTTGAAAAACAAAAACAAAACTGGCGGCATCACGTTACCCAATTTCAAGCTTTACTACAAAGCTGTGATCACCAAGACAGCGTGGTACTGGCATAAAAACAGACACATAGAGCAGTGGAACAGAGGGGAGAGCCCAGATATGGACCCTCAACTCTATGGTCAAATAATCTTCGACAAAACAGGAAAAAATATTCAATGGAAAAAAGATAGTCTCTTCAATAAATGGTGCTGGGAAAACTGGACAGCTATATGTAGAAGAATGAAACTCGACCATTCTCTTACACCGTACACAAAGATAAACTCGAAATGGATAAAAGACCTCAACATGAGACAGGAATCTATCAGAATCCTAGAGGAGAACATAGGCAGTAACCTCTTCGATATCAGCCACAGCAACTTCTTTCAAGATATGTCTCCAAAGGCAAAGGAAACAAAAGCGAAAATGAACTTTTGGGACTTCATCAAGATCAAAAGCTTCTGCACAGCAAAGGAAACAGTCAACAAAACAAAAAGGCAACCCACGGAATGGGAGAAGATATTTGCAAATGACAGTACAGACAAAAGGTTGATATCCAGGATCTATAAAGAACTCCTCAAACTCAACACACACAAAACAGATAATCATATCAAAAAATGGGCAGAAGATATGAACAGACACTTCTCCAATGAAGACATACAAATGGCTATCAGACACATGAAAAAATGTTCATCATCACTAGCCATCAGGGAGATTCAAATTAAAACCACATTGAGATACCACCTGACACCAGTTAGAATGGCCAAAATTAGCAAGACAGGAAACAATGTGTGTTGGAGAGGATGTGGAGAAAGGGGAACTCTCTTACACTGTTGGTGGGAATGCAAGTTGGTGCAGCCACTTTGGAGAACAGTGTGGAGATTCCTCAAGAAATTAAAAATAGAGCTTCCCTATGACCCTGCAATTGCACTGCTGGGTATTTACCCCAAAGATACAGATGTAGTGAAAAGAAGAGTCATCTGTACCCCAATGTTTATAGCAGCAATGGCCACGGCCACCAAACTGTGGAAAGAACCAAGATGCCCTTCAACGGATGAATGAATAAGGAAGATGTGGTCCATATACATGATGGAGTATTATGCCTCCATCAGAAAGGATGAATACCCAACTTTTGTAGCAACATGGACAGGACTGGAAGAGATTATTCTGAGTGAAATAAGTCAAGCAGAGAGAGTCAAGTATCATATGGTCTCACTTATTTATGTGGAGCATAACAAAGAACATGGAGGACATGGGGAGATGGAGAGGAGAAGGGAGTTGAGGGAAACTGGAAGGGGAGATGAACCATGAGAGACTATGGACTCTGAAAAACAACCAGAGGGTTTTGAAGGGGCGGGGGGTGGGAGGTTGAGGAACCATGTGGTGGGTAATAGGGAGGGAACGTACTGCATGGAGCACTGGGTGTGGTGCAAAAACAATGAATACTGTTACGCTGAAAATAAATTTAAAGAAATATTCAAAAGACACACAACTCTAGAACATAAAATCTTCTGATTTTCATTCAAGTTGAAAATCCTCCTGCTATAAAGAAACAAACTGAAGATACCACGACAGGGTAAGTGGGTCTGCCCCTGGATATCATTCATGCTGCAACTCCATTCTCTGAAGAATTAAAAATGACTGTGCTTATGTTATGAACTGAGTCTTTGCAGGGGCAGAAATGCAGCTCTGGAAGTAACTGGAAGCCCGCCTACCCTCTCACCAATCCTGAAACCTCCCCCGTTCATCTCAGGAAGGTTGTAGATGTCCTAAAAGATGTGGATTTAGGAAACCAAAGTCCTTCCTAGAGAAATTTGCATTCTCTGCATTTAGATAGTAAATGTTCTTCCCAAAGGAAGGAACTGAGGGCCATCTTTTTGAAATGCAAACTGCAGGCAAATAATTCTTATCAGAATCACAGAAAAGAAAGGCAATTATTTGGAAACTAGGAAAAATCTTAAAATCTCCGTAATTGCTAGTACAGAGTGTGAGTGATCAGAGTAGGTGATCCTAATCTATTCTGTGGGTCAGAAACGCAGCTGTGTTTCAACTGTTCTTTTACCAGCTATGGAGTCTTTCATTAGTGAACTTGTCTCATAGCTAAAATTCTAAAGCCAAATTGAAGGATGTACTTTTATGTGTGTCTGTATGGTTGAGTGTTCCTGTATACATGCATGTGATTGACGTATGAAAGTTTTCTATTTCTAGACGGTATTTCCAGTATTAATTTGTAAAGAGCTCTAATGGGTTTAAAGAAAAAGCAGTCCTTACCCAAGTGTGCTCTCAGAAAGATAGGAACTAACCCCATTGTTTTTCAAAACGTGATCGAGGATAACCTGAACCTTGGGTGCGTATTTCACAGGTGACATCTGGTCCATTGCTAACTCCAGAGACCTCGGAACCAAAGGGACCAGGAACAGAAGGCGTGAGCGTCATGAGGCAGGCGGCTTCTTCCAGAGACCCTGAATCAAGGAGGTTTCTTTCTACTGGATATTCACCGACCTCTGTCTTACAGGCCTCACAAACATTAACTTGAAATGGATTAAAGACTTAAATGTCAGACCTGAAAGTTCTAGAAGGAAAAATAGGAAAAAAGCTCCTTGACGTGGTCTTGGTGATGATCTTATGGAAGTCGCACCTATAGCACCAGCGATGATGGAAAACGACCAGGACCACACCAACCTGAAAAGGTTCTACACGACAACAGAAACCATCAACAAAGTAAAAAACCTACAGAATGGGAAAAATATTTGCAAACCACACATCTCATAGGAGGTTAATATCCAAAATATAGAAATAACTACTACAACCCAGTAGCAAAAAACAATACAATTTAAAAGAACAAATAAAAGGGCAAGAGAACTGATCGACATTTTCCCAAAGATACACAAATGGCCAATAGTTACATGAAAAATGTTCAACATCACGCGTCAAAGCCGTAAGAGATACCACCTCACGCCGGCTCGCATAGCCACGATCCAAATGAGAAGGGGTAACAAGTGGAGGCACAGGTACGCAGGAGAGGGAGGGAACCTATGTATGTGGGTGGGATTATAAGACAGTAGAGCTACTACGGGATACAGTCACTCAGAAATTAAAACTAGACTTACCCAATGACTGAGCGCTCCCACGTCGGAGAATGCATCCGAGGGAAATGCACAAACTCACAGAGCTGTCTGTCCCGGCGCGCCTGTGGCTCAGTCGTTAAGAGTCTGCCTTCAGCTCAGGTCATACCTCAGTGTCCTGGGATTGAGCCCTGTGTCGCGCTCCTCGCTCTGCGCCAAGCCTTCTCCACCTCCCACTCTTGTGTTCCCTCTCGTTGTCTCTGTCACATAAATAAATAAAATCTTAAAAAAGTCATCTGTCCCCCCGTGGCTAGAGCAGCATTATTTACATCTGCAACGGGACATCACTCTGCCATCAAACAACGAGGACCTTTGTGATGCACAGATCCTGAAGGCATCGTGCTCAGTCAGTCAGAGAAAGCCCAATACTGTACGATCTCATTTATATGTGTAATTAATAATGATAATAATAAACCATGCTAAACTCAGAAAAAAAAATCAGATTTGTGGTTACCAGAGGTGGGGAGACGGGACACTGCAGAAGGTGGTAGAAAAGGACAGACCTGCCTTTGTGAGACAAATGCAGACTGGGGCAGTGCGTATAAGACAACGGGACCGTAACGGTACGGTGTGGTACACGGATGAGATGTTCTGAGAACAGATCCCAGGAGTTCTCATCCCGAAGAGGAATTTTTCTTCTTATGGTATCTACATCTACAATGGCTGTTCACCAAACCTAGTGATCCTGTCACGACATGTGACTCAGAGCACGCCCTATGCCTTCAGAACGTGCAGCGATGTACATCAATGGTTTCTCATTAAAGCTGAAAAAATAAAGTTTCTTTCCTTTTCTTGTCTCTTTTTCCTAATTCTTCAGTTTTACACTTTTTCTATTGCCTGCAGTCGTCCCCGGTCCTCCCGGGGCCCCACGTGCTTTCAGAAACCCACAACATAGTCCACAACACAGGCCAGCGGGTGGACATCTCGGCCTAGAACCAAGGGGAAAGGGATGACCATGCCATTCGCAAGCGCACAGACAACCTGCCAGTGCTTCCGATGCCGACAGAAACCACGAACGTGAGACCACGTTAGTGCTCTGGACTCCAGTTTGGTCAGGTCCCTCAGGATGCGGAGTCTGGTCAGAAGGAGAGTCCGTTAAAGCAGCTAGATGAGGCTCAAAGTAGTCTCCGATATGAAGCCCCACATCAGCGAACCCGAAGTTAACCGTCTGCTCTGCTCCCCCGACAAGGAACGTCTCGGTGAGCCAATCAGCATGTCCCTGCTCAGACCGTACCTGCCCCGCCCCGAGACCTCCCTGCGCCTCACGCAAGAGTAACCATGTGCGACCAGTCGGCAGATGCCCAGCGTAACGTCCTATTCCGGCCCACTTGGTCTATACGATTTCCTGCGTTGTACACATCTTCAGTGCAGCTTTATATCTGCTGGATCAGAGCAGATGTGTGAAATACATAAAGCAACTAGATGTGTAAACTGTGGACATTTTTCTTTTAGCAGTGTGAATAATTACCCCGAGTTAGTAGGGGAACATCCCCAATCCAGAAACACACCCTGAGGAATTAGGGAGACGTCCAAAATCAGGGTAGATAGATACTGGGAATTAGACATCCCTGGTCAACGAAGACAGGTTGAGCAGATTAGGAAGACTCACCCGGTCAGGGTGGGCGCGTCCGGTCAGACAGAGCACTGCAGAGGAGAGAATGCGGTGGGATTAGGGAGGCACCTTAGAGGACAGTACACGGATCCGAAGAACAATGGAG
This sequence comes from Meles meles, assembly GCF_922984935.1. NCBI lineage: Eukaryota > Metazoa > Chordata > Mammalia > Carnivora > Mustelidae > Meles > Meles meles. Next base: position 19,959,260 of record NC_060077.1, on the reverse strand, counting down.
CTCTCCCAGCGCGGGGGACGACGCACCGGTTGAGAAGGGAGATTTCCGAGGTCAGGGCAGGATGCCAAGGGAACCAGTTTAGATAGCTGGGGATTCGGAAGCCATCCCCTGTCCCCTGGACACACGTGGACGACCACACAAACACCTCAGGTAGGAGTGGACCAGGGAAACTAGACATCCCAGGTCGAAGAAGGCACACTTAGCTAAGAAGATATCCCAGGTCAGATAGACACAACTGGGGAATATGAGGTCATTCAGTGTCAGAGTAGACACAACTGAGCTTTAAGGAGACAGCCCAGTTCAGAGCAGATGACTCCGGGAACTAGGGAGACGCCCCTGATCAAAGCAGACACTTCCGGGTAATTAGGGAGACATCCCAGGTCAATGTAGTCACAACTGGGGATCCGAGAAATATCCCAAGTCTTCACAGACACAGCTCGGAAATTGTGGAGACGCGCCAGGTCAGTGCAGACCACGTGGGGAATGAGGGAGATACGGAATGCCAGAGTAGCACAAGGGGTGGGGTGGATGGGGAGACATCCACGTTCAGTGTAGATGTGTCTGGGAAGTGAGACATTCCAGGAACGAGTAGACACGTGGATATTAAGTGAGACATCCCAAGATCACTCAGGCACACCTGGAGAATTAGAGGGACATCTCAGATTAGTGTAAACAAACAAGGAATTAGGGAAAAATACCAGCTCAGTGTCAACACTTTGGCGAGTCGTGGAGACGTTGAACATCACTGCCGGCACACCTGGAGAGCTACGGAGACATCTCCGGTTAGTGAGACACAAGGGAGCTGGGACAATCTCACCCACTCTGCTTTGGGGAACAGGCAGGCAGATCATGGGACAGGCTCTGTCACTGGCAGGTCCCAGTGAGCTGGTTCCAGTGCCTCTTGGCTGAGGTCTGGGGGCAACTGGAGAATGCACATTAGGGCAGACACGCAAGGGCAAGACAACCTTTGTAGAAACCAAGGTCCCAGAGAAGTTCAGTACTCTGCTGGGAACAGATTGTCTGTCATCAATCTGAGCTTGATATGTGATCTACACACACACACACACACACACACACACACACACGTTTGGACACACTGGAGTGGGTAAAAGGAACTCTGCAAGCACCACCCGTCCCCCCAGGGGGGCGCAGCTCAGCCCCAGGAGACCACATCTCTTCTACAGGGGAAAGGGACAGCGGCCAGTGACGGACTTCCCCAGCTGTGCAGGATGCTGCTAAAGCAGCCCATTTCTCAGGCGCCTGGGTGGCTCAGTGGGTTAAGCCTCTGCCTTCGGCTCAAATCATGATCTCAAGGTCCTGGGACCGAGCCCCACGTCAGGCGTTCTGCTCAACAGGGAGACTGCGTCCCCACCCCCCACCCGCGCCTGCCTCTCTGCCTAATTGTGATCTCTGTCAAATAAATATCTAAAATCTTTAAAAAAAGAAACAAACCCATTTCTCTCTTGCTGGACCCAGAGTATTAAAGGGGCTTCATGACTGGGGGGAAGGACATCATCAGGAAAGAGGTAATGTCAGAGAGCATTAAAGGGATGCTGTTCCTATTCTGCATTCTGGACTCCAGCAGGAAGCCTGATCACAGGCACTAAGAAAACTTCTTCTGAGCATCCTGCCCTGGACCGTGGGCACCCCCAATACCTGGGTGTCAAACCCACCCAGCCCACCCTCCCCCAGCCTATGGCCAGCTGTTTATGCACACTCCTGGGGCAGCAGGAGAGTGACCCTGGGGGGGGGCAGGGAGCACCCACAGAAAACAGGCCACAGCATGAGAGAAAGAAACCTCAGTCCTGAGCTATAGCAACACCTTCGGGAAAGGAAAAGACAGGTTCCCAGCAGTTTGGCTGGTGTGTTGTAACATCAAGAGAAGACCTACAAGCTTAAGAATTCTGCCACAAGAGGGACCAGGAAGCTTGGAACAGGTATCTCCATAGGAGGCTGGCAAAGCCACAAAATAAATACACAGCAGGGCCAACCAGAACTACCTCCCGCCTGGAGGCAGCAGGTAAGACTGGAAGGGTGATGCTGCCTTAAATGAGAAAGCAGCAACACAGAATTCAAAGGAAGATAAAGAAGCAAGAAAACATGACGTCACCCAAAGGTCCCGATTATCTGCTAGGAACCGATCCCAAGACAAGGAGATCTATGGTTTGCAAGATAAGGAATTCTAAATAGCTCTCTGAGGAGGCTGATGAGCTACAAGTAAACCCAGAAAGACGATTCAGTGAAATCAGGGCAAGAATACATAAACGAAAAGAGAAACTGAACAGATCGAATCATGAGAATGAGCTAAACAAGTTCCGGGGCTGAAGGAGTCAATGACAGAAACGAGGGATGCCGTGGAGGACGCTAACACCAGAGCAGACCAGGAAGCAGAAAGACCTCAGTGGCTTATAGGACAGAGTTATGACACAGCCCAATAAAGAACAAAGAAAGAGAATGGAAAAAGCTAACACAGCTTATGTGATCTCTGGGACATGATCAAAACAGCAACCAGAGTCATTAGGGTTCCAGAAGGACAAGAGTGGAAGAAGTGGGCAGGCAGCCTATTTGGAGATATGATGGCTGGAAACTTCCCCAGGCCGGTGGGGAAACCTGGACATCCAAACTCATGAAGTGAACAGATCACCTCATTGTTTCAAGCCAAAGCAATCTCCCCAGAACACATTATAATGAAATTGTCAGAAGTCAAAGAGAGAATCCTGAAAGCACTGGAGTGGCGGGGGGAAACAAAACTAATCTATACAGGAACCCACACTGGCGATAAGTGGATTTCTCAGCAGAAACCTCAGGCCATTAGAGAGTGCGATGACACATTCAAAGTCTTGAAAGGAAAAAGAATAAAAGCCAGTCAAGACGATACTATCCAGTGAAGTTGTCCTTCAGAAATGAAGGCAAAACAAAGGCTTCCCAGACAAAGGCTTGGCAGAGTTCATCACACTAGATCTGCCTTGTAGGAAATGCTGAAAAGAGTTCTTCCAGCTCAACTGTAAGGATGCTAATCAGTGACATGAAAACAGAAGAACACACTAACACACTGCAAATGGTAAATATGTAGTCCGATGCAAAAAACTCTAATTCTGTGATGGGACACCGTGTTAACCTGTTAACTATAATATAAAGACTAAAGGAGGAAAGTATTAAAAATAACCATACCTTCTGGGGCACCTGGATGGCTCAGTCAGTTAAGCGTCTGCCTCTGGCTCAGGTCATGATCTCAGGGTCCTGGGATCAAGCCCCACAGTGGGCTCCGTGCTCAGTGAGGAGCCTGCTTCTCCCTGTCACTTGCCCTCTCTCTCTCTCAAATAAATAAATAAAAATATAAACAATACCTATTATAATTTGCTAATGAATACACAATATAAGAAGTGATAAATATGGCATCAAAACCCTAAAAATAGTAAGCAAAAGGGAGGAGTTACATTACTACCAGTGTAACATGGACTGCTATGTCTACGAGGTGTTTTCTGTAAAACTCCTAATAATCACAAAGCAAAACGCTAGAGTGGATTCACAAAAGATAAAGTGAAGGGGTCGGAGCAACACCACCACAGAACACCACCACTCTAGGGAGGTAGGGAAGAAGAAGGGGAAGAAAGGAACAAGGGAACCACAAAGAGCCAGAAAGCAGCTAAGAAGATGGCACTGGTACAGTGATCACTGTACACATCAATGCACCAACTTCGTCAACGAACACTCAGAGCGGCTGAATTAAAAACAAACCAGGACCCAACTTGATGTTACCCACAAGAGACTCACTTCAACTTTAAGGACGCACATAAGCTGAAAGTGAAGGGAGGCATGGAGATGCTCCAAAGAGAACAGGAGTAGCTCTACTTACGTCAGACAAAATAAACCTTAAACCAAAATCAGTAAGAATAACAAGTATCATTATATAATGATAAAGGGGTCAACTCATCTAGAAGAGGTAACAATTATAAATATATGGGCAGTCAGTATTGGAGTATCAAAATGTATTAGGCAAAGCAAATACTAACAGATATGAAGCGGGGATAAAAGGTAACACAGTAATAGCAGAGGACTCTAACAGCCCACGTTGAGCAATGGATAGATATCCAGACAGAAAATCAACAAGGAGACATTGGAGTTGAACGTCCATTAGACCAAATGGGTCTCACAGACATTTACGGAGCATTCTATCTACAGCAGCTGAATGCACATGCTTCTCCAATGCACACGGAACATTCTCCAAGACAGATCACATGACAGGCTGCAAAATAAGTCTTAGCAAATTTAAGAAGACTGAATGCTTACCCACTATATCTTCTATCCACAGTGTTATGGAACTAGAAATCAGTAACAGGAGGAAAGGGGGAATATTTACAAACATATAGAAACCAAACAAAACATTCCAAAACAACCAATGGGTCAAATAAGAAATCAAAAGGAAATAAATTATCTTGAAACAATTTAAAATTGAACACAACACACTAAATCCTATGGGATACTGTAAAAGCTGTTCTGAGAGGGGGACACCTGGGTGGCTCAGTCAGGTAAGTATCTTACCTTTGGCTCAGGTCATGAGCTCAGGGCCCTGGGATTGAGCCCTGTGTCCACATGTCAGGCTCCCTGCCTATTGGGGAGTCTGCTTCTCCATCTCACGCCTCCCTCTCCTTCTCTCTGTCCCTCTCCTTGCTTGTGCTCTAATAAATAAATAAAATCTGAAAAAAAAAGCTGTCGGATGAATAGACATTTCTGCAAAGACATCAAAATGGCCAACAGACACATGAAAAAGTGCTCCACATCACTCGGCATCAGGGAAATACAAATCAAAACTGTGAGATCCCACCTCACACCAGTCAGCATGGCTAAAATTAACAAGTCAGGAATGACAGATGTTGGTGAGGATGTGGAGAAAGCGGAACCCTCTAACACTGTTGGTGGGAATGCAAGCTGGTGCGGCCACTCTGGAAAACATCGTGGAGGTTCCTCAGAAAGTTGAAAAATAGAGCTACCCTATGACCCAGTGATTGCACTACTGGGTATTTACTCCAAAGACACAAATGTACTGATCTGAAGGGGCATGTGCACCTGAACATTTATAGCAGCAATGTCCACAATTGCCAAACTATGGAAAAAGCCTAAATGTCCATCAACAGATGGATAGATAAAGAAAATTTGGTATATATATATATACAATGGAATACTATGCAGCCATTGAAAAACCCAAAATCTTGTCATTTTTGCAATGATGTTGATGGAACTAGAGGGTTTGCTGAGTGAAATAAGTCAATCAGAGAAAGACAATTATGATCTCCCTGATATGAGAAATTCGAGAAACAAGGCATAGGATCATAGGGGAAGGGAGGGAAAAATGAAACAAGATGAAACAAGAGAGGGAGACAAACCATAAGACAATCTCAGGAAACAAACAGGGTTGCTGGAGGGGAGGGGGGCGTGAGGGATGGGGTGGCTGGGTGAGTGACACTGGGGAGGGCACGTGCTATGGTGAGTGCTGTGAGCTGTGTAAGACTGATGAATCACAGACCTGTACCCCTGGGGAAATAATACATTACATGTTCATTTAAAAAACAGCTGTCTGAGAGGGAAGGTTTAGTGATGAATGCATATATTTAGAAAAGATAGACCTCAAATGAACAACCTAGTTTTACACATCAAGGAATGAGGCAAAGAAGAAAAAACAAAGCCAAATTCATCAGAAGAAGGAAATAGCAAAGGTTAGAGTGGAGATAAAAGAACGAGCAACTAGAGATAATAACAATAATCCATGAAAGAGCAGTTGCCTTTTGAGAAGATAAACAAAACTGACAAAAGTTGATCTAGATTAAGAAAAAAGCGGGGGGGGGATACTCAGAATCGGTAGAGACATGAGAACTGATAGCCGAGAACTACGAAGGTTTGTAATGAATTATTATGAGCAATTCTACACCAACACACTGGATGATCCAGAAGAAATGGACAAACTGTTAGAAATGTCCAACGTACCGAGACTGAATCAGGAAGAAACAGAAAATACGAACAGACCAATACTGAGCAAGGAGACTGAATCCGCCATCAATAGCATCCCAGCAAAGAAAATCTCAGGACCAGGTGGCCCACTGGGGAATTCTACAAATCATTTAAAGATGAATTAATGCCAATACCTCTCAAACTCTCCCCAAAAAACTGAAGAGGGTACATACCAAGTTCTTTTCATGAGGCCAGTGTTACCCTGATCCCAAAGGCAGCTAAGGACAGACACTGAAAGAAAACCACTGGCCAATATCTACGTTGAATATAAATGCAAGGATTCTCAACAAACTATTAGCAAACGGAATTCAACATTACATTAAAATGATCACAGACCATGATCAAGTGGGATTTAACCCTGGGATGCAAGGAAGATGCCGCATATGCAAATCCACACACGTGACACCCCACATTGATAGAAGGAAACATAAAGATCGTACCGTTTCAGTAGAGTCAGAAAAAAACATTTGAAAACAAAACAAAAAATCCTTTGATGATAAAAAACTCTCCACAAATTGGTATAGACAGACCATGCATCAGCACTGCGAAGGCCACATAGGACAGGCTCACAGCTCGCATACCCAACTGTGAACAGTCCAGAGCCTTTCTTCTAAGACCGGAGCAAGACAAGGAGGTCCCCTCCAGCCACTCCTAGTGCACACAGCACTGTGGTCCCGGCCAGTGCAATCAGGCAAGACGGAGAAACGGAAGACACCCAAACCAGAAGAAGTAGTAAAATCATTTCATTTGTGGACGACAGGACCTTCCGCGTAAAAATCCTAAAGACTCCACTGAGACGCTGTTAATTGAATCAATGACTCAGTTACACTGCAGGACGCAAAATCAACACACAGAAGTCAGGTGCCCTTCGACGTCCACACAGTGAAACCCTGGAGGGGGAAAAACCACTCACAAGAGCATCAAAGACAATAAAATATCCGGAAATAAATCTAACCAGGAAAGTGCAAAATCTGTACACTGAAAATTACAAGCCCTTGATGAGAGAGACTGAGGAAGATGCCAGCGGAAAGCTGTCCCGTGCCCACGGAGCAGAGGAATAAATATGCTGAAAATGTCCAGACTACCCAAAGCCATCTATAGCTTCAACGTAATCCACACCCACATTCCAGTGGCGTCCACAGAAATAGAAAAACCAATCCTAAAACTTGTACGGACATACAGAAGACCCGGGAAGCTTAAGCGACGCTGAGGAAGCAGCAAGCTGGAGGCGGCACACTCCTGACCCGAGCCGGGTTTGAGCTACAGTGACCCGAACGGTGCGGTGCCCGCTCAACACATGCGCGACAGTGCAACGGAGTGGAAAGTCTGGGAGTGAACCCGCGCGCACAGGACTCCGCCAAAGAGAAAGCTTCCACACAGCAATGGACCACGAGACACACTCCACCGGACGGCTGAGAAAATGCAAATCAAAACCTCAAGAAATTAAAAATAGAGCTTCCCTATGACCCTGCAATTGCACTGCTGGGTATTTACCCCAAAGATACAGATGTAGTGAAAAGAAGGGCCATCTGTACCCCAATGTTTATTGCAGCAATGGCCACGGTCGCCAAACTGTGGAAAGAACCAAGATGCCCTTCAACGGATGAATGGATAAGGAAGATGTGGTCCATATACACAATGGAGTATTATGCCTCCATCAGAAAGGATGAATACCCAACTTTTGTAGCAACATGGACGGGACTGGAAGAGATTATGCTGAGCGAAATAAGTCAAGCAGAGAGAGTCAAGTATCATATGGTCTCACTTATTTGTGGAACATAACAAAGAACACGGAGGACATGGGGAGGTGGAGAGGAGAAGGGAGTTGAGGGAAATTGGAAGGGGAGATGAACTGTGAGAGACTATGGACTCTGAAAAACAACCGGAGGGTCTTGAAGGGGCCGGGGGCGGGAGGTTGGGGGAACAAGGTGGTGGGTATTATGGAGGGCACACATTGCATGGAGCACTGGGTGTGGTGCAAAAACAATGAATACTGTTTCGCTGAAAAGAAATAAAAAAAGAATATAAAGTGAAAAACAAAACAAAACAAAAAAACCACAGGGAGGCATCACCTCACCCGGGGAGAAGGAGCTCCCGAAGACAAGAAACAACAATTCTGGCCAGGATGCGGAGAACGGGGAGCCTCCTGCCCCGCAGTAGGAACGCAGGCTGGTGCAGCCGCGCTGGAAAGCAGTACGGAGGTTCCTCAAGACGTTCAAACTAGAAATACTGTAAAACGGGGAAATATCTGGCAATCCTTCTGGGTCCGTACTTAATGGAAACGAAATCCATTTCCCTGGATTTCTGGCCTCAGTTTGCCATTATTCACACCAGCCAGGACTTGGGAACACCGTGCATGTCCGTCTGCAGAAAGATGAAGAGGTTGTGCTCACACACACGTGCGCCCGCACACACACACGTCCACACTCACGCGAGTATCATTCAGCCACGGGAAAGGAGGAAACGAGTCCGACAAAGCGCGCGTACAACTCGAGGGCAGGGCGCTCGGCGCGAGAAGCCCGGCGGAGGGAAACACCGCTCGATCTCACCTCCATGGGGTGAAGAAAGGCAAACCCGCACACACAGGCTGGAAGGTGGCAGCCCGGGGCTAGGGGAAGTAGGAGCTGTTCTCCGAGGACCTGAGCCTCCAGTCACAAGACGACTAAGTTCTGGGCTCCGCGGAATGGCGCGCTGAGCACAGTTAGCGGCACTGAGCCGTGAACTTGACGCTGCTAAGAGAGTAGATCCTGACTGTACGAAAAAGAAACCGATGACTCTGTGACCTAGCGGAGGCGGTCACTCGCTTAACTGTGACCATCGTGCATCATACGCTTGTGTCAAATCACCGCTTTCTACATCTTAAACTGATGCAGTGCTCTGTGTCGTTATATCTAAACCTGGGGGGAAGTCAGATAATCTGTATCTCCTTGAAGAAATTAATATTCATTAAAAACCGAATATGGATTTATGGTTGCATCTGAAGAGAAATTAAGGGAATAAATAATCCATCAGTCTGTAAATGTATTATCCTTGAGCTGAAATGTCTACTTTGGTTTCCATGCTTCCTACTGAATTTTTAAAATTAACTTTCCTGGGTTATTAGGAAATGTTCTTAATTTTAATAATTCTAGCAACCTTTTTTATTAATATTAAATTTTTATGCAAAATGTAAGAACTTAATATTCTGCTGAAAGTTTAGTAAACTTCAGGCAAATATTTTTAAGCAACTTTTGAATGATTCAGCAAAAGTTCTGACATAAATCACCAAATTTGACAGAATAACAAATATTCCCAGCTGAGGGGTCCCTGGACCTGCAGGTGGCCCAACCCAGATCGCAGGGATGGGTGGATTGTCTGCTTGGAGCCTGTGGTAAGTTTTACTAAAGTACCACAGGGGTGTTTGGGGCCAAGTGCCGGGTTCCTAGTGGGGTCGGAGTAGCCACCAGAGGGCTTCTCTGCAAACCGCAAGTACAGCCCACCGTGGCTGTGGACCCGGCATCTCCAAGGGCTGCCTCCTCCCAGGGGCTCCCGGGGCAGCGCCCAGGCGCCAGCAGAGGAAGGCCCGTGCCTCCCTGTTCGTGCAGTCTGTCACACATGCTCAGTGAGGGTCGGCCAGGACCTGGGGTGGTCCCGGCCCCAGGAATGGGGTGGAGGATCCAGGACAGAGACCCCTGCCCTCCTAGAGGCCCGGCTGCAGGAGCGAGTCCAGGGCCTGGGCTCTCAGACCCTGGAGCAGCTGCAGAGGCCGGGGGTCCTCAGGCCCCACCTCGACCCCGAGGACAACTCTGCAGGGAGAGCCCTTTCCCAGAGGCCACTGCACGCATTTATCATCAGGGAACCCTCACGGCAACCTAGTTGGGTCCAGCCTCTCCCCAAGGACCGAGCCCCTGACTACAAATCCATCACCCATGTCTGCTTGAATCCCCCGGCGACGGGGAGCTCACCACCCCGTGAAGCAGCCTCCCATGGGAGGGTGGGAAACACCTCCCTGCTGGCCCAACTCTGCAGACACACGGCTCCATCTTGCACCCCCTCTTCCTGCTTTCCTGAGTCTGGTCTCCACCTGAGCCCCTGCCCCCAGCCACCCCTGCTCCCAGAGTCCCCACAGCCCCTCAGCTCCTGAGCAGCCGGGCGTCCCAGGACCCCTGCTCAGCCATTGCCTCTCCCCACAAATCCCCTCCCTCCTGCAGCCTCAGGGCAGAGCAAACTCCCTACTGCTCACACAAGGCACCAGGCAGGGCTTCCTGGGACAGCTCAGAGTGGAACCGTCGGGGCCCAGAGGGACCCAGCCCGATGCTGCGCTTGCTTTCTGCCCCTTCATTGCTTCTAACCTGCACCAACGTTCACAGCGCAGCCTCACTGGGAGAGGGCATGGAAGCAGGTCCCCTCGTCGTTCCAATCTCAGGCTGGGCTCTGAGGCGGAGGCCTGCTCTGCCTTCCAGAAACCTCTGAGCCTCTCTCTACAAGGAGCTCAGTTCCTCCCTGCTGACGTTCCAACTACCCCCTCTGCTGCTCAGACCCGCAGTTAAGGCCGCAAGCGGAGCAAACACGCCTGCCTTCCTCCTTGGGCTGAGCGGCAGGTGACACGCAGCCCCGACCCATGCTCGGGGACCGTTACCGCAAGGCCACTCACCTGGGGACTCAGGCAGGTGTGAACGATGCTCGGGGACAGGCTTCCTGCCTCACAGCCAGCCCTGAGTTCGCCAGGGGGCATAGAGGACAGGGAGCGGTGGGACCCTGGTGAGGGCTGCGGCTGGAGAAGCCCCGCTCTCTGCAGACACGCGCAGCCCCGTTCCTGCCCGCAGAGAAACAGTCTGAGGGCGAGAGCAGGGGACGCGTCAGCCTCCCTCCCAGACGACCTGCTCCCCATTGAGTCTGTGGGCTCAGACCCCCAAGGGCAGCTCTCCTGGGTCCTCACCTGGGAGTGGGGGGGATCTGCTCCTGGCTGGACCCTCACTGTGGGACCTCACAGGGGTGGGGGGTCCTTGCTCAGGGGCCTCACCTGGGGAAACTCACCTGGGGAGACTGCACCTGCAGGGAGCCTGACTTAGGGCCTCACCTGGGAGTCTATACTTGGGGCAACCTTACTTGGGGGACCTCCCCTGTAGGGACCTCACTTTGGGAGCCTGGCCTGGTGGTCTCCCCACCACTGGGGGATTCTCAGAGGCCTCGACTTTGGGAAGGGGCCTGAACCCTCCTGGCTGCGGCCTGAGATGCGGGGAGAGGCGTCTGGGACTCGGGCAGGCCTCTCTGACCACTGACCCCAACTCACTTTCCTTCCCTCGGGCTCGGCGTGGGAGTTCCGGGGTTGCAGGACTGCCGCTCCCCCCGGGGGCATGAAACTCTTCTCCCCCAGCAGGGCTGCCTCCGCTCATCGACTCCGGCCCAGGCGACCTTGCGCTCAGCGAACAAGCGAGCTGAGAGCCGGAGGGTCGGCACCTGACCGAGGGCTCAGGTGTGAGCTGTTAAGTTGCTGACAGAAGAGTTTGTGTGAAACAGATTCCCAGGTGGGGAAGGGGTTGTGAAGATGCTTCCAGACTGGAGCCAGTGCTCCCCGCTGAGAACCCCGGGGCTGTGGGCGGGGAAGAGCCACACTCAGGGCTCCAGGCGGCTTTACTAGGAACCCTCCATGCAGCTCGTGTGCCAGCGCAGGCCCAAGAGGCTTGGGAGCCACAGCAGGCTCGGTGCAGACAGAGCAGGGGAGAGGGCGAGACCACCGGGTCAGTGTAGACAGTGCAGGGGAAGCGGCGGCGGGGGGGGGGGGGGGTTGGTGTGGAAACTACTGGATCAATATAGACAGAGAAGGGGAGGGGGGAGATCACTGGGTCAGTGTAGACAGAGCAGCAGAGAAGGGGAGACCACTGGATCACTGTAGATACTCCGGGGAGAGTGGGTGACCACTGGGTCAGTGTAGACAGAGTGGGGGAAGTGGGGAGACCTGGGGTCAGTGTAAACAGGGGGCCAGTGGGGAGACCACTGGATCAGTGAAGACAGAGCAGGGGAAGGGGGGGGTTGGTGTGGAAATTACCGGATCAGTATAGACAGAGAAGGGGAGAGTGGGAGACCACAGGTCTCTGTAGACAGAGCAGGGGGGAGGGGGCACTGGATCAGTGCAGACAGAGCAGCGGAGAGGTGGAGACCCCCGGGTCAGTGTAGACAGAGTAGGGGAGAGGGAGGACCACTATGTCAGTGTAAACAGAATAGAGGAGAGAAGACCACCGGGTCAGTGTAGACAATGCAGGGGAGAGGGGAAGGTCACCAGTCAGTGTACACAGAGCAGAGGAGAGGCAGAGTCCCTGGATCAGTGTAGACAGAGAAGGGAAGAGGTAGAGACCACTGGGTCAGTGCAGACAGAGCAGGGGAGGGGGGAGACCGCTGTGTCAGTGTAAATAAAACAGGTTTAGAAGGGAGATAACAAGGGTTGGTATAGACACGGTGAGGGAACAGGGCATCCTAGGTCAGTGTAGACCCAATGGGAGGACTAAGGAGACACCCCAGAGAAGTCCAGATATGGAAAGGGAACTTGAGGAAAATGAGGTCCATGTTCACAGAAGAGGAACAAGGCAAACAACCCTGTTTAGTGTGAACACAGGAGGGAGACAGAGGAACATGCCAGGACAGTGTAGACACATGGAGGAAAGTCAGGAGTTGTCCAGTGTGGACACAGCGCGGAAGACACCAAGACATTTCCGTTCAGTGTGGACACAGCTAAGGAGCCAGGGAGACAGCTGAGGTCAGAGTGGATGTTTTGGGGCAGCTGTGGAAACTTCCGGTTCACCAGTAGACACCCCAGAGTAAGAACGGAGATCTGCTGGTCAGTATGGACACAGCAGGGGGACTTGGGAGACACCCAGGCCAGTGTAGACACACCTTGGTGTGTGGGGCAGACTCCCAGCTCATCATCAACACACCACAAAATCGGGAGACCTTGGTCCCTGCAGGCATCCCGGGGAGGGAGGGTGAGCTCCGGGCCCCTTCACCTGCATACACAGAGTGACATCCTACGTCAGTACAGACAGACCGTGGGGGCTTGGGGATAATCCGGACCCACGCAGACACTGGGGGGAAAACTACACAGGTCCGTGTAAATACACCGGGGTAACCAGAGTGATGTCCCAGGCCAGTGTAGGCACAACAGAGCAACAAGAGAGGCATCGCTGATCAGTGTAGACACTACAAGGAGTTAAGACGCATCTTGTCAGTGCAGACACATAAGTAGGGAGACATCTTAGGGGGTCTGTGCTGTTCCGTGTGTGACACGGAGGTTCCCCCGTGCTGGGAGGCCCCTCTGTCCAACCACAGATGAACCAAGGCACCCACGTGCCTGCAGGCATCCTGGGGTATGGAGGAATCCCAGAGGAAACCACCCGAGCCAGGTGGGGAGATTGATGTCGACGTGTCACCGCTCACTGATGGGACTCGTGGAAGCGGACAAGCGATCGGAAGTTGCCGCCAGCAGGGCGAGTCAGAACCCCTGCAGAAGGGGGCTCGAAGGGGGCCCCTGCAGCCGCAGAGCTGTAGATACACTGAGGCTGGGGAGGGGGTTGGGGTTGGTGCCGGGAGGAAGAGCCAGCCTTCCTGGGAGCCCCTCCCCGCCCGCCCATCAAACTCCAGGACACCCCCAGGCATCTCCCCTCCCTGACTCAGGGATCTCTTGGTGCAGGACAGACCAACCCAAAGTGCTGGGGCTCACACTACCAGTGGCTCCCGAGTTCCCACAGCTCTGGGGTCCGAGTTCAGGTGCGGCCTAGCTGGCTGCTCTCTGCTGCACCTGGCCTGGCTGGGTCACTCCCTCAGCTGCATCCAGCTGCTGGCGGGACTGAGCTGGAAGGTTCCAGAAGGCTCTTCTGCACCTGCCACATTCTTCTCAGCACTATTTCAAACAGCCCAGTAATCACCATCAAGGTGTCAAGTTTCCATGGAGACACATTCACCACCCAGAGGGGAGTTTCTCAGAAGAATCTATCGAGTGAGGGAAGGGTGTCAAGTGTGATTCCTTCCCATCTGATGGAGGCTCTGATGCTTGGAGCTTGGGGCTGTTTCTCCTTGAATTTGGACAGCCAGGACCTCAGGGGTTGGATTGCTCTGACACTGACCTTGACAGGAATTAACCTTGTGCACTCTCTAGCCCTGGCTCCCTCCTTCCTGCACTGGTCTTGATTTCAGCTGGAGAAGAAGGGAGACTTGCCACATTCTGAAAGATACAGTGTTGGATTCCCTAATTCCCAAGAAGGGCCAGAAAAACTCCTTTTCAGGGAATCTGGGACGCCCGAAGTTCAGATGCACCTGATGATGGGACAGGTCTTCCCATGGGAGTGTCCGGACTAGCTGCCCAGGGCCCTCCCTCCCCTGCTGCCTGCAGAGCCTCCTGTCTGCTCTCCTCTCGCCTTGGCGTGCTGAAAACCGGATTTCTCTGCCTTGTTCCCCCCTGAACTGCAGGCTCCACTGTTCCCACTCATGGAAAATCTTCCAGAGAACCTGGAGCCACAGGAGAATGTTTTCATGGATCATCTAAGTGCTTTTCCCTCCCACTGGCTCCTGTCACTCTGTGCTCGCCCCCCACCCCGCCCAGGCTGTCTGCACGTTCAGGGGCTCAGCGGGCATCACAAGTGGTGGTTCCCGTCCACAAGCCCATCCCCTCCTAACAGAGCCTACGTGTTCACGAACACACCACATGGGACCTACATAGAGTAGAACTGATCTGTCACTCATCAGAAATCAAAAACATGTATTTTTATTGTCCAGGTGATCACCTGCAATGATACGGGTATGTTCCTACCACGTTCCTCTGCTGTACCAGCTGCATGCTGGGATGTGCACTGTGCACCCTGACCTGTGTGGGTGGGGGTTCCCTTGTAACGAAGAGGTCCCTGTAATGAGATCTAGTGCTCCCTGGCTGAGATCTCCTCACAGCCCCGGGCGTCTGGGTGGCAGGTGTGTGCGGGACTCTGGGGTCTGTGGGAGCAGGTGGTGCCAGGGTCGCACTGTCCTGTCCCTTCCAGCACGTGCCTAAAGAAATGCAGACCCAGGCCCACAGGGACATGGGGCAGGGGCTTCCCTGAGCGTGTTGTGGTGGCTGGGAGGTGGCAGCCTCCTGGGATAGCGACAGAGAGTGTGGAGAAGATGAGCCTTGGAGAACGATGGGGGCGTGAACAGACGTCCTATACACTTAGCAGTGGGAGCGACGGTGCCAAACATAAGCATTCGTAAAACTGAAAGTCTCGCAAACAGGAGGAAAGATGTAACACGGTGCCATCCAATGTATTTAAAATATATGCCCACCACGCAGCAAGGGACGGTCTGCAAGAACACTTTCAACTAGAAAGACAGTCATTAAACAATTCAAGATTTCCCAAGAAGAAAACTCTCAAATTCAAATAAGATAAAAATTCAATAAAAATAAAAAGACACTGGTAAACACGGTTTTGTGATTTAAGAGCGGGAGTGGAATGAGATTAGAGAGTAAGGAAACCAAGGCTGGTGGAATGCACCTGCAGGCAGTGACTGCGCATGTGCAGGGGCAGCAGTGCTAGCCCCACCCTTCCCTAGGCTCGCCCCTCTGCTCCAGGCCCGCCCACCGTCCTGGCCCCGCCCTCAACAAGACTCCACTCTTCTCCGGCCCCATCCTTATGTGGCACTGTCCCTCCTCAGCAGGTTCACCCACTGGCCTGGCCTGGCTCACTGGCCCCACCACCTTCCTGACTCTGCCCTCCTGTCGGGCCCTGCCCCCCTGACCCACCCACTCCCTCTAACCCCACCCTGCCTGGTCATGCCCCCTGCTCCAGCCCCGCCCACCAGCCTGGCCCACCCCAGGCTACCACTCTGGGCTCCCCACTCTGGGTACAGAGCACCTGCCCAGAGCACAGATGGTCTGGGGATGCGTTGAGGGCCTTTCCTCTGCTGGGTGGAGCCCAGAGCTTCCCCTGTCCCCGCATCTGCACTACTGAGGGAGAGGGTCTGAAAGCCCCACAGAGGCGAACTGGGTCACTCCCAGGCTGGCTAGATGCCCAGCTCTGGGACCCCAGGCATTTGGTCCCAATTTCTGCCTCCCTGGGCTGGCCTGGCTCCTGTACACACGTAGGGAACCCCAGGAAGGGCAGCATCCTCCTGTCCCCCTGGGGAGAAGGAAGGGGGTCCCTGGAGTTCCCTCCTCCATAAGGCCCCCATCCCTGTGCTGGTCCTGATGCACAGAAGCTTTCCTGACAACCCGACATTGGCATTCTGTGCACAGACAAGTCTAGGGAAACAGTAAAAGTGACGGATGGGGGTTGAAGCTATATTTGCCATCTGCAATTTTTTTCTGCACTTCTCATTTTTGTTTCATTTGGCCTCAAACAGAAAGAGTCAAGACAATGAGGCAACACCTGCAGAGGTGGCCTTGAGAGAGGGCTTAGGGCCAGCAGGTGCCATTCCCTCCCCTCTCCCGGTTCCCAGGGCAGGTGGATGGGGTGGGAGTGATGGTGCCTCTCTGAGGCTCAGTTTCCCCTTCTATGTAACAGGCTTGATGGGGCCTCTTTAGGGCTCTGGGTTTCCTGTCCTAACCTGCACTGAAGCTGTCCTCCTTTATCCATCTGCACTGCTGCCCTTTCCCGTCCACCCTCGGCTGTGCGGGGCTAACTGCACGCGATCTCCTGCCGGCTCCTACCTCTGCCCCCACAAACCACCCCACGCTCTGCTCGGTGGCCGCAGTCACCTCTAAAATCATCAGTACAGTCAGTGCCTCCCTTCTGTGGTTTCCCTTTGCACCCTAGCGTCAAGTGCGGGGACACCAGCATCTAGACAGCAAAGTGGGGACTTGGTCATGCTAGTGGTGGCAGGGCTGGAAGGGCAGAGGGGTGACTGTGCTGGAGCAGCCAACTGAGGCTCACGCAGAATTGAGCAGGTGCAGGGTAAGCTGGGCACCAAACTCTACCCTGGGAAGGGGACCGAGGGGTGTGAGCAGAGCCGGGGCACCCCGGATGCTGGGCAGGGCAGGACCACCACCAGCTGCCTGCACCAGAAGGACCCCGGTGTGGGACAGGACCGTGGGGACAGGGAGCCTGGCCAGGGTTGGGATCCCCGGAGTGGGTGCTGCAGGGAAGCCGGGACCTGGAGGGACACCCTCTCTTTCACGGGTCCTTCCCACCTGGGGTCCCTACCAGTGTCCCTGTTGTCAGGACCTGGCAGGGTCCTGCTCTGGGTGCCCAGGGGCATGTTTAACAGAGTAGAGCAGAGTGGGGCTGTGAATTAGCAGGAGCTCCCCCCACACACCAACACACACACACATGCACACACATACACACAGAGGCAACCGGGTCCTGGGCATCGGATCCCCACCCTAGAATGACTTTCCCACCTCCCCAGGGCGGGCTGTGTTCCAGACTCATGGGACCTTGTTAGGCCCAAGTCACCTCCCCCCCTCCCGCTCCTCTGCCCGCAAGCCCTTCCCTGCCCTGGGTGATGCCTGGTCAACCCTCAGGTCTCAGCTCTAGCCCCTCCCCAGGGAAAGGCTCCTGACCCTGTGTCCTCATGTCCCATCCCCTAGGCAGTACCCTCCTTCGTCCCCCTCAGCACAGCAGACAAGGGCAGGTCTGGTTAATGCTCTCCCCTCTAGACTCAGGTCCTTGCGCTTGGGGACGAACCATCCACATGGCCTGGCACACAGCAGGTGCTCATTAACGAACCGTGGGGTGAACGGTGGTGGTTAATGGAATCTCAGAGCTGGAAGTGGCCCCTGGGAGAGGGGTCTGGATCCGCCCCTCCCACCCCAGCAGCCCCCACTCACCCGGCGCAGCTTCCTACAGTGACCCAGCCCTGGCCACAAGGGGAGCAAGATGGCGAGGAACCCCCTGCCCCAGGATCCCAAAAGCAACCAGGGCCCGTGGAGCGCACTGCACAGAGAGGTGTCCACACCCTGAGAAGCCGCCCACAGCACTGACGTCCAGCAGCTCGGGGGGACCCCGCCCCAGCGAGCGTGGACCTGCAGCTTCCCTCACCGATGAGCCTGGGGCCGCCAAGGAGCTGGTGGCAGGAAATGTCCGGTCCCCAGAAGACAGAGGATGGAACGTGGTTACCCACAGGGTATGCTCCTTCACTGCAGGCCAGGAGGGGACAGTGACGGGGCCCAAGGTTCGTCCCGCACCCACTCTCCATCTCCCACAGTCAGGGAAGTCTGGCCCAGTCTCCTGGGGCCCCTGCCGCTGGGCTGGTTCAGGCCACGCCCTCTCCCACTGGGTGACTGCAGTGGCCTTGCTCCTGCTGGCTGAGACTGTGACACCTCTGCACTGCAGGTATGGACTCAGACACACGCACGAGGGAGACAGCAGGACACAGGTCAAGGGATGCAGGTGCTAGTGGACTGCCCCAGAGGTGGGGGGAGAGCTGCTGGGATTCCAGCGCGTGTCTCTGGGCCCCTGCCCCACCAACCCAGTCCTCCTGCCCCCATGAGCTCACGCCTCCCCACTGGCTGCGTCCTGAGCTAGGCGCAAGGGCTGCATGCTCGGACTGCCTTTGCGAGGGGCCAGGTGCCCCCAGCACAATTCCCGTGGCTCTGCGGGGTGCGTGCAGGCCGGCCGCCAGCGGCTGGAGAATAGAAAGCACAGACCCAGTCACGCCCGTGAAAGGCACGAGCACGGCTGGGAGTTTCCTATTCCACACGAGTCATTCTCTCACGGCTTTCTGACCACGTGCGTGTGAACTTTTAAGAATTAAATACGGGCACTTGCTCGGTCTCAGAAGGGCCGGAGGAGAACAGGCTCCACCTAATCCTGTGGGGCAGCAGGAGCTGGGCAGTGCTTGTCCCCCATCGGCCTCAGGACACAACGAAGCGGTCCTGACCCTGAGAGCTGCAATCCCAGTGTCCTTCCCCAGCACCCATTCCATCCTGGGCCCTCACCCCTGCACACCTTCTGAACTGTGCCCATCCTCCCAGCGCACGCCCCCACTGCTGCCTGGCGTCCTGTCATCAGCAGGAATATTCTCCAGGACTCCTGGATTCCAGCCTCGTGCTGCTTCAGTCCCTCGTGCTGACCTGTGTCCCAGGGGAACTCATACCCCTGAGTGGCCCGCTGGTCGTTTCCAGCTAATGTGCTGACCTGCGGGCTCTGGAGGAGGGTCTAGCTCCAGCACATTCAGGTCTGTCTGCCCCCCGGACCTGTGTGCGGGGGGCTGGTCCTGCTGGGTCCTCTGGGATCGGCTGGCTCCTGCCTGCCTGGGTTTGGTCAAGGGAGCCAGAGGCTGAGGCAGGAGGACTGGAGGACAGGAGGAGGAACAGCGGGGCAGGTCCCCTGTCCTGCCCTGTGTGGTCATCTCCAGGACTCCAGCCCCCAGGCTGTGCGGCAGCACGTCCTCCTGGGCCCCAACCCTGGGCCACCGTGGTCTTTTGCTGCTGCTTCTCTCTGCCGACATTCTGGCCCCGTGGGCCACACAGTGCCTCTGTGCCCTGTTGCTGAGTCCCTGTGGTGAGGTACCTAGTGGTGGACAGCTGGGAGGGCCTGCTCTTCTCAGACTCACATCCATGAGGTCAGAGCCCAGCTCTGTGGGGCCCTGGCTGGGGTGGGTGCGGGTTCACTGTAGCACCTGCCAGGTTATGCCACAGGCCAGCGGGAGTGGGGGGGCACAAGTCAACTGGGAACGTGGATCCCAGAGGGAGGCTGGCCTGGGTCCCCTGGGACACGCATGGCCATCAGGCCTCAGGCTTCCGAGTGCCGGTTTCCTTGTTCATGGGTCCGACTCAGCTGGGCCCAGGCAGGACCTAAGGCAGGTGTCTGCACTGAGGGCGTCTGTCCTGGGGCGGTGGAGGCCACAGGGCCAGGTCCCGATCGGTGGGCTGTGCATACTTCTCTCCCACGTGTGGGTGGTCCCTGGCCTTCCCATGGAACTCCGTGACATGTCGGAATGGCGGTTTTCCTAGCAAATCAGTCCTCAGGGCAGTGCACCCCTCCTGGTACCAGGGCATTCGGCCTCAAGCACAGGTATGGGTGGGCACACTGGGGCCTTCCCCAGAGATAACTCAGCACAAGGGGCCATCCCCGGTCCCCAAGGGGGAGAGGAGGTCCCTGGGGTCATGGGGCAGCAAGAGCTTACAGAGGATGTGGCATCTCTGCACCAGCCAGTCCTAATTCTCATCTCGGGACTGAAACCTTAGAACGTGGGGGAGAAAAAACAACATTCACTGAACAGCCGTCGGATCCATGTCTCTGGGATAGCTCAGAGCCCAATGTAAGGGAAGAGTGAATGTTAGCTTTCTTCTTGCTAACCTTTAAAATTCAGATATTATGTCCCCAAATAATTTGGCATAAAATTTGTGTATCTTAGGACAATAGTCTCTTAAAGGCTTTTAACTTTCAGAAGATGACAGATCAGCATGAGGGTGACGCAAGGTGCTGTCTGCGCCCTGACTCGGAGCATGCACCTTTCCTAGCAAATCTGGAAGCTGGAGGAGGCCCGTTATAGCAGTCAGTCAACGAAGGCTTCAGAGTCCCTCAGAAAAATAAAGAAGGTATTTATGCTAGATGTGGAAATACATCCAACTGAAAACCACGGCAGGAATTAACAACTGGCTACCAATGGTCGGGCAAGAAACCGTCAATACTGGTGACTCAATCCTGGTCCCCAGAAAACAGACGGACGTACAGGGTCTTGGGGTTGCCATTTTTCTCATGGTGCTTTCTCGAGGTGTACACCTGTGTGTGGCTGGCGGTCAGGACCAAAGACACTGAGGACAGAACATTCTAGAAGTTTCTGGTATCTACACAGGGCTGGCTGCGTCTGCCTTCCATCGTCTGTGCAGAGGTCCCAGCGAGGGGCACACGGTGGAGCTCCCCAGCGGGTGTCCTGCTTATCTCAGGAAGGGATGGGGAGGGGGACAGGAGGGTCTGAGTAAGTCACCCCTGCCTGTGGGGCCCCTCCTGAGGCCCATCCCCTCCTACCCACCTCCCTTCAGAGCCACAGGCCGGGAGGCTCAGACATGGCAGGGACGGACCTCCAGGAGTGACATGGAGGGCATGGTCACTTCTCCTGGCCCTCGCCTCGGAGGCTCTTATAGTCAGGATTCTGCAGACCCCAAAGCCTGCAGAATCCTGGCTCAAGGGCATAGGGTGGAAACTTGGTGTAAAAACCCATCATTTCCTCCTGCAGTAGAATTACTTTAATCTTTGAAGTATGTTCTCTGCTTGAAATATATGCCTAATTAGATCCCTGTAATGATGCATTCTAAGCCACTGGAGAGTAACGGTGATTCCTAATCTGTCCTTTGCTCCCATATGAACGCTCCTGTACCTTCCATCGCTCTGCGGTGAACTGTGTATTTATGGCAGCAGGTTAGCCTTTACCAGGGGCATCATTTCTGGTGAACATTCGTGGGGCCTGGGGCTCTGCTAGGATCCAAGACACCAGGACAAGGAAGAGAGTTCCTTCTTCCAAGGGGCCCAAGTGCAGCTGGATCCGTCGGAGAGAAGTCCCCCGTCGGAGAGGAAAAGGCGAGTGGGCCCAGAAGCCAGAAGGCCGGATTGGTGGGGAAGGGTCAGATGAGGAAAGGCAGAGAGGTGCAGGGCTCGTGGCTCATCGGAGCAGAACAGCAGTTCTGGGGAGTGGTCTCCAGGTCACAGGGGCAGTGGTCAACAGGTCATGGGGGCAGTGGTCAACAGGATACCATAGAGGCTTTGATGGAAATGGCCTTCCTAAAACGCCAGTCCACTGGCATGGTGGGAAGGGGCACGAAGGCCACGATGCTCAGAACCCAAACGTTGCAGCCCACTCACTCCTCTGTCCCCAGTGTTCTCAGTCTCCCAGCTGGGCTGGGAGGGACAAGGACGGGTCTTCAATCAGAACTCTGTCAGTGACAGAACCAACTTCTAACTGGTTTTATGTATGTACGTATGTATGACGGGCAGCAAAGCAAGGTTTATTCAGTGACAGCAAAGTGATAGTACAAAGCTCCCAAGGGGGGAGGGGACCTGAAGGGGTTGCCTCTAACTGGTTTGAAAAAGGGGGAGTGTTATTGGTCTACTTAAAGTGCAGGACATAACCTTCAGGCATGGCTGGATCTGGGTGCTCAGGTGATGCAGCAGGGATCTTCTGTTTCCTTCACAGTGGGATAAAACAGGACTCCCCTGAGGAGCCAGCTCGGGGGGGATGAGAACAGGCCTTCTCTCTCTCTCTCCTTTTTTAAAGATTTTATTTGAGAGAGTGTGTGTGAGAGAGAGAGAGAGAGAGTGCGAGCCTGAGTACAAGCAGGGGGAGAAGCAGGCAGAGGGAGAAGCAGACTCCTTGCTGGACAGGGAGCCAGATGTGGGGCTCGAACCCAGGGCCCTGGGAGCGTGACCTGACCTGAAGGCAGACACTTCACCAACTGACCCATCCAAACATCCCGAGAGCAGGCCCTCTTTAAAACAGGATGGGACAGGTGTCCCCATCATGCACAAGAGGCCCCTTCCTGTCCTGGAAACGGGGAATATGAGCAGCAGAGAGAACGGGACAACCCCAGAGCAGCTTGAGTCCCCAGTGCCCCTAAGGGGCAGAGCCCCTGACTACCTTGAGTTAGGTCCTCCATCTGTGGTCCCAGTGTTTGGGGCTGTGGGAGCTGCTGACTAACCAGGTGTCAGGCCACAGGACAGACAGGTGTTGGGCAGCAGGACGGAGCAGGTGTCGGCAGCGGGTGGCGGGAATAAGCAGGCATTTCCCAGCCTGGGGAGTCAAGGAGAGAGCGTTCCTCCCTAGAAATTTGGAATCAGGACAAGCACATTCTATGTGATCTCAACCTGAGGCCACAAACCCAGAGGCCCAGCCAAGGGCATGGGCAGGGTCCCTCCTTGTCCCCAGCCTGTGGCCTCCTCCTTTCTCCAGACTTCCTTGTCTTTCATGAGACACCCTAACCCTCCCGTGTCCTGCCCACGCAGCTGGGCTGTCCAGATTTCAGACTGCTTCTGCCGCAAGGTTTCTAAGCACACCAGCCCCACCAGGTGACTGCTACACAAGGTCCAGCCGTGTACACTCCCCTAACGCGGAGTGGCTTCAGCTAAAGTGGTCACACACACACACCCACACCTATTTCTAAGATGCCTTGAAAAAAAATCCCAACCCTCGCTTTAAAGAACACTGGAGTGTTTTATAATAGCTTCAAAAATTAGAGATTTTGAAACACACAACAACAAATTAGCAGTTTGGAGAGTGGATTCAAAACTGTTATTTATTTAGGTGATTGGCTTTGATAAACTGAAGATCCCACCAGGTCTCCGAGCTTCCTTTCGCTCCTGATTCGATAGCGCCCGTGTGCCGTGGGCACCGTCGTCACTCATGCAGTGGACTGTTCTGCGTGTTGTAGAGCCTTGCATGAGGCCCACCGTCATAAAACATGGCCCAAAGTACAAAGAGGGGCTCTCTAACAAATTATCTCAGGTTCTAAGTGTATAATTCTACTAATTACATCATCAAAATAGGTAATTACATCATTAAAATATGACATTTAACAGGCCTGGCAGCAACTGTTTGTGGTCGGTCGTGAACTTCGTGGGCCTGGGGTGTGAGCAGGGGTCTGTCTGCCTGGGACGACCCGAGACCCAGGCATTCCCCGAACTGCTGGGTGCTCCAGCTGGTCTCAGGAGGAGACTAGGAGCCTTAATGGCACAAATGCCCGTTCTCTTGGGAGCATTAGGAGAAACAACCCTTTCTACCCCATAGCTTGAATTATCCAAAGCCCTATGTCATCTTGTCAAATCACAGATAATAGACCTCAGTGCCACCACAACGGTGGCCCACGTACTGGGCCCATCACAGTGGGGTCCCCCTGGGAGGTGCCCGTCTGGCCCTGTTTGCTAACCTGGTCCTGGCACCTAAGGCTCAGAGGGCACGTGGGCTCGGGCCAGCTTCTCTGCAAGGGAGCCACAGACCATGTGGAGCGGGGGGCCACCCCCTTCGTGGTTCCTGATTTTCTCCACATCCTGACGCCAGCAGGGGACATGCATACACAGTTCCTTCCTTGTCCTGGGGATCAGCCCAGCTCTCCGAGCCTGAAGTCCTGCCCATGGGATTTCATCTTGTTCTGTCTCACACACCTTGGAAGTGGGCGCTTGCCCGGGTCAGCCATCCTGGGGCCAGCGCCTGTGCGGCGGGCAGGCCGGGAGCCCAGTGTGGGTCCCTCAGCCAGCGCCAAGCCCACAGGCTCGCTGCTCTCCTGCCCACCCTGGGGCAGATATTTTGCATCAGGCGCCTATCCTGAGGCCAGCCCTCAAGTTATGCCCAGTTCCGCATTTTTGGGAGGACACGGAGCTTCGGGAGATTAAATGCAACGCTGGGGCCTTGCACCATTTTCCTTCTCTACCAGCACAATGAAACTGTAATTACATCCTCTACGGGGAATCCCACCTGTTTCAATAGCTGTCACCCAGCCACACAGAAGAGTCACCCGTTTTTGCTTGCATGTGTCATTTTAGTGTGTTTTGCAGAAAAAAACCCAGTGTGTGTGTTAATGTCCATTCTGCATCGACGACAGGATGTGAAGACGGGCTGATGAAAGAGTCCAGGGCGCGGAGGGCCCCTGGTTTCTCACAAGATCACAGCGCATAGACATGCTGTCCCCACGGGCCCCCAGCAGCAGCCAGGCCTGGGTGGGGACCCAGGGCAGGAGGGGTGACTGTGGGGAATGAGGGCGGGTGATGGGCATTTGCCCACCCTCATTCCCAGGAGCACAGGGGCAAGGAGGAAAGGCTCCCACGAAGTCACGTTAATAATGGACAACTACAGGTAACGCATTTATCAAGAAAAGGAATTTCCTCTAAGCCTCATCCACACCAGGGATTTCCCTGTAGCGATGACAGCACATCATTACATCCTATCTCACTCCTGCCCAGGTTTCTCTTTAGGTCCACAAGGGTGTTACTCCTTGGGCCCCTTCCCCGGGTCCGAGTTCCGAACAGCTGACAGGGATGGGCCACACGGGCTGCTGTGGGGCAGCTCCTGCTTGAGGGGGTTTCATGGGCAGCGAAAGAGGCAGGTGGCCTTGAACTCTCACTCCTACACAGGCTTTCTCCGCCTGTCTCTGTCTCTCGGTCTGTCGGTGAGAATCAGGAGCCTGACTCTGAATATTTGCCTGCCTCAGTTTAAAAAAAAACATTCTTCTGGGATGAAATCATCGCTACAAAGGGAACTGATTTATTCACAGGCGAAGTATAAATTATGGGGGAAGGTTCACTCAGAGGTTATTTTGGTTCGTGAATGACACCGTGAGACAAACCGAACTTCGCGCACAGACGATTAGTGGTGCCCTCCGAAGCTCCGCTCGTGCAGGGACGGCTGCGGCCCAGTCTGACCGCTATTCGGACCATCGTCCCGAGGCTGCGGTGCCGGTGGGAGATACTGCACACGAATTCCACAAAGGTGGGGACGTGCAGGGCCCATGCTCGCCAAGACGCGTGCTCAGGGAGAAAGGTGCCAGCAGGCAAAGCCAATTTTTAAAAGCTTCCTGTTAGCTTAGCCACATGAGCCGCGCATATTACCGGCACGGGAAAGGAGCCCAGAAAATGCAGGGAGTCGAAGAAGAACTAGAACCACCCACAGTCCCGCCATCAGAAGCCCATCCCCACTACCAGCTAACGCTGCACCTTGCCCTGACTTTTACTTGGTCTCAGAAAAAAGCACAGATACCAAGCCTGGAATGATCCAGAAGATGGGCATGGCCGGGGCATCAGGATGACACACATGCGGGCGGTGTCACAGAGATGGAAGGCCAGCATCAGGACTCTAGTGCAATCACGCTGTGTGGTGACAGAGGGTGACGACACGCACCGGGGAGCACGAGATCACGCATGGAACTGCTGAGTCGCTATGCTATCCGCGTCACACGGACACAGCGTGTGAGGGACGTGTCACTAGAAGACAGCACACGTATTCTGCGTGCACACACACCACCTCCTGCCAACCGAGCCGGAACCGTACTGTCGATGACATGTCCCTGTCCCCGCAGCACTCCATACACAGCAGAGACCACTGGGTGTAAATGACACAGATCCGCACGGTCACCTGGTCTCTGCAGAGCGTGCCATCGAGCACCGACCCAGTGCACGGGACAGTCGCTTTTGGTCCCTCGGGACTCCCCAGGGTCTTACTATCACACGCTAAGATGCAGCCGTGACCCCAGGGCATACGCTCACCCTCCAGCATGACCCTGGCAGGGGGATGTGTGCTGTGCACACGGACACCTACAACCTTGTCTTCGGGCTGCACCGTGTCCATCACGGGACTGAGAGAGGCTCTGGAACCTTCCCTCTACACCCTCCCTGACACGAACACCCTGACACAGTGGCTGCATGTAGGATGGGAGTCGGGATTGGGGCTCCACGGAGGGTTCTCAGGCTGCAGGGATGAGACCCCTCCATCCCCTGACTCCACCCTTACACCAGTGACCTCTCCTCTCAGCAGGGGCAGCACAGGACCGGCCTGGGCAGCACCACCTCCTTGGGTTCGAGCACGGGAGGCACAGCACCTCCTGTAGCCCGAGCACCAGACACCTGATCAGGGTCACGGCTATAAGCCCCTGGTGGCTGGGACTGCGTCACAGAGCTCCCATCACACCCCCCTGTATGTTACTTGGACTTGGTCTGAATTCCCCTAGAATTTACTACACTATAGGGTGTCTGGGTGACTCGGTCATTAAGCATCTGCCTTCGGCTCAGGTCATCATCCCAGGGTCCTGGGATCAAGCCCCACATCGGGCTCCCTGCTCGGCATGAAGCATGCTTCTCCCTCTCCCACTCCCTCTGCTTGCGTTCCTCTCTCGCTGTGTCTCTAACAAACAAAATCTTAAAGCAAAAAAAAAAAAAATTTACGAAACTACATTTTTCCCATCGGTCCAAACGCTGGCCCCGACACAAGACGAGTCCAGTGATGGTGAGCAGAGAGCGAACATCTGGGCGTGTCCAAGGTTGTGGACGGAGAGACTGAACCACCTGGCACACTATGGTTCTTCTGTCAACTGGGCCACTCCGTTTCCTAGTCCTTCCCCAGATGTGCCTCCCTGCAGACACCCCCATGCATCTGCACCCAGAGTGGGGCGTCATCCCGAAGCACCTGTTCCTGGGGTTGGGCCTGCAAGGACACTTCTGTCCAAGGACAAGGCACACAAGGCCTTGTGGGTCGGCCGCTCAGGCCCATTAATTTGGGGAACAGACTCACGTGGGCCTCCTGCCGCATCCGCAGGGCCACCCCCTGCTGTCCGACCGAGCCAGCCTGGTTGTGGCCCCTGCCTCAGGCTGAGGTCCCAGGCCACACCCCATGTCAGTCAAGCCACCCAGACAATGTGGGGTGTGAGCTCAAAGGGACATGGGACTAGGGTACACATCGGGCAGAGACTGCTCAAATGAGCCCCCAAAGGAGCCCTCTCTTCCCACTCTGTCCGGGCCTCGGAGGCTGGTTCTGCCTCGGAGGCAGAATCCCTCTGCAAATCCCCTCTTCCCTGTCACCTCCACTCCATCGGGGCAGATGCCATGACCCCCTCTCCCTCACACTCTGTCCTTCCTGTCTCTGGCCAGGCCCCCAGTGCACTCTTCTTTGTGGGTAAAAATATGTCTGTCCTCCAGGTAGTAGCCAGGTGAGGCTGAGAAGGAGCGACACCTGACCCGTGACCTTCCACAATGTAAGGGGAAAAATATTTTTTTCTGGCAAAACTGTCCAGGATGGATGTTCAGCCTGACGGGATGCTTCTCCTCCACAGTCAGGCAGGGACCCTGTATCCTGGCTGCCGGTCGCCACCAGCCTCAGGTTTCTCAGGGCATCATCCCCTTGCTCAGCATGTGGCAGGAGCCTCTAGGGCCCAGCCCTGGACAGGGTACACCTCCCTTCTGCTCACGCACCACTAGACACAAGAGGGTCACGTGAACATGGGAATGCAAGGGAGGCTGGGAAAGGCAGTCCCACTGTGTGTCCCGGGGATGGGCTGGATTTCAGTGGATAGCTGGGGGCGTCAGCCACAGCTCCTTACAGAAGTCTGCTCTCCAGTCCACACGTGCCACCTGCTCTCCCAGGAAACGCACCGGAAACCCTCAAGTGCACGGAACAGCTCTCTGAAAACTCCGGAAGGCCCACAGCTTGGTATGGACGTGGTGGATGTGGGAAGGTAACCAGAACTTGAAGGATGACCAACTCCGGAATCACTCTCCTTTTCTGCCCCCCACCACCCCCGGTATTCATGAGCCTCAACGTATACAGGAAGTGAAAACGTGAACCACAAAGTACAATCACATTTGGCCATGAAACATGTACAGGGCCTGTGCTCTGAACACTGAAAATCACTGGTGAGACAAGCCACAGGTCTAAAGAAACAGAGGGGCGTACCATGCTCACAGGTTTGAGGGCACTGGAGTGGGGACACCTTTTCACCAAATAACCCCTTGTGTAGTGCAGTACAGTAAAATTCTGACAGGCTGACTCTGAAATTCACATGGAAAGGCAAATGAAACAGAACCATCAGAACAATTTTAAGGAAGAAAAGGAGCTGGAGGAACACCCCCCTCCCCCAAGTTTTAGTAATTCCTTCCAGTGACAGTAATCCAGAACAGACCCGTAATACTGTGGTCACTGACTTTTCAAACAGTCGAACAGTATGTCAGTGGAGTAAGTCTAGTTTTCACAGCTAACAGTGTTATGAAGATTGTACATTCATGTAAAACAAAATAAATGCCAACCAGAAGCCTCATACTTTGAACAACAATACAACAAATGTAGGGCAGAGATATAGATCAAAGGTTCCAATGGACTGCGGTGATGGTGTAGTGATGGAATTGACTAGAAGTCACTGAACTTAGGCTCCAACAAGCCAGTGTGCGGTTCAGGAGTCATAACCCTTCTGGGTGTCTAAAAACATAACTGCCCACCTATCAGAACGGCCAACATTTCAGACCCATAGATACTGAGTGCTGTGTATCGTGTGGGCCAACCAGAACGCCTGTGCCCTGCTGATGTCCGGAGACATGGCAGGATTCCAGAAAACAATATGGTGGCTGCCTAAACAGTCCCCACAAGTGACCCAGCCAATTCACTCCTAGATTCTCACCCCAGGAAAATGCAAATGCCTAAATAAAACCACGTCCACACGTGTGCACAGCAGCGTTGTCTGCGATGAGCCAAACTGGAAATAATTGAACGTCCACCCACAGCCGAAAGGATTCACACGCCACGGTCCGTCCACACGCCGACCTGCTGAGCCATAGGAAGGCCGAACCACAGACACGCAGCTCGCAGCTGCGTGGATGAGGTCAAAACCATGACTTTGAGGAAAAGGAGCCCAAGTGGGTGCCAATGGCAGGAGTCTCTTTATAAAATATCCTAGAACGTGGAAACGCGTTCTAGTGACAGCATGCAGAGCGCCTGCTGCCACACAGCAGCGGGGGTGAGCACGAGGAACAAGGGAAGCTGGGGGGACAGATATGCTCACCGTTCTGACCGTGAGGACAGTTTCACGCGGATACACACAAGCACGGTCACCAGTTGGGCCTTCTGTCTCACGTCCACGGTAACTCCACAGAGCTGTTAAAAATAGAGACGAGAAGCACAGTGAAAGATCCAGGGCATTTCTCAGAAAAGCCGAGCGCCCACAAGTCCAGCTGGCGTGAGCTGAACGGGCCACACTGGGGCCCGGGCATTCTGATGCGTGATCTCTAAGGAAGATGGTGAGGATGCAAGGGCCACAGTCAGGAGCTTCTGGGCCTGCCTGAGCCACTGCTTCCCCCACAAGGTGGACAGAGGGTGCGGGTGCTGCCCTTGGGAACGGGTCCTCTGCCCGGGAGCAGGCTGCTGGGGGCACAGCCTGTGCAGGGGGCGGCTGGGAGAAGCTGCCGTGCCTGAGCTTCTGGAAACAGGAGGAGCAAACCTATCGTTCACAGATCCAATCCTTAGAATTGTAATTTTGTGAAGGGCTCACTCTCAGGAGAAAATCCCATGGAAGGGAGATTCATTTCATGTGCAAAGCCAGTCTGTCTCAGGTTGGAGAGCTGTCACTCAGGCCTTTCTCCTTGGCAGGGAGCAGCTGGTCCAGGCTTCTGAAGGAGGCCATTTCTGGCCCAGCTCCGACAGCTCATCAGTCTGAAGGCAGGAGCTCTGAGCTGAGAGCAGGTGGCCCTGAAGGCAGCGGCCGCGGGGAAGACACAGCTGGAGGGGCACAGGCGGGCGCTCTCAGGGAGCTTGGTGGGAATTGCCCAGGTGAGGCGGGACCGAAGAGGGTAAGTGGGGTGAGGCTCCTGGTGAGCAGGGCAGCGCTTCCTGAGCCTGCTGGGGTCAGACTCGCGGTCTCCTGACCTCCTGAATTGGTGGGCTGGCCAGCAGGCTCATCATGGAGCACTTTTCTAGATGCTGTGACATCCTTCTGCAGTGGGCCCACACACATTCCGGGGCTCTGCCCGACACCAGGGGCAGCACAACTCTGCCCATGCCGCGGGGAGTAGGGACAGAATACTTCTGAATACCTCCAAAAGTTCTCTACCCTCCAGGACACAGCACATGTGGGCCTGGGGCCGCCAGGTAGCGCTCACAGCCCAGACCTGCCTGTGTCTGCTGCTGGTCGGGAGGTCCCGGCTCCCACCGCCCCATCGGGGGACGTGATGACTCCTGGTCCACTCGGTAAGTTGTGTTGTTTCCCTCTGATGACGATCCAATAAGCATAAAGCGTTTTTGCCAGGTCCTTCCCACCTGTCACAGGCTCTGCTGCCTCGGGGTCCCCAAACTAGTTCACAGCGGGGGGTGAGGATTACAGCAGCAGGATGACCACTCACACGTCTAAGACGTTCCCAGCCTCATCAGACCATACCACCCAGGACGGTTTTCCGAGTGTGCCCTGCGTGTGAACGTGAAAGCTCATTACAGCCTGATCCCTCACTGTGAGTAAACACATCACACAATACTCTTCAGGAGGCTTGGCTGGAGACAGTATTTTTCTTCCCCCACTAACTCCTGAGCAGAAATAGATCTTTCCTATAACGCAGCCATAAAACCTTCATAAGCAATAATGACGTGTTTATTACAAGAGTTGTCAATTGACTGTTAAGTGTCTGGAACGCAGGGTCTACACATGCCTGGTGTCTTCGGAATGCACCAGAAAAGAGGCTCCCCCAGCTTTTGCAGAGTTGCTGTTTCAGTGGGATGAGGAACCCAGGCACTTGTGGGCAGGGACACCCGTGTACTCCTGGGTGCCCAGATGGGGAAGGGGACAATGTCTCTCAGCTCTCGCTACAGGCTATTGTGTAAGAAATCATCCTGGAACAGTGGCCTAAAACACCAGCCTTGTGTCCTCATGGGTCTTTGGCTCAGCTGAGGGTCGGGTGCTCTGTGGGGTCCTCTCTGGTGCTTCTCCGTGTCTGGTGGGACCCACTCGTAGTGGGTCAGCGGTCTGAATTCTGGCCTGGTCTGAACCTGCTCCAGAGTCTCCGTGCCTCGAGTGGTGCTGGTGGGTGAGCCCAGACATGTCTTCTTCAGGGACACGGGTACAAGGGTCTGTGCAACAGTGGCAGATCTTTGGTCCAAAGCCAGGCCCTGGCCCCACCCAGGAACCACACCTATTCCAACCGAAGTCCTGGCACAGGTGAGGACATTGGAGGGATGAAGATGAGGAGAGCACACAAGCCACCACGTGCTCGACCCGACACCTCTGATCCTCTCCTGAGATGGGCCGGAATTCCAGGCACAGGAGGACAGGACAGAAGGACAGGAGGGTCTTCACAGACACGAGAAATCCTGCGCCATTCTGAGCCGGACGCTCACCGTGTTCTGTCAGTTAGCATGTGCGCAGGCACAAGTAAAACGCCCGCAGTTATCCTGTGATCGAATCAACTATATTTCACTCTACCTCTGAAGGATGAATGAGACTCAGGGGCCACTCAAGGGAAGGAAAGCTTTTTTGTTCATCTACACGGTGATCACGAGAGCACCATTTTTCTTGTACAGGCAAAATTACATGATCATACCTACAAAAATGCTTAATGTCCTAATCCAGATTATATTCTAATTTTCCAGAACGTCTTCAATATTTTCTCTGTGTGTGTTACAAGCAGGGCCCAGGACCACCAAAACTGGGAAAAGCTTTGATTCAAGGGACAGGATTCAGCCTACACTTGCCCTCCCATAGGCTCCATGTGGCAGGAAAATGAAGCCACTGACGGGGGTGGGAGGGAAGGCATGACTGGATGTCACCATCTCACAGCCGTCAGCGGAAGTGAATCCCTGACCCAGGTCAGCTTTTCAACTGGGGATGAGCCAAGAGGAGGTGCTGAAAGGACAAAACCGCCTTCAGAATATCACAGTCACGTACGCTGGCCCCCAAACAGACCCAGT
This sequence comes from Meles meles, assembly GCF_922984935.1. Classification (NCBI taxonomy): domain Eukaryota; kingdom Metazoa; phylum Chordata; class Mammalia; order Carnivora; family Mustelidae; genus Meles; species Meles meles. The sequence goes on along the minus strand of NC_060077.1, from coordinate 19,926,962 downwards.
CAGTTATGGAAAGCTGTCCCGCTTGGGAATTTTGCTTATCAGGCTTCTCCTGAGGCCTGGCAATTTCCAGCACAGAAAGCAGCCACAAATCCACTGAAACCGGCGAGTATGGGACGTGGCAGGTGCGGTTTATGGTTGTTAATTCTACATAAACAGACTCAGACCCACAGCGCAGTGCAGCCCCCTCCAACTCCCGCTTGCAGGCTCCTCCGGCAGAAGCATCCTTCTCAGCATGCGCTTCCCCCAGACGCCCCTGCTTCCCAGGCCTCCCTCTATCCCCCCCCCCCCCCCGCCCTGATCTGGAGACATCTGGGGCCCTGTGCACAGCGTCTCCCCGCATTACAACAGCACTAATCTACAGCTATCTCAAGATCAAAACCTTCACTAAACAGACACATAGGAATTCTCTCCTTGTTGCCTCAACTCTGCGCCACGTGTCCTTGGGCCTATGTCTCAGGCACACAATTCATGATGTTGCCCATGACTGGTACCAAGCCTTGGTCCACGGATTGATGTGTGAGTCCAGCCAGGCTGTGGGGAGACCGGGACACTGAATTCTGAAGCTAGCGGCAAGTCAAGCCCTTCTGCTGGGGTTCCTGATCTATGAGGTGAGCCTTACATTAGGAGGAATCATGACCCAATGAGAGCTGCCTCTCTGGAATGCAGCGAATCCAGAGGAGAGCACAGTACTGTGTGAGGAGAGAGACTCCCTGCAGAACCTAGGAGAGCCATCCATGCTAGAAGCTAACGACCCAAGGATGGTTCATTATCTGCATCAACACACGTTTTTGCGATGAAGCCAGTACTAGTTAGAGTTTATGTCACCAGGAACTGAAAATAAATTCTCAACCACCTGTTGTGCCTCCAGTGCCCACGCGGGGGAAAACAGAGCCAAGAGGGGTAAAGAGACAGCATCCTGATGATGTGAGCTGGTCTCCTAGTCAGCACCAAAGACATCTTGGTGGATAATTAGTGCATGAAAGGATGAACATGCACATGTGTGACAAGCCCACAACGTGCTCTCACTGACCACCCCAGACGGGACAAACAGGGGCTCCAGGAGGACCCAGCAGACGTCATCACTACAGATGGGAGGATCGAGACTGGTGACCTTGAGCTGGGATGGCAAAGAGGGGCTAGGTTTGCAGTGAGAACTCCTGACAACAGGCAGTGTGAGCAAAGGTCCTGGGGCCTACCGGCAGGGTGATGGGAGTCTGTAGGTGCTGTGGTGGAAGGAAGAGGGTATAGAGGCTTGAGTCTAGGTCAGAAGCACGCACAACAGGGTCCAGCCAGGTAAACAGGAACCACTGAGGTGTTCCGCCCCGGGAAGTGTTCATACAGGCATTGGTGTGGAAATGTTGAGACGGCAGACACTGGCTCTGAAGCAAAGGTAAGCCAGCCCAGCGATCTGCCACCAAGCCTGGGTTAGAGAGACCAAGAAAGAGGTGGGATTCCCACACTCCATGCATGGGGGGAGGGAGAGGCCTGGCAGAGATGCAGCCATTACAGGTACAGAACTGGGCAGAGAGATACTCAAGTTCTCTTCCCTACCCTCCAGCACTGCCTCCTATGGATGAACCCGGGCAGAGACCAGCCCATGCTACCGTCTGGGAAGTGCAGGGATGAGGTCTGAGGGCAAACACGCCCAGAATGGGCATGTCCTTCAGAATGACCACCAGGCCAAACCCTGAGACTCCCCGAGCTTTCTAGAAGTCCCCCACGGTGCTGCTCTGAAAACATCACTCTTAATGAATGAGGCAGACAGCTGTTGGAAAAACAGCCATCCTCCGGAGAGCAACAGCAAATGCAGTTAAATAATCAAAATTCAATTCCTTTCAGTCTAGACATGAGATTTCATACAATTATAATTTCAAGAGCAATATGTGCATAATGGCTTTCCCTCAAATATGATTTTCTTCCCCAGAAAAGGATTACAGGGACAAACTGAGCTGGGGCACAAATCCTGTTCACAACCGACTGGGAACAGGTGAGGTCCACACCTCTCTATGCCAAGGGCCCTGCTGATACACCAAGGACACACGCCAGGTCACCGCCTGGGGGGTCCAGTGAGCAGTAGCCCGCTCTGCCCTGTACCCAGGCAGATGCAGGAGCTTGGGCATTTCACGTGGCCTGGGGCTGTGACCGCTCATAACTGCATCCTTCTCCCAAACCCGGCCCACGGGCTTGAGGAGGGTCACCATCAGCGGAAGGGTCAGAGGAGGGTGAGGGGTCCACCATTCAGGGGACACTAGAGAGACCGGGGTGAAGCACCCACCCGTCTCTGTGGTTGTGTCCACGGCAAAGTGTCTGCACTGGCGCTCGTGTTGGTGTGTGAACATGGGTCCCAGCGTGCAGGACCCGGCCAGCGCCCCTGGAAGGGCCATGTGCGTCCTTGCGCAGCAGCGCCCGAGGAGCACGGGTTTCCTACCGACCACTACTGGCCGCCTGGCTGCCCTGCTGCCCCTCCGAGGCCAGCGGCAGAATGGACCCTCAGAGGACACACTGCCCCCTCCCCAAAGTCCCTCCTGCGGGGCCGACAGGGCCAACCAGGTGCCCTTCCGGCGACGGCACACCCACCTCACCTGGGCCTGGCGGACACGCGGAGCCCCACGCGGGTCTGGGCCGGTCTGAGCCCGCGCATTTCCAACACGCTCCGTGGCAGGCCGACGCTGGGCCGCAGCTGTGGACGTCAGGACACTCTGGAGCCCTTCGTGGGCAGAGACTCGGCCTCAGTGTCTCGGAAGGCCACTCAACCAGACCCCAGCCTGCGGCCCCTCCCCGCACCCCGGGGACAGCCCAGCCTCCGAGACTCCAGGGCCTCCGTCAGTCCCCGAAGCCATCTTCCTCCCGGCTCCCTTCCTGCGCAGAGGCTCACGGGAGGCTTCTGATTGGTGGGCCTAGATCACGTGGGAGGGGCGGGCCGGCTGCAAGGGAGGCCGGGAAGGCACCGCGTGGATATATCTTTGCAGGCGCTCAGCTCGGAGGATGAGTCCACGTGGGAGGGGAGCTGCTGGGAGACAGGCCGTGGGGCCTCCTCCTGGCGGGCTTCACCCAGAGCCCGAGCTCGGGGAGAGGACCTGCGGGCCACCCTCTGCCCCCAGCATCTACAGCCCCCTCCGCACGGCAGCACACCGGGCCGGCCCTGCCAGCGTTTCTGGAACATTCGCTCCCACAGCTCCATGCAGGCCTGGCTCTGCATCAACCCAGGCATATGCCAGGGTGCTTTAGAGGAAGATGTCGCCTGCCTCAGGCCACAGACAACATTCTGGGATCAGCATTGTGGAGGCTGAGAAAAGCAAGGCTGTACCCACCTCCAGTCTAGCCCCCCCCCCCCCGCCCCCCATAAAACCGAAGGAGGCTTAGGCAGAAGAAAATAGAAACAAAGTTAAACCTAAATCTCACTAACACGAGCACTTGATAGGAGAAATGTGACATTCCACCAGGAAACTCCCAATTGTCATGTTAGTGCCTCATCAGAGGGAGAAACAGCCTTGATTTGATAATAACCAGGCCTCCAATATCCTGACAGTCTTTTTTACCCTGATTGCCCTTCTGAACACCCCCTTTGTCCTCACCTACTGCTGAGCCAGCAGTTGTGGCCCAATTATATACTGCCGAGTCCATCCCCACTCTGCCTTTAAAAAATCTGACTGTAATCTGGTTCGGGGTCCAAGTTCCTACCTGTGTCAGGTATACTTGGGCCCAAGCTTAAGCTTGTCAAATAAACCCTCGTGTGATTGCATTGGTATTGGCTCCTTGGTGGTCTCTCGGAAACAAAAACTTGGGCATAACAAACATCACTGCTGGTATCGCTGGTGATGACAGGAAAGGGGAGAAGTTCCCAGGCCGGAAGGTAAATACGGGCGAGTGCGTCTGCCTTGCCTCCCTGAGCAACCTTATGTGTGAGAGCCTCGGAACGTCAGTACCAACTCAGTCTTCAGATGCGTCACTTCCACAGGACAGAGGCAGCACCGAGATGAGATCCTTTTAGAAAATACAGTACCTTGTGCACATCACACAGTTTCCAAACCTGTTTTTTTTCTCCCCATTTCTAGGGGGTTGATCTGTTCGAATTTGCATTGTTTGCTAAGCAGAGGGCAGCGTGGGCACTCAGAAAATGTGTCCTCACCTGGTGGTCTGGGCTGACTCAGCCAGTCCCACCTTCATTAGATGGGGATGCTGGAGACTGTCTCTCCTGGGCAGTGGACCTGTCCTTCTTACCTCCTCTTTGGTCTGTCTCCTGTCCCCAAGTCAGAGCCACCCAAGTACCAGGTGCACACACCTGGCCTCAGTTTCTGTCTGCTGAGGTGGGCTTCTGCTCCTTCCAGAACCGGAATCATCTCCTTTGTTTCCTATTGCTGATGTAACCAGTTACCACCATGTCCGTGGCTCAGACACGAATTTGTCCCACAGCTGTGCAGGGGAGATGTGGGACATGGGGCTCGTTGGGCAAATACCACTGTCTCACCTGGCTGCCTTTCTTTCCGAGGCTCTGGGACAGAATCGCTTCCTTGTTCATTCGGACTGTTGGCAGAATTCCTGCGGTTGTAGGACTGCTTCCCTGTTTCCTTCGGGCTGTCAGCCGAGAGCCCTTCCACCGGGAGGCGCCGTGTGAGTGTCTTGATTCAGGGCCCCCTGCTCCGATTTCAAAGCCCCTCTCACGCTGCACATCTGCCCTCCTCCTCCCGCCTGGTCTCTGGCCAGTTGGGCAAGGTCCTCCCAGTTTCAGGACCCACGGATTAGACTGGCCCCACAAAGGTAATCTGGAAGGTGCTCTGCTCACCACGATCACCTCAGGTCCCAGGCTGTTCCTTCCAGTTAGCACGCCAGAGGGAGGAAGGGTTCACCCTGAAAATCAAACACTCTGGGATAGAAGTGACTGATGACGCCTCCACTCAGCAATTTCATTATTTTTGGCTGGCGAAACTGACTCCAAGTCATGGGAATAAGTCAGTTTTCCAGTGGGGCCAACACGCAGCACTGGGCACAGAGCAGGGTCAAGGAACCCTGAGGGTCCAGAGGGGATGCCCAGTGGACCCAGGTGAGGGGAGCCTTGAAGGTACAGAAGAACACAAGGAAGATGAAGCCTCAGACGTCCGTGGAGGTGGGTGAGGGTCTGAGTGCCCTGTAGGCTCAGCCTCCGTGCTCTCAGCTTCCTGCTACACTGGGTTCTCCCAGCAGCAACAAGAGGGTACCACCCAGCAGCCAGTCTGGACGCCTTCTCCACCTAGGGAGACCCCTGTCACCATGCGGTGTTCTCACTGCAGCTGGACAGGGAACCGTGGGGCTGCTGTAAGCCCATCACAAGCCAGCGTTCTAGAAGTTCTGCCAGAGTCCCTCACTCTGATGACACTGCTGGAGCCCTGGTTCCATCCGTGCCTGAGTGTGCCGGGCGGGATCCCCTTTGCGGTGAGTTCTGTCAATTCCAGCACGAGGACCCTCTTCACGGCAGGTGGGAAGCTGTAGAGCTGTGGTCCAGGTCATGATCCACCCATCGCACCTGGCCCTGAGCCTCACCGTAGGGCCTTGGCATCATTATCTGTCGGGGACACAAGGAACGCCCAGGCTGTGGGGACGGAAGGGCGCTGCCAGAGCCTCCACGGCTTCCCTGACCTCCTTGACCTCCCCGAACTCCCTGCTCTCTGCAACCTCTGCATCCGGCACTGCCTCTACAGGCTCCCTGGTCTCTGGGGTCTCCTTGGCCTCTGCAGCCTCCCTGGAACTCCAGAACCCCCAATGAGACACTGGGCACCGGGACGAGCTTGCCCGCAGCAGGTGTGGCGTCAAGGTGGCAAAAGCACCGTGCTTGAACATTGCCCCGGGACAGGAACACGTGCATGGCCACGTTCAGGAAATCCAGAAAGCACCGAGGCTGGCATCCCTGGAATCAGGTGCAAGTGCGGGTGCCCGGGAGCCGCTGGCCTGGGTGTAGACAGTGCACAGAGAACACGGGTGTGCAGCACTAGTGAGAGACAACGCACAGCGGGCCGTGTGCAAGGGCCACAGGGTGACACATTCAGGGGACACTGAGAAAGCACGACACAGCGGTCACAGACAACACTGGAAATATCCCACCCACCACCCCATGTGTGCACCTGCGGGCAGCATACATAGATGGCGGGCCAGTGGACAGGACCGTGTGAGCTTGGCCAGCATCACACTCAGAGAGTGCCCACTTGGAGCTAGCTCGCACGTGCAGATGCACACTCAGGGAGCACGGCAGGAGCACAGCCTCAGGAAACATGCCAGCCTCACCCTTAACTTGGCGGGACACACGCAGGTAACACAGCAGCCGCCCTTCACACCGTGGGAAGTTCACGCAGCAAGCAGACCGCTAAGCTGCGGGCAGGTCCCGCAGGTGACACAGACGCCTGCAGATCAGCCCCAGCGACAGCACGGCCGTGACCTGTACACAGGCTGACACCGGTCCCCCACTCAGACATAAAATGGGAAGGACCGGATACTGGTGCAGAGATCCCTTTCGACCTGAGCGTGGGGTGCTCTGGGCCAGCCGTGTTGGGTGACCGGGGTGTGGAGGGGAGAGGGGCCGCAGCTGGTGTTCAGTGCTTGGTCCTGAGAGGGAGATGGGGTGCGGGTCTGAGTCCTCCTTTGTCTGCCACGTCCCCACTCTAAGTCATCACCGTTCAATCTTCCCCAGAGAGGAGCGTCCGTGTGTGTACGGAAGATGACCCTCATGTGCACATCTCTCTTCTCGGCTTCAGTGGTGCGGTGAAGACTTGCATTGGAGCCTTTATCTGTTGGATGAAAAAGCTTCCGTGGAAGTTCCTGGTCAGTTCACGGCATAAATCCTCCCTGGCTGTTCCTGCCATCAGGGCCCCCCACCCAGCACCCCTCTGGTGACGGGAAGTGGGGCTTCCCTGGGCGGTCGAACCGCCCCGCTGCTGGGTGGAGGACTCCTGGATCCTGGGAGGCCTGGGTATCCATAAGGGTGGGAGGAGGGAGGGGTGCTGGGGGAGGACACATTCAGGTCCCCGGCACCTGGTCCTGACAGCTCAGAGAAATGCCAGGCCCTGGCCCTCACCATGGGGGCTGGTGGGAAGGTGGGGAGCGAGGCTGCCCTGGGACTCTTCATCTTGGGACCGGCTCTGTTCTGCACCTTTGAAGTGCCCTGGGAGTGCTCCCTTTGCAGTGGGCCAGTGCTCACAAAGGTGGGGATGACTCCCCTGGCTGGACCAATGGGGCACTCTGTCTCTGGGAAGTGCTGTCATCGGCCAGCCCCCACGGGGAACACTCACCCAGGAAGAGGCGGAGGTCCCTCTGAACCCACCTCCTGCCTTCCCCTTTCCTTCACAGTGTGCATGGGTAGCAAAAAGTGGGAAGGACTCTGAAAAGCCATGAAATTTCCAAGTAATTTTCCAGGTTCTGATGCTAGGCACTGGCTGGAGCCCAAGTCTGCAGCTTGGACTCAGAGAACCATGACCGGTCCCTGGCAGAGATGGTCAGCTGGGGGTGCCTGTCCCCAGACTGGGCTCCTTGGAAAGTGAAGGCCCCTTTGTATACCTCTGCAACTTCCCCAGCTCAGCTATGATAGGACAGGGGCCACTCAACCCTCTGCACCAGACCCCAGATCCCCAAGTCTGCCCACTCTGGGACAGGCTTGGGAGCTGGACCGTCTCAGGAGGACGGTTCTCCCCAAGCTCACCCTCGGCTCTGCTCCCCCAGATTCACTGGTCCCAGTGCACCTGGAGAACAGAGAGAGCCGAGAAAGAAGGCGTGTGTGAATTCAAAATGTATGCAGTCTTTGAGAGGATGTCAAAGTCCATTCTGGTTTTCAAGGACAAAATGCATGAGTGGGAGCATACTACAGGACCTCGTGTTATCAGCACTAAGCTCTCCTAACGACGTCTGCGTCCTCTCAGTTCTCACATGAGATCTTAGCTCAGACTGGCACCTGCCTTAATTTTCATTAAAAGCTGATTATTTCCGAGTGCAGTAAAAGGAAGCAGCACACCGTTCTCTCCTCTGAGGATAATACATGCCTGTTAGATCCCAGTTACTGCAGCTCTGGGGGAGTATGACAGCTCAGGTGTCCCCTGTGGGCCTCACTGGAGCTTTGTCACTGGCTGCAGGCCAAGTGGGTCCAAGGATGATTGCTTTCCTTGTCAAGTGACCATGAATATGGACTCCTACTGCCCCCAGACGGCTGCGGTTCAAGGTGTAGCTCATGGCTCCCTACTGCTGCCCTGAGTGCGAGGGTGCATCAGGGTGACCCTCAGCCCTGGAACCTCTGGGATGTCAGCCACAGTCAGGCACATTTTCCCACTGAAGAAACCGCCCCTGAGAGGCCAGCCATTCCACTCACTCGTTCATTCAAAATGTGTTTTCTCGGGGAGCAGTTTCTGTGCTTGGTGTTGAAGATAGAAATAATAGCAAAATAGATTTGTTCCCTGCCTTCAAGTTTACAGCTTAGAGAGGGACACAATTGGAATATCCACTCTAAAGACACAGATTTACGAATTGTAATGGATACTGTGGTAGAAAATTACAGGGATCTTTGGGAGCATGTGACGGATGCTTGGGCAGCTGATATCTAAAAGCACTGTACTCAATGTAGTGGTGTTCCAGGCAGAGCGAGCAGCAGGTGTAAAGGCCCCGAGGTGGGAGCATCAGACCCCTGGGACACAACAGTCATCATCCTAACAACAGGGAAGATTACACAGGGCTCACTGCCGTGAGGACACCTCACATTTTCTCAGTGCGGCCTTAGGAGTGAGGACCACTCGTTGAGCAACAGCCCATCCTGTAAATGTGGATTCCAAAGCACATGTGCAGAAATGCCATGGGAACATCCCTGGAGGGACATGCAGACCTGGTTATGAAAAAGGAAATAAAGGCTGAATGTCCAACAATCATGTCACTCTTCAGGCTCATCTAGGACTTTGGCCAGGGATGAGGCCTCGACCCAAAGAGGAAATGTATTCTGGGCCCACTGGCCTTAGAGACCATGGCTCTGGAGAGGAAGATGGAAGGAAGGTGAGCTCTGAGAGGAGAGGTTGAGACTGCCTGGGATCTCTGCTCACTCCTCGCACTTCCCCATGCTCAGGCTTGGGAGGCAAGGAAATGTCCAGAGTGCAAGGAGGACAGAGGGGCTCTAATAGTTCTCAGAGTGGCTGCCCATTACCATCACCTGAGAGACTGTGGAAGGACTGCCTCCTGGCTCTTAGCTTCAGAGCCTGGAGCACAGCCGGAAGTTAGGATGTTCAGATGGCCACAGGTGACTCATGAGGGGCAGAGACTGTGATCCACAGACAAAGTTACTCTCTGTGCAAACCTACAGTGTCTCCATTCCCTAAACACCGCCTGAGGGTCCTACTTCATTTTCATCTGTTGCATTTTTATCCACCCTGTAAAAAAACCCGGTTGATTCCACGACTCATCTTAAATACCTGTTGATTTTCACATCCTCCTTGGGAGACATCAAGGTCTAACCTGGGTTGCTCCTTCTCTCGTTTGCTGTGATTTTTCTCAAGATATTTTTGGTGATGTCGATGCTGCAGTTGAAACCATATAAGTCCTCACCTTTCTAAGGCTGGCCAGAGGAAGTGAGCGAGAGCGGGTCACTGAGCCCCAGTGTGGAGTGAGGGTTCCAAGAGCATCACACATAGCTGTTCAGAGCTGTCTCCTCTACCTCTGGCCATCCATCCATCAGTCCAGACATCCCTGCATCCCTCTCTCTGGCCCCCCACAAGGACCAGCTTCTGAGGGACATCTCTGCAGAAGCCTGTGCACACAGAGCCGAAGGGGCTGGAACCAGCACCCAGACCCGCCCCTCCCAGGAAGGAGACCGAGGTACAGTCCGACTGACCAAGTCTGGTCATGATGGAACAGGTTTAGTTAGAACTGAATAGGAGTGGATGTTGTACAGTCAGTTAATCTGGATACAGGAATTCAGCTTAGGTGAATTCTTAAAAAAAAAAATTCATTTTTTCATGGCTAAAAATTTCCTAAAGTCAATATAGTCAAAACACTGGAATGTGGGAAAGAAACCATCGTGGAGTATTTACCTTCATCTTTACATCTTGGAGAATCCGTATGTGAAAAGAGCAGTCTCCAGAAATGGGTCTCAGATTCTGCTGTTTTTTCTTTTTTAAATTTTTATCTTTTTAAAAAGATTTTATTTATTATTTGACAGACAGAGATCACAAGTAGGTAGAGAGGCAGGCAGAGAGAGGGGGGAAGCAGGCTCCCCACTGAGCTAGGAGCCCAATGCGGGACTTGATCCCAGGACCCTGAGATCATGACCTGAGCCAAAGGCAGAGGCTTAACATACTGAGCCACCCAGGCACCCCTTGTGCTATTTTTTCTTAAAAACGGAAGCCTCAGAACAGAAGGTCTTGGGGAAGACATGTTCAGCTGGTGTTCTCTGAGGCCTCTTGTTAACGGGGCCAGAGCTGCCAAGGTCCCCTTGTCACACACAGAAGGAGCGGGTTCCTGCCCTGGGGGGAGGCCCCGGCAGGTGGATACTCCGCCCAGACACGCCCCCTCCCGTTGCTCCCCAGGCCGCCCCACGTGGGTCTCAGTCCCCATGAGCCTCCCCCTCCTCCTCCCACGGCTCATGGGTGGGTCCTTGTGGTCCTCAGCCTCACCCCTGCCCCTAGGAGCCTGGATCTCACTTGTGAAAGTGAAACGTTCCCTGCTCCTCTCTGGGGAGTCTGGAGTCCGCCAGGAAACAAAGACTAAGGAGGAGGGGAAGCCCCTTCAGGCTCCTAAGAAAGCCAGTCGATCTGTTAGTTACCCTGCAGAGCTGCTCTGCACGGAGGGCATGGCCAGATTGAAACCAAGGCTGAGGGAGGAGGAAGACACAGAAGCCATCTGAGGATGCCGCAGTTACCACTCCCCTGCCTGGTCTGGAGCCTGGGGGGACAGGGCCACACAGGGGACCTCAGAAGACAGTGAGGGGGCCCCATGGAGCCAGGCTCAGCCACGTGGAGGAGAGAAGCCCCAACAAAGGTCACGTAGCCGGGTCACCTTGCAGAGCCACCTCTCTGTCCAGAGACATGGCCCGAGCTCTCCTGGGAGGAGTGGGACCCTGCGCCGTTGGGTGCAGGACACGGGAGGCCACGGCGGTTGGGCCAACAGCCGAGGCTCTGTAGAGACACGGAAATGTGCTCCCTGACCTGGGAGGCCCTGCCTGCCCCACGGTGCTGCCCTCGAAGGTATCTGGGGGCCGAGAAAACCCACGAGGGCCAGAGCTGCTTGTCAGTCCAATTCACGATGTTGGGAATTCATTATGGAATAATTCTCTTATTGATTTGCTGCTGACATATTTACTGCTTTTGCTCTCAGATCGGAAAAGATATAGTGTAGCTAAAGTTATTTTAATTATGTTGGTGCTTGAGAAACTTAAAACTTGCTAGCATTTTAAACATTTCAAATTCTGTAAAATGGAAGTGACCATCCAAGACAAAATTTCAGCCCAGTGGGACTAGCGCCATCCTGCCCACTCCTGTCCCTGTCCTAAATGTTCATGACAGCCCCAAGTTCCCTGAAGAGGAGCACCTCCCCCACTTCCTGGGCCTGTGATTTGGGGGTGCTGAGTGCCCCCTAGAGCCAGGATGGCCCCTGGGACTCAGGCCTGGGGGAACTAGTCACTTCTGTTCTGCTGTGACTGGTTCCGGGTTGAGCATGTGACCTGAGGGGAGCCCCGGCCTCCAGGCTCAGGACCTCCGTCTGATCTGGGATGGAGGGGCTTCCCGTGTCACCAGGAGGCAGGTCCATCTGAGCAGGACGCCGACCGGGGACACGGGGATGAAGGATGTGGGAGGAGCAGGGTCCCCTGGATCAAGCAGGTCAAGACTCCCCTGGGCTCTGTGGATCAGTCCCCTTGCCTTCAGCCAGTTTGTGCTGGGTCTTCAGTCCCCTGCAGTCAGGGGAGCCCTCCCTGATATGGGGTCAGGATGCCTGGAGGGCAGGAGGCGTGGGCGGATCCCTCCCCAGAGGGACATGCGCCTCCTCCGGGGGACCAGCCACCGGGGGAGAGCTCCTCGGGAGTTCTACCCTGATTGTCGAAAGTGTTGAGGGTTAATGTGTGTGTGAGTGCATGTGCGAGTGTATGTGTATGTGTATGTGTATGCGTGTGCACGCATGCTGGAAGGATGGTTCCTGAGTCTCAGATGGAAGTGGAGACCCCATCCCCTAGGGAGGCCGGGATGTTAATTAAATGTGACATTTCTATCTGACCCACTGATTTAAGCTACATCACGTTCTCGGTTTTCCTTTGTGCATCTCTCCAAAAGCTACTTTAAAGCCATTTCTGAACTGCGCTTTCAGGGCAGAGAGGTGGGGAGCAGAAGCGTGCAGCTCCCCCCAAGGCCACGTGAAAGGAAGCTGCACGCGCAGCCAGTCAGCCGTTCCCGAGCATGTTGGGAGCTGAGGGTGCAGAGTGGGCAGTGGGGGGTGGCCGGGGGGCACCCTGCAGGGACGCAGGTGACCAGGCTGCGGGACAGGCCATATGAGGAGGGCAAGAACCCCAAGCCAGAAATGTCACAACGCCTGAGGAGGTGTTTGTGGGAAGGTGGACAGGCCCATGGCCCTGCCAGGGAAGGTGGCAGAAAGGACGGGTGCTTGTCACTGTAGGGGCCTAGTTGGCCAGAGGGAGCCATTTTACTGTGGGCTTGGGTTGACCCTGCCCCTCCCGGAGGAACTTGTTTGCAGGCCCCAGATATAGGAGCGGGCCAGCCGGATGGAGACGTCCAATCAGTGGGGAGCACATATATTTGCCGTGGTGGGTTGGAATTCAATTGGCCGCCCGTACTGCTGACTGAGCGCGACTGTGCAGCTTTCCCTGTGTGTTGCAGTCTCATTGGCTACCTGTGTGTGGGCCAGGCTCAACTACCTCTATAAAGGTTAGTCTGTGAGGTAGTGTAGGAGTGATAGCATCAGGGTCATCGGGAGTGGCATCATCCGGGAGTGGCATCCTAGGGGAAGCATAGTCATCGGGAACGACCTCGCTGGGAGCGTCATGAGAGTTGCTGGGGAGCAGCCTCGCCAGCTGGGGAGCGGCCTCACCGGGGAGCAGCGCTGCCAGAGCATCATCATCGGGAAGCGGCCTCGCCATCATCGGGAAGCGGTCTCGTCGGGGAGCAGTGCCGCCAGCAGTGTCGTTGTCGGGTAGGGGAGCCATGGGGTAGCGGCCGTCGTCGGGTAGGGGGAGTCATCGGGTAGGGGGAATCTTCGGGTAAGGGAAGTAGTCGGGGTCGGTGTCCTGGTCATCGTTGCCTCTTTGTAAGAGATGGCCCTGACTGGTCCGTTTGATTTTCGATGCTTGGTGTGAAATAAAGCTTTGCTTGACTTTTGCTTTGTGTCGGTCTCGTTCCTTTGATCACGGACCCTAACAGTCACTCGGTCCTCACACGTCAGGTGACAGGCCTGTCGTCACCCGAAGATGGATGCTAATGATTTAGAAAGGAGTATTATAAACCCTACTTCAACCATGAGCACTGTTTCCGACGGAGGTTGAAATCATAGGGCAACTGAGGAGATAAAAGGGAACCATAACATCTGCAGTTCAGCCCTGCGAGCGCCGAAGAAGAGGGAAAGAGAATCCCCACTGGGCAGAGAACGGGAGCAGCAGGTCAGCACATGGGTGTCCGCCACTGCCAAGAAGCTGCTCCCCGGGCGTGGGGCTCCCCAGGGATCGTGACCCCTCGTCAGCTGGGAGAGAGCTGAGTGCGAACCAGCCATCCACGTCCACGAGAGACCACGGAAATGGAGAGCCTGAGTCTGCTGCCACCAGAGGAAGGCACCCCAGCCACGCAGCAGGGAACCCGCGGATTTCCACCACGGTGGGCTCTGGAACAGGGCAGCATGCTGGGCCACTCCAGGGGACAAAGTGACAGGATACACAACAATCCGACACCCCCATGTGCCTCACCGCGAGGAAAAGTGCAGCTGTGCCCAATGGGTGGGCAGGGAATGCAGGCAGGGGCATGTGAGGTCCTTGTTTGTCCATCACTAGGTGGGTCACCTGGGTTCGGGGTCAACAAGCCCCAGGGTGGCTCTCCCCGATGACAGGTGATGGGGGCCAGAAGCTGATGCCCCTGAGCAGGGGGGAACAGTGGCTCCAGGGATCTCGGAGGACACAGGGTTGCGGGGACCCTGCACTGGATCCAGTCGTAAAGGCTGCTGGAGAAGGATCCAGGCTGGGCAGCCCCTGGTCCCCAAAGTCACATTAAATCCCAGATCACCCAGGAATGTCTGGGACACGGGCCACGCTTGCCCCGGTCTCTGGATCTGGAGGGCGAAGGTCACCACAGACACAGAACCACAGAACAAGGCCTGCAGTACTCACTCGTTCAGTTACGTCCCTTCTCCACTCTTGTCAGTCATGTTCCCTTCACACCCCCTCCCCACGTCCATGCTCTGACCCCAGGAGTTCTGATGTCCAGGGGCCTGGAGTCTGTTCTGAGCCTGTTTCTACCTCTGGGGGAGCAGGTGACTGGTCTTCCCGCATCCCAAACAGCGGCAGGGAGCTCGGAGTCTCCGACTGAAGCCCTGTGATCCCCTAAAAGGCCGGGTGGGAAAGCGGTCATTGGCTGAACCTCACACAGCCCCGGGGACAGGGGATGGCCCTGGATTTGCAGGTCCATCACACATCCCTGAGTTACCTCCTGCAGCTTAAGCCACTCTTGGGAGAACACTGGCCCTGCTCAGAGCCCCCCGTTTGTGCAGCGGTGGGGGTTGTTCGGATCTACCACCCCAGGCAGATGCTCTTCTGCGCTGCATTGCCTGCAGGTGGCTCCCCGGCCATCGGTTTTCCTAAGACAGACGGAGAGGACAACCTGCACAACTCAGGGCACAAAATTGCCTTGAGTCGGGTCCAATGTCCGTGCAGTCACTCATTCTTCTGTCCTGTAAACGCCACCTGAACCCTTGAGAGACGCGGGCGGGTGTACTAAGAGCTGGGGTCACATGCCAGCAGGAGTTAAGACGCAGCTCTCCCAAGAGCCGGTCTGATGGGACAGGTGTCACACGCACACCGTGAGGGCAGTGAGGGGAATGGAGCGGGGGTGGCTGCAGTCTCAGAAGACAGACACCTGCCCTGAGGAGGCCCCGAGGGCAAGGCAAGGCCACAGAGGTGATCTGGGATGTGAAGGATGATGGGCATTTCTGGGGCGGCCAGATCAGCACACAGTCCTCCTCCTTCTGCCAACAGAACCTGCGTTTTCCTGCAGCGCCATCTCCTCCATCTTCCTCCATGGTCGGGGGGCTGCTTCCTCTCCTCAGCTAAGACAGATCTGTGACCCAAGCCCGGCTCACTGCATCATCAGATTCCTTTGCCACCGACTGACTGATTGAGACAGATGAATGCTGAGCCTTCTAGAAGATGCAGATACTAGTGACACTCAGACCCAGGCCCCCATCTTGATACCACACATGGAGAGCCAAAGCACAAATGTGGGAATCTGATTTGTGAGATGGAAAGGGAGGACAAACTCCTGATAGTGTCGGGTGAGGCCCTGGATCGAGTCGTGCCTGAAGCCATCACCCTGGATTTTTTTGTTACAAGATGAGGCACTAAATTGTAGTTTTAGCAACAGCTGCTTTGAGCTGTGTTTCTGCCACTTGAGATGGACTTAAGACAAACATAAATCTGCCTTGGGGCACCTGGGTGGCTCTGGTGGTTAAGCGTCTTCCTTCGGCTCAGGTCATGATCCTGCAGTCCCCGGATCGAGTCCCACATCGGGCTGCCACCTCAGCGGGGAGTCTGCTTCTCCCTCTGACACTCTCCCCTCTCACGCTCTCTCTCACTCCCAAATACATGAATAAAATCTTTAAAAAGAAATCGGCCTTCTAGTTTTCAATGCCATGTCAGGGTCTGCTTGGGGACTGGGAGTTGGAAGAAACTCTCAAAGTAATCATGAAGTTTTAAAAACTCGCTCTGGATTAGCATTTCCCAGAGCTCTTAGTCATCCTGCACAAAGGGCCCCACATTCAAACACAGCCTTGGGAGCTGTGGCCTGACCATGGGGAGCCTCTCTCTCTTATCTTCCAGAGACGCTGGTTTGCTGAGAGGATTTTGGAGCTCATGTGCTTAGGAACCTGCAGCAGGGAGGGAGAGACAGCACTTCTCATCGCAGCTGTCCTGGGAGACTGTGTTGGAGGGCACGCACTGGAAACAGTGTCCTCCACCTACACACACACACACACACACACACACGTGAATTTTGAGGTAAACCCCTTTTGAATCCAAGTCTGTTTCTGAAAACAACCCACTCTGGCTGCTGGGAAGGCGGCCCACCTTGGGTGTCTGTCTGCTCCACCCGGAGCACAGTGGCCTCTCTGCCGGCTCCCCTGCAGTGAAGGGCTCTGGAGGCCCAGCAGGGGGTCTCCAGCGGACACCCATGTGCAGCCACGTTGCACTGTGGGGAGCCTGGGTCCACGTGCAGAGCTGGTGCCTGAGCCCACAAGGTTCCTGTCCATGAGGACGTGGCGTCCCCAATCCCTGCCCTTGGGGAGCATAGCCCAGGCTCCATCAGGGGGATATTCCAGGATCCCGTGCACATACACAGTCCTGCTGTGGGGTCTGCAAATATTGTCAATGACCCTGAGAGGGCCGACACCCCCATCTCTAGAGCAAAGCAGAGGAGCGAGGATAGGCAGCCGCTATCCTTGAAGAGTATTGATGCTGGGCATTCGCTGATCTAATGAGCTCGACTGCCGAGTCTCTGGGCCTGAGTCGCTCTAGCGATGAACTGTGGGGTACTTGCAGACAGCAGGGCATTGGGGGCAGCTGGGAGGACAGGACCACACGCCTTTCTCCTGCAGCTGCTCTGCAGGCCAGAGATATGGCTCTCGCCCCAGGTCAGCCTGTCCTACTGCACGTTTTCTGGAATGCATTTCTCTGCTTGCTCTGTCTAGAACACCATCTACTCTTTGTGGGAAGAACAATTTCTCACCAGGCCTACTTGATCAAAACCCTGAAATTGCAATGAAGTGGAAATGAGGAGCAGAGCCTTCTGACGAGATCTAAGACTTCTGGAGCAGAAGCCTCCCAGAGTTGTCTGAGTACCAGCCAGCCTTGTGCCAGATCCAAGTATCTGCCTCCCAGATACATTCTCCCAGCTTCACGGCACATTCGTGCACAGTTCTTCCATGCTAGGATCCGAGGACCATGTGTTTGCCCCTCTATCTCCTCTCGTGGGTCTGTAGATACTTGGGAGAGAGTCTGTGTACAGACGAGTGGCAAGATCACAGTGTAGTGGCCTGTGTGTCTGGGACACAGTGGTCCTATCTGATCCCTCCTGTGGGCCCAGACTCCTGGTCCAAATGCAGGCTCTGCTGCTCCGTGGCTGGGTGGTTGCCACAGAGGGCTGCCAGCTCTCACTGTCACCCAAGAGAAACGAAATGGGAAGCATTGTCTTCTAACGAGGTGTCCTCTGCAACCCTGTGCAGCCCACATCTCGCGGGTGCGGCTGGGCTGAGCTGACAGGTCACCGTCTTGTGACCCTGTCCCACGGGCTTTGAGAAATGGGTGCCCTTCACCGTGGAGAGCAGGGTGAGGCAAGACCGGGGAAGTCCCCAGCTCAGGTCGGTGAGTCTGCTGATGCCTTGGTGCCCATGTGTGAGAGTGTGAGAGCGTGTGTATGTGTGAGTGTATGCGTGTGTGTGCATGTGCAAGCGTGTGTGCATGTGTGAGTGTCTGCAAACGTGAGCATGTGTGTGTGTGCACATGCATGTGAGCCTGCGTGCACCCCTGGTGTCCCACCGAGGGACCCCTGCAGACCCGGCCGGTGACCCCCAGGGGAGGTAGCTCAGTGAGGAAATCACTTTAGGGCCCTGCTGCTCTGGGTCTGCGTCGTGTTCTCTTCTGGGCATTCTGCCTGAACTGAAGCTACTCTGCTTCCCCCAGCTCAGCTCCTTGCCCTGGGGAGTTCCAGCATGTTCTATGGATCACTGGTTCCTTCCTGAGCTGGGCGCCAACACAGCACCACCCAATTCCCATCGTCCTGAGCCACTGGCAGTCACCCCAGAGCTGCCGTCCCTGGGCCCCAGCGGGGTGGTGATGGGGGCGGGTGGGGAGCCGGAGGAAGCCTGGGGTCAGTGAGCACTTTGCTAGAAATCCTCAGGTTTTCCACAGACCTTGCTTAGAGGGACATGTAGGGTTTTCTGGGGTCTCAGAAGAAAAGTGATAGTCTGGGTTTAGGAAACAGACCCGGGCACAGGGAGGGTATCGGGTGAGCTGGTGGGGCTTGGAAGGCTGTGCCTTCATCCTCCTGTCCTTCACTTCCCTTTGTTCCTCTTACGAAACTAACTGGCCTGTCCAAATATCATGGATCGCAGTCCATGTGTGTTTATCGGCCCTCCTTAGTCACCGCTGTGCTGCATCCAACCAGCGCTCACGGAAACACGCGGAAATTAACGCAGTGGGTAAGCAGCCCCTGCTGATGGCGGGAGAGGGCCGCATGTGGATGAGACACACCCCTGCGGCTTTGGGCAGGAGGCTGGTGTGAGGTGTCCAAACATAAGCTGGGTGACGACTCTGCCTCGCAATCATCAAGTCATCAAGACCCAGACTCCAGGGACACTTGTGCCCAAATCGTGTCAACAGAAATCAGTACCTGTTGTCTAAACCGACTGTGCCCCATCGTCCTGACCAGACTGTCATTCTGCCACATCAGAAAAGTAATCACAACGTGAGTGTCCCAAGTGACAAAGGCCACCCGAACCCTAATGAGGAGGAGAAACTGCAGCAGCCTTCCTGCGCACTCTCTGCTTGCTGGGTGAGATTAAAGCCTTTGCTCCTCCGAAAACACCTAGACTCTGCTCACCAGATCCAGGGGCAGGGACAGAGCTCAGTGTTCAGGACAGCCAGTCAGTCACAACACCAGTCACAACAGCAGCCCATAAGACCACAGCTCTGCCGACTGCCCCACTCTCGGGCCGTGATCAAGCCATAGTAGACACCGTGGTACAGGACAGACGTGAACGTGTGCAGACCCACTCAGTCCCTCAGCACCGTCACCTCTGCCTGTCTGGATCTCAGTTTCCATGGGGTTCTGGAACTGGCCCCCCACGGCCCTCATCTGTCAATGTCGAGGTTATGGCTGTGGGGCAGAGAGAAGGGTGAGGCTTCCCTGAAATGTCCCTCTAGGTGGATGCCTGCAATGGGGAGTAGGAGAGGGGAAAATGGGGAGGCTAACTTCTGCAGTCTGCCAGCCTCCGCTCAGATGCTGTTTGAGCCAGGAAGGTCCCCCAGAGCCAGGCTCCCCTCCCGCGGGCCCTGACGATCCCCCCAAGCACTGTGCGCGTGCCTCATCCTTCTAGGCGACAGGTGCTTGGGAGCTACATCTCCCAGGAACCTGGCACCACTCCAGCCAACCCGATGCAGGCAGAGGAGCGGATTCCAAGGCAGCGGGTTCCTTTAAGGGGTGGACTAGGTCCTCCCTACTCTTCTGCCGCCCTCTGCCCTCTGGTAACGACAAAGTGGCACGGGTGTCCGAGCCACCAGCCAGGGCACTGCAGGTCCTGCGGGCTCCTCGGGCTGCCACCCCAGCCCTGCCTTCCGGGCCTACCGGGGAGGGAAATAAATTCTCACGGGGTGGGTTCTTGGTTATCTCTGGTGTTTCTTGCAGCTGAACACAATCCTTAACAAGTAGAGGAAACACATCCTTCTCCCCGCCTACTCCCAAATGCCTCTGTTTCGAGGAACGATTGGGAGGGAAGGCAACCGTAAGTTGAATGTCAGCCTCTGATGGAACTAAACACCGCGCACCAGGTGAAGGAGAACCGGTCATCCCCTCACGCATCCCACGAGATGCCCCTCCAGACCCCTGCCTCTGAAAGAATTGCTGCCCGAGGAGAACGCAAGAGCAGGTCTAGCAGCAATGACAACAAAGATGACCCCCCATTCTGCCCTGAGCACTTGGGCCTGAGTGTGGCACGCGCACTGGCTCATGGGGGCCCTGACCCTCGGGGCGGGGGGGCCCTCACAGCGCTCTTCTCCCTCATGGCCAAGCAGTGGGGCAAAGGTGCACGCGGGGGACCAGCAGAGAGTCCCTCCACAGGATATGCTCACGGGAGCCACCACCTTGCCACTGTGAGGACTCTGTCCTGGGGGGCCTGGCTGTGAGATGAAGTCCCTGTGTCCCAGAAGGTGTCTGTGCACTGAGCAGGGGCAGCGATGGGGAGTTGGAAAAGAGGAGTTCCATGGGGCTCAGAAGCCAAATCACCACCCCAAACTGAAGCCTGTCCTTCACTTGGATGCCGAGGCTGGACCACTCCAGTGTGCTGGGGCTGATGGGGCGTCAGCCCATCGTGCTCTCTGACACGCATCTGTCCACATCTCCACCACGTGAGCTGGTCAGGAGGCCAGGGCGCCGACGAGTGGTGCTGCACCCTTCTGGAAGGGGCCCCCAGGGCTCCGCACCCCCTTTCACCATGTGAAGACACACAAGAAAGCAGTGATCTCACCAGAACCCAACCACACTGGCACCTTAATCTCGGATTTGAGCCTCCAGACCGTAAGGAACGAATGTTCATTGCTTACACTTCCCCCCAGCCCCCGCACCGAGACACCTGCCATGACCCCTCCATCCCAAGCATTTCTCTGCCTGCGAGTCAGCTCAGATGCATCTGGTCCTTTCCTGGGCCGAGAACAGAGCCCTCCCTGCAAACTGGTGTTGGGGGGGGGCACTCAGGAGCAGAGACAGCAGTTCCAAAGATGCTCACCACGCAGGGGGCACGTGGCCATCTCCAGGGCGGCCTGCTCAGCTTCAACGTCCCCCACATCTGGGTGTCCCAGCAGCACCCTTCCTGATGTCATCTGGCTTCTCCGACAGCTATGGGCCGTGCAACCTCACTCCAGGTGTTCTCTCTCCTGTGTTCAGATCCAACCCCCAGCTGACGGGCCACCCCAAATCATAGTGCCGCCCCTGCTCCCTGACCTTCTGGATCGCATCTCCCGGATCATCCTTACCTCCTGCCTCCTGGGGCTCTGGCAGCGGCACTGCCTGCCCTGTGTGCCTCCTGAGATACGTGCTCTTACTGCAGAACAATGAAGAGCCATCTAGGAGGGAGTCCGGGACAGGAGACATTCTACCTTGGGCCTGTCCTGGGGCCTCCGAAGTCCTGGGTTAGATTCCATCCTCCATCTGCATCAAAAATGTCCCAGTTGTGCCTCTGGACCTCCTTCTAGAATTTCTCTGCCAGTGCCTCTTGCCCATGGAATTAACATTACAAACCATTTATCCCAGAGACTCTGGGTTGAGTTTTGCCAATGCAGACACTCTGCAGACTGCATTCAAACACGTCATTCGTTCTCAGCGTAGGAAAGGAGCTGAGCTTCCCAGGCAGCTACTGAAGCGACCCCGTGACCCTTCCACACTGTGCTACTTGCACACTCCTGGGTTGCTGGGGAAGGCCGGGGCTCCCGTGAGGCCAGCACAGGGCAGTGCACTTTAGGACTGCGTCCTCCGTCACAGTAAAGGGTCAATTGTGCTAACCACGTTATTTCCAACAGCATTTCTCAGGGACACAGATTTTCCTGTCAGAAAAAAGCCTCCTTTCTAATTTACTAAACTGCTTCACAGCCTAGGTTGGACCAAAGCAGTTTATGATCAATATAAGTAATCTCTGTCTCTCTCTGTGTCACTCTCAAATGGTCTTCCACTGGGAAAAATACTGTTTTCCTAATACAAACTACAAAGCAGACTTCCCTAACACATCTCCTTGTACAGAAGATTTGCAGATAATCAGCTCCTCGACTAGAGATATGGCCCCCACGGGGACTGTAGCAGCACCTCCCAGGGAGATAATATTTTTATTTCTGAATATTTTCATTTCTGTAAGAGCCAATACAGGTTTAAAACACTGTGAAAGGCTGAGCTAGTGCAGAGCCCCGCTCTAGGGCTGTTACGAACAACACAACAAACCTATCTATTTTATCTTCCATGAGAAGTGATCATTCCCACTCACAGCGGAAAGGAAGCTTCGAGGAGGCTGCCTTCTGCAGGCCAGAGCCGCCAGGGGGTCCCAGCCCGTGAGCCCCCATGCCCCTCACCCACAGATGCAAGGACTCCCATTTCTGTCCCTTCTTCCTGTGTTCACGTTGTCTGCTACAAGCTACTCTAAGGAAGGGGCTCACAGGCACGTTGTCTGATCCCACGCCCGCCCAGCCCTGGGCTCAGGAAAATGCTGGAGCTGCTTAGCACCCATGAACCCCATTCCTGGCTCCCTTAGACTTGCCTTTCCTCAGGGGCTCCACCTCCCCAGAGTTGACTCCTGTCACCCAGGACTGAGCCAGCGGTGCCTCTCTGCAGCCACAGTGACACTGCTGGGTCAGAGAAATGTTGGGACGGATGCGACCTGGTGGCTGCCGGACACCCCCATGCCCGACAGCAGCATGCCGCTGAGGGGGCGCTCTGATGGAGTTTCACCTGTCCCACCCAGCTGCCCCTCCAGAGGAGCCATTTCCTCTTTTGAGGGGAGCAGCTAGGATCAGTCTGCCCTGCTTGCATTCAGCAAGTCCTTACTGGTGAAGACACAAGAGGAGAATGGAAGGGGAGATGCCACCCTGGCCACCAGCATCCTCAGGAGGAGAAGCCCGTCCCTGCTGCAGGAGGGAAACAGGCTCAGCAACATGACACCACCTCACCATCACCCCCAGAAGCCCCAGAAGCCGTCCCTTGACTCCCCGGTGATGGTGACCGTGAAAAAAGGCAAGAACTCTGCCCGTGGCCATGGTGCTCTTGCTCCCGATGGAAGGTGTGTCCGCTGCAGAGCACACAGTGGGGTCGGGTTCAGGGGCAGATGGGAAGACAGAGATGGGAGTGTGCCATGACCCGTGGCTGGTCAGTGACCCCTGACCTCCCAGAGCCAATGGTAGGAGATGGAGCACTTCAGGGCACCAGGCCTTGCCCAGGACTGGACCCTCAGGCTGCGGTGGCCCTGTTCCATGGCCTCCTCCATTGGACCCCACCTGGGCCTTGAGCCAGCAGCCGAGGCAGGGACTCGGTGCCATCAGACGCAGGGAGTGGGCTCCGGGCCCCAGCTCCATCATGAAGATGCTGGTCCACATGGAAACGTAAAGCTGGGTTTCCAGTCCACTGATACACCAACAAGGGCCTGGTGACTTGTGCCCACGTTTATCTGGCAAAAAATCACAGAACGGATGCAGACCTGAAGGAGTCATGTGCAAATAGAGCCCACAGACAGCGACTGCACCTGACCATATGGGACGGACAGCCCGGGCTGCACCGTGGCTGTGGCCATTCGGGCTTCAAAAATCAGACAGAGGAGGTGGAGAGCACGTTTAGTTACATGGTTCCACCATGTAGGGCTTGTGACAGGGGTATCTCCGTGCAATGATCCTGCCTTTTACACCCACGTTCAGTGATTAACTTTGACCAACACTGTAGTTATCATCTCGGAATTTACAGACTCTTTAAACTGCATGGTGCTGTGTTTCGACAAACAGTGCGTGTTCCCATGCTTTTATTGTGAATTATATTAATTCTGACGTATGGTCCTCTCTCAATAGAAAAGAGTCCCACAGTTGAGGTGACCTTTACAAGGGCTCTACCTTCCAATCTGTTAGCTAACTGAGTGCCGTGTGTTAGTCACTGTGTGACTAACACAATTCTGTCATGCTACGACTCAGTAAAACACATTTGCTTCCTGAGGCACAAACGCCAATGAGATGCAGATGCGAGCCTGAACCCTCCTATGGAGAGAACAGAGAAGGGACGGAAGTCTGTGGGTCCAGGGGCAGTGGACCCTGGTGTTACAGAGACCTGGGTTCAAGTCCTACAAACACCGCAGCCTTGGCATCCAGACCTCTCCTCTAGCCTCTGATTTCCAGTTACCAGGGTTAGTACCTCGTTCATTCTGTTATTTACTGAGCTCCTACTCTACACCATGTGCTATTCATTTCATGAGGAATAAAAGCAGGTGAGTGAACGATCTAGTGGAAAAGAGAAATGGGAATGGAATGAGCCTATGAGGTATGCCAGAGCCACCAGGGAAACAGAGACAATGGTGACACCCACCTGGTCCAGAAAGGTCAGAGAAGGGCCCTGTGGGGAGTGACAGCAGGGGTGACATGGGGAGCCACTAGGAGTGGCCAGGAATGGGCGCAGGGAGGGCGCTCCTGGCAAAGGGAACAGCAGGTGCACAGGCCCTGTGGCTAGAGCAGGGGTGGACGAGGAGTGTGGCACAGGCGGGCTGAGAAGGGCACGCTGGGCTTTGGGCCTCAGGGAGGGCTTTTATGCCAGCGTGAGGGCAGCAGGAGGGTCCTGGGCAGCGGAGGCAGATGACCAGATGTGCTTCTTTAAAAGGTCATTCAGTCTGCTACAGGGAGTACAGCAGGCGGTGGGGGGCATCTGCAGAAGTCATGGGACCAGTTGGGAGGCTGTGCAGGCAGCAGGCAAGAAGCGATGCTCTGTTCCCTTATGGCGGAGGCCATGGAGCCAGGGCATGCAGATGGATTCCAGGGAATCGAGGGAATTTGGGCCATGACATGAACAGGTTAGTGCTGGGTCAGGTATGAAGAGGGAGACAGAATATAAAGAATGAGTAAGTTGATGGCCTATAGTTCTGTGTATCACACTGGAAACTGAGTTCTGGAATGGAGCTTACTCCTGGCCTGTGGACGCATGGCCTGTGAGCCACCCAGATACAGGAGTCTGGAGCTAGAAGACAGGAACATCCTAGACACATAAATTCAGGATCTGTCACTGTAAGGACTGTCTTGAATGCCAGGGAATGGACACGGAGACAGGAGCCTGTGGGCATCCGTGTGGAACACCCAACACCCAGGCAGAGGACGGGAGCCTGGCAAGAAGACTGGGAAGGAGCACGGTGGGCAAGAGGAACCCCGCTGGGGCACTGTTGCAAAGCCAT
Source organism: Meles meles (assembly GCF_922984935.1). Taxonomy (NCBI): domain Eukaryota; kingdom Metazoa; phylum Chordata; class Mammalia; order Carnivora; family Mustelidae; genus Meles; species Meles meles. The sequence continues at coordinate 19,902,101 of NC_060077.1, read as the reverse complement.
GTGTCAAGAGTGTGCCCAGAGGAAGTGGCTGGCAACAGTGTCAAGTCTGCGGGGAGGCCCAGGGACACACCGGAAGACGGACTTAGTGATGCTGAGGCATCAGTGGCCTGAACAGGAAGTTTCTGCATTGAGTGTGGGAAAGAACCAGAAGGAAGCGGGTCTGCCAGTGAGGAGCAGGTGTGCGGCTGGAGATGCTTCTGACAGGGCCAGCGCGGGGAGGGGGGCCTGGCTCCATAGGCATGTATGGCCACAGGCAGGGTTAGCAAGTGGGGTGGTGGTCATGCTGGGTGGGGGTGGGGGGGGTATCTACGGCCAGGAAGTAGGGTCCAATCCAAGTGGCTGGTAGGCTAGAAGGTGACATGACAACGAAGCGGGCAGGGTCATGGGTCTAGGAAAACAAGCCGCGTGCAAACAGAGTGGCCCTTGCAGGCAACTCTGGTCACGGAAATGCAGGCCCTTTGCAATCCATGAAGTATTTGTTGTTTTTAAACCTGAGAACTCTGCATTTTTAGCTGACTGTCAGAAATGCCTGGCTGCAAGCAGGCTTCCTGTGCAGCAGCTGCTGCCAGCACCCTGATAGAGGGAAGGCCGGGACCCAGGTTTTGTGCAGTCGACAGGAGGTGCTCAGGGCTCTCCGAGCTGACCACAGTCACTTCTCAGCGAACTGCACCCTGATGTCACTGTCACAAGACTGGGGAACTACGCTGGATAGTCTGTGTGTACCTCCCGCCTCACTCGTGTTCCACTCTTGCAAGTCCTTCCCCCGAGAGCCCTGACTGCTCTTCCTCTGATCCCAGGACACATGTGATCAATGTCAAGGGCACTGGCACTGGGCAGGCTCATCTTCCCTGGGCTCCAGCTGGTCTGGGGCGAGTCATCTGCTCCACAGCACATCGGCCTTGGGGATCCAAGGAACCTGCCAGGAGGAAAGATCATTCTCCCAAGTTACACTGGCCCACCAGGAAAATCATCATCTCGCCACAGGAAAGGTGTTCTCCGTGGCACTACAGTCCTCCTGAAATACAGGAGGGCAAAATCACTGTGACTCCTACAGGAACCGAGACCTGCCAGAACTCGTGTTAGCAGCTTGTGGACTCCCTGGGGCATGAGTTCAAACAGGGCATTTCTAGGCTCTGCAGAGCAAGTCATCGTCCCCCCACAGACTCCATCTCCAAGTTGCTCCAAAGATGGTGATGGAAGTGCGGCCCAGAGGTAACACCAGAACCTGTGACTACACGCCCCTCCTCTCAGACTGATTCCAGTAGGTTCCGATTTGAAAACCTAGGGCGCTGACTGGTACTCAGTTCGATGGCCTGAGATGGGGAGATATGAAAACACAATCCCCTTTCTTCTCTTTCTGATGAACTGCCAAGTTTGAAATCTCACTCTTGGTGAGAAGAATAGGCTCATGGCTCATTACCCAAATGGAACTTGGCAGTGCTGGTTGGTTTAGCCCCATTTGTGTCAAATACACTATTGAGGCTGGAGGGTTTGAATACATTTCTGACGCTGAAGTCTGGGAACTCCTGCTCTGATACGGGAAGAGTGAAGAAACTTTCTGTCATTTAAAAAAAGTCTCTTTAATAATTGCCGTCTTGGGGTGCCTGGGTGGTGCAGTAGTTAAATGTCCGACTCTTGGTTTTGGTTCAGGTCATGACCTCAGGGTTGTAGGGTCTGGCTCCACCTCAGGCTGTGCACTGAATGAGGAGGCTGCTTTAGTTTCTCTCTCCCTCTTCTCCTCCTGCTCATACGTGTGTGCTCTAAGTTAACTAAATACATCTTAAAAAAAAAAAATTGCTGTCTCCCCTCTGGGTCTCCTGCACTGGAAACGGGAGATCTACCTTAGCACTCCACCCTGCTGACTTCTTACACGAACTTGTGGCAGCCTTGCGGTAACTGGCTGACATCATTGCAGGCTGTTCGTGTTGTCTGCAAACAAAGGACGCTGACAGTCCTGGTGCTTTATCTACCTTTTTAACCTGTGGCAAAGTCTTACTATTCCGATTATGAAGTTTCCTGCTCCAGGACAATCAGAATTAAGAAGCTAACAAAGAGGGGCGCCTGGGTGGCTCAGTGGGTTAAGCCACTGCCTTTGGCTCAGGTCATGATCTCAGGGTCCTGGGATCGAGTCCCGCATTGGGCTCTCTGCTCAGCAGGGAACCTGCTTCCCTCTCTCTCTCTCTGCCTGCCTCTCTGCCTACTTGTGATCTCTCTCTGTCAAATAAATAAATCAAATCTTAAAAAAAAAGAAGCTAACAAAGAAACTCTAGTAAGCAATGGCTTGTAAATTCCTAAATTCACTGTGTCTGCCACTGCCACTAAAGAAAAGAAACATGGGCCTAATGTGGAAGAGAGTGTACATCCCTCTGAAACAACTGAATAAGCTCCTTTAACGTTAATGTGATAATCTCCTGCCATCCCTCAAAATAAAACTCAGGATAATAAAAAGAGGATTTCCACACCACACCTAGATTCTAAAGTCCACTGGTGACTGACCACAGATGGCCCATTCTGACATGTCTGTTTCAGAACCTATCAGGTGCCTCGTCTGACCCCAGTGGAGAGTGTGTGATGGGCTGTGGGCCTCTGAGGGAGGGTCTGCAAGGGCGCCCTCTCTGCTAAGTTCCACTAATACCTCCAAGATGGGGAAGGGAGAGGCCCACCTACCAGTGTGAGAGGAGTAGCCCAGAACACACAGCTTTAGAAAGGACCCATGGAGACGGAGAAAAGTGGCTGAAGTCCAAGGAAATTTTGGAGGTCATATCAACAGGTTGGTGAGGGTTGTACAGGAGGGAACCTTACCCACACTGAAAACTTCAGCTCTGTGTGAGCCCATGTGAAGGGGATGAAAAGACAAGCAACAGCCTTGAAAAACATTTTTTGGAAACCACATCTTTGACAAAGAAATAGTAACGAAAAATATTAAAAACTCTTAGAGTTAACCCGTAAAGTATGAATAATCCAGTTAGAGAATGGGCAAACCGCATGAATGGATGTGTCACCAAAGAGGACATACAGATGGCAAATAAACCCATGAAAACATGTTTGACATCACCAGCCATCAGGAAAATGCAAATAAAAATCACACACCCATCAGAATGGCTGAAATAAAAGCCAGCGAGCAGTGACAATCAATGCTTAGGAGGCGGCGGGGAACCGACCACTCGCACATTGTTGGCAGGAATGTATGACGGTCCAGCCACCATGGAAAGCAGTTCAGCAGTTTCATATCAAACTAAACATACAACAGCCATATCATTCAGCAACTGTGCTCTTGGGCACTTATCCCAGAGAAGAGAAACGTTCCTACAAAAACCCGCACATGCGTGTGTCCAGAAGCTTTATTCACAACAGCCCCAGACCCAAGACAGCCCAGCTGTCTTGGCTGAACAAGCTGTGCACACCCATGCCGTGGCACGCTGTGCAACAGTGAAAAGGAATAAATTGTTGACATGCACAGAAATTTGGATGGATCTCCAGGGAATTATGCTCAAATGAGTATCCTGGTGAGGAAAGGTCCTTACATATGGGTGGGCCCAGGGAGGCTGCAACAGGAGACTTCAGTGAGAGCAAAAGTCCTCACTTTCCCAAGTTCAGTCAGCAATCCGTGACTGACTCAACTGCTCTGGTCTTCTTTGAGAAGGGGACAGGAGGGTAACTGTTGTGGAGACAAAAAGGGGCACCTTGCATAGATACAGTGTCTAGCATGTGGCAGGACCTTAATAATCATTAGTGGGACAGAAGAGATGGAGTGGCGGAATGGGTGAGATGGAGTGGAGTGGAGTGGATGGCGTCAGTGGAGTGGGTAGAGTGGGAAGAATGGGTAGGACAGAACAGAATGAATGTATGAATGGAATGGAATTCAAAGTCCTTGCAAGGATTCTTCGTTAACCTCTCTTATGTCTCTCAGACATATCTGGCTTCTCAGTAACTGTCTTGGGAAGATCACAACCCTGGGGTCAACAAGCATTTCACGAACACCCACGGACTATGGCCACGGTGACAGCAGACAATAAATCATCACAATTTTTGCAAGGACATTTCTCACTAAATCAGGCAGGAGGAAATTTTTAAAAACTGAGCGGACTGTTTGCATCTGCCTTATCAATTACCTGGGCATTTTCATCTGTTGAAAAAGAGATTTAAAGCTTTAAAGCAACAGGGCAAATTTCACTGCTCTATTCTACTCTCTCAAGAGTGTTTCTCTCCAGCAGAAGGCACGGGTCATCAAACAAGAGAACCAGGAGCTGCCCAATTTATCCCCAGTCCTCCGAGGAGGTTGTGCTTTCCCGGAGGACTAGGAATAAAACACGTCCTTTCTGTCACAGACACATTCCTGGTTCTGTTCTGCCATACGCGATCTTTCACATGGCCTCCCTCACTCCATGATACCTGGAGAACAACACTCACTGCCACGGGAGGCACATTTCTGTTGCAGAAGGAGAAAAGGAAGGACCTCCTAGAGGAGGAGAATGCTGGTTCAGCCCACCAGCACCACCATCAAAGACTCATCACATGATCACGCCAGCAACTGTCCTAAATGCAAAACCAAATCAGAGAAGAGAAAGTCACCTATTGGCACCCAAGATGGGTGGTAGTGAGGAGGCGCCTAATAAACTCTGGGAGAGTGGGTGGTAATGGCTCCTCCAGGGAAACACGGTAACTGGTTGCAGGCATCACACAGTCTTTGAAACTCACTGCCTCAGCAATCCTTGAAAATAAAAGGGACATTATTACAAAATGGCAAAGGAGGGCATTCAGCTAGAAAATGGGTTTAAAACTTAATATTAAACTTGGAAGTTATTGAGCCAGTGATCCTTTTGGGTGAAATTTTCGATTCTATTATCAAACACCGTTCTATTTAAGACTCTGTTCTGGCACCTACAGGGGATATCAAGAAAGATGAAATATAATCCCTTGGCCACAAATAGCAGATCATTTCGTGAAGGCCCAGCAGAATGGCCCAAGACGCTGTCAGACAACACAGAGTCACCGGGACAGAATCTCAGCCATTCCCTGTCATCAGCTGAGTGACTGCGGGGGGCCACCTACACGACATGAACTTCAGTTTTCCTAATTATAAAATGGAGTAATGAATGGTAGAGCAGTTGAGCAGGGGAGCAATGGAGTGATGCATGGTAGTGCAGTTGAGCAGGGGAGCAATAAACAGTCTTTTCTCCACTGCACCTCCCAGCCTCGCTGGCTAGGCCTTGGGAACTAGACCAGCTAGAGAGACCAACAGGAGAAGCACAAGCAGGAGATTTAACCCGTCCATCAGAGCATTTGGCCATGAGCCCCTCCCAACGGCACTTACTCGTGGGGCTTATCTAGCATCTGAACTAAAAGAACAATGAGCTTTTAGAGAAACGACAAGACATAGGAAGAGGCTTGTATTTCTGGGATGGCAAATCGCGGGAAGGTAAACACATGGGGGAGCGTGAAGGGCAAGCCCAGCCTGCGACATGTGACATGCGCACGCCCCCGGTGCCACGCCCCAGCTGGCCAGGGTGCGCGTCTGTCTCTGGTGCTTCACTCCTGTTCCTCCTAGTTGAAAGGGAGGGAAGACGCCTCTGCCAGGTCCCATCCCGAGTTCAGGCAAACTGGTGCGGGGCACAGCGCTTCTCCCCGGATCTGCTTCTTCACAACTTCCCGTTCTGCTGTCAGCCCGCAGTAACCT